>NC_081288.1:57431665-58056665 GCF_030490865.1 Poecile atricapillus
AGCAGTTATGGCCTATTTTTTGTTCTGAAAAGTCTTGCCAGAATGGCCCCCTCAAGCAACAAATGGCCCAATTTATTTATGACAGTCCCAAAAAAACTATTTCCAGGATGTTCCTAGGTCAAGAGCTCCTCTGAAATATAGAATGACTTAAAGACCTATTGCACTGTTTATTATTTAGTGTGTGTGTGTGTGTGTTGCACTCATGCCCCGAGGCCACAATCAAAATCAAGGAAGTTGAGGGAGAATGAAAGAATTATGATCTTGCTTGTATTTTGAGACTATCCTCATAACTTTATCCATCTATGTACTGTCATTTCCTGTAAGTCATCAGTTTACCCTTCAAACAATTTTCTTTTTAAAAATCTCCTTTCATTAGCCTCCTATTTCTGTTTTTTACCTGACAGCTGTCTTGGGACACCTATTTTAGTGTAGTGGTTACATCCAGTAAAAGGATGCTTAAAATGGATGATTCATGATTTGTCTTTTTATAAGAAATATAAAGAAATAGAAGAATCTTATTTTACATGCACACAAAATCGTATATGATGTGAATTAGGTATCGTAGCAACTTCTTGGGGTCTAAACAAGATTTCAAGGTCACTTTTTTTAGGAGGTCTTTGGGAAGGGAGGTGCTGCAAAGCACTTAGGGAACAAGAGCAGTGTTCAACAGTCCTGATGAGAAAGCCCAGCAGATCAACTGCTTGTAATAAGATCCACCTAATTCTGTTTCCTTGTTTACCCATCTCCTTCCTAGTCCTCCCGAATGTTCCTTCTGGTTTGACCTTTCCTTCTGTCATGCAATGAAATCGTTCTGGGTGACTAAGGCCTGCCTTTCTGCTCTGAGACATTGTACAGGGAAAGTAGAGAATTTGTCAGCAAAGCACTGACCGTAAGAGTACAAGAAGGATCCAGTGGTAGTGAATTTTTCTGGTTCTGTTTTTTGTAGGAAATATAAATTTCTTCCTTTTTAAGCAAATCCATAGAAATCATGGTACATATACTGCAGCAATTCAATAATGTGAAAAAAGCCTATTTGTAAGTATTTAATACTTGTGAGTGTTTGTGAGATATGACAATACTTCTACTTGCTTAGCCCAAATTTTTAAAATATGATAATATCTAATAATGAATACAGGATGAATTTGTCATGCTTATTGTTATTGATAAACTCGTTGCAAGGATAAATGTAACAAAACCAAACTTTCAGGTTCTACAGTGAAACAAAACATATGTGAAATTGTTCACACCTCCAGACTTCACATTACTTTTTTTCCCACTTTTGAGGAGGAAAGATGAGTCTGAAGGGACAGGGTGAAGGGGAATATTTCATTTTATTTTGGGGAGTTAGAAATGCAATTAAAGATAGGAATTAATCTATATTTATTATGGTTTAGAGATAAATTTTGCAGGGATTAACTAACATCATGCTCTATACATTTCTTCTTTGTGCACTCTGTGGAAATGACTGTCATCTTTTAATTTATTTTTTCCTAGTGTAAAATTTTGTCCACTTGGTCGGATTGGGGTCCAATTACTCATTGTGTCTGGAATTTGAATTTCTAAAATTTGACTCACTTGAAGTCTTTTTATGTCTTTACATTGTGAGTCGGCATAAGCAGGATGAAAAATGAGACTACAGAGCACTGAGACCAGCAGAATTTTCAGCATCTGCATGCAATAATGTGATTTGACTAACTTGTATGGACCTGAGCCCAAAAACTGCAGAAAGGAATCATTTAGGCAGTATTAGCTGACATGTGGAAGATGTTCCTACTATAAAAGTTATGTTGATTACAACAGGCAATCATTTTCAGAAAGGCAGATAGGCTTGTCTTGGTTTTGTGCCTTTGCTTATGTTCCTCTAGCCAGTTTCCATCCTACTGTATGTAAAACAGCCTGTACCTCTTTAACAATCACATAAAATTGGTTAAGAAAAATATCCAAAATTCTATTAATCTGTACTGCATGGAGGTTTGGTTCATGAGCCTCTGAAGAGAGAGAGGGAGAGAGCTAGAGAGACAGAGAAAGCATACAAAGTGTATTGTATCTTCAGCACCATTCAGGTTACTACACAGAACCTCCTACTCACCACACTTCAGTGACTCACGCATGCTAAGCACAATGGTTCCTCTATTTTTTAATGTGCTCTCATGCTAATTTTCTCATTTACAATTATAAATGTTACATTCACTTTAAAAAAATTGACAAAATCAAGTTTCCAAAAATATATAATGTAATGGAATAATTTTCACTTATTCTCAAATCAAATTTTTTAATTTTTGTACATTATTGTAGCTATATTACATTAACTTTGTACAGTATGTACCATGATAAAATATTGGTGAAAATGCTATTAACTATATTTTTCAATGCTCTTTCTGTGTGATTAAGTTTCATATCTCTGAATTTGAATAAAACATTGATCATAGAACTGTCAAATGAAACTTCTACTAAAATCTTAGCTGAAAAAGATTCCTCTTCGATTGTGTCTTATTATTCCTTTTTTCCCTCTTTGGAGTTATATAACAGATTTCTTTCTGCCCTTTTTTGATGTACTGTTCTTTCTTAATATTCCAGGAAAATGAGATTATGGGTTCACTTGAATCCGAAGACTGATTTCCATGTTAAAATGAAACCAGAGAGCTATAGAACATATATCACCTTCAATAATTTGCAGTGATGTATAGAGATGTAGCTCTATAGCTCAAAAAAAAAAACAACAACCCAACTCTATCAGCCAGAAGGAGCTTTTAGGTGATTTTTATGATGTGGATTAATGTCCACCTACAAAATCAGGTAAGTTGCTGAAAAAGGCAGTAGCATTCAAGCAGAAGGCAAAGTATTTTCTTGATTGTCTTTGAAGAATGATAAAAATCTGTCTGGGTAAATGGAAGTTTTGCCCTGTTGTGTCTGAACAGTCTTCCTAAAGAATTTAAGTTCAAAATATTACAATAGTGTAACAGAATGCAACAGTTTTGCAAACTTTAAGGTACTACATTTTTTCAAGTTCAGATTTTCAAAGTGCCCATGGGTCTCACTATCACATGCAATGAAATGGTGTTCAAAGGTGCCCATTGTTCCTGTGGCAGGATGGTAGCACTGAAGCCTGTCAGAGTATTCTGTCCCCATGTCATGAAGCCTCACAGAGAAATAGGAATTCTGAAATGTTTGGTTATACAGCAAGTGATGCTTAGTTGCAGACTTGACTAAAGTTAATGAAAAAGTTTATTTTCTGTTTGGAGAAGACCTGGATTTGCTTTAGCTGTGTCCAAATTCAAGATGATACAAACAAGTTCTGGTCTGAAGGGCCTGTGCTTGTTCTGCTGTGATAAGCTGTGATGGGTGCATGGCAGTGTTTGCTTTGGAGTTTGTAAACTCCCTGTTGTGATGAAGTGCAAGCAAAGCAAGCAAGGGTCTCGGCACCAGACCAAAGATTTACAGCGCATTATGTAAGGCAAGGCTCAAATACACAGTAGCCCCTTGAACTGGAGGTAAGACTTTTGGAGATAAGGGTTTCCCTTTTTCAAACAGATTTGGGAGACAAATAAGACAAGCTAAATTAGAGAAAACTAAACACCGTCATATATCCTTAGGAGCATTCTGCAATAACCCCTTTTTCAGAGACTATTTGTACTCAGAAGAGACTTTGAACAGGCCCACATAACTCATAAATCAAGCATTGTGTATTCTGGTGCCTTTTTTTGAGCCTTCATGATAATAGCACCCAATGTGTTCTGCTAGTTGTTTTCCTTAAGAAGTCTTTATGCTTTTTTTGGTCAGTAAATTATTTATGCTGAGGTTTTCAGATGCCCCACAACAGAGGCTAAGTCAATACTGGTAATGATTCATTGTGAAATAATGCTAGGTCTCTTGGACCCTCTCACCACTTTTGTCTACCCAAAAATTGTTTCTTTTACTCTCAGAAAGTTGTTATTATCCACTGTACTCAGTAGAGAATCAGTTTAAAAAATATGTTAAACCATTAAAGTAAGATTAATATATCCAAGGAACTCATTTGCCTGACATGTTACTTGAGGCGCCCCAGAGTACCCAGCATAGCCTCTGACTGCTGTAACCAAAGGGTGTGGGCTGCCCTACAGGTGCCATACCTGACAGCCTTCAGCTGACATCCTGGACTTCTGGGGAATCTCAGATGATGCTAAATACCAAAGATTATACAGAGATGAATGTCAGATCAAGTCCATATAGTAAGCAGAAGTTATTCTTCTCACCCTGAAGTAGTCACCCACTTTTGACCATCTCAGTAGCTCTCTGTACTGCCCTGAATCAGCTGACTAGATTGGAAAGACTCTAACTCAGCTAAGACACTGATTGTACACAGTTGCATGTCTGGCTCTGGAGCCAGAATCCACCCATAGCTGGTGGAGTACTGAAGTTAGGTGAGATGAGTCCCTTTCCCATCAGCCATGACAAGAATACATGACAGGCAATTCTCCCACTCTCGTGTTAGCACTGTCATCCTCAGTTTGAAGAGGCTTGTCAGGCTGTTAGCAACAACCTGTTTATTTAAAATGTCAGTTATGTAACTTATGACTATTTAAATAGTTATTTCTTTATATTACAGTAAATTAACATCATTTAAGAATTACTCTCACTTCCCACTTTATTCATTCTGAAGTTTACAGAGTTCTGATTTTTGCTAAGGCATCAGTGAATACAGTAATTTAAGCAGTCTAAAATTTCAGCAGCTGCCTTTTTCTCCAGTTTCTGTTTCTTTGGGGTTGTTTTTTTTTTGTAGGACAAATACAATGTTTGGCAAAAACAAATCACTTGTAATAATGCTATTGGCTATGCAACTTTGGAGATATTTTTTTCTGCAATGTTCTCTGTGTGAAAGAGCCTGGGCATCCCTTAAACACATTATTTCATAGATGAAAACCTAGCAGACTAGATGACAACACCCTCCTCCCCAGTCTGTCAGGTATTGAACTTTACATTGGAGTAATTCCAAAGAGTAAAATCATGTGAAGTATAGCATTAACACAAATCAGTGGTACAATTCAGTTCATCTAAACACTAGTTAGTTCATATAGCCACACTATGAAAACATAACTTCCATTAGAGTTGCTGGCATAGGGATTGTCACTGCTATCAGCCTAGATGTAAATTCAATGAGTTAATTCAGAATTTTATGAACATAAGTGGAGAGAATATACGCTCTTGATACAGGGGCACTTTACTTAGAGCAATGATAAACTCAGAGGTGATGTAGAGCAGTCATGTGATCAAGCAAATGAATTCTCTTTAAGACTAAAACTGCTTATCCTTAGTTATGCCCCATTCTTGCTCAAAGTGTACCTTTAAAAGTCACTTCTCATTTAATCAGGCTGTTGAAATTCAACAAATGTGCACACAAAACCAGAGTGCAGGTAAAAACTACAGAGCAGATTTAGCTACACAGGGGCACAGAAGGATGCAAGGACCTGATCTTTTAAAGTCATGTGTCTATTTACACGATTTTGAAGTGTATTTTCGTCTTTGAAGAAAGTATGTGTAAGATGAAAGCAGCTCTCTTGGTTCCTTGATCTACACAACTCTGAGAAGATTGATGTGTGTGATTTGCAGTAACAAATGAGACCCAAAAAGCAAAGGGGAAGTGGATTAAACTGTGGCTTCTTAATTTCTTTCCTAAGGCGCTGATAGACAAATGCAGCCATATGATACTCTGTGCTGTACTACACTGAAAAAACGAACTCCTAAAGCATAACAGATTAATTTTAATGAACAGATTTCTGCCTGTATTTTGCTCTTTCCTGAGCATATTGGTCTGCAAAATCCACTCTGGTGTGTGCAATACTTTTGGTAAGAAAACAATATTCTACAATAAGGCTTTTAATATATGTATAAAATAGAGATATGGGAATATGTTTTGTAATCATGCTAAACCTGTCAAAAGGCTTGATTTATACCAGAATTTCAAAGGCCATAAAAGACCCACACTGTTTATGGATGTTAGCTGTGCTACAATTATCTCTGTATACAAACATTTCTCAATAAATTTCCTATCATTTGTATACACAGACATAAATTGGCCTCTCCCATTATAATGACTGTGAAGAAACTCTTTCATATTTCTTCTTCTTTTATATAATTCTTCTTTTACATTTCATTCTGAAATTTCTTGATCATTATGTTCTCTTAGAGCTGTCTATGAAAGCTTACCCTGCAGTTGTGTCCTACTTCTGCTATATACTTTAGATACACAATAAGGAACATTGAAGCTTTTAGACAAAACGGGCAAAGAGCTGATAGAGCAACATCCATTTGTGAAAAACAACACACAGACCCCTAATATCTAAATTAGAAAGTGAAATACATTTAATCTTCAAATAGCATGTTGAGAAAGGATAAGGTGGAAGGAAAGAGAAAAGGCAGTTTGAAGGGTCGTGTTCAATAAAAGTCAGTGCTAACTGCAGTGTTGTGTATCTCTGTATATCAGATACCTTGGCCAAAGGTTGTTATGTAGGGAGTCCAGGCTTCACAAACTCTCTCTGTGCTCTGTAGTACATTAGCTTGTACTAATGGTATTTGAGATCTAGTTTAGATACACAGCCAGCCTAAGTCAAGTGCCCCAAAAAAACTGTTTTCAAATTACTTAGGTAACCCATTTCTTAATAACCACAGAGCATAATTTAGGCTAATTTTATTATTTTTTGAAATTACTGTGGTATTCCATGGTTGCTTTGTATGTGGAAAAACCTGAAAACTGTACAGGTAAAAAGAGATTTATGTTTTGCAAATTAGTACTGCAGAATTTGAAATTTTACTGTCTTTCTTGTCCTCACAATACAAATTTGCCAGTTTTTAATGATAATTACTATGGTGCCCAACAAACAAGAAATGAGGGACAAGTAGTATGATTTAATTTAGGAAAGCTGAGATAACAGTGGAACCATTTTTAGCCAAAGATGAAGGAGGAATATGAGTTACAGGTCAAGGAATGAAAGAGGTTTTAACTGACAAACAGAAAATCATAAGTGAAATCACATTTACTTGGAGCTCTTAAAACTCAGTTTACTCAAGAAGCATCCAGAAGACAAATGTTTGTATAGTTGCTCTTTGCAGCCATGTTTGACTCCTGTATATATGAGAGATTGTATTTCTACTACAATATAAGAAAGAAAGAAAGAAAGAAAGAAAGAAAGAAAGAAAGAAAGAAAGAAAGAAAGAAAGAAAGAAAGAAAGAAAGAAAGAAAGAAAGAAAGAAAGAAAGAAAGAAAGAAAGAAAGAAAGAAAGAAAGAAAGAAAGAAAGAAAGAAAGAAAGAAAGAAAGAAAGAAAGAAAGAAAGAAAGAAAGAAAGAAAGAAAGAAAGAAAGAAAAGAGAGAATAATATAAAAGGTTTCTTTCCTGACTAGTAGCATGGACAAAACATTTTTTCCATATTTTCTTGTCCCTTCTAGGATTTCTTTTGTCCATTAAAGGATCACTATTCTAAAAATCCTCTTCAGGGTTTTTATAAGGCATTATTCTTACTTATTGGATGCTATGTTACTGGTTCTGCTTTCTTTGACTTTTTAAGGTCTTAATATGCTATGTTCTGTGAAACTTGTAACAGGAGATCAGATTCAAAACCTGTTTGGTGTTATGACTGAAGGCAGTGTGTGTATGGAGATATGCATTGGGAATATGGTTTGTGAATGTTAGTGCCTGCTATAATCACTGAGACAAAATCGCTGTGGCAATGCCAGCCCATGCCAATCTCTGTGCACTGACTGGTTTTGGAAGAGACCTAGCCCATTGCCTTTTCATTACTCTCCTAATCATACAGTGCTGAACATCAGTTTTAAAGAATTGAATGTGGTTTTACAAAGCAGAAACCCCCAGGAAATAGTGTTTCACCTTTATCAGTAACCGATACTTCCATATAAATGTTTTCTTTCAGCGGACAGTTTATGTCATGAAATTCTGTAAAGCTTACAAAGACTCAGCATACCCTGAATGGTGTGTGTGTCTGCAGAGACACAGAGCAGTAATAAAACCAACTCAGGAATCTGAAGTCTTTGCATTTATGCCTGTTAACTGAAACAAAGCATATACTTATTGATCACTGAGGACAGTGAATGTCTGCTTTCAGTCCCTTACTTACTGTGACATCCAGAAAGAAACACAAAGGTTTTTCATCAAATTGATTTCTACATAAATGCAAACTTTCTCTTTCTTCTCCCTGTCTCCCAGTACTGCTGAACTACACAGTGGTTTCAGGAATTACTTTTCTTTATGCCTAATTTGGGCTCCTGGTTTTGAAAAACTTGACAAAGGACTGGCTTATTGGTCTGAGCTCTGGCCTGGATTTGCTAGAAGCATACTTGCTGCAACCATCACATCTTTCCAATACACACGGACTCGCTGTTAACGTGAAGAGGAGAGACAAATTACTCATCACAGAAGAAACAAGCACAAGTGGGCCCCAGAAATGATGGCTGCTATATTTAGCTTATAATACTAATATTGGAACGTCACAGTCATGCCCTCTTCCCTAATGGCAGCCCTGTGAGATTCTATCTAGATTTTATGATCTTATATGGAAAGTAATTCAGCTATTTGGGTAACTATGCTGTGTGCATACAAACAGTGAGACTACTTACGTCTGTTCTCTGTGTTATCAGTACAATTAAAAAGTCACATCAGTGGGGAGGATATGCTGCTTTATAGTTTCTGCTTTTAATGTCTCTAAGCAAACCGCTTTACTTATCCACCTCAGGCAATTTACACACAGGCAGGACAAGGAGAAATAGTACATTAGGAATTCTTTTTTTTTTTTATGTAAATGTATAAATTGGCTTTATGTTTTTTTTAAGTTGGAGGCTCTGGTTAAGCAAAAGTCCTGCATTTATGTAGGTCTCCACGGCAGTGAGCTGGTATGGAGATTCTGTGCCACAGGTCTGGTCAGCACTTTGAGGGGAATTTTTCTGTTTCTGAAGGCCAGAAGGACTAGAAAGAACTATGTTTTGGTAAGATAGACAGAATATAGGGGAAAATGATAAAACAGTCTAAAGTTAGAATGTGCACTAAAACCATTTGAGTTTTCTCCTTCCTTCTTCATTCCATAGAAAGACTCCTTGTGTTTTAGAAATTTAAGGGGAAACATATTTTTTAGAGGAGAAATTCATACCCATGACAAGATAAAGAGATATTATTTTTACCTGAATCTGCTTCTCCATGATTTATCAAGTATCTTGAGGGACTACTTTTCAAAATGACAGCTTTTGTCACACACTGCTAATTTTACATCTTTCAAAATTTTTAAGCTTAGAACATTTCAAGCCCAGCAGAATCTGGATGCCCATTATGTGAACGAGGTAGGCTTTACAACCACTCTGAAGCTGCCATGGACATTTTTAGAATAGTACAGCAATTTGGACAACACTGCTGGGAGTTGCAGGAGTTGGAGGGAGCTGGAGGTCCATTAGTGATTCTGGCCTCCATGGTGCACTTCATTTTAGCACCCCAAATTTAATAAAGGCTAAGGAATCACATTCTGCTGAAGAGAAGAGGATTTACTAACCTGTGATTCTGTCTTTAGGAGTCTGGAGAGACCTTATTTGAGACAGATGGCATCATGTCTTTTCACAATGGGATATTAACTATGTCAGTTAAAACTTCTGGATTTCTGACCTATTGGTCAGAGATATACTGGTCTTGAATTATGGTAAGTTTTCTATAGATATGTTTGCCCAAAACACTGTCTGACCAAATATTTCAAGCATTCCTTCCAGATGGAAGATAATTATATTGTACTCATGGAAAATATAAGTTCAACACAACCCAAGCAGAAAAGAATTTAGAACCAGAGATTTTCTGACAAGTTTTTTTTCACGGAAGTTAAATTTATTTAAATAAATATAGAAGTATATAAGCAAATATTTTTATTTTAGTATTTTTAATTTAATTATGATTTTAATAAGAATATATTTTTATTTTATTTTATAATTTTAAAAAATATTTTAATATTGTAATTTAATATTTTTATTTTATTTTAATACTTTTTTTACCAGAAAAAATAATATTGTATTTAAAGATTTTAAAAATATCAAAGAGCAACATGTCATTTATTAGTTTAACCAAAGAGGGATTGACATAAAATTTCCTTATGTAGGAAGAAAAATATCTTTGTTTCTGGCTAATACACAACATTTTGTGTTCTGTAACAACTACAGAAGTAGTGATAATAACTATGCTTTGAAAGTAATCTATTTTTTAAGCAAATATTTCAAAATGATGATAGAGGGAAGGTAGTACAACAGTTTATGTAGATTCCCTGGGTAGGGTTAATATGAAGCTTCCATTTTCAGGGTGCATAGAAATATAAGAGTAACATATGAAAGAATATTGTACAGGTAGAAATTACATCATAAGGGTTTACAGCTGCAACCTAGCTTTAGTGTGCATTTATAGCTACAATAAAACCCTTAAAACTGCCTTTGTAGCATTTCATAGTTCCTGTATTTAAAAGCATAATATTACAAATATGACTCACAAACACATTTCTGAAAAATAGTTAAATTGATTTCATTTGTGAAATATTATGTACTATAGGTATTCAGTCCCCATATAGTATATTTTAATATGCTTATGAAAGCCTACAGCTGAATGTAATTTAGTATGAATGATTATCTGTTTGAAAGTTCACTCATTATTAGCCGTTTCTCATTTGTTATTCCAGTCATACTGTCATGGAACCAAAAAATGCTGAAGTTCTTAGGTAAGCAGTTGCAGCAAGATTCATTTTCAGCATGTGGATGGAAAGTATGTCCTGTGAGACAATCTCAGATTATCAGGATGATGAATCCCATGCTTGTACACAATTATAATTCTTGCAGAAAGAGGGTAAGGTTTCCTGTTAACCTGAGAACAAAAATGCTTGTAACTGTGCCAGTAGCTGTGCTACTGTTGTTTTAACCAGTTTCATGTTTTAAGAAGATTTTTATATTTTTTCTATACTTTGACTGTACAAAGACATTTTGGAAACTTCAAGGTCCTTGACAGAAGGAGACTGCATTAGCTGGTTACTCCAGGTCCTTTTTCTACTCTTCTAGACATAAGACAGGACAATTCCAGTGCTCCGAAGTAAGACGTTGTGAAAACTTGTTCATTTGGGGCTTAAAACAGATGTAAGCAGATAAAGGTTAGCATGTTTTGCCTGGGACATGACATAGTCAATATGATTGTGTAATGCAGACCCTTTTTACAAGCAATAATATCATGGAAAATATGACACCATAAATTTTTAATTGAACTCCATATCATTAAGCAGTAGAGTGAAAAAGTACATGCAGTATCCCTGCACAGCTACTTGATTTTATCTGTCTGCCCTTTCACATGAGCCAGGAGGAGAACAAGAACATTAACAAATAGCTTCTATTCTCACAACTAGAAGCAGGGGAAGAATAACAAGTTGCGTAAATGGAAGAAGAAATATTAGATTTTGTGTTATTCCTTTCCTTTTCCCTCTCTTCTTAAATGTTATTAGTAACTGAGGTAAGTAAGAATGTTGTAAGGGTTTAGTGTCCTGTTACCTGCTAATTCTTATGTCTTTCTTAGCCACTGAGATTTTACAATCAGCTATAAGGAGATTACTTTAAATCCTTTTCCATCACTATGAAGAGTATCCTTAAAGGGACCCTGATAAGAGTAGCAGGTTCATATTTTTGATTTGGAATTTTGGAATTTTGAATCTGGTAGAGAGCTGTAGTTTGTAGAGTCTTTTCAAAAATAATTACTTTTTTCTGGTATAGAAAATAAAACCCAAAACCCTGAACCTGTGTGTTGTTACGTTATGTTCCTTGTTCATCAGAGAGAGGACTATTAAAATAAATGTCTTGTTTTTGTCATACCACACTAACTTGCTTTATGTTAAAGGTTTGTGACCTAGGACTAAAGAAACCCCAAAATGTTGCAGTAGGACACTCAATTATTTCTCTAAAATAAGTAAGAATTGTCTTGTATTTACCAGCAGCATCTGCAGGACTCATGCTGCATCCCACCAGCTCTAACAGTGTCTTAGTCACAAGCAAGTAAGAAACTCCATTGTCTCAGAGACTCCTGCTCACCACTAAAACCTGATGGAACCAGCTGAAGAATAGTGTTTTCAGATATTTTTTAACAACTGGCTTCACATACTCATTATCATACTCACTGTGATTACTACTATATATACAAATATACATAAACAAATGAATAAGTGTAAAACTAATATAACAGAGTTTTTAATAAAGAGATAAACAATCATTACAGAGATGGCCAGTCTGTTTCCTGTCAAATAGATGGTGTGGAACTGACTTTTGAGCTCACATTTGCCTACAAGACATATTACGTAGATCCATGGCAACACATTGATCTGTTCCACTTTTATGAATAATTTATAAATGTCCACTAATAAAAGTGTACTTTTATTTTTATGTCTGTAAGACAGAACGATTGTCTGCTTTTACCAGCCCTTGCCTCTGGCCCAAAATTGAATGCAATATGGCTCCTGCTGAAGTTTCAGGCTTTTCCATCTTTTAATTGTTTTTTTAATGCCATATGGCCAGAAATACTGAAATATAATACATTGTCATTTACTGACTTTAGAGAACTCATTCTCAATTTAATTAAACAGGATAACTTGCTAATGCAAGTGCTGCCTATTACGCATGAGGAGTCTAAAATGACAAATGAGTTACAAATGAGGCCCTTTGTGGAAGTTGAGACAAATTCTTTTGTCTGAAGATATAGGTTCTCATCTAGAAATATTTTGTATTTCTACTCTTATGGCAGCAAGGGGTGAGCTTATATAGATAAACACAACCTTTTAGCTGCAGAAAAACCTGTTGGTAGCTTGCATTGGATTAAGATGGATTAATGTCTCTTGAATGCCTATTGCCATTTTTTCAGTTACATACTTCATACTGGCAAAAACGATAGTCATAGTTTGCATTTTTTTGACTGAGGTTTTGTATTTTAAAGAATCCCAGTCCAGGATATTAGTGTCCTTGTCACAATTTTCTCTGACTGATTGAATGGGATCTCAGGTGAATTATTGCACATGGATGCAGGAACAGAATAGATTTAAGCTGACATCTTCCCTTTTCTTGTCCTGGTTATCTTTAGTTTTCTTTATCACTGTCCTTGAACCCTGAACTGTATAGAGTCAGAGGGCACATTAGAGTCTATCTGTCCAGTATCAGAAGAGAAATTTGAACTTAACCTAAAAATCAAAAGGATCTAATTTTAAAATTGGCATTACAGTTCAAATCTCTTTTGCAAAATAATGTGAAGGAGTTAATTTTCAGGCCAGTATCGGAATCAAATATCAGAAGTTTAAACCTTAAAAAATAGTAAAATAAGATCCTTGTCCTCCAAACAGCTCTAGTTTGGGTATCTTACAAGTATCTGAAATGCCAAATACAAATTCCTGGAATGTCCCCAAAGTGGTCTGTGAATATGTAATTACAGAATCACAAACCACTTTGGGGATATTCCAGGAGTTTTTATTTGGTGTTTCAGAGAGATACAAGCTTTCTTAACTTACCAGGAACAACACCAATGGAACTGGAATGTCAAGAAGAAGTAACAAGGAATGTGAACTGTGTTACCTGGTGAGGCCAAATATGTTTGAGTGGTTTGTGGCTTCACATTTTCTAACATTAAGTTGCTTTATTGTCCAGTTTATGTATGAAATAAACTAGTAATATTTTAGCTATGTAAATTAAATGAAATTTGTCATTAAAACACGCCTCTTCAATGAAAATTGCACTTTACACTTATTTCAAGGGGTCTGCATCGGAAATTCTCAGCATGGCCCTTGCAGTGCTCTTCCAAGAGCCCACAGTCTCTGCCAGGAAAAAAAACTCTCAGAGAAACGGCAGCCAGATTTCCACCACTGGGGCCCCATAAACTAGGATTATTCATTTAGGGACTTAAATAGGAGCAATGGTTGCTACATCTGTCTTAGAATGAGGGCTGTCCCTGCTCATCCCACAGTGTCTCTGACAGCATGACAGCATTATTTTTCAGTGCCACCTTCTAGCATTTCCTTATGAAGAATTTATATGTTTTGAGTTTTCCTTCATGGCAGGCATCCAGCAATGCTGTACTATAAACCTGCCACAAAGAGTGAAAAAAATGCAGTTTTCAGTTCAACTGGGGGCCCAGACTGATTAGCTCAGACAGGCTGAACTTCTAAAGGTTAGTGAGTCTGAACCTCAGCTGATTCACCGAGCACCATCAAATTATGTACTACTAAGGAGGTAGCAAACATTTTAGAAGACTAATTACTTGAGAAGGTTGTGGAGGGTGTTTAATATACTCAAATCCTTTATTAGAGTTCTCTTGAGGAGTCCTAATGAAATAACAAATTCAGGGAGAGGACAAATGATTTTCCTTTTTTGGCAAGCAGTTATTTGAGCAGAACAATGCTGCCAGCTGAAGGCATCATTAAAGGGATGGCTTACTGTTGCACACCAAAACCCCTACTGTGATAAATGGCAAAGAAAACATGTCTTTCATCCACACATGAAGGCAGCTGAGGACGAGCAGAGCAGGATCAGGCTCTCGGCGTTACCAGGCACAGATGGCCTGTAGAGGGCTCTCAAGGTCCTCTGCTGAGCCTCCTAACCCAGTTTCACGGGCTGCAGCTGGAGGTTTTCTAAGGTCACCGATGTCCGTCTCAAAAGAGCTAAACAAAAGGATCCTTCAGCACAAGCATGCATTTTCCCCCCCTTTTCTATGGCCTTGCTGTTTCTATGTACTATCTCTAGCCACAACTTTGCCTGCATTATTTGCTTTAGCAAACAGATGTTAGAAAGTCAGTGCTAAATATAAGTCTTCCCTGTAACAGTCACTGTGAAAAAAAAAGGAAAAAACTGCAACAAGCTTGGAATAGGAATGAACACTTTCAGTATTTTTTGCTTACTGTCATCTCTGAGCCAACTGTACTATAGACACACAGAACACAGATTACTTGTTTATATTTAGATAGCTCATTTTTTTCAGTTCCTAGAATGATCCGGGATGTGCAGGAACACAAATATTGCATTGAATAGCATTATTTAAAGCTGACTTTACTGCAGAATGCATGTAATTTTTGACACATAAAGTGAATAGCAGAACCAGCTACACAGATTACTTGTGACGATACCTGTATTAAAACCCAAAACCAACGCACAAGCAAGTGCTATACATGCACAGGAACATGAAGCCTGCAGCAAATTAAATTTACATATATATTCCATGGCAATGAAACCCTTGTCTTGTGAGTTCATAACATGTTTTAATTGCCTGTAGCCATGGTTTTCTTTTGTAAGAATATGGCCTGTACTGGAGGAAGAAAAATGCCCTTTCCCCTTTGACAAGAGCTGTGTTTTAAACCCAAAATTCTTGCTGTAATTATCTCTCCATGTAGATCTGGAAAATTCAGAAGGAACAGATTATTACAGCAACCTTAGTTCCTGTCTCTCCTTGTCTGGTTATGCTGAAAGGAAGAACCCTCTAAAATTAGGATAATTGGGCTGTTTTTCATTTCCAGTAGATTTCCTTTATGGAAGGGGACATCCTGTAGCAGTCCTTGATGGCACCTTCTGGCATTACTTGTTTGCTTGCCTTTTCAGGAGAAAAAGCTTTTTTCTATTTTATTACCTTTACTTCATGTTCCTATTTCCTTTCCTTGTAATACCAGGCTGGCTTTAGCTAGGACAAAAGTTAAATACGAAAAGCTTACATCCTGTTTTTGTCACAGTATGCAGAAACACAGCTGTAGAAGTAGTCTTGTAGTTTTTCTTTCTTACAGGATCACTGAATAAGCCATTCAATGTACTAGTTGGTTCTATTCTTCTTAACTGTAGTGGCAGCTGCCACTGAGTTTCTGAAGCTGAATTGGCTGGGACTGTGCAGCAACCACTGGAAAGAAAATACATGATATTAAGAGAGACGATTGTAGGTAACAACAGGAAGGTATGACCACGTCACCAGGTGTTAGACTGCACATCTCAAGGCACTGAATGACATGCACAAAAACCCCACGACCCTTCAGGTGTTCCAGTTTTTTTCTATTTTTACTTTTACTACTTTTTCTTGTCTTTACATCAGCTAACGGTAGAGAACCATTGCTTTCCATGTTAAGTGGCTGTGGGCAGTGAGATCTGTATGTGGTAAGAGTGTCAGGCCCATGTACAAACTGGAGTGCTATATAAGCATCTGTAAGTACCCACTGACTGGCACTGTTGAGAAGCTTTTCAGTCCTAAGTCTGCAATATTGTTGAATATTATGCAAAATCTCTAATCTCCTGAAGTGGGGGAAACTGCAAATTCCTTTAAGCAGGCAGATGCTGTACATGTGAGGAGAAATAGTAGACCTTTCTTATTTGTCATTGCTCAGGAGTCATACAGCACATGCCACTACTGGAGGCTGGGAGACAGAGTAAGGCAGTGGCTAAAGTTTTCTGAAAGTGTTATGGTATATTTATTTTCAACATGTTCTGGTTATTTTGGGCAGAGATTTTCTGTACAAGGATTTTGAAGACTTAATGTATTTTTCCAGGCCCTAGTAGGTCATAATCCATCAACCAAGAACCACACATCTGGAATTCTTCAATATACTGCGAACCAGCTCCATATGCATCAAACCATCTGCAGATGTGCAGTGTGGTTTGCTCTGTGCATGTCCAGGAGGTTCAACATGTCCAAAAAATTCTGGGTTTACTGTACACATGTAGAAGATATATGCAGATAGATTTTTGCACCAGATGTACTGAGATGCTGTTCACTGACAGTAAGAAAGTCAGTTCTTTTCTTTAAGTAAGAAAGGTTCTATTGGAAATTTTGACTCTGCAGAGCTTTGATCTGAAGGATATTCTAGCCTTCTGTGTTTCAAGCACTAGTCCTTCTAGTGGTGCTTCTGCCCCCCATGTAATTTTCTCTAGGCATTCCATCAGTATCAGTGTCAGTAGTCACCAGTGATGCCCCAATACCAGTGGAATTGACTGACATCCATAGTGTCAGCTGGATACTGTCAAAGGCACAAAGAGTCAGATTCATGGTGTTTCTTCCATTCATTGCCCATTACCAAATACTTTCCTGGGCATTATGCCCCACTTTCCATGACAGATCACGGAGAAATGAGCATTGCTTCCTGGAACAATGTTGTCCAACCTCTTGCTCAAATCATGGTCATCCTGGCCAAACTACTCAGTTTGGCCTTGAAAATGTCTGAAGAATTAAAAGTTTCTATTCCTGAAAGCATCACTCTCCAGACTGTAAATCCCAGCCCTGGCCTCTCCTCATGGAGCATGAAGCACTCTCTCTCAATGCCATCCTCTGACCACTAAATTCTAGTTCACTGATCAGTTTTGTACTCTGGGGTTTCAGACTGTACACAGTTTTTCAGAGATGTTAAAGGTCATGGAGTGAGAGGTACAATCCCTTCCCTAATGGGTGTTCTGCTTGCTGATACAGCCCAGGAGGCTGCTGTTTTTCCTTGCTGCCAGGACACACACAGTGGTTCGTGCTCAGTTGTCTTCGTCAGGGCACAATGAGGGCTGGGTGTTCCCTGAGGCTGAACAGGAGGCTGAAATTTGAGCTCAGTGCCTGGGTTTGCAGGGCAGGGCCTCTCCAGCCAGTGTGCGTCCCACACTACAGGAGTGGTGTGAGTGGGGCAGGTCTGGAAACAGTGTCCAGCCTCAAGCACATCCTGGTGGTATGGCCAGACAGGTCCATGTTGACAAGGCAGGTCCTAGGTCAAGCTGGGAAATCAGTCGGGGCTTAGCTTGTCTGTCCACCAGGTGAGGTTCAGGGGGCCACGGACAGGCACAGGCACAGGCACAGGCCTGGATAGGTCAGGCTGTGACCAAGAGAGATCCTCAACTGAGAGCAACTCCCAATAGTCTGAGGATGGGAAGTCCCACTGTGTCTTCCTACATCTCCTTTTCCACTAAAGCTCTGCTCAGCCAGCTGGCCTCAAACGCAGCCCCTCTGCCACCCAAACCCTTGGAGGGCTGAGGAACGCATCCCAGATACTGACAGATGTCTGTGGAGCCCCTGGATCCTTTTCAGAAGAGATCCTTCCCAAACAGTCAGTCTCAGCATGTACAGCTGAGTATATCTTTCTATCCCATGTACAGGATTATGGACTTGTCCCTGTTGAATTGCACAGACTTCCTGCTGCTGCATTACTCCAGTTTGGATGGATGCTTCTGCCCCTAGATGGTGACCCAATGATCCATGGAGCACTTTGCTGTCATCCACAGACTGCATGAGTGTGAATTCCATCTCTTCCAGACCAATGGCGAAGATACACTCAGGAAATATCAGTATAGACCCTTAGAGAGCATAATTTGTAACCACCTCCAAGTATGAACCATCAGCTCCATGATCTCACCAGTGTTCAGTGCACTACCTGTCCATCCAGACCACAACATCGCAACCTGGATAAAACAGTACTGTTGGGGGGCATATCTAGAGTTCTTTTGAAGTTGAGGGAGAGACATCTACCAGTTTCTCATCAGCTACAGAGCTAGTTATTCATCACAGGAGACAATCATATGAAATCTCTCATGACCATAAACAACTCTACTTCATTCCTCACTTGCTGTCTTTTGGACATGTAATAAAAGATTAATTAATGACTCTTTAGCAATTTTTAGCCATGTTATGTGTATTTTATTCCTCTAATATTATCTTCAGAAAAATACATGAGGGAAAAAGGACAGGAACAGATAACAAGGGAGCATCTTGTGATAAGCTTGCTAAACTTCTAGATTTAATAAAGAGTACAACAACGTTGCTTTATGGATCAGATGCTCTTGCATTCATAATTCAGAGATTAAATGGGAACATTCTTTTTACTTCAAAAGGCCAGGATAATCACTTGCTATTTTATGTGCTCGAGTTTTGAATTTCATTTTAGAGACTTTGAAGAATATTCCTCCTTCAGCCTGAATGGCTTTTAATTTCACTTTTCAAACCTAGAATTCTAAAAAATGCATAACAACATCTCCATTTCTTGTAGATCTTCTGTACTAACTTCATCATAATAGCGGTGATCTAAAGCCTATTGAAGTGTGCACAATTCTTCCTTTAGCATAAGTCATTTCCGGATCAAGCAGTAACTGACAAAGCATGCTAAGTTCATTTTTCATTCTTTTACCTATGGCTTTCTGATGAGGATGTACAAAGCCATATATAGGATGTAAAAGAAAAATCTGAGGTGAATAGCAGCTTTGCTTCACGTCCCAGATGTCTGAGCATAGACTACTGTTCTTGAATTACTTGTTATAGAAATTTAATTTTAATGTTTGTATAATAAGCTTGTTGTCTAAAAGTTCTTTTGAATGTTTGATACCTGGGTTCAGGCAGAAATCTGCTGTCTAGTTGTGAGTTACCATGTTTGCCATATGTTGATTCTTTGGTTAGAGTAGTAAAGCTCAGACTACGAACATCATGTGTGAGACGAATATAATCAGGAAGACTGTAGATATCTTATAAACAGCAGACAGAAAAACAGGACAAGGCATTTTAAAAAGTGTTAAGCTGTTCAGGGTAATCAGATGCAGTTAGGTCTACAGTGCTGTGCCTGAGCTAACAAGCCCTGTGTAGAAGAGGGACTTAATTGTTTAAACAACACTAATGCCGCTAATTGCACTAATAGCAGGTGATTCTTGCCTGGTGAAACAGCAATGAGTGAATAGTATCTGCACATGGCCAAGAGGATGGCTGCTGTGTATTGGCTATATGAACTGGTGATAAATTCCCAAAGTAGTGTCCCATGGAATACAATGTTCCACCTTCAATGGTTTGGGAGATACTGGAGAAATATGCATTGCCACATGTATATGGCAAAAATGCAGGATTTCTGCTTTGCTCTTCCAAAAAATTCAGACAGGAATCCAGTGAGATCTTGTCAACAGCAAATGTATTGGATTAAGTGTTTGAGTTCAAGAAATCATCACATATCAATGAAATTTTTTTAATTTGAAAATTCACATCAGCACTACTACTGAGCTCCTCCAGCTCACAAAGGGTGATTCCAAAACACAGTCAGCATTGCTAACAGGTTCTTCATAAGGAATTCCAGGAAACTGCCAGTTGTTGTGTTTTTTTTTTCTAAAGCAATGTCGAATAATACTTTTGATACAAATATATGGAAGTACAAATTTATATTTACCTTTAGAAAGTATTTCTATGGACAAAAATCAAAGCATGTCTGAAACCAAGTTACTTTGGTTAGAGTGCAGAACATCTTTGTTTTGATGCTTTTTTACTATGGAAAAACAAAACTTGAAAACAAAACCAACAAAATTCACCAGGCATTCCTATCTGGGTTTAGATTAATGTTTCAAATGAATAGCAAGGGATTATGATTTCTGAAATTTATTATGCATAGTTGCTCCCAAAATGTAGTGACGGTCTGAAACCCAAAGCTCTGTGCCATTTCTAAATTTTAACTCAGCGGTGAGTTCATCGCACTTTCCCTAATGATGTTATAATTTGGCACTGGCTTTGAATAGTTCCTTTACTTTTCTTTTGTCTTATAAAGACAACTGTGTGGCACTCTTTTGATGTAAATTCAAACAGTAGGCTGTCTGTGACAGCTGCATGTACATGTGAATGATGTTAATGCTGTCAATCCCAGTGCCTCAAAGTTTTCCTCTTGTAGCAAAGCTACTGGATAAAAATTTCCTGATGGAGCCACTCCAGGTTGCTGTGTATGGGTCAGACCCATACTAGGAACCTTGAGAAATTCTTAATTTTCCATTAAGCTCAACAAATTGCTGTATCATCTCTCCTTTAGAACTTGAGAGAATATCACAAAATCATAGAATTGTTTGTTCAGTGGAGGTTACTTGTTAATCCTGCACTGAAATAGGGGAAAAAGGATATGGGTAGGACACAATGGCAGTGGATTTTACAAAGGCTGATCTGATGTTCTTACCTTGCAGTGAAAAGTGGTGTTGAGTCTCAGGTAATCGTTATATAAACCAGTGTTTCCACATCTACTGACATATTGGCTCCACTCTTGAAAACTATAGTTAATGCCTGATGATATTTTGCTGTTTTGGGGTTGGAGCTGCTGATTCCTGATTTCTGGTTTGGGCCAGTGCTACCTTAGATACTACTTATCATATGTATATGCAGATAAGTTCCTAGACAATTATTTTTGTGTTAATTAGTAAAAGGGATAAAAAAATAAGAGATGGATTACTCTCCTTATTTTTATGACACACATAAAAATATGTTATTACTTGTATGTTAAAATATGTTATATTTTAACATACTTATGCAAGTAATTTTAATTTTTCTCCTTTTTAAAAATTTTTTTAGGTTCTGCTTCTGCTGGAAATATTTAAGGGTGCCTGTGAAGTGAAAAATTGAGAATTTATGTTACCTGCATTACATTTTGGAAAAGTCCTAGAAATTCTCTCTCCTGGCTATAGGGCATACAGAAAACTTCCCCTTTGACATATATTTTTGCCTCCAAATCACACTGCTTAAGGTTTCCTTTAATATTTTTTCATGAAAACATAAAATGCAAAATAATCTCTCTGCAAACAAGCCTTTAATGACTCTTCTCCTAGCTTCAATACTTTTAAGAGATGCTATTTGTATCCTTCTTTCCCCAGCCCCATTGCTTAAAGCCCAAATCCATGTTTCCTGTTAAGTACTCCTGTATAAACGGAGCCTCCAGTGGTCCTCTTGCTTTGAGAAGACTGTAATAACATCCTTGCTGATGTATGGCTTATTCCACAGCTAAATGGTTGGTAATTAACATAAGAGTTCCATGCTAACTCTGAGATTTATAAGCTCTACCAATGGATTTCCAAAATCATCATGATTTTATGAACAAAGAAAAAGAGAAAGACAGGAACATTTTATCAGCTTGAAATGACTAGCTAATGCCTAGTAGCCATACATGTCAGAGCACATATTTTTTACAATCAACTGGAAATTATTAGATGTTTTTAATAACAACTGTCTATATGCAACAGCTAAAACATCCTAATGGCCAGAGTTAGATTTTTTTCTTCCTCGCTTTCAGCAAATTGAAATGAATGAAAGAGAAGCCGAGAAAGAGATATTTTATATCTGAGTGAAAATAGGAGACCCCTTATTAGATGATTTTAAAATGCTGGAGAAGGTCTTGTGACTAATCTAATTTCTGTGAAAAACATTAGGATGAACTCTATTAGAGCTAATACCTTAACCTACCCTTGCCTTCACTCCTTATTGTCTGAGAGTGCTTTAGATTGTGCTGCGAGAGAGCACAATCTAAAGCCCAACTGCTGATTCATAGAGTGAGCTTTGGCATCAGCCTCTTGACTGCTCTTAGGACTTGCACGTGAGCACTGGGAGAGAATAAAAGGCTGTATTTGGCAACCCACACTCCTTTAAGTCATGCAATTCAAATCAATGGCCAGTACATCTGAGTAGAACATAAGAGCATAGTTGAAAGGGGGAGGGTTGAAGCAGCAACACTAAGCTCAGGTGTTCCAAGAAAAGCATAGTATTGAAGAGAAAGCCATCATGTTTTTGCTTTGATTTCATTTTAGACTTGCTGGAGGTTTGAAAGAAAATTGAAAATCCTTTTAAAGAAGCTTATTTGGATTTACCTTAGAACTATCACAAAACCGACATGACTTTCATGTCTACTGGAAATATATTTATTTATTCAGCCTTTATTATTTCTAGAAGTTATATTTAAATATTTTTATAATTCATATATATTATTTATAATTAATTTCTTACTTAAACTGCTGTTCTTGCTCAAGGTTATGGGAAATTAAATACATATTTTGTATTTAAGACTGAGTTTGTACATGATTCTTTATGACTATTTTGAAAGAAGTGTGAGCAAATCTTGAATTAGAAGTTTCAGCTAGGGAAACCAAAACCCAAAAAACAAAGAAACAAACAAACCCCACAAAACACCCAAAACAATAACAAAAAAATGTGCATACTTATTAGGTACTATAACTTCAGGGTGCAGCTCACAGCATAATTGCTGGGTTAAGAAAGATCCTGGCTGGTTGGTATAGCTGTCCAGCCCAGGCCAAAGCATTTCAGAGACTCACTTGTGCACATGAGTCAGTTTAGCTGATCTGGCCTTGCTTGTCTGCTTGGGTTAATTAGCCCAAATTAGAGCTAATTAGTGAGCTAGCTCAGGTGGAACAGTATCCTGCTGCAACTATCTAGTTTCTGGTTCTGAACCTGGTTTCCCCTGAGGCAACTCAGTGCTGTCTGCTGGGCCATGTGGTGCGAGCTTGCCCTAAATAACTCGTCCAGGTTCAGCTAAGTACAGTTCAGAGCCAGGAATAGAACTGCCATCAGTTGACTTCATGACCTGCCTGAAACCATGCTATTGTTGGTTTTCTCAGAGTTCTTGATTTTATTTTTAAAAAGCCTTCAATTTTTCAGCTGAGCAACTTGAGGCATAATAAAGAGGTCAGTTAATGGCACTACTGGGAGTAGCACCTGGTATCCTTTGGAGAGGCTATTCCCAGCTCTTTGGCTCTAAGCAGCAGAACATGCAGCCTCCTTCAGACTTACTCCAGAAATGATCTATAAATACAACAGCACCAGGTTTGTTTTGAGCCCACATAAGGAGTTTATTTGAAGGCACCCTCAGGCAGCCTTTTCAGTTATGAAACAATTTCTGAAGCTGCTCTGCTGTAGCTGAGACTTTTTAGATAGTCTCCAGGTTATACAGGAAGTAGTACATAATTTTAGTTGCCGTTTAATGTTCCAGAATGTGGCAATTGCCCAGATCTGTAAGATAACAAGCTGGCATTCTTCTTCCCACATATTTATGCGTTCTGCCAATTGCAGCTCCTCCTCCCCCCTTCTTTTTTTAATTTCTCCTCTTTCCTCCCTGCACCCTGTTGGGAAAAGGAGAGCTGACAGAAGGCAAGAAAGGTTGATGCGAGCTCCATTGCAACCAGTGCCTGTTGATGCTTGCTGTTAAATGAAGCGTGAAGCGGATTGTTAATGGCCCTTTTTTTTTTTTTTTTTTTCTTGTGCAGGATTAGCTTTTTCCTTTTATGATAGAAGAGTAATTCACATACACATCACTGTTCAGATGCAGACACTCAGCTTTATATATTCTGTTTCTTATCCCAATTGGGCAAGTGAGGTTTATTTACAAATGAGGGTTAACAGACTGCATAATAAACAAGATTTCCTAACTGTTTTCTGTTTTTGCTGGGTCCAAGGTAGCTAAAAGCTAAAGCTGTACGTTTATCTACATTATCTGGTGCAGTGGCTTAGCAATATTTTCACCAGTGCACTCAAGGTACGTGTGGTCTTTTTCCTCTTGAAAGAAGCTACACAGTGGTCAAATATATAATGCATTAAGTAGAAGGTAAGTTTTCAAATTGTGGTGTCTACATTGTGGATGAGGTATTGCCATGCTATATCTGGACAGAAATTTATTCAGTTTAGGGATATTCCTGGACTTAGGCCTATGCATAAATCACCTATGAAAGTCATACAGCTCCCTGTTTTTGCTAAACAGAGATGGACTATAAGCCTATGTCCCCTAAACTCCATATTTTATACTGAAGTTCTGCTTCTGGATATCACAGAATATTGGAAGAGCAGGCAGCACAGTGACTCAAGTGAATTTCACTGGCATATAACATGCATACATATGCATAATTAATAGAAGAGGAAGAAATAGTTGGACAAATATAAAGAATTTACCCAACCTCACTTTTAAGCAAGCCTATCAAGTATTTAAGTGGAAGAATAATGAAAGATGTGAAGTTTTGTGGAAAAGAAAGCAAATATTAAATAAGTCAGTTGTAGGTAGATGCTACTAATCTACTATCAGTAGGTGTTGTTCATTCACAAAAGAGCTCCTACTTTTGGACAAGGGAAACAGTAGGCTTTGTCTACCTGTGAAAAGGTACACCCAATTCTGTGGTACCAGCCAACAAAAGCAATTAGTACTAAGATAGGAAAGTAAACCTGAGACGGGTTGAAAAGAATGACACCAAGATATCATTATGAAAAACCTGAAGAAAGTTATGACTAAAATTTCTCAAGGCTCAATCTTGGAACCATTACTTAATATTTTCACTAATTTTCTTTTTGTGTTGAAGTGATTAATTCTTATAAATAGGGTTGAACACACAAAGTTAGTAATTATAATCAAATTAGAGATGTGCTGGGATATCTTGAAGAAAGAAATAGAAAGAATTGAGGAAATTGGAATGGGATAAAATATTAAAATACAGAAAGTAGTCTCTGTACTGAAGAACTAAAATGAATTTTTGTTTAGGGTGATCAATGGACTAAAGGGCACATTTTACAATAGCAAATAAAAAAGATCTTGGCTTAAACTCACAGAATGGAGGCTGAGAAGGAACAATTGCTATCTAAATGCATCAGGGGGGAATAAACAGCAGGGAAAGAGAAGAGCTAATTAATCTAAAGCACATTACTGGCACGAAAACAAAGGTTCATTATAAAATTTAAGTCAGAAATTAAAGGAACTATCAGAGGAATGAGGAATGTCATTCTGACAGAAGAAATGGAATCAACTTCATTGAAGTTGCATCTACTTAGTTTGTAACCGTAATTCTATGATACGATTGCCTGTAACAGGAAACAGCTTGACCATGTGAATCAGAAGGTCTCAGAGAGTCTTATGCCCAACCTCATCTTCAGCAAGTGTTGATATTTCTGTCTAGAAGTTCACAGAGGGGAGAACAGAATCATCAACCATCACCAGGTGTAACCTGTTGTCATGGGGTTAGTTTACCTTTAAGGAAGTTAAAGTTGCTGGGGACTCCTGGGAGTCTTTTCTCCTGACCAATTATCGGTCATTGCTGAGAATTGACAGCAGTTTTAGCCATTAAAAAGTAGAATCAACTTGTAAACCCCACCTTAAAGTGTACAACCAGAAGTCTGTAGTGCTCTTTGTTTCTTGACTGTGAAGGGTGGCGGAGCTCCGGCTGGCCTCCGGTTCCCTGCCCAGGCCATGCGGCCAGGCGGGGGCCGGGCCGGGCCCGCCGCGTCTCCCGGCCGAGAGATAGGGCCTGTGGGGGCTTGCCCGGCCCGGCCCGCTCTCTGGCTCGGCTGCAGGGTTTGCTGTAACTACATTCACTAGAAAACTGCCGAGTGAAGAAGGAGAGGAGCTCTGAGCCTGCTGCAAGCAGAGACGGAGACCACGCTCTCCAAAGCAGCTATGAGGAACTTTCCATCGCAGACGGCTCCAGCTCCTGTTCAGCAGAGATCACCGAACCATCTACAAAAGCTTGGGCAAGATTTTAACTCTTTCTTATCCAGATGAGACTTACGGATTAATCTTTTCATCCAGAGAGAGAAAAGGAGAGTAATCAACATGAAAAGAGACTTTATAAACTACTAGTGGCAAAAAAGAAAAGAAACTTCAAGAAAGGTAGAGAATTAAGAAGATGCTTTAATTAAGCTGAAATATCTTTCTGTTAAAACTATGGGGATGGACAATGAAGTCCTGAAAAGAACTCCTTTAATTCATGATGGAGTATGGGGAGGAACAGAGTGTTCAAAGTGTAAATTTGAGTAAAAAGTGGAGTAATTGTGGTATAGTGAAGTGCTGGGAGATTTGAAGCCTTGAGAGGCAATGAGAAAACTGTTTTCTAGTGAAGCTCACAGAAACAGATGAAGAATACTTTTTTGCCTTTGACTAACTTATCCTTAAAAATGCTATCCTCAAACTCATAGCCCATAACACATTTCAGAGTGATGTGGAATGGGAGGGGTGGGCTTTGATAACAGCAGCTCTGAGCAGCTGATATCAGAGAAATGAGAAACTATAACAAAAATAGTTTTCTTGTGACAAACTCCATAAATTAACAGAAAGGAACTTCTGTTTCTTTACAGAAACTGATGAAAAGACTGTAAAGAGAATTGAGATTATTTAAACCATCAAAATTATAAAGTTTTTTGTCTCTGTTGTCATGTGAACAAAAGAATGGTAAGCAGTGAGAAATGAAAAGGTTTTTTCTAAATGTTTATTCTGGTGTTCTTATAGTTTGTCAATAAACTTTCTTTACTCCTTTTAAGTTTTATGCCTAGTTTGCTCTCATTTTAATCCATATCTCACAGCAAGAGATAAATAATTCTTTTCCCCCCTTTTTGTTAATTACTGGTTCAAAACCACGACACCTGTCTATACAAAAAAGTACACAGCTTTTTTTATGTGATATTAAATTTTACATTCACATTCACTTCCCTAGAGGCAGAATGGGATCAAGGCAGAATATTACCTTGAAATAAATAATAAAAAAAGGATCTGAATTTTAATTTGATTCAAAAACCCTCATAAAGTCAGTCAGTTAAGGGTGTAATGCAGATATTTGAGAATAGACACAAATTAGGTCAGAGGACATATAATAGTGTAAGTCAATCTTGCAATTTATATAATTACCTTTTTCACTTGAAAAAAAAAAAGTATCATGTCTATGATTCTGTCCATGTTCTACTTATCCTTTATCCTTTTTCTTATTGGCCTGCTTCCTTCTTGCAACATCAAGCTCTGTTAAAAAAAGTTGGCACTGATGGTCTGTGGATGGGCTGAGGACATTAAAACATTTTGCTTTTTAAATTTTTTCTTAGTACATTGAAAAGTCAGAATAAATAGAAAATGACAGAAATAACTGATTTTATGCATCTCTGCCTATTCAGTACCCAGACTGTTGGTGTATTAGGTTGTTTGCATTCTAAAATGATAGAAAATAATAACCCTTTTTTTCTTTCACCTTTGATGAAGCAGTTTTTTTCTGTAGAAATTAGTGGTATTATGCCACTTAAAAGTGGCAAAAAAATCAGAGACTTAACTGCTGCTGAACAACATTTATTTTATGGCTAAACAAGGATTTTAGTTTTCAATATTGTCAATCGGGCAATTTCTGCAAGGCATACATTGACCTTTTCTGTAGAAGTTTAATAATTTATTTCCTCTTCTGAATGTAAAAATGTCCAGCTTTTGTCCTCAGTTTAATTCAATGTTTAAAAAAGAAAAGCAAAGAAGAAGGGTTGATCAGTCTGTCAGTACACATGCATTGACCCTTTGGTGCTCTCTTGATCTTTATGAGCTGGCAAAATAAAAAATAAGAATTATGGTACTACACAAACACTGGTAAATGCAAGACATTAAAGATTTTTTTTTTTAACGTTCATCCTTCTACTTTAATTTCTCTACCATTCATGTAGTTTTGAGTGATGATGCTTTTATGGCTGCCATTACCTTATTTTTTTGTGATATATGGTTTACTGACAGTAGTGACCTGTATTGTCAAAATTATACCAAAGTATTCTGTATTTCGTGACAACCATACTGAAACTATCTGTTTACATACATGTTTTTTAAGATATGCATATGTAAAAGTCATAACCAAAAATAATTTAAGGGTTTTAAAAATGTTTCAGGTTTTTCATATGTTTTAAGAAAACGTAACTTGGAGATGTCAAAGATTTCATTCATCTTCTCTCCTCCTCAGACATAAAAAAGAAATGATCATGAGAGAAGAAAAATCTTAACTGTTATTCCCATGCAGAAATAACTCTTAATTAACAATACAGTATTAACTGAGTTGTGTCTCATCTTTCAGAGGATTTATGTTAGTATCTTCAAAGGAAAAACATGCAAAAATTCTCTGTTCTGCCTGCTTTTTATTCTTACACTCCACACTTTCTTGACTATGTGCAGTAATCTTCACAGGGAAAGCATTCTGATCTCAGAGGTTTCACTGTGAATGGGAGATGCAGGCATTACCTTCAAAGGGTGTTAACATACCACTTGAAAGGCCGTGAACTAAAAAAGACGACGACCAGCTGCTAGCTAGAGGATTACAAACCCAAAAAGTTTGAATTTATCACAAGAGCTGAATAGAAGGAAAAAATCCCAAATTTTTTTACAAGACTTGATTTATGATCAATCATATAAAGTGAAAACATTTCTAAAAAATGTATTTGCTGCTATTTTTCATATTTGTTCTCAGTATACTTACAAAATAATTTTTGAAGGAGGCAGCCTTTAGTAAAACTCAGTCCTAACACTGGACAAAAATGTGCACTCCAAATGATACTTATGCATTCTCTGCAGAAAAAAACAAAGTGCCAAACAGCTGATAATTTTTTGTGCTAATTTTCATTAACCTTGCAGAATAAGTAATTAACTGTTCTCGCCTATACAAGCTCACTGTCTACATTTCAGCAGACTGTGCTCCTAATTGAAATAGAAAATAATATAGTACACAGAAGAAGAGGTTATTAACTTTTAGTGATATCCAACCAATAGTATAATTGAAATAAGTTTGATGAATGAATGCATCATCCTATGAAATGAAAAAGTTGTGCATTATGGGAATTTCTGAGTAAATAAGTTTGTAAAAAATGTAAACATACACAAACTTAAGCTACAGAGCAAATTCTCACCTTGAGCTGTGTAGATGTGTAGTGACACTTGCGCTCTGCATTGTTAAGCCTAAGAATTATACTGGCAGAAACATTGCCCTTGTATAAACTGGAAATACTTCTGGATTCAGTCAAGATGAAGACTCTGAGCAGGATGCTTTTTGCATTCTGCAAAAATGTGAGAAGAGTCAGCTGCTCTGGAAAAGGATTTGGAGCAATGCTTAAAAGCATTTAATGATCTAGTATAATAACAGTATATACATGAAGGTTGTAATTGTACTGACTTAATAAACATGTGATACATAAATATTGAGAACGCTCTGTTCAGGGACACTTGAGAATGTTGTGTGCTGATTTTTTAATAAAAGATGGTATAGCATGCGAGAACGCTGTTTCCAAACTGTTTCTTAATGCAGCTGTTGAAGCTGATCAGCCCAGTAAAAGCTGAGAGTCTGTCGTTGCTATAGCTGTTCCAGAGTATTAGGAATACAACAAAACTGACTTTTGGAGGCAAATTTTGTTTGGTTGTATTTTGGGTGAGTTTTTTTTGTTTGTTTTTCATTGGAACAACAGAGATCTGTCTTGCAGTAGGCTTCCAGGTACTGGCACCCTAAAAGAAAGAACTGTTTTTGTTCATGAATGGTTGGCAGGTATTTGGGTACCCCAGATTATTCTCAGAAAGAGGAGAATATATTCCAAGAGCCAAACTGTTTTCTGATGTATATCAATATATTACAGAGGAATGTCGAAAGTCCAGTTCCTTACACACAAGAAGACTCAAACATTAAGATATCAGTCCCAGGTTTTCCTCATTCCAAGTACTTTACTGAATGATCTCTAAATATATAAACATATGGAAACTTTTAGCTGAGGAATCTTCTAGAAGAGTGAAGGATAGAACCTCATGCTTGTTTCAATTAAGGATAGTGGTAAGATTCCTTAACCTTTTAACAGGGCAGAAAAAGTGTCTAAGTGCCTCTTAGGCTTTGCAAAACTTTCACAGAAAATCACGGGAGTAAGAAATTTAGAAGTGTATTGTTTTGCATGGCCTGGTTTTTGATAGCAGGGTGCCAAAGAGATGCCCTCTGTGAGAAGCTGCTGGAAACCTCCATCATGTCTGGCAGAGCCAATCCCTGCTGGGTCTGAAGATGGACACACTGCTGGCCCAGGCTGGGCCAATTAGAGATGATGGTAACACCTCTGTGATAACATTTAAGAAGAAACCAAAAAACTTGTGGAGGAGGTTTAATTGCAACTGGAGATGAGGGGAATGAGAACATTTGAGGAGAACAACTATGCACACCCCAAGGTCAGTGGAGAAGGAGGGGGAGGAGGTGGAGCTGAGATTCCTCTGCAGGCCGTGGTGAGGACCATGATGAAGCAGCTGTTCCCTGCAGCCCACGCAGGAGCTCCATGCTGGAGTGGGTGGGTGCTAGGAGGAGGTTGTGACCCCGTGGGAGACCCATTGAGAGAGGGGCCCTGCTCTTCTGCTGGAGCAGCCTGTCCTTAAAGGACTGCACCCCGTGGAAGGGTGACCCGTGCTGCAGCAGTCTGAGGGTGCTGCTGCCTGTGGGATGGACTCACATTGCAGCAGTTTGCAGAGAGGTATTGCACGTGAGATGGAACCACGCTGGAGAAGTTCATGGAGAATTGTCTCCCATGGGAGGGACCCCACGGTGCAGCAGGTGAATGATGACTCCTCTCCCTGAGCAGCAGGAGAGACAAAGTGAGATGAGCTGACTTCAGCTGCCATTCCCATTTCCCTGTGTTGCTGGGGTAGGCAGTAGAGCTGTGAATGAGGGAGGGGTGGGGACAAGGTGTTTCAAGCACTTATTTTACTCCTCATTTTCCTGCCCTGATTTTGTTAATGATAAATTCACTTTACATCTCCGAGCTGAGCCTGTTTTGACCTTGATGGTATTTAATGAAGGTTCTCTCTCCTGAGCCCTTTGTTAAATTTTCTTTCCTCTGTCCAGCTGCAGCAGGGGAGTGAGCAAGGGGCTTTTGTGCATACTGGTGTCCAGCCAGTGTCAACTCATGACAAGAAGGTTTGATTTTAAATAAAAGAACGAGGCCTTACCCACTATAACCTGGAAAAGAAATAGACTGACATAATTAGCTGTCCTATTGCAGTTTACACTAGCAGAAGCCTGGTCCTCGAGCACAGAAGCGAGTAAAATATCTCTGGAAAAAAAGATATATTGCAGCAGTAAAAGCAGGAGACAGGAACTCCACGGTGAATTCTGACCATTACTCCCTCTGTAAAGTTGCATGAAAAGTTATCTTGATCTGGACAAAATAGAAAAAAAAAAAGTTGTCTGAAACACAAAGATAATTTTCACATGGGTAAAGATTATTAAAAAAACATTCTTCAGACCTATAAAGATTTACAAATTTAGTAAAGGGAACTTTCATGCTTTCCATTATTCTAAATTTTCATATTTTGATTAAGTCAATAATACTTCTTATGAATTATAGAGGTTAAGGATTTTGAGCTTGATTTTATGACTATTTAGCCAGATGTATGTCTGTTTAAAATGCAAATGCAATTGCAGGCCTGGTTTCTACGTGTAGGCAATTACCTTAACAGATATAGAGACAGCATAATTATATCTGCAAGTGTGCATAATTCACTGTGTCTGTGTATACAGTTATCTGATTTGTTCATGTAACTGCAATAATTGCACATGCATATACTTCTGTGTCTGAATTATCTGAGAAATTTGGCCTGATGTGGGTTTTGTGACTTTGATTTTATCTGATGAAAACAAGCAGTGTGTAAAACAATGAGTATGTGATAAAAGTATCTTACATTGTTAAATACTAATCCATTCCACATGATTGTAATTTCCACATTCTAAACATAATACTGAACTTGAGACTGTTGTTAAAATATTAGATATAAACAGTTGAAAATTTCAGTCATTCTGTAAACTGGACAATCTATTGACCAAAACAATCTATTATCCTGGGCAGATATTTTCTCCCACAGTATGTAGGATTATAAACAAAAACTATGAAAACTGACTTTCCTAAATGTTATTTCCCTACTAAAGAAACTGCAATTACAATTGTTACTAATGTCTCTTTGTTATTGATTTTAATTCAAAAGAATTCAAAAGTGAGGAAGAAAGCATAATCAATTTTCTGTTGAATTGTGGTGGTATGATATCAGGTGGAAGCTTTTTGAGACTAATTTCTTTTCCCCTGTGTGCATCCCACAATTGTAAATAAGAATCTGGTAAGTCTTTTATTCTGGCAGGCAAAAAACAATTTAAATCATGTCTATCATATCTATGAGGCTCATTGCTTCTTTGCACATTTGCAGATACACTAAATGCAATTCCAGCATGATATATTTTGCTAAAATTGCTATTTTTTCTCGGTGTTCCTTTTCAATAAATCTGATGTATACCTCAAGCATTGCAAACTCATTCAAGTGTAAACTGGATCAAGTGTACTACTCTGTAAAACCTTGTGTGTTTTACACTGCTTTGAAAGTGCGGTAAAGGATTGCTAGATACTTTGCTAAATAGTTAATCCACTGTTTTGGACTCAGGAAATATAATTATTCTTACCTTTATTCCCATATGTATCATTAATTTACATCTAAATAATTTTTAAAAGAAAGTTCCCAGTATTGGCTGTGAGAAAGCACTAGTCTACCAAGTCCTGATATATTTATTTTAAATTCATTCCACACTCCCTCCTTCTTTAGATATTACTGATAGTATAAGGGCACAAATAGAAAAAGTTTTCTGGAAAGTAGTTTTTTTATGAAACCTCAGAACATCCTTAATGTGGGAAAAACCTAAATGAATGGAAAACTAATACTAAGGAAGGAGAAAACAGCGCTATGTTTTCTGCTGATTCTGCTGGTATATTAATATATGGAAGAAAGCATTTAATAGTTCTTTTCAGAGTCTAATTTGATCTTTCATGCAGAGGATAAAAATCTACTATCAGGCAGAAACTAGTGAAAATGCAATGGTAGGCTGTGACTATGCTTTTTTCTTGGTAAATATTTTTCTGTTTGTTCATTCCACTGAACACTAGAAGAGCAGTACAGAAATTCCTTGCATTACATGTCCCAGTTGAATTCCATGAAGTATTTAAGTCATACGAAAGCAGCTATTGTAAACCTTTCCTTTGTTGTCCCATTTAAAGCCAGCAATTAAGACCAGTAAGGAAGTTATCCAAAACATTTCTGAAATTATTAGCATTCCTTTATTGCATTAATCCTAACCTACAGACAAAGAGATATGAATTACATTATCACATCAACTAAGCATTTGGGTATCTCATGAGATAGATATTAGAAGGAAAATTAAGGAGAACCTCAAAATCAAGCTTGCCCATTTTAACTACTGAAAAAGTCATTAGCTACATCTACTCTAACTGCTGGCCTGTAGAAGTTTCATTATAGTTTTTTTCAAGATGCATATTCTGTTCCCAAGTTTAGTTTAGTTGCTATTCAGTTGCATCCTTGTTTTATGTACATAGAGTTTTATGCCTATTTGGCAAAAACTAACATATGCTTGACTAATTTCCCATGTAAAGATGAAAATTTGAAGGAAACAAACTCAGTGTCTGCATTGGCAGCTGTAAAATTCTTTATGCAGCTAAGGGATTGAGTTTGTAGTGTCACCTTAGACTAATTTAAGGTATCGACAAGGAAGGCACGTCTTAGATTTTGTGAATCTGAACTGGGCTATGCAACTGGGAATCTGAAGGGCTGTGTAATTTTGCACACCCGGATGGAGGGTTTGTCTGACAAACTAGTTCATCAATTATCAGTCTTCATTTAAAAATATCTACAACAAAGTGAAGCCAACTCCCCAAGTCTGGCTAGATGTGCAAATGGTTTTATTTCATGTATACTCTCCAGATATATTTACTCAGTTTCTGCTTTGCAAAAATTAAATTGTCCTATTTCCATCTAACTTTTTCATGGCCACTAACCCTTCAGATTTTAAACATTAGTAATTCTTTCAATAAGTATTTAATCTGCAATTTGTTTTCAAGTATTTTAAATATTCCAAATATCCATAATAATTACTGAAGTTTCAAGGTAAGAAGTTGGTTGCAAGTATTTCAAAGCAATTGGAAAACATAAAAGAAATGAAATAACATCCTTAGTTCTTCAGCTCAAGACTTGACACCTCTTTGAAAGATAAGTGTTAGGTAGAACAGACATTGTTGAAAACTGTACAAGAATAAGGAGTTGTAATTCAAAGATGTGTGTCATGCAAGGCGTCTAATGGGGCCTTCTGGCCTTGAAAATATGAATCCATGAGTATAAATCTCTGAAACATAAAATGAAATGTTATCAAGATTTTGTCAGGCAAAATATTTTGTCACTTTTCACAATGACAGCTGCAGCATTTTCCTAGAATATATTTCTCAAGAAGATGCCACTTTATTTGCAGAAAGAAGTTTTCATTTTAGCTGGTTAATGAAGCATTGTGTTTAGAAGTGCTTCTTTTTCAGTAAGCTGTCAATCTGCTTTGCTTAAAGGGTTATAAAAGCATTTACCCATTGTGTGAATTCACGCTTCCACGTATTTTCAAAATCTGTTTTCCTCATCAGCATCTAGGAGAAAAAAGAGGAAGGGAAGGGAAGGCCGTAGGGACATCACAGATGCTCTGTGATATGCTTATTTGAAGTGTGAATGGACCTTGGCATGCCCTGACCCTTCTCTCGTATCTTGTTTGCCTTTTTGACAGTATGAGGGAGACAAGAATGCCAGAAGTCTTGTCTGCCAGTGCAGATTACCCAGTCTGAGCTCTTACTGGAACAATGTGGAGAGGGGTAACAATATTTTGGAAAGACCTCAGGTTTAGACTACAGCTGAAACTAAGTAGTACACCTAAAAAAGAGAATGTAGCTAGTTGAGACATAGCTATAATAACAATATATAAATGCAAGGTAGATGAGGTCTCAGATTTAATACCATAAGGGCTTTGAAGTCTAAGAACCATCAAGTCAGAGTTTGCTGTAGTGCGTGTCCAAAATATCTTGTACTTCATGCCAAGAATTTTATTTCTAGACATATGTTCCTCCAGTTCAGCCCTCTTGATCAAAGCCTTTTCCCATCTAGTGGATTCTGCATTAAGAGGTGTCAGTCATTTCCTTTTGTTCCCCTGAATCTTGTCTGAAATCTTGCATTTCTTCCTGCAGTGCTGTCAGTGGTGGGTGGCATTGAACCTTTCAGTTCAAGAGGCAAGCAGAGCCGCTTCCCCCAGCTCCTCTATGGACACCTGATGGCGAGAAGGGAGCTGGTCATCCCTGACTCAGGAAGGGCTTGGAAATGAATGTTCAAAAAAGCCAATTAGACAGACAGCCCAGTCTAGTATGTGAGCAAATCTCCAGGGAAAAGGCAGAATTTCATTGTTCATACTCTTTAATAATTTTTCTGACCAACTTGACCCTCTGTTCTTTTTGCTAGCTGTGATGGTCCTGTTCCTAGCTCGTGTCCCACCCCAGCCTTCGTGGTGTGTGTTGTACAGTCTCTGCGGGGTGAATTCCAGGACCAGAGCCACAAACCCAAATCCACACATGGCAAGACTTCAGGCCTTGAGTCATTATGCATCCCAAAATTTTTCTGAGGCTAATTTGAGCACCATTTGACTGGTATTTTAATGACAGTTGATTTCTAGAGCGCGGGTGTTAAAGGCCTTGGCTTTACAATATGGCTGTTTAAAAACCACGTATTTGTGTATTTATACTATATAAAGTATGCCATACTTAAATTGTTAAATATGTCACACACAATGCTTTCTAGAACACTGCCCTTTTAAGAAAATCTCTAACATTAGGAAAAAAAAAAGTATTGGGAAGGGCATGACAGAGTAGAGATAGATATGTGTGCGAATTCTGCCCCACTAAGGCAAGAGGAGTCTGTTCCAGAAAACTGCATGGGAAAACCATGCTAATATTTGAAGCTCTAGAGTTTTATTAATGAAAAAAGGAGGTTATAATGTCATTCCTTTAAAGAATCATATGCAGAGGTCTTCTAAATCAGAGAATACAGTGGAAATACTAGCCTGATAATGGGCCTTTCTTTTGCCTACCAACAACTTCTGATCTCCAATGTAAGAGGCTGCAGATGTTTCTTTTTATTGAAAATTGATCTTAGACCTGTACCTTGTGAAGAGTAACACTGAAAACAATGTTAAAAATAGCAGTTCATTTAAAACAGGACAATAGATTTTTTGTGGTTGGGTGATAGCATGTAAAAGCCCCCAGGCACTGAGAGCAAGCATTCTAATAGTTTAAAGCAAAAATGAAACACTAGATCATGCATTTTACCTATGTGTCAGATGGAGAGATTTCACCCTGTAGGGCATGATCTGGGCTGAATCAGGGATGATGCTGATCTATAACCTGTTTTTTTGGGGTTGGACTTTCCATTCAGACATATTAACAGCTATGGAACAAACCTTTTCTCTTGATAGTTTTCTTCATTAACCTATTCCTGCCAATGTTCAAAGAGTGCTCATAATTTTTCATTTGAATTTGTCTGGTTTCAGTTTTTTGCCACTGGATTGGACACTCTTCAGAGAATAGCTCCACAAGAAGGTTTTATACAATACATTCAAATTCCCTTTCTGTCTGCATTTTTATAAAGTAAGCAGAAGGACTTTTTACAGTCTCTCACAGAAAGACATTCCCTCCACCTTTAAATATGTTTATGGTTTCTGAACGATTTGATAATGTCATTTTTAAAAAATAGCTAAATAGAAAATGCTAGCCTTAACTGACTCTGCAGTGTTACAAGTATGCTTTTTTTGCCATTGCAGAAGACTGTTATGCAAACCACTGAAAATGAATGTCAAATTGCTCATCCAGAACTTCCTATCTGAATCTCATCTTTCCAGGATATTGTCCATAATTCTGTAGGTAGTCACATCTTTCTAGATTTTTTACTTCGCATTTAGTGGTGTTTAAGTTAATTTTGTGAATTTACTAAGCAATACAGGAATGCCTTATGTTATTGTCTTGGTTCGCTAATTATCTATTTTTTCCGAATGACTTTGCAAAGTAGACTAGAATCAATGCTGGGTTTAGTTTTTGATCAATGACAGAGGTGCTGAATAACACAGAGTACTGATCACCATTAAACAGAGTTCCTGCACTGAAGTATACCTATAGCCAATTCATAATCTGTTCAATGTACATCTTGCTTATTTTGTATAGAACTTTTTTTTTAAAGAAAAAGTGTGTCATGCAATACAAAGTTAAACCCTGATGCTCCTGACAGCTTATGTTATGCAATTCTGAGGCAGACAGAAATAAAAAACTGAATGGAAAAAACCTTTCTCAGGCACTTTTCTTCACAATGAACAGCTGAGAAATCATGCTGGTTTGACAAGATATGCTTTTGAAATAAGCATTCTGACTGGCCTTAAGTAAATCCTTGTCTTTCCTGACTTTTAGTTGATTTCCAGGTTAGATTTTTCCATTAGTCTTTTAGAATATAATAAAGTACCTTAAATTAGAATTAGGTACCCTAAATTAGGATTAGGTTCATGATCACTTTCTGGAATGCTTGGTACATTTTTTGATCCCCACCAGTATAATGAAATATAGGATAATTGACATATTTCAGTTTCATTCATATTCCAATGACTTGAAACAGAATTTTTTAAAAGAAACCCTGGAAAAACATTAAAATTTATGTTAAACATTTTATTTTCCTTGTAAGAAAGAATCTTCAATATATTTCACTTAATTTTTTAAATTAGAGGGGTTTTTTGTTGTTTTGCAGATTATTACCAAATGTTTGCTATGCGCAGTGAAAATCTGGTTCCCATTGCCTACAAGGGCCAAAAATGCAGTTTTGTTGGAGATACAGAACATTTAATGTGGTATGATATCAGTTTCATATGGGAAAATACCGTATGCTGCTCCACTCAAATTGTAGTCTCACCGTGTGTCAGCTTGCATGACAACAGCAGTTTAAAGAATTTCCAACCTCTTCATCTCCTCTGCTGTGCTAACATAAGATTTCATGAGGCTGGACTCTTGGCTGAAACAGTGAAACAATGCAGGCCAAAAACGCTCCAAGGTAAAACCCTTTTACTTTCAAGCCAAGTGAGCTCACTGATCTTGGTGACATTGCAGCCCCACAAAGAATTGTGTCAGCTCAGCTGAGCCTGGAGGTGGGGCGGGGACACACACATAAGCAGCTGGGACAGAGATGCACACAGAGAACTTCTTGTTCTTCCAATCTAGTTACACGAAACTGGCAATGTTAAAGCAGTGTGAGTTTTAGTTAAAGTTAGGTATCAGCCAGCAGCATGATAAATGCGAAGTACAAACATTTCACATCAAGATTTGCCTCAATTTCTGGGAGGGAATTTGTATTTAAGTTACTATCTTAGGTGAGCTGGCGTGCCTGAATGCAAAACACAGAGATTTGTGTTCAATTGTGACAAAGAAAAGTAGCAGCACAAGTCTTCCATTCATGCGTTGTTTAAATTATTCAGGTCATATAAAGGATCCTGAGATGTATTTTTCTAATGTAAAGGAAACCTCCCTGCTGGATCATCTACTCTGGTTGTTACTCTTGCACTGCCTCAAGACAGTTATTTGGGGTCATCTTTCTAAATTTCTGTATAGCTGTAAAAAGAAAATTTCTTAGTTAAACTAAAGCTATTAGTGTTTGTCTCAAAACTACCTCAAGGTAGTTTTGAGACAAACATAGAACTTGTATGTCCAGTGGATGTACACATGTATAACTTCTGCTGTTCTCTGTCTACATTTCTAGTTCAAAATGTAAAACCCCGGGATCAGAATTTATATTGGATCATATCTAAATTATCCATCCCTATGTCAAAGCATTCAAATTTTATATAACTCATTTTCAAATTAGACAGCTTTTTGATTTTTTTTTTCAGATTTCAATAATGTAATCTTGTCCAGAAGATGCCGTACTAATTATGTGTAATTAATGTAATCAGATTACACGTCTGTGTGGAAAAATAGGGTTTTATTCCCTTCTGTTGCCTAACCAAAGAGATAAAAAATTAATCTAGTAAGTGGTTGAACCTAAAAAGCCACTTTCTTGCTACCAGTTTATAATACTTTAATTATCCTGTTAATTGCTGGGATTTTTTTGCTTTTCATTTGCTCAAAACACTTGTGTGTGACTGAACATAAATATATATCTTCCTTTATTTTGCCAGGCTTAATCACATAATTCCTCAGAGTGATGTTAACTAATGTCAAAATGATTTATTATAACTATTCTTCTACCTCTCTGTCTTGATTTTTATATATTATGATACCCTTTTCCATAATGAAATATTTTTGTCTCACCTTATATGTATTTAGCCACCCATCCTTCTCTCAGTCTCTCTGTAAATATTGAAAATAAAACAGGATGTTTGAAACAATTTTTAAACTATGCATATTGCATATATTTATGCAGAAAATAGAGTGACTTCAGTAATAACTGGCAGAGACACATGTATAATGAGCAAACTTTAGTGGCATAATTTTCCACTTCATTATATGTTTGTTTTTTCTCTTCAGCTGAGGTAATTTAATGTCCATTTTCTTCCTATTGTTTGTCAACCTGTTTGTTTGTGTGAAGCACTATAAATACTGTCTCAGCATGTTGCCATAACAATTGTTTTATTTTCATTCATGTACTAGAAGCTTGATGAGATTGTGAAACTACCACATAAACAGTTTGAAAGACAAGCATCTGATACGTATGATCACAAATAAGTAAGGGTCCATGTTTTCTATATTTTCTATGCTGTTTTAGTACAAGACTGAGCCTAATTTGAAACTCTTTAAGCTCACTAATAACTTCATTATAACGCTGTTCATTTGAAGAAACAGAAAGAAGACTAGATTTTATAGTGGGTCCTACAGAGACACATAATGGTTTAATTTCTCTCCCTCTTCAAACCTCTGATGAGAGTATGGCATCTGTGGGTTCAAAAGTGCCATATGTAAATGATTGAATTCTTCTGCAGAAGTAGCTAGACGTGGTGGTTGCTGTTTAAAGGTCTGGCTGACACTGATGACTTACGGATGTGACAGCTCTGTTGATTTCAAGGCCATTTGAAGTCAATGGGAATACTTGCAATGCGTAAAGACAAAATGCAAATTCTTCCTCCATCACAAAGTAGTTTCACATGAAGAAAGGGCTGCACTGTTAAATGACAAACACAAACTCTAAAATGGTAGTTTTCTACAGAGAGAGTATCTGAAACCAGAAATAATTTGGTGTAGCTGATCATTATTTGAACAATTTTTCTAACTGAAAAGAATTTCTGTCAATGGTCAGTATGGAAATCCCAAACAGAAATGTTAAACTGTGTGCATATTTATTATGTGAATTATGTGAATGAATTTATTTTTCTGCTTTTGTGCACTTTCTAGTTAGATGTTTGTAGGGCAATATCATACTTTTCTTAGACAAAGTGACATATTGGGTCAGTTTTTGCTACTGACCTGGGAAAGATCTACACCTATCTAGAGAAACAGTGCTGTGGGGTGTCCCTGTGCCTGAACTGAAATCAATTAGGCATTAATATATTTTGAGACAATATTAAAGACAAAAGCACCTGCTGCAAAATCACACTTGCTTGAAGAGAGTGAGAACGTTAATCTGGCAGTTTAGCAGCCACTTAAGCATGAATTTTTGTCTTCACATTGGTGCAATGGATTGGAGAAGGGATTTACAGATTTTTCCACTCACACAATGATAATCACTTTCTTGGATTTTAAAATCAGAGGAGACCAAGTCATGTAGTCAGTGCTGCCCACACAAACCCATAGTGTTTCCTCTGAATCTGTCTTCAAGAATAATAGCGATGGATTATCTAACAAACACCCGTTGGAATCACAGGCAATCTTGATACTTAAACTTCTAGTAGAAAAAATGCACACATCTGCTGGCAAGTTCTTAATTTCAAATATTTTTTACCTTCTTTCTTTCATCTTACCTAAGCTTCCCTTCACCAAGATCTTGTTCTGTTGCTATTCAGTCCTACGGTGGACTTCACTAAGACTAGAGGCTTCTGCTGTACCTCCACATTGGGTTGCTATAACTCATATTTTTGTGTCATTATTTCTTCCACTTGGTCAGCAGTGTTTCAGGTAACAAATCTGCTATATCTCTCTAAGAATGAAATTCCTTGAAATAATGTGTATATGTTTCTTTTTTCCATTTTACATGTACTTCAAATAAGTGTCTACAGATGTAGTAATCCTTATTTCTTATATAAATGAACAGACAAAACCAGCACTAAATCTGAGCCCATTTAATGTTCTACCTATATGAACATGATCTGTAAGCACTGCTTATGAGTTGTTGGTGGCAATTAATACCTCTTCATTTCCCTTCCTTCTTTATTATCCGATCCCTTCTAAATGGCTGAAGAAGTGGTTTCTAAATATTTAATCACACAAAATTTCCCAGAAGGATTAAGTAGTATTATTTAGAATTTACTGCAATGAGTGAGCAATTCTGCTTTTTGTCATGTTTATTATATTGGTGGATAGGCATATAGAACTGCTGGGGGATTTGGTTGCTTGTTTGCATATTTTTGAGCTTCCTCTCAATGAAACCAACATTTGGGTAAAATGATTAATGATTTCTTAACTTAAGAAACTGACTGTGCAGTCAAGTGGAGACTTGATGAATAACAGTGAGGGCACAGCAGAAACGTGCTCTGTGTTGGTGTCACTCACCTTCCAGGGAGGCTGGACATACGCCAGAGATGTCACTGAAGTTGTTGCTGAAACTCAACAATGTGGGCCAATGAACACCCAGTATCACCTGTTTCAAGCAGTTCTTTGCCTTGCAGACGCATCTGAAGTCAGCCATGGGAGGGACAAGTTAGTTTAATATACAGTATTTGGGTCAACGCATTGAAATGTAATAGCTGTGAAATTGGGAAATATGAAAACCAAAAGCAAATGTATGAACAGCAGCAAAGGAACAAAAATTCCTGATTAACTACAGACATTTTGGTGATCATGTTCAGGACAAATTTCAGGAACGTTCCCTCTGCAGCTAAAGAAGTTTAAAAGAAATAGTACTCAAATGGTAGATTCATAATCGTAAGCTATTTTACAGCAGAACTTTCTGAATGTAGGAACCCTGCTGAAAAATACATCATTGTGAATTGAAAAAGGATGCTTAGGACTTTTTATTGTCTTTCACTCACTAATACAACATACCTGTGTAAGACATTTACAGAATAAAATACATTAAGAAACAGAAAATAGGAAATTATCCTCATTCTGCCATTGCTTTAAACTGCTTTAAATCAGGAAATAAACCTAGAAAGAAAAAAAAAAAACAACAAAAAAACCCAGTATTCTGCTTAAAATTGTTGGGGCTTTGTTCTTTTACCATTTTAATCTCCAAACTCACCTTAGAGGTCAGCATTTATAAATGTTTAAGAAGTCAGATTTAATACCTGTTTAATGAAAAAATAAAATTAATTTCAAGATCATGGAACAAGAGAGGGTTTCAACTGTTACTCAGCTGTTTACAAAGTTGTTGAAAGGGTTAAGTAGGATACTATCAGTCATGCATATGAAATTTAGAGTGAGAGGAGGCAAGAGGATTTGAGGTTGTTCTCCTTCAGTTCATTCAAGGTTCACTGAACAGGAAAGTGAATTTTTATTATCACTTCCTATGAATGAGCAGTTGACAGGACCCATCAGGGAACTGCCAGAAACCTCAAGAGTTTTGAGTATGAAGCCAGAGTCCACTGCAAAGTTTCCATGACAACACACTCATTAAAATAAAAGGAAATTGTGCCTGATATTTACAGCTTTCAGCATACAGTTGAAAGCCTTGTATCTCAGATTTCCAAAGTATTTACACCTGGGACCCAGGAATGCAGGCTGTCAGGAAATAAAGGGTAGTTGTAACATTTAGCTGTGAAAGTGGAAAGGTTGTTCGCAGGTTAGATTTCAGCATTCTTCAATTTCTTGAATTGTAGTGAACATCTCTTCTGTCTCTTTCTGTGGTGTGCTAAAGGGTGAAATGGGCTTAATATTAGCTTGAAAACAGACTTGAGGAAAGGTTTTAGTGAGAACAGTTTTACTGAAGTAGGGATATTCTTCCAAGACAAAAGACTTAGCTCTGAAAATAATCAAATTAAATTTATTTAGCTACAAATATCTAAACTTCAAAAGATAAACCATCACTGATACTTCCTCAGGCTTGGCAGCAATCACCTATATTATGGTAAAGAAACACAGGGATGAAGAGTGACAATAATAATGTAGGCTGTTTATTTGAGGTACTAAAGTCCCACTGAGTTCTTCTCTTTTGTATGCCCGCTCCTTACACTGCCCTTTTCCACTCTCTTCCTTAACAATCATGTTGGCTCCCTTTTTGTGGCTTTATGCCAAGTTATCTTATTTTTACACAGTTAAGAAAGCTCAAAATGGGGATAAAATAATTAAGTGGAAAAGAACAGGGATGCTAAGCCAATAACAGAACTAGAAAGTATTTTCTGACCTGGGCCAAGAACAAGATCTTATTGTCCCTGATTCTTCAATTTCTGCAATCATGCAAGAGGTCAGGCTATAACATTACTGTTTTTTATTTTGGCCTTCGCATGGATGAATCTCACACTTATCAGTTAACAGTAATCAAGTAAATTGCTCTTAACAGATATTGTAACAGAGTTAAAGAAAAGCAAAACACCTTACAAATAGATACAGGCACATGTAAATATACTTCAAATTACCTAATTGCCTAGCATATACCTTAATTGTACATTTTACTGAGCCTTCATCTTCCCTGACTGTACAAGTATCTGATACCAAACAGGTATCAAATGGTAGTGTGTGAATAGCATCTTAGATAAACAAAAACATCAGTGAGGGATTTGTGTCAGCTGCTTGGGAGGATATGTTTATGCATGCGATTATATCAGAATTAGCCTGTTTATAGCTTCTGATTTGGTAAATTGCCTGCAAGGTCAGACAGTTGGACTCCTCTCTTTCCCTTGGTCCCAGTGTTTGGGCTTTGACATCCTTTGGGACTTTTTCAATGCAGCAGCATTTGTTGCTTTCTTTTTTGCATCTGGTCAGATGGAGCAGAGACAGAGCTCAGCAAGAAATTGCTGTCCCTGACACTGAAGTGTCAACAATTCTGTGTCTTCAAAGGAAAGGACCACATTTTGCTGTCTCCCCAGTTGATCAAATGTAGCAATTTCCCAAAGAAATTTTTGAAGGGATCTTGTAGTTTCTCTCTTTTCTACTCTAAGTTTGTTGTCTTCCCTTGTTACTGATAGCTGATTTTGTTCATTTATAGGTGGCTTCTTTAGTTTCTGTAGTTTTCTTATTCAGTTGTCTTTCCCTTGCACACTAACACTCTCTCCCCTCTGGCTCCAATACTCTACTCAGTGGTTGGTTGCTGATACAGTAGGAGCACTGTTTTGCCTGCTGGAGGAAAGTAAAAGTCCTTCTAGTCTCAGGATGGTCTTTTTCTCACCTGCAAATTCTCTCTGAATGAGATCCCCCTGCCAGGACCTCAGACCCCACTAATAAGTCTGTGAACTCTTCAGGTCTCTTTGCCAAAGTGCACTCCAGCACCATCTACTAATTTTCTGAATTTTACCACCTTCATACTGTTAGACCACAAACCATAGCCACTCAGAGCAGACATCTAGCATGTATGTAACTTTTTCTTCCAGACATATAACTGTGACCCTCTGGTTCCTCAGACAGGTAATATGAGACAAGAATACACTACACTGGTTGGTTGTGTATTAGAAAAGAGTCAGCCAGTTCATAAAACCCAAGTGTAACCTCAAGGGGTTCACAAATCAATTCTCAAAGATAAGCAAATAACTTTTTTTCAGAGTAGAGGTTCTTGGCAGATTTCTCCCATTTCTAGGCCCTACACAGAATAGGTTGAATCTCAAGACTCTGCTTCATTTCAAGGCTTGTCTGATCTCTAACAGAGCTTCTGACAATAAATCTTACAGGAGCTAAAAGACCAGTAGCTCTTTGTATGGTGCTGGTTTTTTTCCCTCCCTGTACATGAAAAGTGGCATCAATCTTTCCATAAGAAAGACTTAAGAAATACAGACTTGAGATATTCTAGAAAAGAACAGGAACTGAGCTTGGAAATACAAAAATAAATGGTGAAAGTTTGTGTGGGAAATGAGCTAGGAGGGTCATCTGGAGAGCAATGGACCTCGATAATAAGCAACCTTTTTATGATTCCAGTTTTTTTGGAGTCAGAAGGATACTTAGAATAAATTAGGTGAAATATTTGGTAGGTTGTTTCAAGTATTGAAATGGCTTTGAAAATATCAGAACTGCTGACAATGTTTCTTTAAATGTTCTTTACATGCTTTTCAACACAGAAGCCACTGACTGTGTGGAGGTAGGTATAAAACATACAAGAAGAATCTTAGTGAGGGAAAGAAAACTTTTCTACATGAGGTCTTTTAATACAGTTCAGGATTTTTAAAAATTGGCATTGTCAGATGAAACCATTAGGTATCCCTTGGAAAATATTTTTACAAGTAGCATCCAGCAGAGCTAATATTAAAAAAACAGTACTTTGTTTTTACAATGATTTCATTGTCTTGATGGTGTAAGTCAATGCAGATTGAGTTCCTGTTTTCCCAAGATCATACATCAGTTTTGTGGAAGCACTTCACAGAGTGGAAAAAAAAAGTTTGAAAGCTTTTAAATACAACACCAGAGTGAAGGGATTCGCTAACAGTACCACTGTATTACAGATGTCGATAGCTCCTCGAGCTCTAGTGTCATGCTTACTGTTTGCTGTGTACTGTAGACTAGCATCACCCAGTCCATGGTGCTAGGGGGAAATTCAGGGATGTACACAGATTGGCTCAAAAAGTTTTCTTATGGACTTGAAATATAAAGAGACTGTAAACATCCTGGATAAATTCTATTCCAGGGGCTCTCATGGTGCTAGGGAAGGTCAATAGATGTTGCAAATGTTAGCAAATTTGTGGTGAAGAACTTGCTGTACTTGCTGTAAGCAGACTTACAGGATGAATGTTGTAGGTGTCTAAAAGGTCAGATGCCCCTTTGCCAGCATCTTTGGAAGATTCCCCATTTTCTGAATTAACAGTCATCTCACTTCTCTGGCATTTGAGCATTCTTTTCATCACAAGCATCATCTGACAACAGTCAGAGAGTTAGCAGCTTGTAATTGGCCTCTTCCCATGCTAAAGGCACCCAGATCCCAGAAAGCAACCACAAGCCTCACAGATACTGCTTTTCTGTCTGTGGATAGCAGACTCTAATAGCAACATCTACTCTTATTCTTTTTTCCCTTCTCTATCAGAAAGATGTCCACAGAAGTCTGTGAAGAGATTTGAGTCTGGGATCTGGAATTTTTGGACCATAGAATAAAAGCATATGGCTGATGAGTATCAGAGGTCCCTCACCATGTCTGAAGAGTTACACTTCATGCACAGAAATCCATGCATGCTGTCTTCAGTACTCTTCTAGGATGTGGTGGATAGGCACCAGCATATTTTGCTAGGATTTATTTTTTGGAGTAGTGATTGGGCTGATGGACAAATCTGCCCATTTTAAGCTGTGTATAGGTTGAAAATGCCATTTTGATATGCTTTGGATAACGCATGATTTTAAGACATAAAATCCTGATGTCACAAGGATAGTAGTGAAGAAGGCTTCTGATAGAATTCCTAGAGACTCAGCCCTTCCCCAGGGCTGTGCATATAAGGGTAGGAGGCTGTGAACATAGGAAGTTGTGTTAAGTTCTAGAAAGACCAGGAGAGATTCTCTTTGGTGTCTTGTACCCATAATTACTCTCTGCTGCAGAAATCTTCACACTGTCCCAACTTCAGAATAGTAATTGTAATTTGATTCAGTTTAGTGGTCAAGTGGGTGACCTGTCTCCTACATTGCTAGATCTGAAATGGAAAATGATAGTTGCAGGAAGGAGTGTGCTTATGGCTACAGGGCTTTTGCATCATCCTAGAAAACAAGTTTTTGGGATAATATTATAATAAAATTATAATATTATAAATATTATAATATTATATTATGTCTAACTCTCTAACATGAACTTTAAAAACTCTTCTTTTGTGTGACCTTATTTTCAAGCATGTATTATTCTGGATGTGTTTTCAAAAGGCATTTTTGAAAGTTTTGATGAAAAATGACTGTGTAGAACTTCACAGCCCCAACCATCCAGTTCTGGCTCACACTAACCATATGTTGGTACAACTTGGAAAGAATAGTGTTCAGAGGAATCAAAGAGACTGGGAATTGGATTTTAAACTCTAATAGATTAATACAAAATTCCATTATTAATATTTAGTTGAAAAATACTAAAACTATCAATATTGCCTCCTTTTTGAATAAACCCATAGAGACCTGAGTTTTGTTTACTATGATTTTTTTCTTTCAGTATTTAATTTTTTTACTCTTTGTTCATGGACTTAACATCTAACTAAACCTTTATTCACAGATGGGGACTTGTGTATGTCATGTTGAGCACATACCATTGTGCAAGCACTGTAAAGAAAAGTAGTCCCTCTCCTTACATTATTTATGGCCTTTTCATGCAGAGAGGTGAGACACATTAAATGGTTCAATAACTGTCTTCTATTTAATTGTGTCAGCAAGAAGAGTCTATTCTTTCCTGTACTTTCCATTCCCTGGTTCTCTGATTTTCTTCTGGTTGTCTTTGATCTGTAAAGACACAGTCCTCTCTTCCTGAAATTGTATCTTCAGAAGGGATAGTAGGTGAATTGGATCGGATAAAATAAAACCTGATCTGAACACAACCCTAAAACTCAAGCTGAATCAGAATAGCTCCAACTGGCACCACTGGCTCTTTGACCTTCAAAATCAATTCACCAAAGAAGTTATTGCATTCCTAAATTACATGGATGTCATTGTTAGTTAGGCACATTTCAAAATATAAACATACACAAAGCAGTTTATTAAATTTCCTACAGACTTGGAAGTTCAGATTAAAACCAGCCATGAAAACATAGTGCAGATGTATCAGAATTTTCATGGCTTGGGGGAAGATGAACAGACACAGAAAAAGCCTTAAAAATATCTGTGGTGCTTTTGCTACTAGGGTCAAGGTCCTTAAAATGCATACACAAAATAAAGTTTTCTTTAGTTTCTTACTAATGAAAGAATCTGTTTCCTGGTCAGTATCATGCTACAGTAAGCAACCTACTCTTAACCCTTACCCTCACCTATAAGGATAGTACTGTAATTAATACTAATTAGTATCTTTAATTTGGGATGAAATAATATTTTTCAAAGTCCAGTGCTCTATCAGATGAGAGAACCAGCAGTGAGAACTGTGTAACTGCACCCATTCTTCCCTGCATCATGAGGAAAGCCCTGGAGGTGGGTCTGACAGGTGGTGTGACCCCAGCAATGAGATTTCTTCAGCATCACAGATGTCCTCTTAACTCAGCAGTGCAGGATCCTTTTATATGTCTTTTTATGAAATAAGCTGATGAGAGTACAACTAATGAAAGGTAAGAATAGTTTGAATAGAAAAACTGTGACTTTATGTTGCTTCATTTGAAAAAAAATTGTGTTTATAGAACCTGTTAACCAATTTGATGCACACAACAATAATTGTAGAAGTGATAATAACTGTGATCATTGTACTATGAAATGAACATTGGGGAAAAAGGCTGTGCTAACAATAGTCACTGGAATAGGCAGCCACTGGAGCACATAATCTAACAAATCACTGAAGAAATCACCCTAACACTTGGATCAATAATACAAATTGTTTGGTACTTATATAAGTGAAAAGAATGAGAGCAATTAATTCCATTGTTGCAAATCATTGATCAGCTGCCTTAAAAAAAAGTGTGACTTTTAAAACCTAAAATATGCTTTTGTGTCATGAGTCCTTGTAATGAGCCGTTGAAATTTGAAGTATGCCTTCAGCTGTTGCAAAGATATGTAACTTCATTGAAGTCAATGTGATCATGGCATTTTAGATCAAGGACTGAATACCTTCAGTTTTGCTAGAGAAGCCTAGAAGAACACCACTAAGTGGGTACTTCATCTTCGATGGCAGTGGTTGTCTGGATATTGTTTGGCTCCTTAGGTAACTGGATGAGTTGGAAGATTCAGAAAGGCCTCTGAAATAAGGGAAAGAAAATTGACAAATGACTGAAACACATAGAAAAAAGTAGAAAGTAAGTATAAAATAACTGAGAGAAAAGAGAGAGAGTGAACGCACAGGGCAGAACTTTCAAAAGCACATTGGTGTATCTACCTACCATAAAGAGCAGTGTGATTTTCAAAAATTTACATCATTCGGGGTGATTACATTAACAAGAACACCTCAGTTTCTAAACTCCGTGATTGGGCATGGAGTAACACATGTTAAGGCTGTCTGAACTCTTGTCAGGTCGCTGCCAGTCCACTGGCAGCTCAGTTTGGAAAAATGCTAGTTCTCTTTTCTCATTGTTTTGTGTGGACAGGAAAAAGTTTGGTAGCATTTGGCCTGTCTGGGGCCCAGGTGGAATGGGAATGAGACAACACCTGGCATTTAAACAGCTGTGAAAATTAAATGCCTTCCAAGTTTTAACAGCACTAGAATAGTGATCTGTGGATTTAAAATCTAAGGTTATGCTCTAGGTCCTAGCAGGGTGCACAATGTTCCTTGTGGATCGTATCTCAGAGGTTTTTGAAAATTCTGCAAAGTGTCTAACTCATGTCAGAAACATTTTAATTAAGTTTAGTTTGGATCTTTGAAGCCCACATAATTAAACAAGCAAACAAACAAAAGCCTTAGTTGAAGATTATTTACTAACCAGTTCAATACACTTATCTACATTCTTTGTACGACAGTGATATTTATCCAAAATTATGAACTGTTTTGTTTTAAAGGAATATTTGTGTTTAAATGTCTTAGCTTCAATATTTTCAGCTACTGGGCATAATTGTATCTTTCATAAACTTGATGGGGCCAAATTGGTAAAAAAGTTACAATTAAATGGTGAGGGATTCAAGACCAGCGATTAGGACAACTCAGTTTTAATGAATTTTTACAATGAATTGTTTTGAAAATTATAATCTGTTATATCAGCTATAAATCAGAACTTACACGTTTTCACAGTTTGAATGATTTTTAGAGTTACTTAGATCCTATATAAGTCTAATCATGGGTATTCAGTATTGGATGGCTTTGTCAAGAAGAGCAAGCTTTCCCTGCTGTAAAAAAAATCTAAAATGAAAGAGTCTTTCATGTATATAAAAAGACACCAAGCTTTGTCATTTTCTTTCTGTAATAGGAAAGAAATATGTAGAGGTAGAATTCAATGGTAATTTTTCATCAGAAGGGAATTACCTATATATACATTGCCAAGGTAGCAAAATAGAGCTGTGGGAGATTCTTTACAGTAATTGCATTAGTTATGTAATAATAGCAACAAAGATACCATAAACAGCATTATAACAGAAACAAAAACCTTATTCTTTCAGTTATGTTGGATCCAAATGTTTAGTGGAGCATTTCTCTTTTTAGCAGCTTTCATAAACAAACAAGATTGATGAAGACTAGAATGGGAAACAAAGGTAAAACAAGTTGTTCATGATTACAAAATAAATCAGTGTCACAAGCCAGGAATAAGATAGCCAGTCTTTTTCTTACAGGCTTCTTTTCATGTTGTCCATCATAAGAATAGCATAAAATGATTAAAATGAACTAGTAGAATGCAAATTAAATTAGCATCTGTAGGATTACTATTTGCAAATCATGCATGAATTTTTTGCCTAATTACTACTTATTCTAAATGTAAAAATGGACTACTCATCTGCTTAATGTTTAAACCTTGATTCTGTATTATTTGAGAAGAAAAATAAAACTATGCTATGGGCAGTTATCAACTAGCTTGATCAAAGATCACATTTGTAGAGGTTTTAGATATTTATTAGGTAGCTTTCTGGACTCTGATGTCCACCTCTCACTGCTTTATTAAAGGAATGCATTGGCATATGAAATAGAAAAGAAGCAGAAGCAACAAAACATTAAGTGACTTGCTGATTTAGGGAGAAATGAATTTTTCTGTAATAAGTCAACCTAAAGAACTGTGGTTTCCTATTGATCTGTATACTTTAAATTTTTGTACTGATACTGTACAAAGTCCTATTATGTTCCTATATTATCCTCTCTTAGCTCCTCTCCAGGCTCATCTAAGCTGTGCATTAGCTGATTAAACAGCTGATTTGTGGCAAACAAAGTGTGTGATAAGCAAGTTTAATTTACCTTTCCTCAGTAAGATCTGAAATTGGCCTTTATTTTCCCCTCTTAGTTAATTTCCACAAAATTTTTTGAAGTGTGACTTTGTTACCTCTATCCTGTTGTCAGACTGGACTGAAATTGTCCAGTGGGTTCAAAAGTCACTGCAGACAATTAGAGAGATATCTGCACAAAGAACACAAATCACATCAAAATTGTTTCTTTAGGAAAAAAATAATGTAAAATAGATATAGCAGATCTTGCTTTATCTTTTCATTCTCACAATTTACTTGTTAGTTTCATTTTGCAAATGTGAATCATAAATAGGTGGTGATTATTGTTCTCATGGAAGACTTTGGTTTCATCTTGTTCATGCACTGGGAAACCAATGTGGCTTTGGTTTTTCAAACAAATATCCAGAGGAATTCAAATACAGCTCAAGATTATATTAAACACTGAATTCTAATTCATTCATAATTATTGAAAAAAAAGAGTGAACTAGATAATGTTATTTTTTAGAGCCAATGTCCTAACTGTATCATAAACATTTAGAACTATAATCTCAGTTTTCTGCTTATTAATTTAAAAATAAATGTGAAATTTTTCCAACATATGGATCAAATATTTTCCTCAGCTCTTTAATTTTCATTCTTTCTTGAACATCTGGAATTTATTTCAGGACCAAAAGTGCTAAAATAATGAGGGATATTTGACATAATGAGGGGATGGTATTCAAACCTGAGCCTTTACAAGAACATTGCATGACAGTTCCAGCCCAAATTTGCCAAACTGACAAGTATTTGTCTCAGATTCCAAAAAACATGCAAACTGCTGATGGTTTCCTAAAAAGGAAGGAACATTTAATGAAGGTGGCATTGAGAAATATACTTGCTTTTGACAAAAAATGGGATTCCACAGAACACAGGGAAATGGGGACTGAGTAAATGTTGCATTTACTAAAAATAGTCCTATTTAGTAATGAAGTACTCTGTCCAGAAGAGTGGTAAAATTAGACTGGATGAAACACTGAGGAAAATATCAGAGGAAACAATAATGTATTAGCAAAAAGGACGAGATGATCTACCCAGTGGACACTTGCAATTGTTACAATTCAAATCAGTCTGCTGTAACTGAGAATGTCTGGAGTCATTGTGTTCCTTTAAAAGAGGCAGAGATGCTGCCAATTATGACAATTGTTGTGAATTACTACATTCACTGAAAATCTTGGACTTTTTTGGTGTTTTGGAAGGGTAATGCAGATGTTTCTCCATTCAAGGCTTCACTTATTTTCATGTGAAAAGAAGGAAAGAAGAAGTGTGGAAGAGAGACATTTCTGTTCATGTACACCATAACCTTCAAAGGTGGAGACAGGGCAGAAAGACTCAAAAGCATAAATTCAGGAATAAGTAGTGGAATCTGACATGCACAATCAGCAGCTCATCCTGAACCTGAGGGGGAGAGTTTCATTACTGACAGTCTTATCTTTATAATTCATCTAGTTTCACCACTGAAGAGCTGCCCAGGCTCTCCAATGGGAAGTGGTTAACAGTGATGTAAGAGCTCTATGCCTTCTAATGCCACATTCAGCTGGCATTTTTTTATCCCCTGTAACGCAACAAACCTGCTAGAATGCTCCTGCCCCCAGCTGCCTAAGGCTCCTGTCCTTATGTCCTCACCTGCAGAGCAGGTCATGGCAGGGACTGCCAGTCTTGCACAGGTGATGGGCTCACAAAAGCTGCCTTTTTGCACAACAGTAAATTAACCCCGATATCTTTGCTCTGTAACAACTGCTCACATCCAGGACCTTGTGACAGCTGACACCCACCTTTCTCTGTCCCTGTATTAGACAACTGAAGGGAATCATTCTGTCTGACCCTATGATCCCTAAAGATACAGATGCCAGCATGGGACCATTCATTGTATTTGAATGTAGGTGTTTGAATACAGTGAAATGTTCTCAGGATGTGAAGAACTCTGCTGCACTGACTGTAGAAGATCTATATCTCTACAGTTACCTGTCTGTATCTATCTCTATCCATGTACATCTCTCTCCACCTCCATCATCTCCCTCCCTCCATCCCAATCCTCCACCTTGTATCTTCATCATCTTTACAGGTGAATTAGATGATGCAAAAAGTTTTCCAAAATTTAAAGATGTCTGATGTTAATTTGAGCTTCATTTCCATATTTTGCCTTCCACGTAGAATAATTTGATGTCACTCGAACAACAAATGGGTCAAAATGTTAATTCAGAAATTCTGATACAGCAGTTTGGATGCCTTGGTTTACCTTTTCTCTGTGACATCTGGGAAATGGGCCACATACTCTTTCAGGCATACAATAGCATAGGGATTCAGCATACTGAATAAACTGGACAATTTCCACTGCTTTATGCAACACTTGGTTTCTAGGAAGTGCATTGAAAAGGCTTTCTAAAGGGCAAAATGTGGTGAAAAGCAGGTTTGCTTTCCCATAATATTATATGCACTAGCTCCTCCCCAAGAATATCTGTGCAGGAGGACATGGAGCAGTCAGGTGGGACGTGAAAAATGGGAGTACGGAATTAGATTAGCAAGGTAAAGATATTCTGATCAAAAAGGGATCTTATAAAGTAAGGGAACTGCTGAAACCTGAATCAAGGTTAAAGTAAATTTGGCCAGTCTTTTGGCCACAGACATCCTTATAAAAACCTGAAAGTCTCATGTTAGCAATCAAGAGACTGTAATTTACAGTACAAAATAAATTCATGAAATCATTATGAAACTTCAAAACAAGATCTCATTCAGAGTCTCCAAACTGCCTTCAGTAACTTTATTTCCTTTACAAGGAATAGAAAACTGTAAGGCATTGAAACAGAATAAAAATGATGAGGTTTTTCAATGGGCTCATTGTAAGAATAAAGAAAATAAACTATCAAACTGGCCTTTTTGTCAAGGTAAAGAGACATTTTTGTGCTGAACATTTCTACATTAATTGTGAGACACACTGTCTCCATGTAAAGTTTACATCTATATCCTATTCACATTTTGGTCCTGAATACAGCAAGAAAAAATAGGTTAAAATAACTGGGAATTATTCTCCAAAAAATTATGTCACCATTACCTCAGAGTAAATGTGTCTTTAGTTTTTTGTTGCTCCTTAAATAGCTTTTTTGTGCTGCTAGAATTTAAGCACTGCTGGAACTCTGTCAATTCTTGACCTTATTTTTTTTTTTTGCCTAAGTAAGGAAAACTCCCAGCTGATTGTAAAAGTGCTCTGTTGCCATCACAAAAGACCCTCTTCTTTGGGAAAAAAAAGCTGAATTTCCGTTGTGAGATCATCAGGTTCAAGAAAAGGGAAAAAATGCTCTTAAAAAAATAACTGAAGCAGACAGCAGAGCAGGAATTGGTGATTATCTGGCAGACAGATCAACAGTCATGGCAAGGAATGAGGAACACTGGCTCTGCAGCTGCAGGCTAAAAAAAAATGGTGAGTCTAAACAGTGAGCATTTATCAACAACTGGAAGCATTTAGACAAAGCAACTAATTTTTCATTGTTCTCTCTTATAATAATTTTTTTTCTGCATTTTTCTCCAGTCAGAAAGGCAATTAGCATACAGAGTTCTCATCAGTCCTTCTGAAAGCTTTCTCTCCTTTCCAGGACTGACAAAGTAGAACTGGTTGCACACAAGCAGTTTTTGGCATGACTAAAAGATCTGGGGGCAAGGCAGATAGTCTGCATAATTTATTTATTTTTAATGGGATAACAGAGGCACTGTTCCAAATGAGCTGAATTCTGGTTGGAAAGAGCTCGTTCCTCCCCAGTTATGCTCTGTGTTCGAAGTAGTCTTTAGAAGTTTAGGGCCTTGGCCCAATAACACTTGGTCCCTTTCAGACGCCTTAGGCTCTGCTGAGACAGAGAGAAGCAGAGTTCATGGACTGATCTCTTTTCATGGAACTTCAGTTTACTGTCATTGGAGACCTCACAAAGTTGAGAGAGGCACCACAGGCTTGCTCTGTCCTCTTACTCCTGTGGCTTCTCAGAAGGAGGTGTGTACTGGAGCTGTTAAAAATTGGGGTAGAAAGAAACATATGAGTATTAAAAGTAAGATATGAGTGGTGGGATGTGACACTAATGACAAAGTTTTGCCTCTAATCAAGAGGATAAAGTCACAGAGCAACAGAACTCTTATCATGAGATATCCTTGTCTTACCCCTTACGATTTCCTTTGGGATGTGTGTCATGCACAATCTGTCCCTTTCCTCAGCATTTAACTGAGGGCTTTTTCCTTTCTTTTTCGTTGTGAATTCAGAGACTGTAGATATAACATAGAGGCAAAATGCTTTGGAAAGTGCTGTATCACAGAGGGAAAGCGCAGCATACATGTGAGCGTTTCCTGGGCAAGAGTGTGTGTTGATTTGAGGGAAAACCATCCCTGTCAATATGCCTTCTGGGACCTGCAAAAGAAGATTAGATAAACACAAAAAATATGTATGTCAGAAAGCAAATTTTTTTCCTATGGGAAAACTGACTGGATGTTCTAACCATTTTTTATTATCTCCTGTCAGATACATAACTGAGGGCCTGGACCTTCATTTGTACTAATTGTATGTAACTCATTGCATCGAGAATTAACTAGGTGGCAGTAATCATTCAGTGATCTCAGACACATATCATAAAACTTATGAGTTTTCTTGTCAGATTAAAATTGGAGGAGGGGGAGAATGGACAAGTTTCAGGTCTTAAAAGAATATTTTGTCTTAATGGAGCTTTGCAGCAGCTTATGTAGCAGATTTATTGCTAGCACAAAGAAAGCACTCATGGGTGCTAGTTCATCACTGATATTGCAGATGCACAGAGCCTTTAACTCTATGTTCTATAAAGAGCGGCTGAATTTAGAGAACTTTATGTTTACTTCTCAAACTGTTGACAGAAAATACATACTGTGCAGAATATTATCCATTGTTGCTTCATCCTCACAGGTACACCAGTGTTCCACTATTCTTGACATTAAATGTGTGCCTCATAGGAATGCATGGGGGAAGAAAAATAGGAAGAAAAGAGGTGGACTTCTAATCAAACTAATAAAATAGTTAAAAAAAGATACAAAATATGGTGTAAATATTGGTACAAGCCTGTGTCTCCTAAAAAAGACATTTATTATGAAAGAATTCTCCTAAAGAGAATTTTTATGAAATTATTACAGAAAAAATTTTTTTCTCCAGTCTGTGTCAGTAGCAGCTACTGGGAGGACAAGAAGAAAAGTGAAATGTAAGCTATAAGAGCCTCTTCATTGTACAGCTTCCAAGATAGAGGCTCCACTAGAAACACAACTCTGTGAAGACCACTTCAAATCTTCTGATAGTCAGCTTATGCCTGTGAAAACCCTAGAGTTTATTTGTCCCACAGTCCATAGTTTCCTCCTGAATGTTAGGAGATTGGCTGATTTACAGACAGATTTGAGAAGGTTGTTTGATTTTACTTGCAATGAATTTTTTTAAGTTTTCTCCATTTTGAGCTAATGTCGGTCAATATCTGTCTAGTCTGGGACTAGATGTTTTCTGATGGTGTCTGTGAGTTCATGTTAGAAAGCTCTTATTAGTTCTGTGGTGACGCTTTAGAATATGCTACTTGACATGTATGAAAAAAGAAAATAGAATTGCAATACACCAGACAGAAATTCCTCTGAAGGAATAAAAAAAAAAACAAACTACACTGATATGAGGGCAATGCCTTTTATTCGTGCCAGCACATATGAATGGAAGGAAGCACAACATGCGCATGTCAGGAGGCAATTAAGCATGAAAATTCTCAAGTAAGTTATGATCCTATTTTGGAACTGACTGTACTCTTTCTGTAATATGAATCCTTTAAATTAGTTATTATTTTTGGAAATAAGTGTACATTTTTTCCAAGTAAAATGGTAAAATTAATGATTGGTTGCGTCTGTACTAATGAGTAGGAAGTTGTGCCGGTCTTGTTGGAAGTGATTGACAAAGTTAACTGTGAATAAACTTCCTCAGAATTTTGACCAGAAATGGGGAAACAAGATGAGAGAATATCTGTTCACTCTTTGAGCAGGGGAAGAAACCACTGGCATGCATTTTTGAGGATGAGGTATTATAACAACCAGCAGTAGAAAAATATTCACTCAAAATGCAGCATGGAGATGTTTTGTACTGATATTCTTAAAGAATCAAACATGATATCTTAGTAAATTTATATTAAAATAATTATTATTCCTGACTGAGGATCCCCTGTGAAATTCACAATAGAACTTTGGAGTAAAAAAGGAAAATAAGCAGAAGTAAAGACATTTATGAAACTTCTAAAATCTGAAAAGAAATTACACCGTTAATGTAACAGATTCTTAAAATAGTTTGTGACTGAGTAGAAACACTTCTCTACAACTGCAATATAATAGAGACACACATTTCATTATAGTGCAACTTTCCCCCTCTCACATTTTCCTTGACTGAGTTCATATTTTTTCTTTTTGTCATAATAAGATCATCAGGAATATAGAAGTTTTTTTCCTTCTTTATTCATACACATTAGTCACCTGTTTTCCCACTGATTATAAATGAAATATTGGTTGTGCTTCATTGATTCTGCATGGTGATTGAAAGGCAGTTCTTTATATCATTACCAAAAAATAAACAAACAAACAAAAATAACTATGCCAAAGGCTGTTCCATGTATTTATTTAAGGCTCCAAATTATGAGAGAATTTACAAGGATCAGCACAGCACCCAATCGCTGTGCAGAGCTCACAGGGAAGAAGCGAATCTCAGTGTTAAAGGGAAGAGGAAGTAGATGAGGGAAACACAAGCTCTGCACTGCTCTTTGGCATTGTTTTTCCACTTACTACACACTGAGTAATTTACTCCACTGCATAGCTGAAAAGTGTTGGGTATATTTGTTTTTATCCACAGTGCATATCACTGTAGTTTACTGCAAACCATGTGAAGCAAAGGAGAAGGTTGCAACAGTCTCATGATATCCCAAATCCAAGTTCCTGTGCTACAAGATGACATTTAGTCATTAATTTTACTACACCGTGAAGATAAAACATGGAGGAATATGCATAAACATATATGTATGTATATAGACATATTTGTGGGACTAGTGACTGTAATATTTTTAGGCATGAGAAAGTGTTGAAGTTTGAAAATATGGTTTTCTCATTTTGTCTTTGACATTTGTGCTCTCTTTACAGCACTAGATTCAGTGTTTATATTTGGAGTTTTCTACTTTTCTTAAATGTTGCCATTTAAGTAATATATTTACCCACTGGATTAGTATGTTTTTACCACACAAATCTTTTATTCAAAAGAGAAGAATTTTCCAAAGTATGTTGCTGAATAAAAGCTGACATATTACCTCCAACTTTAGGAAAAAAAGCCCTCCTTTTTTTTTTTTTTGTCGTATGTCTGCTATGAATATCATGTATGGCTTTTAGTGTGTGCTTTCATCTTCCTTTATTTCTTAAAGTATCTCTGTAGCAAATTTTTCTCTTCTTTTACAATTTACCAAGATAACAGAAACCAACCTGGTATTTTCTTGAAGGATTTCTTCTTAATCAATCCATCTGATCTTTCTAATTTATGAGCAAGATACATTTCTTTGTTCATGGGATGCTGTATTGCTTAATTATATTTAAAGTATTTTGAAATTCATCAAGTGTCCATGCTGGAAAATAGTTAAAAATGATAAACTTTGTGAAAATGTTAGAGGGCTTTATCATTATCTGTGATAATGACAAAAGATCTGCATTACTTTGCTAAAACTTTGGGAACATATTTTAAGTACCCCAAAACTAATCAATTCCTGTTTATATAAGGGAAGGTATGTAATAGTTATAATATTATGCATAATTTTATGTTAAGCCTGATAATGTCTATTTGAGAAATCCAGTAATGAGGATTGTTAAAAGCATATTGTAACTATCCCCTTACTGGAGAGGGAATTCAGACAGTCCAACTGAACCGATAATAGCTGAAAAAGAAGAAACATATAATTTTCTTATGATTTTCTTTCTCTCTTCTTCATTGTGGATCACAGGTTAATTAACCTCTGATCATGTTTGGTTCCCTCATTCAGTTCTCTTCAACTAGTTCTCATCTTTGTAAGGGAAGCCAAGCAAATGCTACTACAGAAGAAATATCTCTTCTAGATAAAATCACAATATATATTTCAATTGGCTAATTATTTCAGTCTCGAGTGGCCAGTGTGTCAGTGAGACTGCTTCTGAACCCATCTTTCTGTTTCTATGCACATATCAAGAACTCTTCAAATTATATGGTCCCTTTCACTATGAAAAAAGAACTGTTATAACACAGAAATAAAAGAAAGTAGCCGCATGATAGTGCTTTTGCAAGATATATTATTGCAAACAAAAACTTTAATGATAGGATTATCATATTAATGCCTTATGATTTAAGTATTCAAAAATATCTCTTGTTACTCTATTATAGTGATGACACAAAAGTACTGCAATAAAAATCTTAATTATAGTCCTTATACTAATTGCTATTACATATTTGAAGAACATTGGTCAGTTTAGGTTTTTTCTTTTTTTAGTTCCTGAGACTCCCTGCAAGAAAGGGGAGAAAATTGAACTACATTCTAGAGTCACTCTATTAGACCCTATTGTCTTTTGGATCTACTTTTTAGTATTTTGTTGCTACATCATTCAGAGATCACTAGAGGATCATGCATTTAATATTAAGATGTTCATAATGTCTGCAGGATTTTGAAGTCAGTTTTATTATCTGGAAATCCTTCCAGGAGAGAGAAACACAACTAAGCTTAACTTTCATTCTTGCTTTTTTCTTAATCTTAAATAGACAATTTCTGACTGAATGCTGAATACCTCTTGTTCTGAAAAAAGCGTTGTTAAGAGCTGAGGATTATCCTCTAGACTCTATGGCTTGCTGCAAGGGTGCATTATTATGTGAGAAGAGAAATTTGCTGAGTCTTGAAGTCATTCTTGCAACTGATTTTATGCCTACATTTCCCTTCATAAAAGTTATTGTTTGTTCAATCCTTAAGTGAAGTTTCCAAGTTTAAATAGGCAAACTGATGGAAGCCAAATACTCCAACCTTAAACATAAAGTGTTACATTTTATGTTTATAGCAGTTTGTTTGGGGTTGCTTTATATTTTAATTCCTTATTATTTGGGGTCCTTATTATATGATCTTTCATCTTGAAATTAAAATGTCTTTTCTGTACTTTTGGACATATTTGGACCCAAATAAAATATAATGTACCAGGAAGACATCAGGATATACTGGATTGTTTTCTTTTTTAATATTTCCAGATGGATTTTCCAGGCTCATGTACTATCACTAAAACCTATTAAGATATATAATGATAGATTATTTTGAAGTTACAGCTTACCATGAATGGATCTGAAAATCCAGACCTGTTAAACTCAGCTATCCAAAATTCAGATACATACTCTGTTAAAATTTCACCTGACTGAATAACAATTGCAGATATATTTACATCAAATTTTAAAGAATTTCTAGACTGCATATTGCCATTTTCAAGGCAAAGAACAGTAGGGTCATCAAACACTCATTCTATTAGAGGCAGCCAAGTCATTCTTTGAAAGAAAGTGTTGAATAAGTTAGGATATATAATTTTTATGTGAGAAGTGATGTTTGAGGAGGGATTTGGAAGAAAAATGGATGAATGCCAGTGGCGCTAGCTTGGAAATGATTTGCATGTTATTATTCTGATCTCTCTGCACCACAATTATAAATTGACAAGTTACTGAGATTCATATAAATTATATACAAAAGCTCCAAAGAAATCCTGCCACATTAAAAAACCATGAAAATTAAAAAATGTAATTCCTGAAACAGAAGAATGTCACTGCTTGAATTCTATCCCTGTGCACTTGTGTATTACAAAGCAGGCTTAAAATTGCATGACCATTCCCTAGTGTAGTCAAAATACTTTGTGATTCTTCCCTCCACTGGGTCCGACTGCTAATTTATATTCTCTGCTTTCTCTCTATGCTGTCTGATCCAACTTTTGCTCCATCTAGTTTACTTATCTGGCTCCATACCATGCTCAGCCTCTGTTTAACTGGTTGCTTTCACAACGCAAGTCACCATCAGTTTGGTTTGGTTCCTTTTTGTGTTTACTATTCTGATTTTAGAACCATCTGCAAAAGTACTGACCATTTACAAGTATGTATGCACAAATCAGCTCTTGAAGAGGTGGTGGGTAAGGTGCCAACCTTATCTTAATGAGTGATTACAAAAGCTAATTTTGTTCCTTCATCTGTATAAAATGTAGGCAGTAAAATTTTGTCTGTCTTATTATTACTAGATCTGTTGATTATTAATCATCTCTGTGACCAGAGCCAGTCTGGAAACAAAGGAAACTACATGAATGCACTGGAAATGGAAAACCACTATCTGGACCTCTTTGGTCCAAAAATCCCAATCCTGTGCTGAACTGTTTCTTTATTGAGGAAAAGCCAGGAACCAGCATCCTCCTTTCCCTAAGCAGCAGGGCACTGTGTTCAAAAGAGTGCTTGCAAGAGTGATCCTTTATTGCAGACATCCACACACCATAGGTGCAGGTCTCTGCTGCCTGCCCTTGAGGAGTGTAGCTGCTCTCCAGCTGGTTAGCATTTATGCAGCAATCAGCAGGAAGAACTAAGTGGGGCTGCAGTGTTCCTGTGTAGCTCAGCAGAAAAATGTTCTGTGCGCTGCATTCCTTTGGACTGCTGAGATAAATCCTAATCGACAGGCTCCGGCAGCACAGCCATTACACACGCACTCACCATTGCATCGGCCAGGGAAAGACTGAGCTGCATGAAGAGCTACAAATGAATAGGCAAAAACTATCTTGTGCAGGTGCAATAATGTGATTTTAGGATTACACACTTTCATGGATTTCCATGCAGTATTTAAATACTTTTTTTTTTTTTTTAAATAACCAGGAATGATCCATGATCATAATGTGGAATTTGTTTTTGGTTGGTTGTTTGTTTTATTGGGAGGGGGGAAAAGAATAAATGGTAGGGAAGCTGGTCTATTAATTATTGAATATAGCATTACTGAATTCATAAAAGACAAGATTACTTTTTTTCCCCTTGAAATAATTTAGGGTAACTACACTTCATCCACTGCAGTGGCAGATGCAAGTGGGAGGGAGCTCATGCTCTCTGGCCGTGCTCTGAGAGATGGCTGCGTGGACCTTAGGTGCCTGCCCTTCAACAGAAAAGAACAGATTTCTAACTGCATGAGGGATCCACCCAAGAGGAATCCTTTGAGCAGCACTGCACTGCCTTGCTACTTCAACTTGTTAATCATGAGACCTTTTTCCCTGTTCTTCTAGAATGCAAAAAGCATTTGTCTGGTCTACTTGTAACTGCTTAAAAGAAATTCTTCAATGAGCATCAAATTATCCATGTTATTTTCTATCCAGTGCAATGCATTAATTTAACCTCGATAACATGTGGTTTCATGTAATCCCTAGATGATAATTTGACTGAAATATTCTATGGAGTCATTATGAGTGTCTTATGCAGAGAATCAGAGAGGGAAATAATTGTATGCACTTGACAGAATGAAATGCTTGTAAGACCCAGTGATTTATCTGTTACACTTGAATACAAGACAGATTTTATTTACTTCATCTAAATGGAAAAGAAATCTCAATGAAAAAACTTATATTGGTGTTAATTTGGTTTAGTTGCTTAAAGGCTGGGTACCTACATTCCCCAGTTAATATCTTCTCTGCCAAAATACTGTAAATTCTGCAGAAGCAATCCTGGCACAATGCCCTATAAAATTCCTGTCTCCCAGTTTCACTGGATTAATTTTATTTTTTTTTGCCTAAGCACCCAGACAATAGCAGTTTTACTCTCAACTTCACCAATATAATTCATGCTAATAATTCTCCTTTCTTTCTCTTATATATTGGTTTTGTTTATTCCTGTTGTCAATCTTTATTAACTACAGGAAGAAGCACTTATTATTATTGGCATTTAAGCCATTAGAGTTTACTGGGAAAAATTTTATTGCTGGCTCTTTCAGAATTTGCAAATATTGGATGCCCTGTTCTCTATAAACATTTCATGTTTTCTGTCTCACATAACATGTAATTATGTATAACACAGGTTCTGTGGTGGCACAAAAAAGGTTTGTGGATATACTTCCCAACACCATAAGACAGTTTCTTCGTAGGTTAACGATGCTAAGAGTGCACAGGGGTTCAGAGTTCATAGATCTAATGCCTGTAAGTGGCTTTCAGCTAGAAGTTTAAGTGCTAGCTACTCACATTTTATAATGAGTCTGCAGCTCTGAAAAGGAAAGCAAATAATGATTAACCACACTGTATCAGAGAAGAAAGAGAATTCCCTCTGTGGGAAGAATGTTATTGTAGAAGTGAAAGAGAAAAAAATTAAATGTTTAATAATATTCCTTGTTGAATGACTATTTCTGAAGCCTGCAATCTGGAATGTAAAAAAAAGGCTGCTATAATATTATGATATATAATCTCAAAAATGTATAGAATGGAAACACTTTTATTCTGTTGTGTGGGAAATTAGGCACACCTCTCCAATGCACTCAGAAATTGTTCTTCTTCGCTGCTTTCTCTGCTTATTCTTATTTTGTTGTAACCTGATAATACTCTGGAGTTTCCCCCTTTCATCTTTCAAGAACACATAGAAACTTATGTTTGTAAACAATCCAAAACAAATAATTCTCACAATCTTTTTTGTTATATGGAAATATTATATTGTATAGGTATTTTGCCTGAGAGGCAAAATTTTCCTAGTCAAAATTCCCCTAGATTTATAGGAAAACAAAATCAGAAGGTATAGATTAGGGGCAATTTCCTATCACCCTGATTTTTTTGTTTTCAGATTTAAATTGAGGTTGATTGGCATTTATTTCCTAATAGTGTTGCTTGCTATAATTTTTACAATCATGACACTGTTCAGAACCCCAGGCACATTATGACTCTGTGGTGTTTGTCAGTGCAGAAATACAGAGCAGATAAATGGCCTCTACAGCACTTTCAGGGTCCCTACCTTTACGGCCTATTACCTATAACAGAAAAATGGAAATGCAGAGAAGCAGAAATACAGAGAAGTTATCAGAGAGGCAGAAAAAACAGTGATCTGCTCTTGTCCTTGGTATATTTGGAGTTTAGCAACTATATATATAACTTTATTTTATATGTATTGCAGTTATAGAGAGTATTAAAGATGGAAAACAAAAAAAAAAAAAAAAGAATATTTGTGGAGGCTTATGTATGAAAGCTCAAACAAGAAAAATGATCTCAGACTCCCACAAAATGAATGAGTGGTAACAACAAGAGGTGACATTACAAAGAGTGAAAACAAGTTCCAATGCAGCAGAGAAGTTGTGAAGAATTTGCACCAGATGTGCAGTCCAAGCTGATGGCTGTAAGAATGTTTTTGATAGCTGCTTCATGGATGGCTGTGTTCATGGTAAGATTGCATGCATCAGTGACAGAGTAATCAAGCCACAAAATACAGACAGAGTTTGATGTGTTTAGTTGCCCAAAAGGAGAGGAAAGAGCCTCCAGTGTTTAGCCATAATGAGGAGATGAGGACTACAAAAAGATCTTAAATCTTTATTTAGCTTATGATCTTCTGTGGCAATCTCTAAAATTATATTCTTGCCACTGATTAACAAAAGTTATAATAATTAAGTCTCATCATAGTTTCTGTAGTAAATTTTTTCTATATTTTGTAACATTTTCTGAAGAAAAATACTGGAAATTTTTGCTGTTTCCTTCTGGTTGAATTACCAAGATAATGAGCACAACACTTCAAGAGGTAGTTATGTTTTCCAAAACTACTTTCTGAGTATGTTTCGCTGCATGCACAAATGTTGTCATTAAAAAAATGATAACACAAATAGCAATGCTGTGAGATATTAAAAAAGGTATGAAGTTCATATGACTCACTCATGATTTCATGTGGTATAATCTGTAATGATAATACACTTTCCCACTGCATGTTTGGTGTCACAGCTGAAGCATTTTTTTTTCTCATAGTCAGAAAATGATGCATGTCCAAGTTGGGCCTTGCCAGTTCAGTAGGAAGAAATAACCTAGAAAGTACTGAAGATTAGATTTGTGTCATTTTTCTGTTATATATTGATCTTCTCATAGAAGAAAAGTGGTTATTTTGGGGCATTGATAAAGAGAGATAAACAGCTTTGCCTTTACAAGATGTGCCTCAGATATATTCCCCATGGTTACAACCAGTGCCTGGCAATTGCTTTGTGCTGGCAGGTTTTTCATTCTCAATTTCCTCCCTGTTAGACAGATGTGCAACACACTTCTACTCAAATGTTTTATCAAAAACTCTATGCAATACAACATATTAAATCCAGCAAAATAGTATGCTTATAGACATTAGGCCTGGTATGGTAATGTGTTGCTATTGTGCCCCTGTACACAGAAAGAATTGGCCTACATGTACAAAAGTTATATTTTGCAACTTGAGTTTTGTCCATGAAAAGGTAATGGGCTTAATTCTGTAAGGTAACAGTAGCTTTACGTCTGGCTGAAACCAAAATCAGAGCAAGGTACCAATGAAACATGCTAAAAAAATGTGAAAATCCTAAAACAAATCATCAAGAGGGAGTAAGCTTTTAAGTAAAGTTCAAGATGTAAACAAAAATCTTAGCACTTTGTAACAGTCCAGTAAAGTGGTGGGTTCAGAAATTAGTGTATAGATTACACTGATCTTTATATGACAGTAATATTGATACTATTCTCCCCGTTACATAAACACTGCAGGATATTCTAATGAAGTCAGCAACTTTTTTCTATGGCATTTCTTAAATGGTAAATCCTTTTTAACAAAATAAGCAATTAATCTAAACCAGCATCATCTAGGAGACCTCAGGAAGGACAAGCATTTATTTTGATCAAAGAACTGTTAACAAGAATGTTTATTAAAATTAATAATGAAACAGAATATCCTAATTACTCTGTGGAAATTTCAGATGAACATAACATATACACTGGGGAAAAAGAATATCTTGGTAACTTGTCATCATAAGAGGCAGATAAATACAGAACAGTATGATGAATATAGTTCACTTTATTTATATCCCCAGTCCTGCATCTTAACTCTTACAACCAATTTATAAAATTTCACACTTTAAATTGTCTTTATTTCAATTAAATGATTGATCTCTACTGTGGCTTGGGCCTTTTATACACATAATGTGCACATATAGATCATGAGCAAGGGATAGACTGTTGGGAACATCTATCAGGAATATCTGGGTTATACAGGAAATGGGAAAGTAGATTAATCTGTCCTAATTCAGGCATTTAAAGAACTCACTCTGTGGTTCATGGAGAGAAAGGATATAGAGCCTATGATATATTTCTTCCTAAGTCTGAAACATATCAAACTTACTCTAGTGAAATCTATTTCTTTCTATTGACTGTCACAGGAGTCCAGGATCCCTGGCTGCTCCTTAAACACCTAGTATGAGGTGAGAGAAACTCGTACCTTGGGACTCTTTCCTACTTAAGCAAATTACCTTAGCAGTAAGGTTGTATTTCCATTTCAGCTCTGAAATTAGAACTAGCTCTAATCCCTAGACCCATCATTACTTAAAGTATTTCTTAAAAATCTCAAGAAGCTACAAATTATCACTGTGGGACAAGAGAATTGAAATGAGGAGGTAGAGCCATAAAACAAGTCAGGACATTACATCGAGTTCAGTTAGAGTATTGATGTGTGGACAACCATATGTGTAAAAAGCTATTTCCATAATTGGGCTCAGAGAACAGCAGTTAATGGCTGATTATCTACCTGGAGTTTGGTAACAAGTGGAGGATCTCAAGAGCCCACTGTAGTCTTTATCAATGACCTGGAGGAAACATCAATGTGCCCTTTCATTAAGTCTGTAGGTGACACCAAACTGTGGAGGACCCATCAAGATGCTCAAGTGCAGGGGCACTCTCCAAGGGACCTAGATAGGCTGGAGAAATAGACTAACAGGAATCTTATGAAATTCACAGAGGACACATACAAACTCCTGCAGCTGGGGAGGAAGATGGTACAGGCTAAGGACAGAGAGCTGGGGAGCAGCTCTTTGGAAAGGGAACTTAGGGTTTGCTGGACAGCAGGGTGAGCATGAGCCGGCAGTGGCCCGGAACAACAGTGTCTTGGACTGCATTAAGGGATAAAAGGACATAAAAAGAGGGATTATCCCCTCTGCTTGTTTCTCATCAGTTTCAGCCCCCCCAGTACAAGATAGTCATCAATATCTGGAGTCAGTTCACCATGGAGGCTTAGGGCTAGAACACTTGCCCTGTGAAGAGAGGCTACTATTTTCTACCTTGAAAAACAGGTGACTTTGAGGGAATTGTACTACATCACTAAATACCTATGGGGAGGCCATTAAAAAGGTGGAGGCAAGCTTTTTCAGAAGTGTATAGAATCAGAGACTCTGAAAATCATTAAAATTGGAAGAGATACGCCTGAATTATATAGTCCAACATGTCTGCTGAAGCAGTCACCTAGTGAAGCCTGCCCAAAATTATACAGTGAGAGAATGGCACATAAAATAAGGGAGATCCACATGGACATAAGGAGAAATGTTTTTCTCAAGAGTACAGTCAAAAACTGGAAGAAGTTACTCAGAGAGATGATGAAGTCTCTTTTCCTCTTTAAGGGTCTTCAAGATGCAACTAGATGGTGGACTTCCTGAGGTTCTTTGTAATCTAAATAATCCCATAAGAAATATCCTTTTCTGAATATACATGGTCAGAAAAAGAGCTATAGCTAGTGGTCAAATTTTTGGTTCATTAATCCCTACTTGGGCACATCATGAATTTGTCAAGGTATATAAGTTCATCAGGTTTGATAAACTTGAAAAGGTGCTAAAGCTCTTATTAAAAGACTTTTAATGCTAGACATCTGTGCTTTAGTTGTTAGAAATGTCATTCTAATTTGTAGCCTAAATTTATTAAAGGTTTTTGTGTTCTGTTTTTGTGCCAACTTAGTTTAATTCAAAATTAATTTTGAATTAAAATTTCAAAATTTAATTTCAAAATTTAAGTCACTTAAATTTAAGTGACTTTTGTTCCTCCCAGGCATTTACCTGCTTGGTGCATTTATAGAGGGCAGTGATACTTTCTGTTTTTATTTTGTTAGGCTAGATAAGCAGACTCTTATATACCTGTCTCAGGAGAAATTTTCTCCATTCCCTTTTCATGCTAGCTATTTTAGTACGTGCCCTGTTCATTTTTCCTGAACATGTATGTATCCCAGAAAGATTTCGGTAGTACAGGGTGACACATCCCACCTTCTCAGACAGAGAATCTCTTCCTCCTAAAACAGTGCCTTACAGTTTTATACAGACATTGCATAATGCTAGGTGAAACTAATCACATTTTGGCTCCCCTGTCCTACCTCCTCCCTTAGTCTTGTGTGTTGCATTAACAAGGGAGTGCTTGAATATGTGGAGCTTTAGGGCTTGTCCCAAACTGTGAATTTGGATGTTCAGTATGAATACTTAAATGCTCAGTATATGAGCTCACAAAAGAAATAAGCTGTCTTCTAAATGTGTCATCTCACAGCAGAGCAGTCACTGTTTGGAGCATTTTCATCTGTATTGAAAATGTTAGACTTTCTCCAATGCCATCAGTAGCTGGGAAAGAAAATTACGGAAGGCACTCACAAATCAGCAGGCATCCAGATTTTCTGGCCATATCAGTGAGTTTTGACAATCTGGAATACCTTTGAATAATGAAACACCTATTGTGCAAGCATCACAAACCCAGTGACCAAAACATTTATGACACAACTCCTGGTTAGCAATGTTTTCTTACTGCATTGATAAAATGCTAACGTATAGAGTCCCTTCTTCTTTTAAAAATGTGTAAGAACTAGATAAATTATTCATGTTGAACTTTTGTGAATTGCTTCTGATTCAGTTCTTTAAAGTCTGAAAAGCACATCTGGACATGCATCAGTAAATAAACAGGCTAGGCTTTCCTTGAAACAGCTTGTACTTTGGAAATAACCACATAATTTGAGATCAGGATGACCCTGGTGTTTAGTTGAATAGCATTAAAGCATTCCATCAATAGGAATGAAAAGATTCAAGCCAAGATCAATTTGCTGACCTGATGAAAACTGGGATTTGCAATGCTGATTTTCTATGATGGCAACAGCCTTATCCAGTTAATTGCATAAATAAAATTATCAGTATTCCCCTTCAATATTACAGTTGTCCTTAAAAATTCTCAAAATTGGGGCATTTGCAAGCCATTCTGGAGAAAATAATATCTTACAGTATTCAATTGTGTCAGCATATCTAGACTCATATTAGAATGTCCTACAATGAAGGATAAAAATGGAAACTGTAATAATTATAATCCTACAGCACTCACATTAGATATTCTTCCTATATGTAAAGTTTAAATTTTTTGCACACTTCTATATTTTATTAAGATGAAATAGAATGTAGGTTTAAGAAGGACAAAAAAAACCTTGAGCAGACACTAAAAATAATAGGGACTTGCAACTATTTATACACTACTTAAAATTTTCACCACTAGCTCACCTATATTATTTTTTATATGCAAAAGAGGAAATTAAGAAGTCACTTTGGTAAATTTCTTTAGGACTAAGTATTAGCATAGCTTCTTAGAAATAGGGTTTTTTTCTGTGTGTCTTATGTTTCCTTCCACCCATAATTCTGTACTTCAGGACAATTTAATTTTAAATAAAAATAAAAACCAAATAGTTCAATATAGTTTGGTTCTGAAGGTAGTTCATACTAAAGGCCAATACAGGCCTGTGCATGAATTGCTAAAATCATGATCATGGTTCTAAAGGTTCTTGTTCAGCTGTCCTTTTCTTGTGGTGATCCTCCTCCAATTTCTTAAGCACTTTATACTGCATATCAGAGAGGCACAGAAGAATCTGAATCTCACAGCATTAGTTCATGTCTGAGCCTTGGTGAAAAAGACAGGCTGGATTCTTCCTCACATAACTCTAATCCTTCCATGACTCTTACATCAGTGTTTGGTTACTGGATTGTGTGTTTAGTGTCATCTGAAGAGTCTTGAGGTATCCAAGGCATCCATGCAGTAGTAGAGGGACACTTAATGCCTTTTTGGAACAGTGTGGGGAAATCAAGAATGATGTTGTAGGACATACAACACACTTACATGTAGAATGATGTGTAGTTGCTACATTTTGTTCAGATCTCATGGGTGATTTGCAGTCTCTGAATCATTGGATGAAAGCCAGATAGAAGATCTCACATTAACTAACATGATGCTGGAACCTTACATTTAAACAAATGAAGACTACCCTGATTTCTTAAAAGATGGGCATCTAATGCTATTTACTGTGCTATATGGGATATTCTACCAGGCCTCTGTCCACCACCTTTCCCAAGTCCCATGTCACAGTGTCAGTCCACTGAGGCTGTCTTGGACAGACTATATCTCAAATAGCATTGGCTTCTTACGTTCAGGTAGCTAGGTCAAGCCCAAAACAAGAGTACCCTGTTGCTCATGTGCAGGTTAACACTGAACTGAGTGCATCTATAGGTAAGTGTCAGCCTGTGAGCTGGGTATCTGGTTTTAGTCTATAATTACAGTCAAAGGAAATCTGTGAGTCAATGAGGAAATCTGAAGCATAGAGAGTTATTTGGCTGACCACAAGTAAAGACTTCTCACTTAACTGGCTAGTGACTTTTGAAATATCCTAGGATATAAGAGACATCTGCATGGGGTTTGGAGATTTGACAAAGGATGTATGGGAGGTCCATGCATTTATGGAGCAAGCTGAATGCTCCATGGTATAGCTTAATGTATTTGGTGTTTCAGTTAAGAGGTGATTCCTGTGCTTGAGGACAATCTCCAACTCAGTGATTTTAAGCTTTTCTCACAGTCAGTGGGGAAAAGGAGACACTTGTGGGGCCTGACTGTTTTAGGTATCTCCCAAGAAGAAATAAATTCCATTGTAAAAGTGACAAACGGTATGAAAGGACTTTAGACAGCTATCGTGTACACGTGCTCATTATAGTAATGTACCTTTTGTCATGCTGAGGAATACCCCCAGCGCAGGTAGCTCAGTATCCAAGCTGCACTTTGTGCCCTGGGTGGTGAGAAATGGCTGAAGCTCCTGAAATCAGCTGTGGACGGGCATTGACTTTTGGTCTAACTAAGGGCAAGAAGAGCTGCATCACTGGCTGGACAGGGGACTGGTCACTAGACACCCTGCAGGACCCAACTGGAAATGAGAAGAGCCCAGACCAAAATCTACAATTGGACCAAGAGGCTAATGCAAAGCACATGAAGAGTGTGTGCATAGACTGTAAGGGTATGAAAGCTTAGAGACCACTGCTTGTTTCCTCCCTGGAGGCACCAGCATGAGTTATGATGCTGCACCATGATTCTGTTACTTAAGAGAATGAAATGAGTGACTCTGAGACTGTGCTGTGAGAGACCTGGGGTTGAACTTGTGGGGAACCCTGCTCTGACTGTGTGAGGGTAGGTTGTGTAGGGAATTGGGTGAGACCCACTTACTCACTGGAGTCTCCTACTGTAAAGAGGCTTTGGACACACAGTTAAAGTCTTGGATGGAGTGGCTATAAATCAGAGAGTGGATCCTGAATTGACATTAAAGAAAGTTCCTTAAACAACAGATGAATCTGGCATATGTTTGAAAATCTTCCTCAGCTTTTGAGCTCCTCTGTGAACTTTTAAGATGTCTCTATCACTCACAGAGCTCTGTTGTCTTCCTCCAAAAACATTCCAGTCTGTCATGAAGTGCAAAGTTCTTGGCCTGTGACAATTTTCCCCCATAACTTCTACACCTGAGTAGATGCCTAACCTAGCTGATGTGACATTGGCAATGCAAGTTGGCATGCAGGACACCTAGACCCAGCAGAAAACCACATCAAAACCACAAACTGTACTCAGCTATGGTTCCAAGCACTGCAGCCTGGATGGCTCAGAGATTGTTCTATAGTTTTTTTGTTTGTTTGATTTGGTTGGGCTTGTTTTTGGCTTTGGGTTTTTGTTTTTGCTTTTGTTTTTAAATAAAAACAGATGGGGTAGTCAATAAGTTGAGGTTATTTCTGTTAGAATGAGCTGATATATTCATAATGCTATTTTGATAAATTTTCTTTCAAACCAGTGAGACTAAAAGACATTCTCAAACACATGCATCATGAGTAAGGCAAATTAGTTCAATACTGATTTAGAATCATGAGTTGTGTTTGTGCAAGCTAAAGTGCAATTTGCTTTCTTGTCTATATTCAGAAATTTATGAGACTGCTTCAGGACACTAATCAATAGTGCAATAGGCACTCTGCAGGACCAGCTGTTCAATGTTGCCCATGGAAATATGGTCCAGCACATATGTTCTACACATATATAACTATAGATATTTTTAAAAATGAAGGAAGAATTTTTGAGAGCATTGTAAAATATATAAAAATTATAGACATCTGTTGATAGATGAATCAATGTCTGCAGCTGCTCTACATTTATTAATTTTCTTTCCATTAAACCTTTTATTTTCTGAATAATTGTCAGGGTACTGCTAAAGGTAATACAAGTTTCCACCACTCATAAAAGAATTCTATTGTACATTGTTATGCTAGCATGCTATCATACAACTCTCCCTCTTCCTAAATATTTTAGATCTAGGCTTTAGGAGACCACTAGTGAACTAGCTTGCCTGTTGGAGATGGGTGGGATTTTTTTTTAAATCCACTCAGGTAGTTTTCTTTGGTTTCTATTAGTCATAAATAGGAACTATAGTGTTGAAATTTACATTTTGAGATGTTGGGAGTTTTCAATCATTTCCAGTTGCAGTGGAATGAGGAATTTACTGACAGGTGGAGTAGTATTAGAATACCTTTATTTGTAATGTGACACTGGTAGCACACCAGAATACTTAGTACCCTGTTTAACTTTTAAATTTTTTTGCATTTCCCCTTCTTTGCTTAAAAATGAAGAAAGAAAAAAGAAAAAAAAAAGTAAGTCATAACCAATTGTAGATATCTAAGAGTAAAAGAGAGTTATGGAAAGTGTAACACAGAGACTTCCCTCTGAGCTTTTAAGATTTGCCCTCATTAGTCAGCATTAGGCAGACCAACCCTGAGAATAACCATTGCCACCTCCGTTATGGTTTAGTGCAAGTTGTCCCTAACATGTTGCTATAATTATTGTTTACTCTCTAATTAGTGAATCTGAATTATGATAAAATTGTTGGGAAGACAGTTGCAAGATCTAGGACTGAACTTGAGTGTTCATGGTTCAATGTACATTGTGGTGGGCTGACCTTGCCTGCTGCCAGCTCTCCTGCTCAGCCACGTTCTTACCTTCCTGATTAAGAGGACAGGGGAGGAAATAAGATCAAAAAGCTCATGGGGTGGAATAAGCACAGGGAAATAACTTACCTGTCATGAGCACAACAGGCTCAACTTGGGGAAAATAAATCTAATTTATTACCTATTAAAACAGATTTGCATAGTGAGAAACAAAATAAAAAATGAGAAAACCTCCCCAGCCCTGCTTCCCAGGTCCAGCTTGACTCCTCCACCTCCTTCTTTCATCTGCATGTCTGCAGGTCTATCGATGACACTTTTTTCCTCACTTTCAAAACTGCCGTGCAGAACTTTTTTTACCCTTTCTTAAATACATTTTCTCACCAATACTGTCATCTTGGCTGAGGACCTGAATCATGTCCTACTGTAGGTCTGTTCTGAAACAGTCTGGAGCCATCTGTGTGTGTTTGGTGTGGGTCAGCCCTGGCCCCTCATCACAGAGACCACCCCAGAGCCCCATGGCAGCACCTGGGCACCATCAGCCAGTGCACACACAGGGAGTCACGAACCAGAAATGTGAATCAAAGAGGTGCTAAAGAAACAACAGCTGCAGCTTCACCTAACTTGCAGCAGCCAGTGACCTGATTTATGTTAGTTTAATACATCCTCAAGAGATTGATGGGACCTCTTTTGTTCTAGGAACCTTTAGTGATGTCTGTGCCAGGTCTCAGAAGGACAGTTTCTCTGGGCTCTTCGCTGTGTGGCTTTACAAATGGAACGTGTTCTCAGCACAGCTTTAGACGTGCTTGCAGTATCTGTCTCAGCTACTTATATACTTCCCCATGGTCACACTGCGGTTCTGAAACCTTCCCAAAACAAAGCAAGCAGAAGTGGACGATAAATATTTAACAGACTCTGTTTTCTGCACAGTGGAAATCAGGAGTACTGTGCCCAAGAGACATTTTAAAATGTTTCCTTAAAAACCCTTATAATTTCACTTCTAGTCGTAGGTGAAGATTGATACTTTGGTTTCATTTGCATATCTTAGCCTTTTACCTCTCAGTTTTATTTAATCTTAAATGTCAGAAAGTTATGATATCTCTTAGAGGTGTTTGGACAGAAATTAGAAATGTCAGCATTCTGGGGAGTCTAAATATTTTATCCCTTCAGTTTCTAAGAGTCAAAATATATAATAATTTATTCAAAAATAATGAATAGTATACTTTTGGAAAAGATCTGTGGAGAGCAAAACAAGAGAGTGTCCAAACATCGAATATGTATCAATATTGCAATATATTCATGCAACATTTTGTAAAATTGTGTTCCAGACCCTAGAAAAATGTAGTGAACTTTTGGATGAGGGAAAACAAAGAAGTTCCTGAGTTGCATGCAATTTTTCATTACTTTAATGTGTCATTAAGACTTAGACATACATTTAGAACAGTGACATCTGTGGTTTGAAATAATAATAAATGTGGCATTCATAATACAATAATGATTTTTTGAATAAGAGAATTTAATTTGATGAGCAAATGCAGTGTCACACAAATGTAAGTTTTGGGGTTGGATCAAACAGCAGCTGTAAACCTTTCCAAGTAGATGCAGCTCTATTCAGAGCTTAATGGAGTATGATTCACAGCCTGCCATTCGAGCCTCTCTCAGCAGAGATGCAAAAGAACAGCATGGCACTGGAGTCTGGGATGAAAAAGACATTAGGATAGTTGAAGAGAGCAATTACACATGTCAATGAAATTATCCTTTGTGCTTTGGATATGAGGGTTCAAAGGTTACAGACATAATCACCTCATTCTTCCAAACCACTGCTGAATCTATGTAAAATTATCATATTTTTCTATATGCAATAGTCTGCCAGTGCCCTGCATAAAGGCAGTGGCAGGCTGTCATTGACACTAATACGGTTCAAGACTAACATGTACTGAAAGCATTTCTCAGAATGCCCATGAACTGCATCTATTTCTTTAGCTCTCAAAGCTTTTTTCATGTGTGTCTATTACATTAATTGCTGTTTGTGGCTTTTTAGCAAAACTGATAAAAATTACGTAGAAATCTATCAAATAGGGAAATGTCTTCACAATAAATGTTTCTAAAAATTTATTAGCAAGGTCTAGTAAAAAAAAAAAATCTCATGGTAGTAATCTCCTAGGCCAGATCAACTCCTTCTAAATCCCACTAAATTTATAATCCACAAAGTATCACACAGCAATGTAGTCTGACTTGATTTCAGGTTTGCTTAAGTCTAAGACTTTCCAGCAATTTTTCTAAATGCCTAAATTTAGGTGCTTAAGAATGCAGAGAAATATTATCCCTATCTCTGCTATACCTTTACAATTATACAGTTTGAAGTACAACATTGTCTGTAGTCGGCCTAATTAATCTTGAGAAAATGTTTTATCATATACTTGCTGCCTATATTTTGAAGAATGTCCTTAATTAGGCCACATACAGAATGTGGTCAAGAACTAGATTATGCAATCTTCACGTTTTATCTCTGTCAGTATATTTGAGGTCAAGTCAGATTCAGTTCTTTTGAGGATTTCTTAATGCTTTAGTTAAATTTGTTTAAAGACCCCTCTGTTTCTACTGACTGTTGGAGAAATAGTAATGAGAAATGATGGCTGGGCAGCAGTCAGATTACCCATCCTCAGAAGCCAGGAAAATCTGTAAAGCATGGGGACCTTGAGAAAGGAAATGGATACTCTCTAGGAGTGTTATAGATGAACATATATACAACCCAGTATATGAGCTGTGGTAGGATCTGGATTCCCATGTTTGTTTGTGTGTTTTTTTAGGAGCCTATTCTGCTCAGGGCTCTTCGGTACCGGGAGGATGGTTTCAGTAGCTGAGGTGGAGAACCTCTCTTCTCCAGGAAATGCTTCCATCTCTTTGACAGAACAAGGTAGTTAAGCTGGTATGGAGGAGGTATATTGTTGCTACATAGTCACATGAAACAGGTTATAAGTTGAATGTATCTACTTTAGCAAGCAATATAATTCAAAGCAATTGTCAGCACAGTGAAACGGGTGGTGATAAGGTCCCAATATCCAATCTTATGTATTTCAGGTTTACTTGCTTAGGCTAAGCTCTACTCTGATTCCACAGACTGGGTACTCTTTAGCAGGTGAGTCGCATCGGGCTGCACTCCAGGAATGTGTCCTTTGTCTTAATTTCCTTCACACAGGATCCAGGTAGCACTCTCAAAATCTGCTTTGCCGTGCAATCAGTGTAATGTCAGTGCAGATGACTGGGAGATTTTCTCTGAACACAGAAACTCCTACTCTAAACTTTGTGCTAATGTAATACCTTAATCGGTTGTGAAAAGCTGGGATAGGTGACTTACATTTTCTCAAAAAGGTTTCAGGCTATTAGCCTGGTGTTATTCAATTGCCTGGGGAGAGGCATCTATTGCCATTTAATTTGTCTTAGGATATCCTTCTTGTTATCCAAATGCCTGCTCCTTATGGCACAGATGTCCCGTAAGTCCTGCATCTGAATTGTCAGCTCCATCTGGGTGTTTCCGGGACTGCAAGGCTTTTAAGGTGCTTTGACTGCCTTTTCCTTCTTGTTTTACGGAGGTGGGAGGAGCAGTTATGAGCACAGGTGTGCGTCAGTCATGTTGTGTCTCAGACCTTACTTATAAAGACACTCACCTAAGTGCTGGAGGTGTAGCTCAGCATCTTCCTCTCACTGTTATAGATTATGTACAAGGATGTGGCGTTCCCATTATTCTAAGAGAGTTTCCCATTAAATAAGCTATAGAGTCTTCTGCACTCAGGTGCATATATATGATTAAAAAGATTGTAGGGTAGGAGAGGCTGAAAATTTTTCCATTTGCATATGGAAAAACTAAATATTTTGAACAGAAATAGCAATTTCCTATATATCTCCCCGACCTGACAGGAAATTTAATTAGTAGGCTCTTGATCCTTCAGTGGATGAGAGGTAAATATTTTGAAATTTTGCTTTCACCTTGTGTAACATTAAAAAATTAAATAAGTTAATCTTTATATTTGTTTTTTTTTGATGATGATATCAGCCCTCCTCATGGACTGGAGTTTCCCACAGCCAAATTAACACAGCCAAGCTATGCTACAAAGCAAAAAAAAACCCTCAAAAAACTGAAACCAACAAAATAGTGTGTCAATATCTGTGCCTGCATATAAAGGAAAGACATGCAACTTCAACATTTCATTTTCCATCAGATATCCAGATCTTGAAGGTTTGAAATTATAGACAATCACTTTCATTCTTCAGGCCAGAAAAATGAAAGGTAAGACCTAATTATTGCAGAAATTAAGAACATAAAATGTGAACATTTTGAATTTTTCCCAACAGTAGACATGTGCCTTTGTCCTTGCAGCTGCATTATGGAATTTGCATTCTTTTCAGAGAAAATTCTGCTGGTGTCTGTGGAGGGACAGATGGATTTGCAGAGCATCCACATAAAATACAGAAACAGCATCGGAGCACACCATGTATTACAAAATCAGAAATGTATGACTTTTCCTTTGTTGTCAGATTAGACCAAAAGCCTGAACTCTTAGGTCAGATTATTTCAAACCCATAAGAGTTAGCAACATGATCCTCTACAGTTATTTGGAAAACTCTTTTTCTTGTGGCAGAGGGCTTTTATGTTGTTTTGTTTTGTGGTGCTTTAACAGAATGTGCAATATGAATTTCACAACACAGTGAAATAACTCCATGAAAAAAAAAAGAATTTTAAAAATATGTATGTAGATTTGGCTGAAGTTTTGATCTGTTAGATGATTATTCCTGCTCAGCAGTTTATCTTTTGATATCTTTTGATATCTATTTTGATGTAGAATCAGTGTACACATAGTATATATGATCTACAGCTGGTAGGTTTTATGCATAAAGCACAAGAGTCGTTGGTACTTTGTGAATTTTACTTTACCTTGAACTGTCACAGTTTGCCTTAACAAGCACAGAAGGTTTTTTTTCCTACTTCTGAACTATGGTCGCCACAACATAGATTAAGTTCATTAATTCAGTGAGGATTGAGACAAGAAAATACAATTACTCCGAGCTCTGCAATCCCACATGACTCCTATTGTTAATATCTAGTGGTGGTTTTCTCCGTCAAAAGGTCAGTAAATATGAATTTTAATTAAACCTTTTTTTCTTTTATTTTAATAGATGTATTTCAGATATTATGAAACATATTTACTGGTGTTAAATTTCAAGTATGAAACTTTTTACAATCTTCTAGGAACCAGGTATAAATAGCTATTATATTAAATTTTCCTCTTTTGTGAAAAATGTCACCTTGAAAATATAAAAGATGTGGAAGGAAGGATCTTTTCTACATTTGCCATAACAAAATGAGAGGTAGTGAAGAATTAGAAATTCTTGCAAAAAAAATCCAAATCAAGCAAAAAACCCTATATCATACAGTGACACTACACTATTTACAAACATATTTGCTGCACCATTTGGAAATATCTTGCCCCTGTGTTCAATATTGTTTGATTGTTGACTTCCAGGGAAATTACAGAGCTAAAAGAAATAGACTGAAAACCTTTGTGATCATTCCTCATGGTCTTTTGTTTCATTGTAGGAGTGTGTCATGAGGTTACTTTACCTTTAAAAAAGTTAAAGTTGCTGGGGACTCCTGGGAGTCTTTTCTCCTGACCAATTATCGGTCATTGCTGAGAATTGACAGCAGTTTTAGCCATTGAAAAGTAGAATCAACTTGTGAACCCCACCTTAAAGTGTACAACCAGAAGTCTGTGGTGCTCTTTGTTTTCCTGACTGTGAAAGGTGGCGGAGCTCCGGCTGGCCTCCGGTTCCCTGCCCAGGCCATGCGGCCGGGCGGGGGCCGGGCCGGGCCCACCGCGTCTCTCGTCTCCCGGCCGGGAGATGAGGCTTGCCCCGGGCCAGGTCGGGCTGGGCCGGGCCCGGCCCGATCTCTGGTTCAGCTGGAGGTTTTGCTGTAACTACATTCACTAGAAAACTGCCGAGTGAAGCAGGAGAGAAGCTCTGAGCCTGCTGCAAGCAGAGACGGAGACCACGCTCTCCAAAGCAGCTATGAGGAACTTTCCATCGCAGACGGCTCCAGCTCCTGTTCAGCAGAGATCACCGAACCATCTACAAAAGCTTGGGCAAGATTTTAACTCTTTCTTATCCAGATGAGACTTGCGGATTAATCTTTTTATCCAGAAAGAAAAGAAGAGAGTGATCAACATGAAAAGAGACTTTATAAACTACTAGTGGCAAGAAAGAAAAGAGACTTCAAGAAAGGTAGAGAATTAAGAAGATGCTTTAATTAAGCTGAAATATCTTTCTGTTAAAACTATGGGGATGGACAATGAAGTCCTGAAAAGAACTCCTTTAATTCATAATAGAGTATGGGGAGGAATAGAGTGTTCAAAGTGTAAATTTGAGAAAAAGTAGAGTAATTATGGTATAGTGAAGTGCTGAGAGATTTGAAGCCTTGAGAGGCAATGAGAAAACTATTTTCTAGTAAAGCGCACAGAAACAAATGAAGAATACTTTTTGCCTTTGACTAACTTATCCTTAAAAATGCTATCCCCAAACTAATGACCCATAACACATTTCAGAGTGATGTGGAATGGGAGGAGTGAGCTTTGATAACAGCAGCTCTGAGCAGCTGATATCAAGGAGACAGAAAACTATAACAAAATAGCTTTCTTGTGAGAAACTCCATAAATTAGCAGAAAGGAACTTCTGTTTCTCTACAGAAACTGAAGAAAAGACTATAGAAAGAATTGGGACGGTTTAAACCATCAAAATTATAAAGTTTTTGTCTCTGTTGTCATGTGAACAAAAGAATGGTGAGCAGTGAGAAATGAAAAGATGTTTCTAAAAGTTTATTCTGGTGTTCTTATTCTTGTAGTTTGTCAATAAACTTTCTTTATTCCTTTTAAGTGTTATGCCTGGTTTGCTCTTATTTTAATCCATATCTCACAGCAAAAAAAATAAATAATTCTTTTTTTCCCCTTTTTGTTAATTACTGGTTCAAAACCACGACAGAGTGTCTGATCTGATTTCACAAAGATCCATAGATTAGATGTATACCTAAAAATAAAATGTCATTTTTATCTTGTTTCTATTCTACTTTATTTACATAGCCCATTTTTTATGTCCTCAGAGTTTAATTTAAGTTTCAAGTTTTAAAACCTTAGAGTTTTCCTTTTACAGCCTGAAGAAGCAAAATCTTTGTTAAAATAATGTGTTATTTTAAATTTAAAGAGTTCATTGTTTTTAGTTTTTTTACTGCCTGTTACTTGTAATGGATGGAAAATTGTTTCCAGTAGCCTTGAGACCAGAGAGCCTTTTGAAGCCTCACAGTTCTTTGTAATTCTTCTATTAAAAATATATTTAAAACACCAAGTTATGTTTACCAGATGCTTTGAAAGATTTTATTTTTTTTAATGATGTTGTGGAATAGAGCATTAAGGCTGTTTTTATTTACTTAATGTTTGGGAAGATTATCTGTCAAATTTCTCAACAAATGACTATAATATGGAAAGACTTTTCTGTTCTCTAAAAACAATATGACTTAGAAACTTTTATATTAAATAGTTACATGCTGAGCCAAAGTATTATGTATATTTTCACCTGAATTCACCACAATCTTTAGAATTGGGATAATCATTCATTAGAATCACCAACATGAAGTAAAGCAACAAACGAGGAAATCCTCCTAAGTGAAAAATCTTTGCTTTAGATTGCCATGCATCATTACTTGAATCCTAGGAATTCTAAGACCTGTATTATTCTTTTGTGAGGAATCAAATGGATTCCTGTGACACTTATGGTGCTAAGGCACAGAACCTCTGCCAAGGGATGGAGCGCACACACTAGTTTTTTTTTGCAGTCTCTAATATACTAAGAGGAAAATGAAGAACAAGTGGAAGTAATTATGAATGTCTTATTACTCTTGTAAAACATAGCACAGCTCTAAAACTGAGAAAGAAGGAAATTCAAGGAGAAATGGGTGATTAACAAACTGAACATTATCAAACCCTAAAATAGTGTGCACATTTAATTGCAAAAGAAATACATTTTTACTGTTACCCACATGCAGACTCTGGAAATTATCTAAACATGTGAGCCAATCTCTGTTACTATTCATTCTCTACTGTGACTAATAGAAACCTGTGTCCTGGAGGGAGTTCTTAGATACACTCAGATTTAGAACAAAAGGATAAATGAAAGACCTTCTACAAGGCCACCACATCCATTATGTGGTATTATATTATTATCCATTAAATATTATATTATTATAATATTAAGTATTATTATATCCATTAAGTATTATATTATTATCCATTAATAATATTATATTATTATCCATTAAACTTACAATTTAAAATACAAGCCACTTCTAAAACAGTTTAAAAAAAAGGTAAATTTGGTTTCATTATTTTCATTTCTTAAATTTTGCCTGTCAAAACAATAGGCAAATCTTCTACTGAGGTCTGCATAATGTATGAGGGCAGATATGTTGCACAGAAGCCTCAGTGACAGACGTTCTGGAGAACTTTAATCTCATTGGGAAACCATTTTAAACATAGTAGGCTCAAAAAGAAGGAATGCAGTATTACCAAGATCTTAGTTAATACCATACGTCAAATGTGAGAAGATTCAGCATTTACAAATGCTATGCTATGTACCTTAAACAGCAACAGTGAAATTGCAGGTGAGATCCGTATTCTGAATAAATCCCATATTGAATGTGCTTAGTTTGCTAATTACTTTTCTTCCCTAATGCTAGTTCCCTGATAATGGACATTCTGCAGGATAGAGCAAACCTTTGCTCTTCTATCATGCTCAGATTATTCCTCAAGATAAAAATCCATTAACTACCGAGATGGATCCAGATGTTACTTTCAGATTCTTCTGTGCTGGTGACATCCATGTGGTGGAAAGAACCACAGATATTCTGTCAGAATTTTAGCTGAATCTTTGGAATTTGTAGTTAAGGAAAGCTGAATCATGGTAGAATTGCATTTTAAGAAGCTGGTTAGTTCCCATTTTGGCTATATTTTAAAGTTCTACAAATATACAAACACAATGAAGGAAAGAAGGTCAATCTTCCTTGTAAACCTGAGAAACTTTTATTCAGTGTATTACTGACTTAAAGTAGTTGCAAAACATCAAAGTAATTCACAATAAATGTTTGCATTAATTTTTTTCTTAAATTGAAAGGTTTTTTTTCCTCACTGCTAATGCATTTAATATAGCCATTTCTACAGTAACACAGTACTCTTGAGTTTTCAGTGTCACTACTCAAAGAATATTTGTTTTAGAAATGTCATTATTTTCCTTTTGTTTTGGCAAAGGAAAGTAAAAAAAACTATTCAAATTTCAATTCTGCATTGACATCTGTAGTGGTTTAGATTTGTCAATTTCATTTTCCCAGCCAACACACCAAATAAATGTCATGGTTTTAAAGCAGTAACTAAAAAAATTACTAGAAAATTTACTTATTTCTTGCTGTGAGATATGGATTAGAACAAGAGCAAAACAGGCTTAAAACTTAAAAGGAATAAAGAAAGTTTATTAACAAAACTACAAGAATAAGAACACCAGAATAAACCTCCAGAAAACCCCTTTATCCCCCACTACCCATCCATTCCCTTGTTTACATGACAACATAGAGACAAAAGACTTTGGAACTTTGGTGTTTAAAACAGTCCCAATTCCTGCTAGAGTCTTTTCATCAGCCTTTGTAGAGAAACAGAAGTCTTCTTCTGCTAATCTATGGAGTTTCTCACAAGAAAACTATTTCTGTTATAGTTTTCCATTTCTCTGATGCCAGCTGCCTGGAAATCCTGTCATCAGTTCACTCCTCCCATTTCACATCACTCTGAGGTGTGTATGGGTCAATGAGTCTAGGGATGTAATTTTTTAAGGATGAGTTATTCAAAGGCAAAAGTTCTCTTCATCTGTCTCTGTGAGCTTCTCTGGAAAGTTTTTTCATTGCTTCTCAAAGCCTCAAATCTTCGTCTCACTCTGTTCCAGCACCTCACTGTACCACAGTTACTCCACCTTTTGCTCAAAATCCACACTTTGAACACTCCATTCCTCCCAATATACTTTGTCATGAATTAAAGGAGTGTTTTCAGAACACTATTGTCCATCTCCATAGCTTTAACAGAAAAATATTTGAGCTTATAAAGCATCTCCTTATTCTCTCTTCCCCATCTAAAACTTAACTATTTTCTTCACTGTCTTTGATAGTTTTATGATGTTTTCTTCATGTCGATTGTCTGTCTGTCTCTCTGGGAAAAAGGAGTAATCTGTAAGTTTTATCCAGGTAGTAAAAGAGTTAAAGTCTTGGAAAAGCTGCAGATGTTCATGGTGTCAGGTTTCAGTCCAGCAGCAGAAACTACAAACCAAGCCAGGCCAGCCGCCTCCGTTTCTCTCCCCCCCCCGCCCTCTGCGGCCTTGTCTGGCCTGGAGCGGGGGAGGAGGCCGAGACAGAGCCTTATTACCTTTTCAGAAGCCTGAAACTAAAGAGAACAAGAGAACTCTGGTTTTACATCTTAAGGTGGTGTTCACAAGTTGATCTCACTTTTCAATGGTCAAAACTGCTGTCAATTCTTAGAAATGACTGATAATTGGTCAGGAGAAAAGACTCCCATCAGTCACCAGCAGCTTCAACTTCCTTAGCTTCCAAAGCTATCTTAAAGGTAAAGTCACCCCATGACAACATCCTGGTTCATTAGATACTGCATTGGTTACTCATGAAAGTGTGTTCCACCATATTAATTTTAATGTGTTCTAAATTGGTTATTAAAACCTTGATGTTGCAATAATTTTGCACTGAATGAGGAGGGTGTGATTTTACCTAATTGTTGTGAATTAGAAAACAAACTGGATATTATTCCAAGAAAAAATGGAGATTGAAAGACTGGAGAAATTTTCTATTATATTTCAGATAATTAGCATTTTTAATAGAGGAGAACTAATGATCTAGATGAAGGAAATTTTTATGATGTACAGCTGTAACTTTGTATAGAATAACATTAGCTGTAATGGGAATGACTGACAACTTTGGGTAATATAATGGGATTATATTAGAATAAGGAATATATAAGGACTATTTGTGGTATACTCCTGATTTGAATAAATATGTATTAGTCAGAGATATAGGGATATGAATTAAAAAAAAAAAATCAACAAAAAAACCAGCTTGAAATGCAAAGTTTCATTGTTTTTAAAAATCTCAGTAACCTACCAATTCAATAAAATTTGTAATTCTGATTTTTATTTAGGACTGCCAGTATTCAATAATGATGAAGGGTTGGGTTTTTTTTCAATTAAAACCAGTTTAGGCAACTTTTTACACAGCCCAAGTGTAAGGCCTTGAAAAAAAAAAAAGATGGTCAGCAAAATTAAAATCAAAGGTGAGAATTGGTGTCAGAGACCTAACTCAACCTCAGAGTGAACAGACAGAATAACCAGTTTTACTTGCATAACCATGATGTGCCATGTGAGAGCTTCTGGTGCCTTCAATATATAACTGTTTTGCCGTGGAAAAAAAAAAAAGGCACAATAGCATTTGTAAGTGAGCAAAAGCAAACAATTTGTGATAGCTGAATGATTTTGTGAACTCAATCCTATTACAGAGTCAATTTAGAATATCAGGACTAGAAGAAAAATCTATAAATGTACTGGATGAATCAGTAAAAATCAAAATTATTGCACCTTCAGTATATTTCTTCAACAGAGCAATACACCTGCTAAAATAATAGCTTCAGAAGGCCTCCACAAAAAAATATTAGTGCTTCTGGGTTTCCAAAACCAAGGCCGAGATGCTACTATTCTCCTTATGAGTGCATTTGGCTTGCTTACATGGCAGGAACAAAGCTAAAAGCTTCAGGCTTCATGAATGAATCACTCCTGGCAGTTCCAGAGCTTTCCAACCTCCTGCCTCTCTCTTGATGGACCATTGCTACTCTCTGCTAACATCTGCAGATGTGTCTACAGCCACTTCTCTTCTGCCATGTGGGTACTCCAGTCAGGCATGCCTGACCCTGGGCTTGCCAGCAGTAATCCACACCAGCTGCTGACAGCCTCTCTGCCAGAGAAACGGCTCAATAAGCCTGTGATGGAGGAACTCCTTTTCAAAGTACTTAAGAGCTTTAATGGTTCAAACCCTGTTTCTCACCAGTAATTTATGTCTTGTGACAATCTTGAAGTTGGAACTTGCAATACTGTCATGAAACAGAGGAAAGACAAAATCACTGTGTCTGGATGAAAGACTATTAAGAACATTCCTGCATAGCCTGCAGTAAAGAGTGAAATTGTGTTGATTGAACAAAAAAAATGTAATTGACACATAAAGAGTATTTTTTTTCTAGAGAAAAAGATCATTCATTCACTGGAGTAGGTGAGTAAACATCCATATTACATGAACCAGTTTGTGACTCTGACCTTTTTATCTAAAATAAATATCCCGTGGTCAAATGTCCCCTAGAATGACGGAGATTTTGTACAAAAAAAAAAATAACAACTAGATAGTTGTTATCTCAATTCTCCACTTTCTATTTACTCCACTAATCTATTTACAGAAATATAATAACAGAAAGCTATAGACATTCTAAGAATATAACGCAGTGTCTTCATGGTAAAGTCACTGGCATGTTTTAATGTCCAGTTTAAAACTGAATTTTCTCTGTGCTCTTCTAGCTGTAGCAATTCTTCTGTGACTGCTGGGAAGTAAAGCATCAATTATGTATGTTTGTTCAGTGCTTCACACCAAGAAGACAGTGTTCTTTGTTTATAGTTTGTTTTTTTATTGTTTGTGAATAATCAAAGATGAATAAGAGGGAGTACCAGTCAGAAAATAGCAATTGATAAAGACTTTGGGCTGTCTTCAATGGGAGGAACTATTTCACAGACAGGAAAGCATAAAATAAAATGAAACTAGGGAAAAGAAACATTTTTCTATCATATACTTTGTCTGCTTACACTGTAGAATTTGTGGCTCTTAATGCTTGCACTTTGGGAAGCAGGCAAGCAGGAAGGCATTTGTGTGAAAAAGAGGACTATTTAAAGGCCAGAACTATTAACAATTAAATATTTTGGGGAGCTTTTAAACCACAAGTAAACTATTAGCAGCAACTGTTAGGATTCTAGGGGAAATAATATTTTTCTCTTAAGAAATCTTTTTCTTAAACACCAAACTTTTTTGCTTCCAATGAAGCAAAATTTTTAAACCACAAACACATCTTGCTATATCTTTTCTAGACCTTCAAAATATAACATTTAAGTGAAATTTAGTGAAAATACATTTGTTCCTATTGTAAACAGACCTACGATACCAAGTTTCACCCTATAGCAAATTTTTATGTCAGAGCTAAGAAACAATGAAAAGACACAAAAACATTGACAAAACACTAACTCCAGTGGAGTGGCAAAATAGTACTCTAATTAATCAGCTAGCAGAGTATTAAAAACCCCAAAAAGAATCAACTTGTGCGGCATGATATTTAAGTTTAATATGTTTAAATCTTACTATGAATGTATCTTATAATCTTACCATGAATATTCATCTTACTATAACTGAAAATTACTGCCTTTTGCTAATTTTGCAAGTTTCTATTTTGAACATATTACATTTATATTCATCCCTTATATATTACATGTCTTTTAATACATATAATTGATATGCTTTTTATATATTGGCAAGCATACAGCCAACAAAGGAAATACTTGCCTACAGTATCAGTCTGAAAAGTTTTTAACACTAAATTAGAGTAATTTTTTTTTGTTTTTGTTTTTGAATGAGTGAGAAAGTGAAGATGAGGGAAGGACATAATTCTGGTTGCTAAAATAAATTTATTCTATATTGTTCAGTACCACACCTGAAATAGCAGAAAAATAATTTGCATTTGCATTATGTTCGTAGAAATATTAAGGACTTATATGCTTGCCCAAAAGCCTAATTTAGCTCTCCTTTTCTTAATAACATGAAATGTATTAATGTTGAAAGGCCACCAAGTATTCAGAAATAATGAGCTCTGAAGCTTCCAAAGTCATCTAACCAATACTCAGCTGAGTTTTAATGATGAATAACTAGGCCAATCTTTTTTTGGTAACATAGAGCTAGGGATAGAACTTGGCCAAGCCAGAAGGAAAATGAAAGAGAAGCTTTGTGAGCCCGTTTACACTCCCTCTGCACATCATCCACTAGATTGCTGTGCTGCTTCCAAGTCTGCTGAGCCAGGTACTTGAGCCATGCCTCCCCCCCTGCTCTGTGCCCGTCCAATACATTTCCTGGCCTCAGGTTGTCCGTTTAGGGTTTCTTCCCAGAAACAAGACGTCACAGCCTAGCTGCTCTAGACTTCATAATTAAGGCTGTCTGCTCCATTTTCCTGCCACCTTAAATGTACCTTTTCCCAAAACCTTGCACTCAGTTCTTTGGAGGCTTGAGTTTAAAGCAATATGCTTCCATCTGAGCACACCATTGCATATGAAATTAATAAACATAGCCAGATGAAATGCTAAACTGGGGTGCATGTGTTTGTGTTCTTCAGATAGACTCTCTGTTCTGGAGCACTTTTTAGCTGGATAAAGGTAATTTGCAGATGTTCATAAAGTCTCCTCACTTGGCATTTTTTGCAATTTTCAGCAAAAATATCCAGCTCTGTAAAACTTCTTTTTTTTTTTTTTTTCTTTTTCCAAACACTTTTGCATCATGGATATGAATTTACAGACGTCCTGTTCACAGATTTGTTTCAGCACCTAAGTTGCAGCCTACCAGAACTTGCTAGGTGATGGCAACTACCTTTGCCAGAATATTTTACTCTGTGCAGAAATGGGTCTAGTACATTTTAAGATCTCCAAACCCCATCAAAAGCAGAGCTTGTCAGATAATAAACCAAAGGACTGGAGGTACACTGGGGAAATGGATACATGAGATGTCATAAACGCCTTTGCTACCTCAAGTCAGCATGATGTGTGTTGATGTATTTCTTTGTTTAGACAAACATTAGTTGCATATCAAATTACAACAAATAAACTTCCCTACTTTTCATTATAAAAAAAGAATTTGATTTTCTTATAGTTATTTCAGGCTTCTCCACTCAACTATGAAAAAAAAAATAGTATGAAGGGTACTTATAAGTTCTTTGGGAAATTCCAGGAGGTTTTAATGCTGTTTGTTATTACACCTTTATGCCACTATTGTGAATTCAGTGTATAGGTTTCCTTAAGCTAAAAGGGATAAATATTTAAAACAAAACATAAGAATTTACCTACATTAGCCCTGTTTAAGTCAGTAAAACATCTGAATCCTCACATACCTATTTGAATATGTAACTGGTTTTGTTACAATGTAGTGGTAGCTTGACTGTTTCAACGCCTTGAAAGGGAGAATTATATGAACAGAAGGTGCTTTCCGTTTTGATTAACTTGATGTTTGCAAAGGCTATTAGGAGAAAGAGATATCTGTTAAGCACTTTTGACCAAGTACAAATCAAATTATATGCATGTTATTAAGATTAATGTAATATGTAAAGTCAGAAAACCATAAAAATATGTTGGTCTAACTTTTACCTAATCTGTTTGAAATCAAACTGGATGAATTTTAACTAGAAATTTTTAACTAATTATGGACTCCTGTGAGGATGTAAATCCGCCTCTAGGGTGTATGTTGTATGCCTGTGAGCTGGAAATTTGGCAACTTCCAACAGGTGTGATGTTAACAATTTAAGTTAGTTTACTTTTGTACTGAAATGGAAAAGAATCAAAGATAGCTGTGCTTTGGGTTAGGAAGTTAACCCATTCTGAAATTCCACTGTAATATAAAATCAGATGCTGTAATGTCTTGGACTCTGCTGTAAGAGATGAAGATAGTTCAGGTCCACTGGAAACTTTCAAAAAAGTCAGAGTTTTTTCTGGTCACTGCTGCAATGCAGATATGTTGGTCACCCATAGTCTGGATTTTAGGTAGATCGTCAGTGAAGTTAACCTAGATTTATTTCCTTACATTATGTTAAAGGATATTATATGCAACTTTCCCCAACAGATTTTCTCCCAAGCAGGAGAGATTCAGCTCATTGTTCTCCACAGTGAATACAAATTCAACAGTTTCAGTGTGGCATGCTGAGTTTGTCTTAGAATTCTGTACAATGATCCAATTTTAAAAGCAATGATTAGTCTTTCTCACTTTATAAAAATACAAATAACATTGTGAGGGTGTATTTTCCATTAAATAGTCATTCTCAGAGTCCTAAAGCAAGATTTCATAGCATAAACACAGAGGTTTATTTTAGAATCAGTTTTAGACTAATCTTATTGAACAATAAACAATAATACATTCAGTATAAGGAGCAGAGACCTCAGATTTGGAATAACAGCACATAATAACCTTGTCTAGACCTGTATCACCAGTCAGACATACAACTGATAGCCAAGTGTGGCTTACAGAGGACTTTCTTTAAGCTGCCAAGTAATTTCCAGGTCCTTCTACCAGTCCTGCCAGGCTGTCTTTGCTGAGGTGAGTCAGCACAAGTCAATTCCAAAGCAAAAAACAGCTCCTCAAGTATTCTCTTTTTTAGGACAACTGAGTCAGGAAGAACTGCCTAGCAAAGAGGTGTTCTCGTTGGAAGATGGATTTAAATTTTGAGTTTAAGCCAAAGAAAAAGAAAAACAGAAACAACCAACCAAAAAAAAAAAAAAAAAAAAAAATCCAGCAATTTCCCCAGTGCTTAGAATACAGCAGAGGACTGTTAATTTACTTAACTTTACTACATGTTCTTACATCATGGTTGAAAGTTAATATCCATTTTCTAACCAAGTAGCAAATCTGGAAACAATTTATTGGTTTCAGGCAATCTTCAAACGTATGTTCTGGGGATGATATTGGCTATAATTATGTTCCTTTTCTTTTTAACTTCCCAATATCTATTTTTACTGTTTCATTTAAAAAAGATTAATATAGAACTAGTGTAGCAACAATTTCTTCTGAGTAAATTATCTTTTGCTAAATTACTTCAGGGAAGCATTCTGAATGGGAGAATCAATTCCAGCCAACTAAGTATCATGCTTTGCAAGATTGTCCCTAGGAGTGACATTCTCATGGACTGACATCACATTTGGTTTTGGTGTTGTGCTGGCATGAGAGACTGGTGGGCAGTTACTGGCCCTGACTGTGAAGGAACAGCTGGACAAGCCAAGGCCAAGGTATCATCCTTTCCAAGGACCACCTGCACACCCAGGTGGTCACTGTTCCTACTGGTGAAATCTCTGAACTCCCAGGGCTCAGGAAGACCTGCAAATTCACATTATAGCCTTTTTTTTTTTTTTTTTTTTTTTTAATTTTCTTTTCTACACAGATAATGCTGCTCTTAGTTATAGAATTGATCCTACTTTGTCTATGATAAAGACATTAATTAGTATTGGTCCTACTATGAACCTTGAGGGACATCACCCATTATTTGGTTCCACTTGAACATGAGCTATTGATTCTAATTCAATGGACATGCTACCCAGCCAATTCCTAACTCATCTGATGGAAAAGTAATATTTTTGCAATTTAGAGGTAAGGCAGTTGGGGAGAGCTGCATTAAAGGCCTTAAAGAAGTTCCAATAGATGACATCCATAAATCTTCTCTTGTCCACTGATGTAGTTGCTTCACCATAAACGACAACTAAGGTGATGAAGCCAAGTGTTCAGCTCTCTGTCTTCCATATATTTTGACACATCTTCCAGGAAATTCTATTTCATGAACTTTCAAGCACATTTCAAGCACAGAGGTGAGGCCAACTGCTTGGGAAAACTGCTGCTCATCAGTGAAACCTGCCACAAACCAGGTGTTTAGACTGTTTGCCAGATGGTTCTTCAATAAGGCAAGCCCAGTGTGAGTAAAAAACTGACTAGGTTTAAACCGATGTTTCGAAACACAAATATAAAAATATGCTATTTTCTCAGTTATATAGTGAATTAAATTACCTCAACATATACTTAGTACAAATGGGTAAAACTAGTGCTATGTGAGATTTTACCATACTAAGACTCACTGTGGAACTTGATTGCTTCACAGGCCCGCAGTGCCTTGCAAGAGTGTGCTTTGGCCAGGACCACAAAGTTGTTTCTGTTAGTTCCTCCCTACTCTCTGGTCTTACTCAGTGCAGGCTACTATGTTCCACCTCTCTACACAAAATTAATTTCTTCCATCCAGTAGGGATTTTATAGAATCTTCCATGAACAATTGATCCCTACTTTTTATTTTCTTCTAGCTGTTAAAGCCTCAACTGAGAATACCTCAGTTTTGTCTCTTGGCATCATTTGCAAGTAAAGCAGCCCTTGTTCCAAATCAGCCTTTTTTTGTCTCTTGGCTGGTAACTTACTGGCCAGGTTGTTTTGGTCTCAGAACATTTTCAGCATAACAATGGCTATCACTAATTATATGAAGTGTGTTGCAGCTTTCAATGTGCTACAGAAAACATTTATGGGTATCTAGTTACACTGCATCCCCTAGGGACAATTTATTATCTCCACTACTCCTTTATCAAAACCCAGCCAGAACAACCATATTTTCTCTCCTTTCTTTAAACTTCTTTCATCTTTAGAAATGCAGAAACCTACACTATGTCTATCCTCTCTGCAGAAAGTTATACATAAAACAGAAGAACATGCTCCACAACAACCCAAACAAAAACATTCAGAAAAATCTTTGCACTAGGAAGGTGTGCTTTGGGGTTTTTTTTGTTTTTTGAATTTTTTTCTGCACCTGTTATATTATTCCCCTGTTACAATACAAATTTGCTGGAAACTTACTAGGGAAGAGAAATTGTTTAATTACTTTTGCTTTTAAAATTGAGTCAATTTAGATTCACGAAAAAACTGCAGGGTAGAGGAAATAATTGAAACTAACAGGATGCCTGCCTGCCTTTCCACCTGATCCGTCACTGGCTATCTTCCATCCTATTTCCCTGTATAATCTTTTTCGTCCATTTGAAGCTCTTAGCTTCTGGGAATCTGCCATGTCAGGTATTTGGAAAATATCAGGAAAAGTTGAGCACTTCTGTGTTATCAGAAATAATTAATGATGCATCTTCATGCTTTGGAATTAAATGCATGCTACAAAAGCAAACAAAAAAATTACAAATGGGCAATACCTTAGCAAGAAATTGCACTCAGCATGTCCCAATTGTACAGTTTTAGTATGACAATACAAAATGCTTCTAAAAAAAGGTTATTAACTGTCCACTTAGATGCTGGGAATGACTATTTCTCTCCCTATTATCATTCTCCTTCCCTTCTACTTCATTAAATATCTCTCTCACTGATCTTTGTGATCCACTGAAGCAAATAATTGTGTGATAATGAGCAATATTTGTGCTGGGGCTTTAAACAGGTTGCTGTAGTAGTCCTTTGAAAGACAAACAGATGATTCCAATAATTTAAAAAAATCTATAAGGTCACCAGACACCTGTATAGATGCAGCATGTGACTCAGCTCCAGACTGTGTCTATGTCATATTGATATATATGTGATGCTGATAATATTAAAGCTGTGTTCTTAGGTGATATACAATAACTAACAGTCTGTTCTCCACCATGTCTTCTAATAACTTCCTAAGTGACTTACATATTTGACTCCATTACTTTGCTTACTGGTTTACTAATTGAGGTACCTCTACATGATAGTGTTATCCCTTGAGATTTTCTTTGAAGCTGAGTTTATAGCTTTGGTTTCTATAAGTCTTTTTTGCTTCTAAGAGCCCTGGGCTTTAATTTTTTTTACAAGAGAATAATTGTCAGGAATAATTAGTCACAGAAAGTTGTTCACATTTATTACTTTACTGTCCATTTCCTATATATAGGTTAAAAATGATCCTTTCATTTATACAGGCTTTTTCTTATAAGTCAGAACCTCTCCTGGTTCAGTCGATGTCTGTTTCTTCTCCTTCTCCCACAATACATGTTTATGAAGAGCTTGATTCTGCCTTGGCGTCTCCTTCCAGATGCAAGGGGGCAGCTGTTTTTCCTGCCTGAGACCATCTCTGCCTCAGGCTGGACCAGCCTTTTTCCCTCAGTGTGTCCTCCCAGGGTGTGTACTCCAGCCTCCAGTCAGCAAGGTGGTGCTATGCTGATCTTCAAGTTTATCACTGCTTGTTTTAGGCTGGGGGACCCAAAACTGGGGACAGTGCTTTAGCTGTGGTCTGAGCTGAGACTCAGCTGAGTGCTGAGCAGAGGGAGAGAATCCCTTTCCTCTGTATGCTGGTTCTTTTTATGCTAATGCAGCCTAAATGTATATAGGCCATACATGCATCACCTGAGCTAGGGTGACAGGATTTGTACACTGTTATACCACCCAGCTATGAGCGACTGACACAACTTTGTGCTGTAAGAACAAGTATGTTGTGTAACTACTACACTAATACTTGATGCACCCCTGCACCCCATTTTGAGTCCTATTTTTGAAGTGTTGTATTGAAATCCTTTCCATTTCAAGGAAAGCTGGATGCTGTCATTGGTGGAAAAGTATCTTCTTCAATATGTTATTTTTCTCTCTGTTTTTATTTGAATGGAAAATGGTACTTTCATATTATCTCTTACCTCTTTTCACCACTTCTGTTAACTTTATCTAAAACTTTTGCCTTTGTACCCTTTTTCCTGAGTCTTAATTATGATTAATCAAATGTGTATGCACTCATATCAATTTTGCAATTTGTCAGTGCAAGTGTGCATGAAAACACAAGACAAGCTTCAGGCTTTCTCTCTCAGAGAATAATGTTTAAAATAGCAATTGCTTGAAATAGCATTACCTTTGAGTTTGCACAACTTTACAGCTGCCCCTTTGACTGTACTTACAAGTTACCTGACTCTTTTCCTCCCTTTCTGCTTCAGCTAAATGCAAGATGATTTTTTTTTGTGTAGAATAAGTAACTTTTGTCATGCTTTTTTCACAGGGTCAGAAAACCTTGAGTCAAATATATACTGCATGCTGCCTTGGCCAAAAGTACATCTGACTGTAATAATAGAGCCAGTGATCTGACAGCTTGTCTCCTGGGCCCTTGCAAGGCCACCTTGCCTCTGAGTGCACATAGAAAGATACCTTGTGCTTTCACTTTGAAAGTTCCCCAGAGAATTTTTTGTTAGGATTTTTCTTGCCAGGGATTGCTTTTGAAATGTGCAAGGAGCCGTGCAAACAGAGAAAAAGAAATCATTACTGCGGAAATATATGAAATATGTATTCTTCCCAAAGCTGTTGCATTTCCTGTGCTCACCAAACAGCATGCCCTTTGCAGCAAGGAGTATAATAAACAAACCTAAAAGCCAAGGGAATCAAAACAAGGCTACAAGCATTTAGATTATATAAAAGAGGAGCTCCTTTGGAGACAGCTCACCTCCTGAACTTGATGGCAAAGCATTTCAAACTTGGATACCTAATGAGATACTTCAAAATATCACGTGCTACTGAAAAATCATGTGTAGTCACTTTGTAGACACAAAAGAATTTGAAAATCTGAATAAAAGCTTCATTAAGTTGTAGCTCATTTATTATCACTTTCTTGAAGACTTTTTTCTCCCTCGGTATTTGGAAAAATATTTGAGAAGAAAAATATTTCAAAGTATTTAAAAGAAGGAATATCAAACCTTCATATTTCCACTATATACTTCAACATTCAGTGTTCAGTGTTCAGCATTCTTCAAATGTCCTGAATACTAAATGATGCAGAGGCTCTTTTTGTTTCATTAACATGTTCCAATAGCTTTCGGCTCTGAAATCAGAAAATACTAGTCTCAGCAAGTTATTCCTCATTTTTGTGGGATGTTTAATGGTATTGTCTAAACCTCTTGCATCTGCCTGCCTGAACCTGTGAGGAATTAGTAAAATGTAGAATACAATTAGGTAAGGTCTGCATTCCGTCATCCACTTCAAATTTCATTGACTTTCAAAGGTATTAAAGAAATGTTGTCCTTGTGGATTTTTTTTCTATTTTAATTACTGATGCATCAACAGAAACAAAAGGAAGGAATTACTGACACAAAAACAAAAACAAAGGAAGAAATTGAGGGAACATTTAAAATTTAAAAAAAACCCACTTAATTACAAATTCATGTGAGTGGATTCAGTTTTCTTAAGAAAAGTGCAGATACGAGTGCTAGAGGAAGAAATTTCTCAGTCATACCAATCATGTCACATTTTCCATGTAGCCGATGCATAAAAAAATTAACTACATTTTTTAACTCTATATTTTTTGGTTTAATAGTGGACTTCCCCACAGGTCTGAGGTCAAGACTTGATCACATGAATGAACTGAAAATTCCCGGAGTCCTTCAGAGTTGTACTCCTAGTAATAACAGTAGATTTTTCTCTACATATCAGCAAAATAAAAGGTAAAATCCAAGTTTGCCAAGACTAGAAGTGTAAGACAGTGCAGCTCTTCAGCAGACTCCTAGATTAAATCCAGCTGAGGTTATTTGATTTAACTGGAACATCCATTCCACGAGGAAAGATCAAGAGAGTTAGGGTAGTTCAGTCTGGAGAAGAGAAGGTGGCTCTGGGGAAACCTTACTGCAGCCTTTCAATATATAAGAAAGATGGAGAGAGACTTTTTACCTCAGGTCTGCAGTTCATTCCATGTAATGCAGTAGTTGCATTCCGTTTATAAAACCTTTAAGGGTCCTGATGTTACAGTGAACTTTAAATAATATTTTACAGAATACAGGTCATAGTCTCAAATTTTCAGCTTCCGAGTGTTTTTGTGAGTGTGCACACATATGTGGAAAAAAAAGATCTTTTCAACATGTATGTGCACATTCACAAAAAACATCCAAGCATAACGCAACTGACTCGCCACAAGAAATCTAGAAGTACTTTATGACAAACTATGTATATATATATATATATAAGTGTTTATATAATTTGTCTATATATCTGTTTAAATTTCCTTTTATATACTGGAATAGCTCTTAGCAAGTCTGATCTTTCATGTAGATTTAAGTTTTTGTCTACATATAGAAAAAATATTTACAATGTTTGTAGAAAAAAAATAAAATAGAGCTTATGTATACAGCACTTCCCAGAACTGCTTGGCTGTGGTTTTCAGTATTGTTCAAATGCTCATAAGAGAGGGTTTTATTTCAAGAAACAGATAGGCAAGGGAGCCATCATAAATATAGAAGGCACTAAGTATGAATGCTAAGACCATCTCAGTGGGCCTTTTTTCCAGTTCCTCACAATATTCAGGAATGTTGCTGTTTCTATTGAAGATATTCACAGGGTTTTTTTCAGCCCAAAAACCTGTTTTTTATATTTTACTTCCTTTTAAGAACCATGGAGAAGCAAAGGAATAATTATGTCCCCATTCACCTCTGTCTCTCACTCTCTGTATTTAAATAATTCCATACATAATTTTTCCAGTTCACCTGCAAACAACTATTTATGTGTTCAACTCAATCCATGTGAGTCAGACCACCGAAGCTTCATGGACATGTAAAGCTTAGTATAAATCTTACAGATAAAGAAAACAAAGGGGTGTGGTAAGAACTCCAAGTGAACATCACCCTGACCCTGCTCAAAGGCAGAATCTACTGTACTTGAGCATCTTTATATGGCTATTTAATATATTCTGAAAAAAACCTCTAAAGAAATAAAATGTAAGAATTTCAGTAACTTATGTAATTGTTTACCAGAATTCATGATGCTGTTATACAATATTATTTTTCATTCTGGAAATTCAGCCATTTTGCCAATCCCTTCATCAGAGTGTCCATGTTTGAACATTTATGAGTCCCCACTCAAATCAAATGAGGTATTTAAAACACCTGAGTATCAATACCCTCCACAAAGTAATTTTTCTTAAGAAATTACAGTATTTTTATTTTTATCCTTGCTGTTTGCAGATCAGAAGCAAACTCTTACTAAACGTCTACATTTTGGCTGTATTTTAAAATATGATATTACGAGTACAGTTTCTATTGCTATTTTCTGGATAGAAAGTCCTTTTCAGTTGATGGTTACCTATTTTAAAACGAAACATAGCAGAACTATACTTTAATTCAACTGTGAATAATCTAAATACTGCTCTTTGTTCAGTATTCCTGAAAGTTTATAGGCAAGTCTTGAAAATAGATCCATGAAATATAATTCAGGGGGAAGAAAAAAACAAAACAAAAAGGAAAAAAACTCCAACAACAATCAACTATGCAAACAAACAAACAAACAAACAAAAATAAAAACCTGTGGGGAAGTTCAAATTTGTGATATAAAAGTCTTCATCTCTGATAAATTTTGATATACCTTGGCTTATATATTCAAATAAGGGATGTAATCCAAATGTCTTTAAATTTGGATACTATGTTAGAATATATTTCACTTATGGAACCTTCTTCCAAAATTAAGGTAATCTCATGACAGTTTATGAATGGATGTGTGGGACAAAATAATCTTTGTCCTTAATCTTTTGCACTCCCTGTGTGGATACAAAATAACTGTAGCAAAGAAACCTGAGCCACAAAGTTAAAACTCTGCATTCAGCATCTGTTTGTGCAAGAAAACAATAAATATCTGCCTGGAGACTTATTTCCTCTGTGTATTCTGGTAGAACACCTTACAGAACAAAGACCAAAAAATACTAGGAAATGTTAGAGGACAACATGAACACAAGCCTCCTTCATTTATATATATATATATATATATATATAAATTATATATACCTAAAAAAATAAAATCACTTTCTCTCATCTTGCATAATGTTCTGTTTATGCCCAACACAAAACATTACATGCTGATTAAGAGTTTTCCCGAGACAGGTCTTGCAAAGATTTGTTTCAATTAGTTCAGGAGCTTTCCCTTTCCCTTCTTGTTGCTAAAATCCACATGCACATTAATAATGTTTGCCTTGAGTTAGATATCTAGACTGCCTTAGAATGAGTAAGGGATGATTATGCATTCCAAGCAGAGCTTCTTAAGCTCTTACCACTCTAAATATTTCTCAGAAATATTTACCAAAGAGAGAAAAATCTTTTAAAAACTCATGCAGATGGTAAATCAATGGAAGAATGTTTCTAAAAATAGTGTGTGAAGATGGTTACAAATTGACTCTTGTTAATCAGTATACACAAAAGTGGATAAATATGTGTGTTGGCATTTTCTCTGGTTAATTCAATATTTTTCTGTTGGCAGATACCCTTGAATCCTTATGCAAATTCCAAGTATGAATGACCTCAATCCCCCATGGTAGTAATAATAAACATAATTGTGAATGGATGTACTTATATCTTTGTTTTTTCAAGTGAAAATGCATGACAGCTAAGTTGTAGCATGATAAGAAATCAAGTATAAATCTACTTTAAGAATCCTTCATCATTACTCTAGGCCAGGAGAAAAACTCCCATCAGCCTCCAGCAGCCTTAACTTCTTTAGGTGTTTCCCTTTGTTTCTTAAATGCCAATCCATCACAACCTTCTAAAAAAATATTTTTATAAATTTTAACAAACTATTTTTACTTGAAAAATAATTTATTTTTTTATTTCCCTTGTCTTTCTCCTTTTCATCTTCTTGTTCACAACTCTGGCCCATGATAAAATAAAAAAAAAATATATGTCTCATACATCAGTAAAACAAATTGAAGATGTCACCATAAACACCCTACCTCAGACAACTAAACAATAATTTCAGGCCATTTCATTGCAAATGACCAGCTGTAAATCAGCAGAAATTGATTTCTTAAACCATATTATGTAATCTTAAAAAAAAGAAAATAAAAAATATGAGTTTAAATTAAATTCCATGCCTTTGTTATCTGATGCTTCGATGTCCATAAATAACTTGACATAAACTGTTTCCTATAGGAAAATATATCTGATAGATGAGTTGCAGTCTAATTTTGCCACAATTGGAACCTGATGAGTGCTAGCCTAGGTGATCTATTCAGGAAAAGATTTGATCAACGGCTCAGATTTTTACCATGACTCCCTGTCAGACACCATAACATCCTGTCAGGATGGAGTTATTACTTCAAAGGTATTCAGAGGCTGGCTTTCCAGACACATGTCAATTAATTAACTGTGTAATGTCATTAAAGAATTTCTTTTAATTCACTGACATCCTTTCACTAAGTAGAGTGAATGTTTTTTTCTTGCCTTCCAGTTCTTTTTCCATTACACACATGGGCAGAGAAGAAAAGTTGAATAGATGCTTTAGAAAGATTTCTAGATTAGAGATGTGCCAAACTGCAGAAAGGAGGGGCAAAGCCAACAAACTGATACACCGATTGTTTTATTAAACTCTTTCTGGTCTGTTATTTCTAAAGAGCCAGGATATCTCTTCAAAGATCATGCAGTGTAACAGCTGAGAGAAAAGGACTTCAATCCTTGTGCAACTCCTCTACTTCCCTGTATATTTGCCAACCTGGCTTCCAACTGTGGCTAAATAAAACAGAAAAAAACAAAAGCATGTGAATATTTTTTAAACATCTGTAAGTTTTCTAAATGTCCATGGGTGTATATTCTAACTGGGGCCTTTGAATGCAAATCAATAATAATACCACTGAAGACCTGCAGGAATCAGTTAACTGGTTTTATATGTCCAAAAATTAGATATCTAAACTGAAATAAATCATAGATCAACGTATTGTTGAGAAATTTATCCATCCTATCCTAAACGTCTACATTAGGACTAGACTGCTCTCTCTTTAAAGACTTTCTCTTCACTGATAATAAGGAGTCACAAATTGTTTGCTCAGGGTTTAGATGGTTTCAGTGATGCTGTTCTGAAACTCCTTCTGTTTATTTCACAGATATCTGAATCAGCTATAGCTTTTAATTTTCAAGAGAATATGTGCAGTAACTTGTGTTTGTAAAGTCATGTAAATTTATGTGTGCTGATATATAGCTTCTGTTATTTTAGGTAACTTATATATATATATGTATAAGATCTCAGTCTTAAAATTAGTTATCTTTCCCAGTTTTAATCCTACTCTTAATCAGTAAGAAAAATAGATGAACCTAAATGAAATGTTTCTATAGGTGTTGACTCCACTACCATAAACCTTGCAATTTTCAGTGTAAGTATTGCAACAAAAAAGGACAAAGAAGAGTGGTCTTGTCCTCATTTAAAGATCAGGAAATTAATATATTAATGAAACAAGCATAATAACAGTGATTGAAGAAAGACTAAATAGCTTGATTAAGGTCATACAGGAAATCTGTGGTGGATCTGGAGCTAGACCTAGACCTTTATTCTCAGATCTGTGTCCTGAATTTGGGATGTGGGAAAAATTCCCTCTGAGATGAGTCAATATATTGTCTGAATAAGGACAAATGGAGGGAAAAATATTTTTTTATTAATGCTGTTTACTATGATAGCCACTAGATATTAGAGGTATGGATATAAGCTCATGTTATTTTCTGCATATAAGAAAAATCTTCCTTAGTGTAACAACCTCTTTGCACAGATTTGTAGGAGTTATTACACACCACACATCAGCAGAAAGCTCTGAACAAATGTGATTTAAATTTAGCTTGTTTTACCTTTTCAGTGTGTGGCATTTGCTGTACAGTTAATTTTTAAATCTTGCTATCCACAAATGTTTTAGATCAAAACTGGAAACTTTAAAGGTGATTACCAGGTCACGTTACAGACATGAAATGGGTGGTTCTGCTAAGCAAAGGCAGAAGCACAAAATGTTTTTTTCTTTCATTATGAAACTACTAAATGTTTCCATATTTCTGAGATTAGCACCATTCAAGGCAGGATGGTGGTGGGTTGGCAATTTATTTTGTTTGTTACCAGTTATCTTTGTTATTGATTTCAAAAACAGCAAACTCCACTCTCATATTTGTATTTTCTGAGAATATATGTTGATTATCCGTAGCATAGGGGTAAAAGATCATACTGCAGGGAGTAATTCCTACAAATGCATTCCACACAGAACTATATAAAAAAAAAGCTGCCAATCCCTTTAAAGATGACATCAACCAAGAGATGCAAGTGCAGTAATAAGGATCACTATTAAAACTTAGCCCTCACCTATGATAGAGATTAAAACTGAAATGCAATGAGATGTACCCTTGAACAATTTCTTAACACTCTGCAAAATTACATTCTTCTCACATCGGTATTGTGTTTGGGAGTTTTCAGATGTCATAAAATACCTATTAAAATCTGACTATGCAGCTCAAGGACCATCTGATGAAATTTCTCACCTCATATATTTTTTTTTTTAATGAGAGACTGTGAAACCTTTTTTTTTTTTTTCCATCACAAAACTCAGAATATACTTTGAAAGCTTGGGCTGACAAGGTCTTCATTTGAACCAGCTTTCTATAAAGCCAGTAACAAACAATCTTTGGATGCACAGAGAAGGTTGTCATGGAAAAGTAGGTCCAAAAGTCAAAAGCAAATTTAGAAGTTAGCTTTTGCTGAAGAACATTCTTCTATTATTGCGTTCATGCCATATTCAATCACAATGATGTAAAGCTTGCTTTGATAAGTCCAAACAAGGTGCAGTGATGCTTTTGAAAAGCAAGTAGCTGTATTTCTGTTAAATGGAACCACTGTGCAGCTTTAGCATTAATGAATCAGGGAATGCCAAAATTATATTTTTACAAACTTGTCTCTTGAATGTCTACTGCAGGCATTTCTGCACTTCAGTACAAATTAGAACTTCTCAGAGAGGTACCTAGATCAAATTCAGGCATCCTACTCAATGCAAAAAAGGAGCTCAGTTTGTGTTTTTCAGTATGGGAAAGCAGTCCAAGCATTAACCAAGCATCCACCTGGAAATCTGGTACCCGTGTGAGCTGCAGGTAGCCTGGAGCATGTCTGTGCTCCATATGCATTGTCAGAGTCCATGTGGTCATGGTTTGGTTTCCCCACAAGGTTCCTGTTTCACGACTGTGTACATTTGCTCATGCAGGACAAGGAACATATCCTCTGGAGAAAAGATTATGGTAAGAGCTGATAGGTGTTGTAAGAGAGAAAATGTTATATTTCTGGCCTTTTCTACATTCATTTTGCATTCTTAGTATTTCTTTAAAATACTGAATATACTACTCTTTTTTTTGCCTCAAAGAAATGAATTAAAACATATGCCTATGATCCAGATGTTGTTTTGCAATAGAAGGCTGGAGCTAAATTGCATTCATCTACCAACCTGGTAGCCAAGAAAAGTACAGCAACTAGAGGATGTCTGTCTTGCTTTGTTTCAGCTCCAATTCTGATTGTAAAATCCATGCCAAGAAACTGGCCAAAGAAACTATAGCCTTGTAATTAGGCCTTTGTAGCTAAAAATTCACCCAAAGCTACTTTGGAGTGTAAATTCTGCTCCCATAAACATTTATTTTGAATTTTATTTTAATAAATTTCAGGCAGAATGTGTCTGTATAAACAAAAAATGTTGTATTTAAATGGAATTAAATCTTGAAATCATTTTGAGAAGCAAGAACTTTGTTATCATGCCACCCTCCTCCCTCCTTTCCACTCCAGTAATGCAATAGTTCTGCAAGACTTAAGTAATGTTTTGGGTTTCTATGAAAAAAAATAAAATTAACTATTAATTAATTCAATGCACGATGATAAGTTTAGGTATTCAGTCCATCCAGAAAATGGATAGAGAAACCATTCAAAGAAGTTCTCTGAGGCTTAAAGGTGAAATTATATTCTTTCAATGAAGCTTTTGATAAATAGACTTGGTGATTGGCATGCTCAGGGAAATAGAACCTCTTTGAGTCTGGCAAGTGGCTCTTTTAACATGCAACATTTTTAGATTCTCTATGGCTTAGCAAGCAAGAAACAGAGGCATTCCTTATGTTCCACTCTTTTTAACAGAAAAAGCCTATGATATGTTTACATATCTTTGAGTAAACTGTAAAAATCCTTTTGGAAAAGATTTTAATTGTAATATCGCTAATCTTAATTACACATGATTTTTCTCAAAGCTTCTAGGTTCCTCTCTGCATATAAATTAGTGCTCCTGCTTATCCACAGCAATTAAAAATTGACATTTATAATATATTTTTTTAAAAGTTTAAATAAAGTTTTTTCAAGACATTTGTGTACTGTTTTGGAAAGGTCTCCACCCAGACAGTGTTGAAGTCAATGCATATTTCATGACTCTTCACATCATTTACTTAGTACTACAAGTGTTGTTTTGTGTGTGACCAGCTGTCAAAGTGAATTTGTCCTGAATTAGTAAAAAGAATTAATAAACTGAGCACCAAACCCAAGTAAACCCCTTTTCTCATTGTTTTAACTTCAAGGCCATGAAGTCCTAATGAAAAAGCTGACCTTTTGAAGAAAAGGAATTATTTTAACAATTATTCTAACATAACCTAACTAAATTCTAATTTAATATGCTAATAAAATAATTTTGTTCCACTTCAAATTCAATTACAGAATTGTTTTGGATGGAAAACCAATAATTTATTCCTCCATTTAATTATTCATTAAAAACTCACTGACACAAGTAGGACTGCAAGTGGAAACAGAGTCTTTAACATGCAATTTTAATCCTACAGCTAATGCCTTTTAGCTAGTAAGTCTTCATAGTCCGTGTTGCTCTGATGAAGCAAGAAGTTTTTAAACACCTGAAATCCTGCTGTGGGCTTGTGGGCTGTGGTAACATATTCCGTCTCTAATGGATGTCAGTTGAAACACTTTTGCAATCATGCATGATCCTGCTTATATTCCCAACAGCTGCAGACTAAACATCTCAATTGACTCCAGCCAGTGCCAGATCATGTGAGGGCTGCTAAATGTGTGGGCATGGACATCTGTTTACAGGACTTTGTTCACAAAATCTTTGTCTCTTCAAAGAATTCATTTTCCCTCTCTGTGAGCACAATGCATGACATGTAGATATCACCTCTGCCTTACAGGAATAGCCCCATTCACGTAAATAAGGGAGTTTGCAGTTGCCAGAGTCCAAGCTTCCTCCTCAGTGAAACAGATTAAAGATATTTCTAGAGTTTTAACTTCCTTTAGGAGAGATTTCCCTTTCTTCGCAAGTTTTGACCCTTTTGTGAGGAGTTTGTGTCAAGTTGCCTGAGCTGATGGGCCTGGTCCGGATAAAGGATAGGTCAAGGAAGAGTAAATTTCCCTCTGGGGTGACAGAAGTGTCTCTGCCTCCTTCCTCAGGTTAACAGAATTTAATGAAAAATTTGTAAAAATTGCATTTACTTTGTAAAGTAGGTTTAAGATTTGCTTGCCAGAACTTTGTTTTTGGAAGATACCAAAAAGAATTCGTATGACAGGCTTCTTTGAAAGAGCTACAAGGTTTGCAATAGTTAAAAAAGGCTATATTGAATGGGAAAGGGCAAAAATTATTTGACTGGGAATCAATATTTTTGCAATAAGTATCAAGAATCACTCCTTAAACAATATCCAATGTAAGATATTAGTGTAAACATATATTTAATTTATTTCCAATATGAACTGTTCCATTAAAGAGAAAAGATAGGCTACATATATTTTCAGATTATATTAAAGGTAAATTAGAAAAAAGTTTCCTTTCAGTTAACTATGTGTAAAAATGCCTCCTCTGTATTTTAAATAAGAATATTTCAAGAAATCCTGAAAAGCAAAAAAAGTTACAATAATTTTTTGCTGTAATCTGTGACTTTGAATCTTAAATATTTGGCTGAAGTAATAATATTATGGTTGTTCACTCTTTCTCCGTCAGCTAAAGACAATTTGTAACTACCTTACTAAATTTCTTTCAAACAAGTGCATGACAGTTTTAAAAATAACCGGTGTGTTCAGTAATACTAATGGTTTCATATATTCAGTGTTTTGAACTTGGGTAAAGGTTACAATCTTTAGTTCATAGATCTGCTACCAACACAGGTAGATATTTATTGTTAAAAACCTAACTACAGCATCCCAGGGTGGTACTGCAAGAAGGCTGTTTGCACCTTGTCTGAACTGGACATGACATATAGCCAAATTTTCCTATTTGCATTGCTAGAGTTGCTTCATAATCCAGATATTTTGGGAATAGGTGTTTGGAGAATGCAGTTCTCTAAGTAGTCTATTAAAGGGAAAAATGAGTAATTTAGGATGGGGCTCCACCTTGGCTGGTGGCAAAACATACAGATAATCACAGCCTGTGATCAGCCCCAAAGATCCAAACAGAATATTATTTAAACAGTACTTTACATATTAAAATGTAAATTTGAGATAAAAATTTTATCCTTTATATCTAAATGGTACACATCAGTTACAATTCTCATTCTAGTCTGCCAAGAATTGAATCAGCTGTCACTTCAAAGGCAAGCAATCAAAATGACCCTTGAAGTTTTTAAAGATATTTTGGATTTAATCTCTGAAAAGGAAAACTGCTGTATATTGATATTTCTCAAACATTTTTTAATGTACTAATACATCAGTTATTCACCAGACATCTTCAGCAATAAACAGTTCCCAGAAAATAGAACATCAGCTATAAAGGCTTAGATTTTCAAAGCCTGAAGGACTTAGGAAAAGTGTCCAATAGAATAAGTGGGAAATATGTTGCTTATTTGCTTCAAAGAGATCTCTAGAGGTGTTAAATGTGTAGTCAATGTGATGAAAATAGGGATTACGCATTTAAACTTCTTGAGACACACCTAGAATTATATTTGGAAACATCACTGACTGTTGAGAAATATTCTGTAGCTTTAAAATAATATCACACAACAAACTTCAATAAACTCCAGTTGAATGTATGTTTGTTTGGGAAATTGGTGTAAATGAAAAATACAATTATGGAGAAACCTGATTCATTTTTATGGTGCTTGATAAAATATTGTAAGTTTTAGAAATTTTTTCCCCACTAAACTTTTAGTTGTATTTATTGCTTTATGTCACCATATGGAAACATAATAAAGAATTAAGGTCCCAATTATGGGCACTGCAGGAATAAGTTTTTTCTTGGAAGGACTTAAAGAGTACCCCTGTGTGATGTTACCTAACCTTTACAGTACATTCCTTCTGAATGAGAAAAACAGGAAGTTTGACTTAATATTTAGCCATTTAGTATGTGTTTAAGCATACAGTAAGGAGGGAAGATCAATAACTTTGTTAGTGAAACTGGAGATTTTCCTTTGGTTTTTTTGTGCCTTTTTTTGCTTGTTTTGGTTTTGCTTGTTACATTTTAGTCAAGAAGGCTGAAATTTGTATCTGCTTTTCTGTGTATTTAAAACCTCTCATGTAGAAAATCTTTACATGTGTTCTAATTTTTTTTTTTTTGCAGTGAATAAAGCCATTATTTCAATGAAAAACAAGAGCACATATGTAGATAACTGTAGATAAGTACACATAAAACTTTTATAGTCTCAAAACCCATATGAACCCAATGTACTGTAAAATTCACAGTCCTCCATCTAAAGTCATACCTTCATTAGTAATGCATGATTTACACCATTTCCTTCTTATAAAGCATGACTTTCATGACACTCATTAAACTCAGAGAGAAATCATGTTTTCAACCCATTCACCTGTGTAAAGCATGTTTTTCTTATTCTCTTGTAAGGTCAAACAAAATCCTTTCACAGACCATACACCCTCTTTTTATCTTTTTTTCTTTGTCTCTGAGAAAGATATTATACATGCGTTTATGCTACACTTATTTTTCTTCCTTCACTTTCCCCTTCACTGTCCTACTTCCCTAGACCCCTCTTTCCTGTAAAAAGTTAGTTGAAATTGAACTTTTCCCATGTCTGTGAGAAGTCAAACAAGAGTGAATCAAACACACATTTGACATGTTCCTGAAATTTTGACAGCATTGTAAAAGTATAAGAAAAAGGTACTCAAAATATGTGTAAGATTTAAGTAAATGGCTAAGGAAATAAAATGGATATATATATATATATATATATATATATATATAAATCAAATAAAGAAACAAACAAAAAAAAACCAAACCCAAACAGACAACAAAAAAACCCAAAGAAAAACCTTTGAAAATTGATCCTAACTTGTTGGAGCTACTTATTTAGAGGCAATCTCTTAAAAAGCACCCAGAAACTACACACTGAGTTTCATGTAGCTATATCCCTTGCCTTCACAATTTCTGGGAGAAACGTTTAATCTCTGAATGTACTGCATCATCATCCAGGCCACAATTTCTACCTAGAACATGCACCATTGTTCTGTGTGATAAATGCAACCATTTTCTGCCTGGGGCTGTTCACAATGGAAATTTTGTACCCACAAACAATCTTGTTAGTTTCATAATTGCTTTCCTCCTTCCAATGAATGCAGAATATAATGAATGCCAAGCCAATCTTTTGAGCTCAAATCCAGGGATCTTCATCAAGACAATGAATGTGCATTCATTAAAAAGACCCATGTTGAAAGTGCTTCTGCCATAAATACAGTGTAATAAATTTTCTTTAATGAGAATGTAGTATTTTAGCACATTACTTAATTAGGGATGAGCAGAAAAATGGACTTAATTCCTTCAGCTTCAGTGAGTGCAGCAGAAGCAGTACATTTTCATTCATTGCTTAGAGACCCATTAATTACATTACAGGCTGAATAACAAGAAAAGAAATTATTTAATATATTATATATAGTAAAGCATAATTTAATAATTTTAATGCGTATTGAAAGGATGAGTCTAGATGAAGGTGCCGTTTTCTTCCTCTTAAGTGTCATATCTGTGGAACTGATAAAATTTCAGATTATTTTTATGGTCTTGGTTCTCTGTTGGTGCAAAGCACTAGACAGCTACTCATTTTGGGAGAACAGAAAGAGCCATAATCATGCTATTCAGTAATGAAATCAATTTACAAACCTGTATGGGAAAGTCTAAGCTGGACAAACCAAGACTAAAGCAATTCTTAATAGAATATCATGCTAGTTAATGTGAAGTGTATTGATAATTTAAAAAGTTATAAAGCTGTGCTAAAAGCCAACATTTCCACTTAGTGTAAAAGTTCCCATGACCATTAAACACTCCAGTGTTAAATCACTGGGGCTCATTTATGCAAGAATCTTGGCCACTGAATACAAAAAACTGTAATTGAAAGGAAAGAGTCTCTACTGTTTCCTCTGAAAACTGAAGTAATTTTAGTGAATTGAACTTTACATGAAGGCTAGCTTGCAGAAGAAAAAGTCTACACTCGTCACTCCACAGATGTCCCATATAATTCTTCCTATAATTGTGTCTTTGGGTGTTACACTGTTTGGTCTATAAGAAAAAAATATGTTAAAATGATCATTTAGGTAGATTTCATGAAATATATTGGATGTGATATAATATTTAACAAAATTAAAGATTCTGAGAAACATTATTTAGATTGTTCTACACTATGTTTAAATCAACCCTTACTTGCTAAGGTTTCTCATTTTGGAAGAAAGGAACTGTTGTGGTGAGAGTGTTCACATTTTTCTAACAGGCAAGAATGTTTCTATGTGCACTGAGAACTTGCTGGTTCAATTCCTTCTCCAGGGATCTGAAGCCACGGTTTCCCCACCTCTAAAGACTGTCCCATTTTCTCTTGGCTGTTGTGAAGAAGCGATACATTCTACAATTAATTCTGTTGATATCCTACAGTGTATTAAGGCCTGAGCGTTCACTGAGGTCTGGTTCATCAGGGGAAGAGACTGAATGCAGCATCTTATCCTACCACATTGTAAGCTGGTGTAGCTTCAAAGGAAGCCACAGAAATATTCAGAGGGCTGGAGAACCTCTCCTATAAATATAGGATAAGATCTGGGGTAATTCAGCTTCAAGAAGAGAAGACTCTGGAGAGACTTCAGTGTGGACTTCCAGTACTTTGAGGGGGCTTATAAAAGAGAGGAAGAGAGACTTTTTATATGAGCAGACAGTAACAGGGCCAGGGGGAATTTTTTAAATAGAGAGGGCAGGTTTAGATTAGATGTTAGGAAGAAATGCTTTATTCAGCATTAAGGAAACTGCCCAGTCTGACCATTCTCGAGCCTCTCTGTCAGGCACACTCCCAAGGCCAGAGGATTTCACTGCTGGGGCCGGAGCCCCTTTGCAGCAGCAGCTGCAGTGGCCAGGGGAGCACCCTTGACTCCCTGCACACCCCATCACAGACCAGGTTCCCTCACCAAGACAAACAGTGTTCCTTCTCAAAAGGATGCAATTTGGTTAAGTGAAATTTTATAAGTAAGAAAGGTGAGAATTTGCTCCTTTGAACTTTATGTAACTTATCTGAATTTCCATTAAAATATATAGAAGCTCATTCTGGAGGAATTTTCAAAAAAAATACTGATAATATAAATATTTCATAAGGTAAAATAAATTATAAAACTATTTTTCTTGTCTTATGCCATGGTTCATCTTACCCTCAATACTGCAGAACAGGTAATGTCACAGCTATAACTACTGTTCCAATATTAGATTATGAAGATGCCATTTATCAGTAAGAAATTAAATCACAGCTGTAAGAAAGTGAAAGTTCCCAGTGATAGATCACATTGGTTTACACTGTCATGTCATTCTTGAATTCATCACTGTGATATGTATGATAGTTCTGAATGATTAAACATTGAAAATAAGCATAAATTGCATAGCATCAAGATCTATTTAAATGTATGAAAAGAAATTCACTCAATTATTGCTCAGCAACGCAGCTAGTTGAGAAAAGAAATAATTGTTCACAGGGATCACAGAATACACATTCATTTGTCAAACAGAAGGTTGGAAACTAAGCTCAAAATGTTTTTTGTTTCTCTTGAGCATCAACGGATTTCAATGTAGGAAATCAAATATAAGATGGAAGTGTTATGAAGTCAATATAAATTTATATTCATTCTACAAGTTAAAAAATTTATAATGGCCATAAACTTTATAATAAGGGTTTTGATACATTTCCCAACAATTTAAATGAACATGGCCTCTTACAGAAGAATGGTGAATTAATTAATGTTAGGAGTAAATACTCTTGGCAGTGATATAGGCCAAGTGGGAGGTACAATACGTTGTGGGGGAAAAAATGCTGCTGGAGCATTTGCAAGAATAAACATGAAGAGATCAGATGCAGTTCCAGCACAGCTATTGAATTCACAGCAACACAAAGTATGAGACAATGCAAGGTATGAGATAACCCAGACAAACTTGTCCTAGGGCACTTTCGGCAGCATTTTTAGCATACAGGTAGAGGCGCTGTTCCTGACAAGTGAAGATGACGCTGCATGCTGCAAGGAGCATCAGTTGTCTGCTGTCCTTCAAAATAAATCTCCATCCTCCAGCAGACACACAGGTACTTTCCTCCTGTCTTACCCTTTCAGCAGCTTCTTTGGTTGCACAAACTCCATCTGATATTTTCTGAACCTTTGGGAAAACATCTCTCTGTCACTTTTGGGGCTTGCTTTCCTGTTCGCCTCCTGTTTCAGGTGAATTCTCAGCTCCTCTTGGGCATCCATGAGGATGAGCTTTTGCCAAAGACTCCTTCCAGCTGTGTGCCTCCCCAACCTCCTGGTATTTCTGCCAGACATACATGCTTAATTGTCCTTCAGACAGATTCCATTTCCTGCTTTCAAATGGGCATACAAGCAACCTTTTTGACAACAGCAGTTTTAACACAAGCCTGGGTAGTGTCCAGAGAGTACCTGCAAGTACAAAAAAAAAAAAAAAAATTAAAAATATGAACCCATGTACCATATGCTGCTGAAGAACCCTCCATGCTTGGTAGGGTCAGTATATTTCTGACATATAAAGAATGACAATGCTTTATTTGCTTCACACAATACTCTTAGTATTGACCCTTAACTGTCTCAAAATGGCACACTCAAACCTCATCAAAACAGTTTATTGGGGATTTTTGGCTCATCATCCCTGATAGCTAAGCTCTAAGGAGCACATACTTCTCTCCTGCCCTAGAGCAGGGAGCAGCTGAAAGAGGCAATGTTCCTTTGACACTTGAGGGGAAGACCTGGAGAAAATAAAGAGAAGAGGGGTTTTTTTGTTAAAGAGGTTTTAAAAATTATAAGGTTTGTAACAACATACAAATCTTGGCTAATTTACACTATGAATAGTCCTAGGGTTCCTGTTTGCCTTAAACATGGTCAATTCCAACATCAGGATGTAAAAGCTAACACTTAGGAGAAGGGAAAAAAATGGGAGAGCAAGAGACTTTATGTAAATGACTTCCATGGTGTTAGAGATGCCAGAGGATGCTGAAGGATTTCCTGTGAGCTGACTCTTTCCCCTTAGCAAGGTCGCACAATTTCTTTTTTCTAGGAGCTGAAACAGAAGTGTTAGCAGAGATGTAGGAATCAGATGGAGAGGTAGGGAGTGAGGAGCAGCACCAGGCAGAGATGGTGGGAGGAGATGCAAGCGAGGCAGAGCCAGGATGGCACAGAAGCATCAGCAGAGGCAACTCACTGCACAGAGAGCCAAGTGAGCTACAGGCAGCAGCTGCAGCAGTGAAGCAGCCAGCAGGAACAACATGAACAACAGGCTAGATCAATTTAAATCAAGCCTTGGTCCCCAGTGAGAGTTAAAAATGTTATTAACTGAGTGAAAACTACTTCAGGGAGAAAAATCATCAGTCTCACAGTAGAACAAGGGAAAACTCTCAGGTTTTATACTTCAAAAACTGTTTATATAGCATTTGTTGGACATTTTCTTTGGAGTTTCTACTTTGTTGGAGTTTCATTCCTTTAATAAAGATATTGTTTGCAAGCAATTTCAATTACGTTTATAAATGGGATATATTAATCATCTGAGCACTGAAATACTCCATGTACTTCGGTCAGGTTTCTTGAAACAGGACTGACTTTTTTGGTTTTTTTTAATAACCCTTTAAAATTATTTTTTAGCTATTTCATATATTTTGTACTGGTTTCATAGACTTTTCGTCATCCACAATTTAAATTTAAAAGGATTGTCTTTTCTCTCTATATGACAAGGTCTTCTGTATGATGATCTCCCTTCAAAACAAGATCAGCGACTCAGTCCTGGTTCTGTTTTATTCTTATTCTTTCTCACTTCTGGAATGAATTTGAACTCATTTGAAATCTGTCAGTAAAATTATTTAAGGTACATTTAGTTGCATTTTATATGACTGAGTTTTAACTGAGGTAGTTTAAAATTCCTTATTTAGCAGTCCTCTGAAGTTGTGTAAATAGTCCATTGTAATGTATGACTGATTGATTTATTGATATATATGTCACCTTCAAGGAGGAATTGGGGTCAGTATACATCATGCAAATGCTATTAGGTTGAGCCTCATTGCTTTCTTAGGTTGTAGTTTGACAAAATAGGTTCCAGTGAGTTGATAGGTCGAGTAGTGTATTCAGGAGGCAGGGAACATTACCATCAGTGGAGTCTTTGAAAGTAACATCTATATGACTGTAATAAAACCTGAAAATAACAGTCAGCCATGCAGTGCTGGCAGATTACAAAATCTCCTACCATTTTAAATGTCTGTGTTGCAGTCCTCTGAAGAGAAAAAGTGCACCAAGACATGACTAGAATTTATTCTTTTATGACTTTGGGAGTGACCTGCATGCTAATCCAGGAAGGAAAGTGTTAAACACTTAGTGTCTGTGTGTGTGTGTAGCAGTGCTTAACAGCAAACCTTTACATCCAGTAAAATTAATACACCCTTGTGTGTTTCTTTGATCTTAGCTCTTTTGATTTTAACTCCTCTGATACAGATGTCTAGACAAACCCAAATACATTTACAAAAAAAGTAATCTCCTTTGAAGGACATATGGTTCTGCTCTAAGAAGCACTGGCAAGAACTGGTTTCTGTAATGTAGTCTATCCATCACTTCTAGGTAGGAAAATGCAGAAAATAGCCAATCCCCTGAAAATGAAAGTCTATGGATATTTTTTCTCTGTATCTGTAAGTATGTAAAGCAGGTAGATACAAAGCTGCTGAGGGCTGATTTATATTTTTAATCTAGAGTTCATAGTGGCATATGGTCAGATGACTTAAAGCTACGCAAGTCTGAAGCAGTGACAGTTCTCAGGACCTTTAAAAACTTGGGAGAACCTTGCTTGATTCTCAGAAGCTCCTGGAAGCCTAGGGATCACTGCATTTGCACAAAGAGTAATCCCATTTAAAAGAAAACATATACTGCCTAACACATGGTATAATCTTTGAAACAGACAAAACTAATGTGCGAAAATTTAAAAAAATTAAAAGAAGTGGCAGAGACATACTATTTTAATGGAAAGTTTGGGATTACACTGAAGGTCTAATATGTTTTGAGACTGCAAATTACTGCAAATTAAGCTAGGATAATCATGTCCCTCCCAAAAAAGGTGTGAACAGATGCTGTTAGAAAGTTGGAGTGGTTAATCAGCTGAGTTCACTTCATAGCAAGAAATCACCAAGTACATGTTTGGTCATCCTTATTTTTACAGTCAAGTTTCTTTTTATGGGCAAAAAGTAAATGCACTTCTATGCAATGAGATCATTCTTACTGTGAATGAAGTTTAAGTAGTCAAAACACATTCAGATCTATTTGTTGCAGAAGAAGAAGGAAGAAAAAAGAAGGAAAAGAAAAAGGCCAGAAGAGTAAGGAAGAAGGAAGGAGGAAGAAGGAAGAGAAAAGGTGGAAGGTGAAAAATATGGCTAAATACCAGTTAAATTTAGTGCATATGATCTCACCAGCACTTATTCCTTTCTGTCTGGTGTTCATGGGAGTAAAAGATCATTAGCATAGGAAAAGATTTAACCCAGTACTGTACTCACCAGTAAACCATATATCCAAATGCCATGTCCACACATTTTTGAACTCTTCAAAGGACCACAACTTCTCTGAGCAGCTTGTGAGGAGAAATGAGTAGCACAAACAACATGTCATGCGATGTAATAAACTTACTGCAACACCTGTTTCCCTGTTCTGCGGGGAGGAGGTAGAGAAAGTGGCAGTAAAACTGAGGCAAGGAAGAATGGAAGGGTAGGGGTAAGAAGTTTCTAGATTTAGTTCTGTTTCTCACTACCCTCCTCTGATTTTGATTGGTAATATATTAATTTAATATCCACAAGCTGAGTGTTTTGCCTGTGAAGGTGATTGATGGGTGATCTCCCTCTCTCACAGTCCTGATCTTGTCCCACGAGCATTTCATTCTGTCTTCTCTCCCCTGTCTAGGTGAAGAGGGGAGCAATAGGGTGATTCTGGTGGGCACCTGGTATCCAGGCAGGAGGCAACCCACTGCAACCTAAAACTGGCTTGGCCAGATTTGCTAGTCTCTACCTCTTTACCTAAAATCTGCTGAGTAGTTTATAGCCTGGAGTCTCCAGCACCGTCCTGTGCTTCTTGTTTGGTCATGCCATGGTTCATTCTCCTATTCACTGTGTCCTATGTCCCTCCTCTCAGGCCAAGTTGATGTTCCCCCCACAGTGTATCCATCATACTTAAATATGTACATGTTGGAGGCATGCACAAAATAACTTCTTGCTACTGCTCTTCATAAAATTTAGGTTAAAGCATGGAGAGAGCAGTGCACATAAAACTCAGTAGGCAGAGGTGATGCCCTGGGCTGTGCAAAAGTTACTGTTACAGCTAAAGAAAGTAAAAGAGAGTGGTCAAAATGAGTTCAAACAGAGCAAGCTGAATAGTCTTCAGTGCTTGGTTCTTGGCCAGTTAATTCAAAGCTTCTGGACACTGACCAACAAGGAGAATAGCATAGACACTGAACTCCATTATCTTTCTACCTTGAAAATTCTGTCCTCTTTATTCTACCCCTAAAAGGATGTTGAACCTAAGGGGATTAGAACCCTAATTCTTCACTAATAATTCATTTCTCTGTGCTATCTCCACGTTTGCCTGGCCTGTCAGAAAAAAAAAGAAGTCGCTTATTTTCCAGTATCTAATAATATTAATCTCACCTTGGAGAGGATTCTTTTAAAAATATTGAGATTTAAAACTTGTGGTGTGCCCCTTATTGAGGTGTGCCAGTGACTAGTCTCAACAGTAGAAATCAAGGACTATTTTGAGTGAATGAATGAATGAAGGGGATGAATTTTTATTCTGCTGAAAAGATTAAACTGGAAATTACAGAAAGACCATTTAAAAAGCCACAGTCTTCAGCTGGTGGGAAAAGCTGCATTAGAGTTATCTCTGCAACATTTGGTACGTTGCCCACAGTTGATTGCTTGTGTTTTAGAGGTGTTATCCCCAAACTCTCATCTTGCCTTTACTATCATGGCATCTGTCCTAAGAAAATGTCTAAATACTCCTGAAACTGATGCCTACGTGATGACTTACAAGAACGTCAAGTACGAACATACTGCCTGTGATGCTGTGGGACCATCCTGGGCTGTGATGCTTTTCTCAGCACTACTGACAAGAATAGCATTTGAACCTTGATTGCAGCCTTGCTTTTTCAAGTGTCGCTTGGCAACGAAATATGTATGCAGTGATTAGTTTTTCCAACTTAAGCACGTTTTGTGGCTGAATTTACCCAAACTTCTCTGACTTGAACATTTTCTGCTTGGTTAAAAGGACAGCAAAAGCTTAGTCACAATGAGCTATTTTAAAAGGTACTGAGCTTTTAAATGACTGTAATAAAGTGCTACATTTGGTGCCTTTCTTCCATGCATTTGTATTTGCATAATTAAAAGGGAAGATTTATATATAGAGAGGCTTTTTTTTTGTTCCTTTCTTCTCAAGTTTTTGCACATAGGCTGCCTGTGTTTGATGCTTTTGGCAGAAGGCAGAAAGCTGTAACTTACATATTTGAAAAGAGGCATAAAGTTGAATATTAAATGAATACAGTTATAGGTAAGCAAAAAAAAAGGATGTAGAAAAATAAAATAGTCCCATTCTACTTGTAGATTGGACATATACGAATCTTTAGTTCTTACAATTCATCTTAGATTCATTCTTAACCTTACCCACTCCTGTTGATGTATGCTTTTGTGGGTGTATGATATATATATTCAGAATGAAAAGGAATGTTCAACAGATTCCAGTGCTATTAAGCTTCATCTTCTAATCCTGTCTTTTACATCTTCAGTTTCTGTGGCAATAACTTTCATCCCACTGCTGGGTTTATAGCCAGTAATGATATGTAAGTGCCAGTTTATCTAAATTCTTCTACTGTTTATATCAGTGTGACACACTGAAGCTTCTCTTTTTACATACATACATCAAAAAAAAAGAAAAGGAAAAAAATCAAAGTAGTTGTGATTTAAAGGAAAAAAAAATTCTGAGATCAATTCTTAGAAAATGCCTGGAAAAAAGTAACCCTAGTAGGAAAGGTGTGGGAATGAGGGCTGGAATCAAGCTGGATTTGCCCTAACAGGGAGGATGTGGTGATAGCTGTTCCATGTCACATGTGCCTGCCTCTGAAATGTGAGCTGTAGCCATGCAGAGAAAACTTATGCAAATAGCATCATGATTTTTTTTTCTTCCCATTTCTACCTGTTTCTTTATTTTCTAGCATGGTTTTCAGGATCACTGTCCGATAGCTGTTCCACCTGCTTACCCCTAAGTGGGGAGCCTGGCATTCATCAAGCCACCCCAAACATCTAAGCCACTTTTCTTGGAAGCAGTACATGCAGATGGGTAAAAAATGTAAGATCAAAGAATCATTTAGTTTGAATAAGGCCTCTATAATCATCAAGTCCAGTCATAAACCTAACACTACGAAGTCCATCAGTAAACCATGTTGCTAAGTCCCATGACTACATATCTTTTAAATACCTCCAGGGCTGGTGGCAGGGGAGCCTGCTCCAGTGCTTGACAAACCTTTCCGTGAGGAATTTTTTCCATATATCCAGTCTAAATTTCTCCTGGTACAACCTGGGGTCATTTTTTATCATCTTAACTTGATAGGCTTTTGAGTAAAAGGACAAAGCAATGCACCAGCATCTTACACTGAGGCGATGAAAAACGTGATAAAGTGGGGAGCTGATACTAGCAACAGCACTTGTGAAAAAGCCATAGATGTTTAATGACAACAGCCTGTGAAGGACACAGCCTCAGCTTTCAGCAAGTGAGGAATAAATGTCACATTTGACTGAATCTTTCCCATCTCATAAAGGCTTTCCCTCTGCTTTTGTCACGCGTGAGCAGGGTTTGGCACAGTAAAAATGGCATCCTCCTCCTGTCAAGTGTGTTTGCTCCTACAGTGCCTGTGAATAGGCAATGTCCAGGATGATTCAGAGTGAAGCCTCCTCCAGATAGGCATCGATTGTGCTGCCTTGAATCAGACATGGTATGACTTTTACTTACTGCTGTAAATTGACTTTTTTTGCATATCTGTGTGTCAGTATTGCCTACATACTAAAATGTTATCTGCCTCCAGTTCCTTCAGAAAGGGAAAGTGCATGTCTCAATACATAAGGACTATTCATCTAGGGAGCACTCAGGTCAGGGTCTGTTTTGAAGACATCTTTCTCTACTGGGAGGGTTGTAAATCTATATCCTTCAAAAAAGTATTTCCTGTATACAGGTTGATAGCATCAGAGTGCCACAGCTGCTTAACACACATTAGTGAAAGAAAGTATATAGAGATTGTTTAGATGTTTCAAGTTTGGGAAGGTGGTGGTAGGAGGGAGAGGACACAGGAAGAAATATCCTTTTTGATGTAGTGAATCCCAGGGGGTAAATTTGTGGTCTGATATTATTATTCCTTTTATGTCCATCTCACAACCCTCTGAACAGTTCAGTTACAATCTGACCCATGATCTCCACCAGTATGGAAGGGGAATCTCTGATATTGACTGTCTTTTTTTTCCCTGACCATTTGTTCTAATAATTTTTCTAAGCATTTATAAATAAAAAGAAAGAGTTTCTGTAGGTTTTGTTTTTGTGCACATCTGCCAGTCAGTCTGTCTGGGTGTTCGGTGCTGCCATTAAAGGCCCAGCAGTCAGTCTGAAGCTCTCTTGTATTGTAACACAAAAATCAGACTGGGAATGCTTCTCAAGCTGGAAGTATTATGGCTTCATGAAGTGTGAAGAGGAGATGAAATGTCAAGGGTAACCTCTTGCCACGTTTCTGTAATTATTTTATCATCATTTCTGATTTATAGCAGATGTCTGTGAAGCAATTATTGGAAATAACACTATGCCTGTACATTTTTGAGTGAGAGAGAGAAGGGAAAAGATTCCTCTTGAGTAATACAGTGCTGTTTACAAGTATTGCTTGTAAGTACTTGACATACTGAAGTGATTGACATGTCTGGTGACACCTTCCTTAACCTGTGTTTTCTTAGAAGAAGCTGTAGAAGTTATTATGAAGAGGGTGTTAGCAGCATCATAAAACAAACTCAGATCAATCTTTAGAATACATAGGATACCTTCAGAGGGAGCACTAGAGGAAAATATCAGAAAACAGCACCAGGCATATAGCACCATTTGTTAAAGATATATATGTGACTATTATCTTCTTACAGGCCTGAGTGGGCTAAAGGAGCTGATAATGCATAAATTCAAGTTAGTAAAAATGATAAATTTTTACTTTGAAGTGGAAGGAAAAAAAACCCTTTTAGCAGGTTTCATGAAAAAATTTGAAGAGAACTTCTGCAGTTTCATGCTGAACTAAAGATCACAGACTTTATTTTTTGTCTTTTAGTCACTTTGATTCCTGACAGGAGATACCATTTATCCTGATGTCATGGTATTTATGTTGTTATAAAACATCAGTATGATTTTCTAAAAACACTCTGCAATAGATCAGGACCCTGATCCTATTTCCTACAGCTGTTTTACCTCTCCCTTAAGCTCTGTTTTCTGTATCTTTACTTCCTCATCTCACCCAGTGCTTTCCTGCCACTCAATATTATTCTCACCCACCCTCAAAGATCAATTTTCACCAAGCCATGATTAAGTTGGTTTCTGGCTACAGTTTAAGGCTCAATCAACCCACTGTGATTCAGCCTCCCTTGTCTCCATCCACTATTCCTGCTCACCATTATTGTTGTCTCTCTGAATATATTTCCTGTCCTGTTTTTTCTGATCTCCTTTACAGATATTAGACGTTTTCCACATCAGTTCTGGACTTCAGCCATCACCTCTTAAGAGGTTAGGATGCTCCAAGCATGGAACTAGAGGGCTCAAAAGAATCACAAGTCTACAGTTATTCACTTGTTTACTGCTAAAAATAACATATTACCCATGGTTTTCCCAGGCTTGCACTTTGGCTGGATAAAATGGCTTGTGATAGGGGCAGTAGAAGGTGTACCATCTTCAAGTATGGATCATTCTAATACAGTAAGGACTTGCTTCAAAGCACTAATGAGATAAAGGAGCTGAATTCTCTCAAGCAAAATAAAAAGAAAGGAAAGAGCAATCTTTAGTCATATATTACTTTTTATCTTTCTTTGTTTTTGGAATTCTGAGAAACATTATGTGGGACATTTAGAAAGCAATGCTTAGCATGAGAGATCCCTTGGGGGAGAAAATTATGGTCCAGTCTTTAAATATTTCATTAAGTTCTAAGTACAGAGAAAGTCTTTTAATGGGAATTGTCAATGTTGGCAGCCCAGTTTACAATATAAACATCTTTTATCTGTCCTTTAAAACTTAAAGCAGACACTGAATATGCCTGCATAGGATTTAAGTGACTAGGGTTTTTTTGGCCAGGGGAGGGAGTGGGGTCCTGTAGAGTTGAATTCTGTGAGACCAGGAGTTGGCCCTGTGTCAGACAGAACCAGTTCCAACTCCAAAGCAGCCCCACTGGTGCGCAAAAGAGTCCACCAGCAACACTGGCAACGTCTATGTGACAATGAATTTAAGAAAGGGTAAGAAATTACATACAGCAGCTGTGAGAGAGGAGTGAGATAATGGGAGATAGAACTCTTCAGATGCCAAGGCTAGTGAAGAAGGGGAGGGAGGAAGGGTCTTAGGTGATGGAGCAGAGATTCCCCTGCAGCTCATGGAGAAGATCATGTTGGGACAGATATCCACCTGTGGCCCGTGGAGATGACCATGGTGAGGCACACTGTCCCCCTGAACCTGTGGAGGAGCATGTTGGAACAGAAAGCCATCTGTAGCCCATGGATACCCCCACACTGAAGCAGGTAAGAAGGAAACTACAGCCTGTGGTCATAGAGCACTCATGGCATTGAGTTTTATCAGGTACATCTTTACAAGGATATATTTGATGTTAATGGAAATAATAATGTGAAAGAAGTGATCTACAAATGGATTGAAAAAGATCTGGAGCAGTATATGAAAGCAGGGGATGAAGTCTGTGCTGAACTGATTGGTGAACCACAAGAAAAAACTCTAATTACATAGGAGGAGCATACAGATTTTTAAAATTATGTTAATAATGTGAAGCAGCTCAGTAAGTCATACCAGCAATATTTGTGTTTTTGGTGTAATACAATACTATCAGAACCTTGCTTTTTAAATAACTACTCTTCATTTTAGGGACCTTTTTTTTTCTACTGAGAGTGTGATTAAGCTTGTACTGATGTCAGCAGAAGGTTTAAAATAAGCATGTAACTCACATTATCATTATGGTATAGTAATTACATGCATCATCAAAAGCAGAATGTGCCCCTAGGTGCGTTCTACTGTAAACTCTACAGTGTACTGTACACACATTTTGTAGCCCATTTTAAGACCTGGAGATAATATTTTTAATGGGAAAATTGCAGATTTGGGAATGCATTATATATCAGGAATTATTCTTACCTGATATAAGTGCGAATTTCATTCTACTACAAAGACCTGTGAATGTCCCTCTGTACCTTTACACCACAGTTTAGAGTTGTCAGTAAAAGGCCAGAGTGAGCCCAGTTATTCCAGCTGAATGTAAGGTTTGTGGAATCTGAAGATCTTAATTCAGCTCAAAGGTTTAGATGGTAGCCTGTGTGTATCTAAGATTCTGGATCACTTTTGTCTCCATGAATTTGCTTAACTGTATTATCCTGGTGCAGTCAAGTTTCTCTTAACAAGATGCTCTAAATCTCCATTAAACGTTGAGTTAATGTTTGACTATTTTAGTTTTTTACATATATCACTGATGTTTAGGCCTTTTTCATAGCAATAAATGAAGTTACTGCTTTCTGACCTCTTGAATATTCTTCTCATGTAGTACATAAACACTTTACTTTCCTGTACCAGATTCAGAGATGGCATCACGTAAGTATTTTAGATAACATCCTGGTTTATGTGGTACATTCTGTCTTGTTTTTCGTTTTGTAATGGTCTTCCAACAGCAAAAAATTTTTTGCATTTGAATCTCTGGCTTACATGCCACATCCCACAAAAATAAATGCATTAGAGAGTAAAAATACATAATTATAATATGGAATCACATATGTCAATTGTGTTTGTGCTCAAGTTTCCCTCCAGATAAACAAAACCCAGTTTAGCTGACTGACACTGCCCACAAGCAAAGTGTAACAAGACTGAAAGGCAACTGTTAGTTAGTCCTATGTCAAAGTATCCAAAATAATAAGATGTCCCACGTTTTCAGTCATTTTGCTGGTATTTCTAAGTGCCATTCCAGGTCAAGTCTTTTTCCATCTGATTGACAAGGATCAAGTGAAGAAATTTAAATGAGTAACAGGAAAAAGATGTAGGTAAGCTGTGTCTTAGAAATTAGTTTCCTTTGAAGAAGGGAAGAACTTGTTTTTTATCTTCATGTATTAGTAGGAATTGCCACATCATTAGTAGTTAGGCACTATGGTTTTCCTCTAAATTACTTCCCAGTGTCCAGTCAACCTAGTAACTGTTTATTTCACACCACAGATGCTGAGACACCCAGTTCCTTAACCAGACAGAAGGTTTCTCAAACCTATGCTCCTCTATCCCATGAGCCTGGATGGAACCTGTGAAGTGCAGCTAATTTGTAAAAAACAGCATATGCCAAAAGCAAATAGGAAACAAGAAGCAAATCTACTATTGAGTAGTGTATGATCAGGTGAGGGAAATTCCCAGTGGAATCTCCCATCTGAGCTGGCTTGGTGACTGATTTTAATTGTTGAATTCTCTGCTAGATATCTGTAAAGCACTTTTCTGGCAGCTGATCCACTAAACACAGAGAAGTAAATATATAGTGGATCTTCCATCTGAACCTCAGCTTCCCACTTAAGCTGGGCCTAACAGACAGTATTCAATATTAGTATGTGTTGAGTACATGTAGCCAAATAAAGCTGAGTTTTATGTTTGGAAGAAGTAAATCTATATTTTATATGTATGTTATATATAACCTATTTATATATATTTATGTGTAACATGTTTATACTATGTTACAGAAAATCTATAAAGTCTTAATAGATTCAAAAAGAAAAGAAGAAAAAACAGAGAGCGTTAACAGTTCCATTTGTACTTAGAATCATTCTATTATGGTACAACCCAGAATAAAACTTTATTCAAAGCAATGGGCTACATTGGACTATTATGTAGATAGTTCAAAGTTGCTGCAGCTTAAACTGAGGCAAATTAAACTGAATGTGCCCTGGTAAATGCTCCAGAACATAAATTTAAGTAAGTGTTTGATGTGAATACAAATTTTGTCCTCCACAAAGCAAATACAAGCTCAGCTTTCAATATATCATGTGTCTATTCAATGTCACGTTATGCAAACACTGCTACTCATGATGCTATATTTTTTCTGTTTGGTAGGCAATTGCTTAGAGGGTCCTCAACAAAATTAATTTGGAAAAACTCAGAAATTAGAAAGACAGTGGTTTACACTGTCCACTTCTTAAACCCCTAAACAGACAATAGAGCATGGAGGTGGTTACACAAATTTTGTTAGTTTTGTTAGTTACAGTGCATAATATTTCGGCTAATTATCTTCTTAATCTATTTATAATGTAAAAACTACCTGAAAATGTTTCTAAACTTAGGAACCTTAGGTTAGAAGATGTATTTGTGTATTCTCCTCGCTAGAATTTTCTGCCTACAGAATTTCTTTCATTAGTTACTGTTTGAAAGTGAGAGAAAGTGCTATATTTTGAGTGACTAATTGTGTAATCACATATCTGCAAAAACTGAAGCTATGTAGAACCTATTGAGCAATTAACTAACTAAAATATCTGGAAATTTATTTAATTTAAATAAATGAAGTCACATTTTAATAAACTAATCTATGGGTGGAATATTTTCATTTAAGATGTAGCCATTAAAATTAAATATCTAGTCTAAATCATTTGTCTAAGTCCTTTTCTATTCCATAAAGAGTTAGACATCTCCAGAGACTGTGAGGATAAATCTGTCATTGGAAACTGTGGTCTCCCTTCACTTAGTATGTAGAAGAAGCCTGCATTTAGCCTTGACATCCAACATTTAGATTATAAAAACTAGATTATCTGAGACCCTTTAAATGCTTTTAAAGTCAGCTACTCATAGACTGAGGTAAGAGTCACTCTTGGAAGGTTGTTACAGTTCCCCTTTCTGTTAAAGCTCTTACTTTACATGTTTGATGGACAATTAGATGGATGAATCTCTTGTGTTGAAAGGTCAGAACTGTTGATTAGCACTAATACAATTCATGGAGACCACAGTTCTTTCATAAGTGAATTTGGTAAGAACTTTACATAACAATTCATTAGTGGTGCTAAAACAGCAGGCCTGAGAGCTCATTATGTAAAATCTGGTGTAAATGAAAAAAAAAAAAAAAAAAAGGAGAGAAATGGCCATTTGTTGTGAAATCTACCAAAACATCTTGCAGCTAAATAAACAGGGAAAAATTAAAAGGCCTGTTATAAAAGTAATAAAAACAAAGCACAGAAAATATAAACCAGACCTTTATTTCCTGTTTTCATTCTTTTATGCTGAAAAAATTTGAGAGATACAATGGAAGAGTCTGGCACTAAAACAAAAATATGAGTAAAAACAATAATAAAATAATTCCTTAAAGAGATAAACTGAATCCATTTTACACTGAAACAAGTGTATTTATAAGTTAATTTTTTATGTTGTACTAGTAATATATACCTAAAGAGACAGAGACTGCAGCTGAGTTTCTTAGATATTGCAGGTTCTGTAAATCTTTTTTTTAAATTAAACTTTTCATTATTTTAATGAAAGTATGGGATGAAAAGCATAGTTTCCTGAAATGAACAAACAGATATAATGTGGCAGAAAGGAAAACTCCAAAAAAATAAAAAATTATTTTATTTTTTTTTATCCTGGAGAAGTACCTTGTTTGTGTCCTGTATAAGTTCAGAAAATAATTACCAAAAAGTTTCCCTTGGAGAGTTTGCAAAACAAATTCATTTCTGTTTGTACACTATTGTTTTTGTAATGTTATATTAAAAGACAAAATTTTAAAGCATACATATAGTTCAGCATACGCACAACATCGTTAGGTTAGGGCTAAGGAGAATTTGATTTGTCTTTGATTTTGAAATTGAATATGTGTGACTGATCAGATCTCCTCATACTAGTTCTCATTAATTACTGATTAATTACTGAAATGTTGATTTTCACATTTGACTAATAATTTTTATGAGATTTAATATCTTCAAGAGCTTTCATGCTACTTTACATGCAGCCTCACGTGGGCATGTGCTCTCTATAAACATCTGCCAGCTAATATATTATGGAGATCCAAAATGCTTGTTTCTTTTATGGCTAAAAAAGAATCTTTAGAGTAATTGAGCTGTTGTAGCACTAAAACCATTGCATATTGGGCTTTCTGCTGTTGCCTTCATTTTTGTACCTGCTTTGTGTGTTTGGGTCCAAGTGTCTGTTTTCCCCCATGTGAGTTTTTTGGGGAAGGGGGCTTACAATATTTCTCTTTGTAGAGAATCTGAGAGAGTAGGTGTTGGTAGATGCTATCCATCTGGTTGATTTTAGGTAGCATGGTAATAGCAATGGATGAGGAAATAATTAGGCAGCTTTTTCAGAGTTTGGAACTAGTTTCTTCTATTATTGCTATGGTAATATTACAGTATTTCACAGTAGAGGTTGCAGAAAATGTGTAGGGAATACTAGGGAAAACCAAAGATTCACACAGCTCAGTTGTCTTCAGTCATGAGCAGAACTAGATGCTTAGGGGAAGCCCAGAACAAAAGCTCTGGAAACTAAAGTTGTTCTGAGTATTCCAGAGACTCCTGTTAGAAGCTCAGAAGTCCCTGAATAAACTGCTGTTTCTTTGTTTCTAAGAATCGTCCAAAGGTTTTTGTGCAATGGAAGTGACAATGGTCCAGCTGAAAGCATGTACACTTCTGGTGTTATAAACTCTTTGGCAATATGTTCCACAATTCAGCCAAGTGAAATCATTCAAATTAGTGTGATATCTCTCATACCTGAATTAAAATTAGATGTTTGTCATTGTAATACACAGTTGACAATGTGTTGGACAAAGTGCTTATTCACATACTTGTAGCTTGGCACATATTCTTGTTCCCTTTGATATGCCATCATTTAAACAATGCATCACATCAAGATTCTGTCCTTGGCACTTGCACTGCTGCTTTCAAAGCATAATAAAAAATACAACTGACAGCATTCTGCAGCTATAATGGCTTAGTTGTAAACTGCCTTCTGTTACCTGGAATATGAAAGAGGCAATAGAAAAAGTTTGTTCCATCCCCAGAGCAATTCCTAACAGGATCTCACAAGATCTGTCATTTTGATGGAGATGCCATGATACATTATAAGGACATCTAAAAGCAATCTCTATGGACTTTCACTGAAGCTTTTCCATCATTCTTTCATATCCTAATGACATCATAAAAACAATATGAAATTATTTACTCTCTTCTGAAATGTCTGTTATGGCATCATAAAACACAAAATACAACAGTTTTGGAACCAAGAAATGCCACAGAAAATCCACAAAAATATGAAACTAGCCACTGAACATGAGGCCAACATTTCATATCCAAATTTTCTTCAAGATTCCACATATTTCTTTTTAAGGAAAACTTCATGAGAATAAGGAATGGATCGTTCCCATATTCAATTTCCCTTTGTTTTCCTGAAAGGTACAATTTGCTTCTCTCTTTTAAAACTGACCAAGTATTCAGACAACAATATCAAACAAACCATTTACAGAAGCTCACAGGAGATGTTCAACTTTGCCAGAGTTCTTGACTTTAGAATTGCTTGGCAGCCAAGGTGGTCCTTGTTCATACAGTCTTCAATGGGTATGTGTCAGCTTCTGCCAAATTACTATGATACTGATGGGTGATCATAGCTGATCCCAAATGGCACCACTCATTGTGGAGGCTTTATGTAGAAGGTTATGTGGCCCTTGGAAGGCAGAAATGGACTTTCTAAATTTGAGGAAATGGTGGAGTTGCAGCAGCAGAGTTGGATGACTCCTGCTTTCACTGTGTAGATGAGGAAGGCATGAGTAGGTCCTTGGTCTGTAGGTGTCCAGATTATTATCTTCTCTTTGGTATTGCCATGTCTATTTAAATAGGCTGAAAAAAATATGTGTCGGTGGGAGTTTTTCCTTCACTCCTCTCACTCATGAAACAAGAATTCCTGATGTAACCAAGTGCTCTCCCACATGAACTGACAGCTACCTACTCATGGCAGATATTGAACAGAAGAGAAGAGAACAAGCACAACAAAAAATAGAAAGCAGTCCTCTAGAAAAAAAGTGAAATATTGCATCTCTGAAAAGGGGGAGCACAAGCCCTAAACCTGAAATACATTTTGATGTTCAGTAAGCCCTTGCATGTCTTTCTGTTAGGGATGAATCTTATCCATGCACCAGGACAGCCCTTTAAAACAGCAATTAAATTTTAAGCATATACCTGTACCCAGGCTGACTACACCTTATCTCCATCCTACTTTCTTCTTGTCACCTTGCACTCCATTTGCACTTACCTCTATGAGCAATTATTGACAAAGATGTGGCTCTTTGTTGGTGTAACAGAAACAGATGTTCTTTCTAGGATTCTGAGGCCAAAAGAACAAACTATGCTCAGCCATAAAAGAAGCTTTCCTGTAACCATTTACTGCTCTTTGTGTAGGGATGTCTAAGATTATCTGGTAGGCATAGCACTTTGAACTAAAGGAATTAAATTGGGAGATGAAGACCGAGTAAATGAAGGAGACAACAAATATCCAGAAAGTTGTCTTTCAATTATTAAACATTTCTTATGAACACTTTAAAACGAATATTTTTCCCCCTTTATTTATATCTCAAGGTATTATTTGGAGTATGCAAATGTGATGTGTTCCACAAATCAAACCTGGCAACTCATAATCACATCCTGCTCTATACGATTTGATATTCATAGACAATCTTTGCCACTGACAAAAGCGTGTGTGTGGGAGAAGTGTCTATCATTCTGCTATACAAATTTATCAATAAAAATGTGTGTATGAGAGTGCTATGAATAGAAGTAGATATCAGTAGATTTTTCCTTGGGAAGATAGATAATTAATTTCTCATTTTTTACTCCATGTCTCCAACTTGGACACTTTCTTCAATATGTAGCTTAAGCCTTTAGTTTTTGGGGTTTTCTTGACCCTCCCTTTTTTTGATAAATCAGAATATTTAAATATGGAAGTACATATTAAATGCAGAGTATTTTATATCTTAATAACTTGCCAACTAAGTTTCTTAAAATGGGTTCTCAAATTAAGTAAAAATCTACAGAGATTTATATAATATTTTTTTCTGATTAGATTTCCATTTGAAGGTATTGGATTAGGTAAATTTTACTTTTTGGAAGTTATCGTGATATTCTGGTGCTATAGGACCCTTTTATCATCTCCCCTGAAGAGTCAGCCCAAATGGGCAGTGCTTCCTCTTACCAGCTTGATCTATGTGTTTCATGGGTCTTAGGAAAGCTTTTGTTTGACAAACAGGAAAATTAATAGAGCTGCTTTTCAGATTTACTCAGTGCAATAATGCATTTAATGCATTAAAGAAATTTTTTTTCTTCTTTGTTATAAATATGAAAGATCAACTTATCTTCTGTTCTTTTAACTCTCATATTTTGTAAAGCATTTCATGTGGTTTTTAACACTCTTTGGGTGATTTGTGGGTAAATATGTTATATATCCATAAGCTGATATACAGTTTGGATGACATGCATAAGAATATTTTCCCATACCTTTAAAGACTCTGTAGAAGGTAGACACTGATCTAGAGATGAGGGAAGAAGGGATGGGAAGCATGGGAGATCTTCCATGTCAGCAATACTTGTAAGGAAGTCAATCATTTACAACAAGGTGTGTGGAGAACCATGTCCTCTTTCATGCCAAAACCAACCTTGTTCTTTCTATTCAACAATCACCTAAAAACTGTGACCACTCTTGATTATAAGGCTAAAGAGATGTTCAGTCACACACCCCAAGATCCTTCTGTAAGTGGAAGTGATCAGTTTACCTTCATAGAGATTCTTTTTCCAATACAGGAGATGTGTATTCATATTACCTTTATTCAAAGATATTCTTCTCTGTGGAAAAAATAAACAGTGTGTTTATTTTTATAAACAAAGCCATGGATTTTGTCATGAAGGTCGGTTCTATTAATCAGCAGTTAATATATTTTAGCCCATTACATCCTCAAACATGAATGTCTTTCAATATATTTTTTTCTGAAATAAGGCTGTGCTATAATCTGTTCCCTATAGCCCCTGCCTCTGCCTTCTGCCAGTACTGGAGCTTTGCTTCCTTCAAAAAGTAATGGAAAAAGGATAGTTTCCTTGTGCATAATTAGTTTAGGAAAAAAAAGTAGTTTAGAAATTAAAATACCTATAAAAATTTGGCTTTCAACCTGTTCCAATCTGTTGCTGTACTATGCTCAGATTTTAGTCTGGACACAAAAGATATATTAGTTTTCCATTCTCTGATGATGGTATCCTATTTGGACAGTCATGAGTTTTTAATGAGGCTAAGGTAGCATTTAACAAAAAATTAAAATTTCTTGCTTTTGAGTTTTTCTGGGGTAGATGTCTTTTCATTACATGGCTATAAACATCTGTTATGTATTCAGAAATAATTATCTGTTGCTCTTTTTTATGCCGAATTCACAAGGTCTCTTATTAACAAGGTATCATTGCTTAATCTCTCTAACTAGAAATCTGCTAGCTGCATTACATAAACAAGAGCATTATTAAAAGGGTTCTTCAACATTACCACTGCATTGCATTACAACTTTGAGTGAACTTCAAACCATTTTTCATAATCATGTTGTTTTTTAGTGTTTTAAATCTAGCATGGGAAGGTCTTTGCACTATTCCACCTTATGATACACCACCTTTGGATTTTTGTGGTATGGGGTTTTTGGGGGATGGTTGGTTGTGCTTTTTTGATGGTAGTTTGGGTTTTTTGCGATGATGCTTGCCTTCATCTTTACAAGATACTCATAAACTCAAAAAGACGTGAAAATTATAAGACTAACAATATGTTCTTTCAGTTTTGTTTTATTGTTTTTTTAAAAGAAACAGACTTGGACCAATTTAGTTTATTTGTAAATATAAACATACTAGAAAATGCAATTCTCTTTGCTCTGATGAGCCACTTTAGACAAATTGTTCCAAGATCTCTGGCCTAGAAGTTTGCCCACGGATTTTTTTTTTTTAATTCCTCATATTTCTCCCGTTTACCAGTTCTTACTTTATCCTAGGCGTAGTACTTCTGAGGGGGAAAAAAATTACAGCTAGCCATTTCTAAAACTTTAGATGAAACTCTTTTATTTTAGTATCATTACAATAATCACTATAACTGTGATTATTTACATTTGGATTCAGGAAGTAGTCCATCTAAAGAGATCTGCTAATTGATAGTTCTTAAAAACACAGACATTCTATTTTAATTAAATTGCTACCCTGACCATTCTGTTCATTGGGACAACTTTTGTGAGCAAAGACTGGAATATACTAGAAAGAACATATTAAAACTACCCTACACTTTTTCCTGGTCTAAAAATGTGGAAAGCAGTGTAGGTTACATTGTTTTAAAACTAGAAGAGAATTATAAATAGATGTTCTTGTAATAATCACTCTAGAGCTACCAACTATAAATCTAGACTCTTACAAACTATGAAATATGAGGCAACCCATCATTAAAAAAGGGGAATATTTTTGGTGTAAAGAAAAGATCAAAGACACAAAGTCATAATGATTTCATATCAAGTTGCCACATACTTTGTCTAAAAGTAGAGGTTCTCATACTATAAAAATGAATTCTGTTGGCTCAGAGACATTTAACATATGCAGAAAATCCAGCCCATTACTGTTAAATTCAACAAGTTCTGAATTTGACATATCACGGTGTAGCAGTGCTCTTTAGCATATAATAGGATCTAAATTTGGAGTATGAAAATGTATAAAGACAAGAAGTGGCTTAATGAGAATTAAGCAAGAGAATGAGCAAGATCCTTGCTGTCACTCTTTTTAGGTAAGTATTGAAACACTGAGAACATCAGTTTTCATTTGGTTTTGGAAGCTGGCTTTTATAAGAATGAAATCTATGTTCCTGGGGTAGTCAACACTGCTCAGGCAAATGTAATGGGTCCTGTTTGTGTTTGTAAAACAATGACTCTTTCAAAAACAAATGTGGTAGACAATACAATGTGCATGCTACACAGAAAAGTAAAGAAAAGTAAAATGGTTTTGCTGTATAAGTAATAACATTGAAATAAGAATTTTTTAAAATTAGCTTTTAATGGAACACAAATTTGATTCTAATACCAATCAGGTTGAGGTCTTCTAAATATGGAGCAATTCCAGTAGCATTCCAGTGCTGATATAAGCTGCAAAGTAAAGCAGTGAAAGAGTTAGTGAATTTTAATAAAGAAAAAGTTGATTGCTGAATATGGTTGTAACACACTTTCAAAATAAGGTTTCTATTATGTCCTGGTTCTTACACCACATCCTTCATTCCCATTAATCATTCAATCTATCAAAATATTAGTCCTGTAGATATTTATTTTCAATCTAAATAACTAAAATTTCACAAAAAGTATTAATTTATTCAGGGACTCCTATAGAAATATTACACTTTTTTGTTGTGGATATGAATAAATGACATGGAAATAACTAAATACCATTCAAAATGGAAAGTACTGGAGTGAGTTTTGGCAAGGGAAAGAGACAGTAGGATTTAAAAACAACAGCACATAGGGATTATTTTCTGCCTAAGCAAAACAAGCATTGTCTGGGATAATATTTTTTAGCAGTTTCCTCCTAGTTCATTGAGAGAGATTGGGATAAGAAGTGCTCCTTTTGAAATCAATTACATGAGATTTTTTTTCTATTATGTATTTCTTCTGTCCTATATATAAACAAATAATGTTTAAAACTGTGGCTATCAGCAATCCCGTAAAATTGCATTTCTTTTCAGTAAATTCAATACTTAATTCTTCTGTGAGTTTACAACTGTGAAAAAAACAGCTCAAGCTGTTTTCAGTCTGTGACCTCTATGTATTTCCTTGATGTAAAAACTTTCAAACTTGTATCTACATCACAGAACTAATTTCTAGTAGTTTTTAAAAGGAGCAACTGTTTCTAGGCACCTGCAAAGAAAAAATAGTCAAAGCTACTGTTTTAGCCAAGGACGTGCAAAATGACTAGTTCTTCAGTAAATGTTTAAATTTTTGTTATAATTTTAATTTCTGCAAACCCAAATTCACATTCTCAGATCATGCCTAATAGTCCAAGCATGGCATGGCAAGAAAGAGGAAAGATCAGAGCCCTCATGGCTGGGTGCAGACGGCTGCATTCACACAGATTTTGTGTATCAGTGTTCTAGAAGTGCTGAATGGCATTATCAGTGTTCACTGTAAGCTGGGATATCTCCTATCAGAGAGGCTGGTTAGCTGAGGCTCAGCACTGTTCTGCTGCAGCAGGCTGCCTCAGAGCTCAGGCACAGTGGACACATATACATAATTTTACCAGACACCCGCATTGACCCTCAGGCAACATGACCTAAACATTGCATTCCTAGCACTAGGATTTCATATTTCTGTCCTTTAGAAAGAAATCAGACATTTCTCTACAGATAAGATTCCTGTAACTGTTATGTTTGGCTAACAGGAAGAGAATTTCCTCATCACTGGAATTCAAATGATGTCATGTCAGCTACTTAAAAACTGCGTAACTAAATAATAGGAAGTGCCATTTGTGTTCAGCAGTAACAGGTTTTGTGAGTCTTCAGCTGCAGACACCGTCATTTAATTTCAACATTCACATTTTAATCTTAATATTCCAGCATCTGAGCAAGTTTGTTGGAAAGAAGAGAACAATCTTGACTCAGTGCTTAGCCTATGATCTGAGGAGTAGAAAATTAGACTGAACTTCTCATGGAAAGGAAAGAGATTGTTTCTCCAGCACTAAGAAAACATGATTATTAAGAGACATGGGAAAATATGCAATATAGGGAATTTACTTACTGTACGTGGCTAACTAAAAATTATATATATATTTGGCTAACTAAAGAGTGGTCTGAACTTTGGACTTCTAACTCATAGCTTTAGCTGAATTTCAGTATAAAAGGCAGTTCCCCCAGCAAAAAGTGCTTATTTTTAAGGAGCCCATGGCAGGTTCTAGGCACAATGAAACCAGACCTTGGTGAAATTCAGTGGGAACATCTGTTCAAAGAACCTACTTGGAAATTAGCCCAGACATTTGGATAAACCTCAGTTCAATGTGTAGCTGCTCTGGTACTAAATACCATAGGAGAAAAAAGGTAGGAGATAGAAACAAAGCAAACCTGAATGACACATCTCACATATCATTGGACTCCCAAGTCTACAAGTAAGTGGCACTAATTACTAGGGAAGATAAACACTTATAAATGCAAGGAACAGGATCAAGGATCTAAGTTTAAGAGAGTTGGTTTTCCATGTAGCTAGAATCTTTCTGACTTAGTAAAAATCAAGAGAACACAAACATAAAATGTGATTATATAATGTGAACTATATGAGTTTAGATACACAGATTTGAAAATATCACATTTTGTAGCAATTTCCAAATTTTGTCAAAAGTTATGTCAGCCCTTATTTCAGATTATAGATAAAAAGTAAAGCAGAATTTTCAGTGTCATACACACAGAGAGGATACATATGCAAATGTTATGATGAAAATAGATTTGAATGTTGTATGAAAATAATTTGCAATGCAACTAAGTACTTTTGCTTTCAATATGAAATTTTTAAAGCATTCTTCATGAGTAATGCAGAGAAGGTGGTGATGGAGGAGGATGTAAAATAAAACTGTCGATAGAGGATTGTTTAGTCACCAGGCTACTCTGCTGCACTATTACTAAGGAGAAGAGAGTTACATACGCAGGATGCTTAAATTAAAATCTGCATTTTCATGGCAAGGTGGGATACTAATTTAGGTCAGGCTGGTATAAAGTGAATCACAGCTAGGATTTTACCAAGCCCCATATACATCTGGTGACTTTCTAAGGCATTATCTGCTTGAAAAATCATGAGCTGGCCTTTTTGTTAACTTTGGTTAAAGTTGATTTGATATAGTGATTTGTTGTTTCCTGCACATAAAAACTGTGGTGTCTGATGTTTTAGACAGCTCTTTTCTGCTTCCCAACAATACTTAATATAAAAACATTTAGTGAGAAAAAGGTGAACAGGATTCCTTCATGAATATGCTTTATGCAAAACCCACTTCTCCATATCAATTTGCTACACAGAAGTCCTTATCCACATCCCCCCATTCACTCACTGCCACTACTTTGAAGCCCCAGCTAAAAGACGCCATGGAAAAGCTAAACCCCTTTGAGCATCATCCTTTAACTGTGGGGGACATGACTGCCCTGCTGTCAAGCCTACAGTCTTAGGGAAGGGCTTGTCACTGCTCATCTGTCTTGATATTTTGCGATCTCGCAATTAGGAGGAATCCTGGTGGCTGGTGGGAGTCTGGATTTTGGCTATTTGACTTTTTTTTTAGAAGGTTTTGTACTGTCCTCTTTCCTCATCCCCGTCCCCTGATCTGTCTCTGGGAGGTTGACCACCCTTGAATATTATTCTACTTTTTAAGGCCCCTTCAGACTTTTCAGATCAGCTAATTATTTCTTGGACATCATGTATGCGAAAAGGCCTAGCAATAAAAAGCATAGTTAAAACTGCTCAGTAGATTTTAATTTATGCATGCTACTATTTTGGGAACCAGATTTGATAAAAGCCAAAATACAAGTATTGTTTATTTTCTTTTCCTTTCCATGGGGCCAAAGAAGAACAAAATTATAATCTCTTAGGTGTACAAATAATATACTCTGGGATTATAGCAGCACTGACAGCTCCCATCTGTGATTAAGCCTCCTTTTTAGCAAACCATACCAATACATATTCCGAATAACCCTGCAGAATATAAAGTTAAAATTAGCTCATACCAATGAAACAGACTGGTGAAACTAGTTTTAGTTAAGTCAAGCAGTTGGAGAGGAAACAGTAGCAGTTCAAAGGTCTGTGAGAGGTAAAACTGCATCCATTGCTAGATAATAAATTTTTTGGATCTCCTTAATGAGGATGATCATAAGAAATAAATATTATATTGTGGCCAGATGCTAAAAGACCTTACACTACTGTATTTCAAACCATCCAGATGTGATCCCACTAAAATCCTGAATTCAAATAGACACAGCATCACATCACTGGGCCTGAGCCAGATGAAGTGCCCTTCTTCAGGACACTTGGAGCTGACGATATCTTTTGAATTAACACGTCTAGACTAGTTCTTTGGTGCTATGTACAGAGATTACAGGAAAATAAGCCTAGTGCTGGTTCAAATGACCCTTGGAAACACAACAACTAGCAGCACAAAGTTATCTTATTTTGCCTGCTGTTGCCCAGATCTTATGAAACACATTGAAATTTATCATGGTTTCCATCTGAAAACATTAAAAAACCCTCTTGAGTAGGCAAAACTCAGCCAAGAATGTCCCAAAAACGGAACAGACCTCAACAAACATGTTTGCAAACCCACACAAACATCTGGATTGTAACAAAAGACAAATCTAGCAAATGTAGCCAAATGCCAGCTTTTGTTAAAGACATTTCTTGTAATTGTAAACAGAGTTGCTCATTTGATAGACAGCATCTGTTGCATTTTCATGAACTTTGAAAATAAGTTCCCCACTTCCTGGTTGGTTTCACAACTTGATGGCAAACTCCCTTTGCTTTTTATTCTCATTGTCTTGCCCTGTTTGTATACACAAGATCAGCCTGTTAAAAATTCAGAAAAACAATCTCCTGGGGCATCCAGCAGTAGTCCATTTTGACTTGTGTTTGTTTCCCAATTAAGCCTGTAATCCTATGAATGAATGATTCTAATATAATTAATCAGAACTGCATGCATTCAATTCACTGCTGTGGACAAATGGTAACACAATTGTGTTAAAGATCTTTCACTGAAGAGCTAGGTCCAGCTGCAGTTGCAGAACTTATACAATGTTAAAAATGGTGGGGAGGGAGATCAGGTTTTTGGGAGGAAACTTCATAAAATATAAAACTGCAGATTGCCTGCTCACTATTAGCAATACGCTGGGCTGGCACCCAAAACCAGAGAAATGTTTTCAATCACTGTCAGAACCATTGTGGAGAATTGTAAGCAGCTGATAAAGGCCTTTTGATCTATTTCTTCCAAGCCTCCTATTAACTGTCTTTTGTCCTTCAGCATATATAATTGGAATGTATAAATCCAATGCATTTTAAAGATTAGCCAACCTAGAGAGAAAGAAAAAATAGTTTTAAAATATTTCTCATACTCTCCTAAAACACAGTTGAAAAGCGTCGTAGAATGGAGTCAGAACTGTTTAGATTGGATAAGAAAACCATTAAGTCTAATGATTAACCTAGTGCTGCCAAGTCCACCACCAAACCTTATCTCTAAGAGCCATATCTTCTGGTCATATTACCTCTGGGGACAGTGACTCAACCACTTCCCTGGACAGCCTGTTCTGAAGCTTGACAACCCTTTCAGCAAGAAAATATATCTATCCAATCTAAATCTAATATCCAATCTAAAACTCTTCTGGCACAACCTAAGGTCATTTCCTCTTGTCCTATCACTTGCCATTCTCAATTTGTTGCAGGGAACCAGAACTGAATAAAGGATTTGAGGTGTGACCTTACCAGTGCTGTGTACAGGGGGACAATCACTGCTCTGATCCTGCTGGCCACAATATTGTTGATCCAAACTAGGATGCTGGTGACTTTCTTGACCACCTGGGCACACTGCCAGCTTGTGCTATGCCAGCTGTCACCAAAAGATGTACTAGAGATCTTGAGTGCTCTGTTCTGCTTCCTTGTGCATTTGTTTGCAATTTTTCAAATTGCCTGGTGCATGAATGCAAGAGAAAAAGATTATTTTTGTGCTTTACATGTTAAATGGAGAAAGATACTTCTCTTTAATAATCCAAAGCCTAATTAATTTGAAGCTGTACAATAACACTTCTAATAGTACACATCATGTGTCTCACCAATGCAAACCCTTGCCTAGAATACATTCTGTATGATGAAAGGAAGAAAACATGTTCCATGCACACGTAATTTGTTCACCAACATCTTTGAATCTCATTATTCAAATCCAAGCTGTGTTTTCACAATTTATTTTGAAGAATGAACAAGGCCAGTTTCTGAAAGTAATCCATTACTGAGGTGATGGCAACACCACCGCTCACAACTAAGTGAAGGATTGCTGCAACTTGAAAACTGCTTTTACTGCAGTTAACGTTTACTGGTTAAGGAAGAAGATATGCTAGAAAACAGACTGACACTGTTTTCTTCTTATTGAGGTCACTGTGCATAATCCAGGATTATATATTACATCTATTATATATTATATTCAGCATGTGGAGATTGTAATTATATTTTATTGTGTGCATCAAAATCAGAAGACAGTTAAAATTATAAGAAACTTTTCTAAGAATAGAAAATACACCAGGAGATTGTGCAGGTTGGGAGATAGATTTGCTGTTATACTTTTGCCCCAGTGTTTACCCCAGGATGATTTATTACCTGCTTTCATTGTTTTGCATACTATATTTGCTGTGGCATTACATTATCTAGTCCAGCTACCCTGTTTGTGTGACACATATTTGCACTTAATTCATGAGAATTTCAAACTGCTCTGGAAGAATGTGTAGAACTGGCTGAGATGCTCAAAACTGCATAGTGATTATGAATACTTCATAGAATCATAGAACACCAGGTTGGAAGGGCACCTCAAGAATCGTCTGGTTCCATGTTTACTGGCAAAAGCACTGTCTAGAAAAGTTTGTACTGATGGGCTTTAAAGAAGTTTGACTTTCAAAGTGCAGATTCTTCCTAATGTGACATTAGTACTTTAGGAGTCTATAGTTAAATCAAATGACAAAAACAAGATGGAAAAATTTGAAATCTGTTCCAAAAAATCTTGAAAAGAACAACATTTTCCTTACTTTCTTCTATGAAAGATAATTAGATTGTTAAAGATAGGCGTAGGTAGGCAGCTGTTGAGGAGATAGATCACTAGTATCAGTAACATTCTGCAATTTTGAACTCAAAGTGGTGATCTCAAGGATGTGTCTCCAAGGTTCAGACTCAACATCTACTCAGGACTTGGGTACTTGCCTGAGAATCAAGGCAAGCTGCTTGTTTAACATTTTTAAGCATTACTAAGGATTTCTGTGCATTTCAATTATTGGCAGGATTTAGAAACTGGTAGCAGGCACCTTTGTCAAGTAATGATTTTCAGTCACTGCCAAAATAGATAATGGAAGCAAGAAGCTTTGTCAGAATTTTCAAAATGGAGCTTTTGTAAATGGAGACAAATTCCTTATCTGCCAAATATATTTAACACCCAGCAGTTTCCATTAAAAAAATATGTTTTCTACCATTGATTTTGGAAATGTACTGATAACTGATATATACCATGATTAAGGTGCCTGAGCTGCTTTCAGTCGAGTAGCACATTTGATCTGACTAGCACATTTATGTGTGGGTATTTACTTGTTATCCTAGGAAAGTCAGCCTATGGACATAGTCTAAAGAGGTCATTTAAATGATTCCTGATGGATGAATTCTCTTGTATAGCACTTGTACCCAGAATGAAGAATAAGAACATTCTTAGTAATTCTACAGCTAATATAAGTTTGTTAAGTTATATTATATATCTATGTTTCTAACTGACTTAGTCCTATCAGTATGAAATTTTTGAAATTGATAGAAACATTTACATAAATTCTGTATGTCTGTCATAAAGTTCCTTTACCTTTAAGAAAGTTAAAGTTGCTGGGGTCTCCTGGGAGTCTTTTCTCTTGACCAATTATCGGTCATTGCTGAGAATTGACAGCAGTTTTAGCCATTGAAAAGTAGAATCAACTTGTGAACCCCACCTTAAAGTGTACACCCAGAAGTCTGTAGTGCTTCTTTGTTTCCTGGTTGTGAAGAGTGGCGGAGCTCCGGCTGGCCTCCCGTTCTCTGCCCAGGCCATGCGGCCTGGGTGGGGAGCCGGGCTGGGCCTGCCGTTCTCCCGGCCGGGAGATGGGGGCCGGCGGGGGCTTGCCCCGGGCTGAGCCGGGCCAGGCCGGTTCCTGGCTTAGCTGCAGGTTTTGCTGTAATAGAATTTACTAGGAAACTGCCGAGTAAAGAAGAAAAGCTCTGGACCTGCGGCAGGCTGATACAGCAACTACACTGCAGAGCAGCCATGAAGAATCTTCTATCAAAGACAGCTTCAGCTGCTGCTCCGGCAGAAATCACAGAACCATCTACAAAGCCTGGGCAAGATTTTAACTCTTTCTTATCCAGATGAAACTTGCAGATTAATCTTTTCATCCAGAGAGAGAAAAGGAAAGTAATCAACATGAAAAGAGACTTTATAAACTACTAGTGGCAAGAAAGAAAAGAGACTTCAAGAAAGGTAGAGAATTAAGGAGATGCTTTAATTAAGCTGAAATATCTTTCTGTTAAAACTATAGAAATGGACAATGAAGTCTTGAGAAAAACCCCTTTAATTCATAATAGAGTATGAAGAGGAATAAGGTGTTCAAAGTGTAAATTTAAGTAATAAGTGAAGTAATTGTGGTATAGTGAAGTGCTGAGAAATTTGAAGCCTTGAGAGGCAATGAGAAAAACTGTTTCTTAGTGAAGCTCACAGAAGCAGATAAAGAATACTTTTTTTTGCCTTTGACTAACTTATCCTTAAAAATGCTATCTTCAAACTCATGACCCATAACACATTTTCAGAGTGATGTGGACTGGGAGGGGTGGGCTTTAATAACAGTAGCTCTGAGCAGCTGATATCAGAGAAATGAGAAACTATAACAAAAATAGTTTTCTTGTGACAAACTCCATAAATTAACAGAAAGGAACTTCTGTTTCTCTACAGAAACTGAGGAAAAGACTATGGAAAAAATTAGAACTGTGTAAACCATCAAAATTATACAGTTTTTGTCTCTGTTGTCATGTAAACAAAAGAATAGTGAGCAGTGAGAAATGAAAAGGTTTTTCTAAAAGTTTATTCTGGTGTTCTTATTCTTGTAGTTTGTCAATAAACTCTTCTTTATTCCTTTTAAGTTTTATGCCTGGTTTGCTCTTATTTTAATCCATATCTCACAGCAAGAAATAAATAATTCCTTTTTTCCCCTTTTTGTTAATTACTAGTTTAAACCACGACAATGTCATAAAAGATTTTGAGATTTTATAAATTGACCCATAAAATATTTAAAGATTATATGAAAAACGAAATGAACTTTGTTTACATGAACTTTGAAAACTGCGTCCATTATACATATCATCTTTTTCTTCTGGAAAAAGGTCTAACAGCAAAAAAAAAAATTTGAACTCTCTCTGCTTAGAAACAGAAGAAGAAGACAGTAAAAATCCTTAATTTATTTTATTATTCCTAACTAAAGAAGTTTATACCCAGAGTTAAAGGTGAATCCACATGACAAGCTTGCAGAGGACATTTGTGCTTCATACAGTGTGCTATACCATTGTCTCAGTTTTACTGGACACACATTATTTCCTGCTTTCTTTTCAAGTGACACTGCCAAGAGAAAACACCATTTATATCTGTCACATCACTTGTCTCTTCATCAGCTTAGTCCAGCCTTTTTCCATGCGTTGCTTTGCTGATATAGTGGTGGAGGGAGATAAGGAGGGAATCTACGCTGATATTGAAACTGCTCATAGAACCTTCTTATACTGGTGGACAGTATGTCCATGTAGCCTGCACCTGTAACGCCTTTTGATTTAAAGCTCAAATAAAAACACAGAAAAGAAAGGAAACATATTTCTCTCACTAACATTAAATTTAGAGTAGCAAAGGAATGAACTGATAAGCTCATTAATAAGCTGACATACACACAATACACGGGTTTTAAATATCTTAAGAGAATTTTAGCCTATTTTTCCTTCCAATTAAATTTAAAGGTTTTGATTTCTTGTAAAACATATCTGTGGAAAGCCTATTAACATGTGTTTAGATTTTAAAATGTTTCAAAGAAATCCTTTGGACTTACCACTACTCTGAAAATATTACGAAGAAACAAATTTTCCAGAAAGAAAGGGAAGTTTCCCAAATTAATATCAAGTTCATCTCTTGATTAGTTGGATATTCACATTCTGCCTGAACTTTCTCAGTTTCTCTCTTTCAACTCTGATTTGAGAGCAATGAAGAATATTATCAACAGATTCTTTCTCTTCCTTTGAGCAATATTGGGTCTGAAGCAATAGAATAAATCAGAACAGAAGCCATAGAAGTTGTTCAATATGTGCAGGATTTTCAGTTGGGTTAAAGCATGTTGAGCCTCCAGATTGCAAACTAAATATTTGGGAAGGAATGTGTCTAGCATCTCCTACTCCTTCTTGGTTGCTAATATAACTTATAGAAGCCAAACTCATACAGGAGAAGTCACTTTATTCCATTACTGCATGTAGAAATAGTAAATGAGTAATGTTTAGAGGACGGAATTTATTTTTTTAAATATTGTATATCTCTGAAAAATGAAATTGAAAGTTGAGAGAGTTAGAAGTAAAATCATGGTTCTCTTTGACACGTGGTAAAAGCCAGTAGTTCCATTGCATCAGTTTAGTTATAATGTTTGCAATTAGTATCGGTTACTTGGTGTTGGAAACAGATGCTGTTGAAGGTGATTTCTTAAATGGGAGAATACACAATTCCTTGTAAAACTGACTGCTGAACCATTCAGCACAGAGATTTTGGTTGAGTGAGAAAAAAAGGCCTTGCAGAGAGGTCTCAAACAATTTGTGTTTTATTTTGACAGTTACACGCAGAGGAATGGTTTAGATGCTGCGAGGGGCCTTGTGGAAACAAATTACTCCCACAGTATATTTTTTACTCATGAGCATTTATGTCTATAGGAAATGAAGCCTCACATCAGACATTTTCTGTGACATATACACAGTTGTGTATCAGCAGGAGTAGATGGAAATGAGAAAAGAGGTATTGTGCATTTCTTTCTGATATCAGATGATTTGATTAAGCAGGCTTATGAAGGCAAAACTGCTGATCTGGTATATGGGAGTTTTATTTTAACATTTTTGAGATTTAGTTTTTAGCAAAAAACTTAATACAGAGTATCTGGGATCAATCATTTTCTTTCTTTTCTACATACACACTGGGCAAGTCAAATGAAACCTGAATGAAGAACTGCAGGATTTAGCTTAGCTAAAACTAAACCCAAGAAAAGTTAATAAAAGTAACATCTCCTTACTATTTTCCAGTTTATCAGATAACCATGAAACTCTCAAAGCAATCCCTTTCTTTTCTCTGTCCTTCTGTTCATGTGTTATGTTTAATCATCTTCATTTTCCCTTCAATATGCTGTTTTCTTCCCCCAAAAATTTGGCTTCTAGTCTGTATTCTCTCATTCTCTCTTTTCCCATCTTCTTCCCAGCTTTTATGTGGTGAACCCTGTTTTTCTTTCTGCATTATCATGCTTTCTGCTACTCTTTCTTTTCTTATTTATTTCTCTTTTATTACCTTAACTTTAATGTGATATTTTTTGGCATGCCTCTCACCAGCTTGGTTAAAGTCTTACCACAGAGACTTGTACCCGTGTCTTGACAATACAGGTAAATACACTGCTTAATATCCTTTCCCTAAAAGGAAAACAGATGTAGAAAACCACGCCATTTTCCACTGACAATATTATTTGAATAATTATTAAACTATCAAGAAATAAATTGTATATGGATTGGTGTTTTGGAGCTCCTTAGTCTTCATATAATTAGATATTCAATTCTTGATTTTTTTCTTGTGTAGTTTTCTAGGCAAAATTTATTTCACTTCCACTACATTTGTGTATACCGTATCATATCATATCATATCATATCATAGCTATTTAAATGTTATTACCCTGTTTGATTTTGCAAGCTTATACCAACAGCAAAGCTGGCATTACATCAGTAGTGATTTGGTAAAGACTCTGGAGGCAGCTCAGTTATCCAAAGGATGTAATGACAATTGTGGATATGCTGTGGTATCCTGCCAACGCCCCACCTGTTGATTCCGAAAGCTACAGGTCTCAGACCACCTAGGGCACTCCAGGGAACATTATGAAACACTGGTGTCTAATTCAGAGAGTTGAATTTTACTCTCTGCCTCAGATATTAACTTGTATTAATGTTACCTTAATTTGGAGCTAAGTCCCCTCCTTAGTGGGACTTTCCACATTGTTTCAGTATTACTGTTTTCTCTGGTTCTGTTTCATATGGAACATAAAATAGGGGTACTGGTGTTATCTGGCTACTAGTGGTTACCTGAAGTTCACAATTTTAGCTACTTGTGCTATGTGGATATTCCAGATTTCCTATTTAACATTTGCATTTATTATGGTTGAACTGGTAAAAGAATTCAAAGTCTCCGGAAGGTAAAAATAATGACTACGTATTATAGTTTGGATACATGTACATGTGTGGGCATACATTTAGCTTTTTAATCAAAGGGAATTAATGGTTCAATGTGCACAGCTGAGTTGCTCTTCATAATTTAATTTTTTATTCACAGTTGAGGGATTAATAATTTTGAAGTATTTAACTGCTACATATACATGAAAAAGCTCAAGAATAATATTTTTCAAAGTAGTAGTATATGGATTTATTCACCTCAGTTCTTTCCTCCCAGAAGACAGCAGAGGTCAGGTAGGATAAATCAGGACAGTGACAGTGAGGAGAACCAAAACAAGATTACCCTATTTAAATGTGGAGCATGTTTTAGGGCATATAATATAAAAATACAGAGGTGACATCTGCAGTTACCTGCTGGTGCTCACTAGGGCATGTCTAGTTTCTGTTCCTCCACATAGCTGGGTCTCAGATGTACTTGGTGGAGCACATTATAGTTCTTACATTTTCAGTTTATATTTCTTATAAAGAAATTCTATTCTTTATATAATTTCCTTATATTTGTAAATCCATGTCCTGCCCATTTACAAAAATGGCAATGCACTAAGGTGTGCTGTCAGACTAAACACAAAAATTCTTCTGCATTCTGTGGTCTAGGTGTGGCCATAACAGCCTAAAGCAAATCTGTCCCAAAGTGTCTCCTATGGAAGAATAATATATTTTGCCTATCTTAATCTTATCTGAAAATTACATGTTTCATACTTTCTTCAGTCCCTTCCCAACACAGAAAGTGAATTTTTGCCTGGCTCATGACATGATTTATTTATTTTTCCGGTGTTATTTCTAGGTTAAGCCTTATTTGTGAATCTTCTCAATACATGGCTGTTCATACTAAGGGTCGACAGGCTGGTCAAATTAGTCCACTGCCCTGAAAATGTGGCTTCAAAAAACAGCAAATCAAATGCTGAAGATTTAATTAATGCCTGAATCTACAAGTAAAAACAAAACAAAACAACAATCAAAAAACAAACCAACTCCCCCCCCCCCCCCCCAAAAAATAAATAGAATTATTCTACAAAATAGAAAGCTCTCATTGATTTATTTTGGTTCAGAAGAGAGGATAAGCTCAACTTCTCTCTGCTAGTGGGACACTCACTGTTCTTTGATCATGCTGCTAAAAAGATATGTGTGCTCTGTTCTTTGCTGAAACTGGCTATTATTCAGCAGAACTGAGCCAAAATTCTTAAATTCCCTATAAGTATTCCTCAGTCAAAGCTTTACCTCAGATCACTGGCAATGGATTTAAGGGGAAAAAAAAAATAAAAAGGAAAAGATAGGATGAAATCACCACCAAATCTGCTGTCAGATTATTTTAAGAAGTCAGTTCCAGTCATTTAAACTGACTCAAAAATATGCTGGTAAAAAAAAAACAGTATAGTGGAAATGAACTTAGTGAACTCAAAAGAAAAACAATAGCATCAGACAATGTAGACTGCTTCCCTGAGCTTCCTGTCATACAGTTAGTCCCTAAATCCCAACAGAGCCAGCAAAGGCAAACAACATTTTATAAAGCAAACACAGAAGTCTGGGTCTTTCCTGTTTTTCATAATGAGGTCACCTGAAAAATGAGCTAGATATATCTCAGGTATTTGTTTTCTGTTGTCTTCAGCAGCTGTTGTGCAGAGAAAGGAAGAGTTTTCTTTCCTGTTATTTGGTTTTTTAACAGATCCTGTGCATGTCAACACTGAAGAAAAAAAGCAAGCATGAAAAGAAAAGCATAGGCTATGCAAACAATTTCTCCTCATACAGGTCATCGATGCCATGAGTCAGAAGAGGAAAATGGAACTCAGGATGCCAGGCAAACATTAAAATTACTCACAAATGACTTGTAAATTACTCTGTTAAAGAGGTAACAACAAGTTTATATGAGATGTTTGAATAGCAGAATATTATTCAGGAACTGCTTGCTATTGAGTGTTGAAACTACAATAACATAACCTCATGTATTGTTCAAAAGCAAAGGGAAGTCCCAACAAAGTACTATATAATTCCTAAAATAAAATAGTAAATTAGATAACAAACCCTCAACGTATCATTTAGAAAAAGTTCTAGCCCAGGCAAAGTATACGTTGGGTCAGTTTATACTTTACAGGCACTAGAATTTGGCAATCTTTCACTGAGAAAAGAGTCTTATTGCTATCCATGTGAGAGATATGTTGCACAAGTAACATTGATCCAGGCAGCATATTTCTTGAAATGGGATATGTTATCCAGAAGCAACTATACAGTGTCTGTTAAAATGGTCCAGTAGCAATGGTGGTCCATAAAAGATAGGAGAAAACAGCTACAGACCTAACATAAAACTTTAACGGGGCAAAAGGCAAATTGAGCTATTAACACTTATCTTAACAGCAGTTTTGCACCAGAATAATTATTAACTTCAATGTGGCTGCCTCTTTTGTTCATCCATGCGAGCTGGGGAAGAGCTGTGCCTACAGTATCCCCCTGAACAAGTTAGCAGTCTGTGCCATAAAGATGACTTCTTTTAATGGCTCCTAAAACTTGTCTTTGAGTATGTGAATTCCTCAGTGACTGTGTCCACCGATGTGTAGGTATGTAGCAAATGAATGTTTACCTTTAAATGATGTGCATAGTAAAGACATTTCAGAATATAAGCTCCAATGCTATAAAGTAAGTGTTGTGGTTTTCTATATTGAGAGCTTTTGGGGTGGGATTTGTGAATCAATAAACTTCTTCATGTAACTGTTTCTGAAAATGGCATTTGATATCAATAAAATATACACAGAGAGATTATTTTTATGAAGTTTTGAGAAAAACACTTGCTTTCAGTTCTGGACTAAAAGGAGAAAAGATTGAAACAATTTCTATTCAATTTCAGAGTCATCATGTTTTTTGCCTGGCTGAAAAATGAGCAAACAAAACACATCAAAGGTGATCATAGTCATTAAATTTTAAACTGCAGATATATGCAGACATTTATTGCCTGATTGGATTCTGAAAGATTAACTTATCATAGGAACCGCTAGTTCAGTTAGATGGCTACAGTGGCTAACATGTGGTTGATTTATTGTTCTCAGGGGACAAAAGGAATTGAAATTTGACAGACAGGATACGCTGTATCCACTTACTGGAAGAACATTAATTCCCAGAAGTCAGAATATATGCATTACAAGCAATGCATCTTTTCATTTTGTTTTGTTTTTCAAGCAGTATACAGCTCAAAATAGCAGAGATGATGCCTGAATGCCTAAGTAACTCTTATATGGTGAACTGGTGCACAGGAAAAGGAAGCATGTCTGTCCAAGAAGCACTTCAAGGAAGCCTTGCAAGCATGCTTGATTTAATGCAATGTACTTGCCAAATCTCTTGAGCTATTAAGCAACACAAGTCACTTTGTGCAGCATGCTTTTCTAGGAAAAAAACCATGCAAGATAAAGAATGTGTGAGTTATAGATATAAACTAGGTTACAAGTTGAGAGCATCTGTAAAATGTGATCCAAAAAATCCTTAACATACCAACCTACCTTCTTGCCTACTGCATTTGACTCATCTAAATCTTGCACTGTACTTGCCTATGAGAAAAAAAAAAAAAAAACCCACAGTGAAAATACCATTTAAACTGATTCTGATACTAAATTCTGATACTTGTGTAACCAAGTTTTTCTTCCAGATGAATAAAAGCACATCCTTTGAAATGAAATGCTTTTTAAGATATGCTCTGAATGTTTTAGGTGAAAGTTTTCTTAGCATAATGTATTGTAATGCCAAAAAGGAAGATTTTTTGGGGGACCAGATACTAGCTATTCTAAGCAAAATAGATTGTCTTTATTTTGATGGAATAGAATCTAATCAGAGTAGACTCTAATCAGAGTAGAATGTAATCAGATCCATGTATTACATGTCACCATTGGAAAACAGAGCGTGCTTACACAGCTAAGCATATTCAGTGTGCACACTCACAGGAAGTTTGTAGTAAAGACCACAAGAGGTAGCAATGCAAAATTCAAAATCCTTTGGAGGCATTTCTGGTCACTATCCCAGCACTTTCTCAGACAGGTGATGAAACCTTTTAGAGCAAACTATACTTAAAGAACCACTATCATTGAGAGAAGCCCAGAGTCCTTGGTTTTGTCCTTTCCAGTCTTTCTCGGGTTATCTAGGAGTTCAGTATCCCACCTAGCACTCAATGAGCCAACGCTGCAACCAATCAAGCAATTGGAAGTTTTCACTCAGATGTCTTCAAAGACTTTTCCTGCAGCTACTTCATTTTTTTTTCTTCTTTCTCTGTCTATTAATGCCTGCATAATTCTTCACCTCTGTTTTGCTCTGAGGATGGAGTGTTTGCCCTAGGTATACTTATTATTGGAGTTTTTCCAGCTGTGGGATGCTGGGTTTAGAGATCCTATTTCACTTAAAAACAGCTTACACTCTGTGAGAGTGTAAAATATTCTGACTAGATAGTTACTGATTTATTGTTGCCAACAGTGGTTTTCTAATTCCATTACTATAATTTCCACTGAAAATTCCATTTACAGCACCCTATGTTTGGACTCCAGGTAAATGAAAGTCAGTAATTTAGTGCTGTGAATGTGCCTCACTATTCTAATCAACATCTTACTTGTTATAGGCTTTCTTTCTTTCATTCCTTCTAGGGAAAAAAAAAATATCCCAAAGAAAAAATTGCCACACATTTTTAAGAAGAAAACAAATGAGAGGACTTCAAGTGTTACACTACGTATATCACATAAATTATCCTCTATTCTTAAAAACCCCTGTACGCTGTAATTTAGAGCCAACATGCAGTCACCTATTTTCCATTGCTGCTGAACTGGGTTACCACCTGCCTTGACTCCATCCTTTGGAAGGCTGCCAGCATTGTTACAATTTAATGCTATATCCCACTGTGTCAGGAAAGACATGCCTCCCCAGCCTCACTGTCAAACAAGTGCTTGTCAACATCCCTTAATTATTGCTATTATTAGGAATGAAAGTTAAATAAATGTGCTTTGTGAATGGTAATTTCTATTGTCTGGTTTAGTTTTTGTTAGGTTCAGTTGTGCTACTATGAAATAAAGATTTAATTGAAAGATGATTTTAGAGTCAGGTCTCTCAGTTTATATATCATTATTTGTAGTAATTTTTGTGCAAGCTGTGTTAACATTTACTTTTCAAAATGCTGGTACAAGAGGGAAGAACACAAATTCAGGAAAAACCTCTCTCAGTAAACAGAAAATAAATGTCAAATCTCCCGGACACTACATAGGCAAAGAAGGATACAAGTGACATTTTCCTCCCAGAAAAGATAAAAACTGGAAAGTGGACACAGCTTCATTTACAATGTCTATCTTTGTACCCAGGTGAAAGGTTACTTCTAGAAAATGTGGCCTCTGGTCATCAGAGGATGATAGGTCAGAGGGGTTTTTTTTATCAGTGGAAATAAGTAAATTCTGGCCTTGAACATTTCCATGGGTGGTGCATCCATGACTGTTGGCAACCTGTTCCAGAATATTACCAATCTAGCAAGTTAGGTAGCAGTTTTTTCTAAAAGGCAATCCAGTATAGTGAGTGGGGATCTACTCATGCATACACAATAACTGATTCAGAGCTGTACACTGATCATTTCCATCCAGCTTGGTTAGCAGAAGCAACAATCCTTTTGCAAAGTCAGCTTCTGACTTGAAAAAAAAAAAAAAGTTCAAACTTTAAATGCATCCTGAGAAAGAACTATAATGGTGCTAAACTTTTTTGTAGTAGTTTTCTATATACTCATCCAGAAACAAGAGGATCTAAGTTTAACCTTCTCAGTTAAAAGATTCAAACTTCTATTTCTCCCTTCCTATAAAAACAATGCACATGCTGCCTATCCTAACATCTTTTGCAATATTATATGAAAGTGCTAGTTGAACACAGACACCTTACCAGCCAGGCAGCCTGTGAGAGAGGGCTTATTGGACTTAAAAGTCTAAATTCCTTCCAAGTGCTATCCTAGGTCCTAAAGAAGATGATCTTAATTCTTGAGCCAAAATATTTCCCTTCATTTACAAGGAAGACCAGGTGAAGGAAGTGAAATATTTTTGTTTCTCATGTGGTTGCTTCATTGACCACTACCTCCAGTTTCTAGGTGATTTCTCTACAGAAATTCCAAACGAAAATGGAAATTCAAACCCATCCAAAACATTTCAGGAATTTGAAAATCAAGTAAAAAATTTTCTATAGTAATTAACTTCCAGGCTTATCACCAAAATAGCCATAACATTATATTAATATTTTTTTTTAAAAAAACAGAATATACAGCTGACTAGACAGTGGCTAGTTTGAAGTATATAAGAAATAGACAGGAGGTCATTTCATTATCTGTGAACACGTGGCATTTAGAATAGATGAAGTAGGGAAAACTGAAAGTATGTAGTATTTTGTTGGTTGGGGTCCCTGAAGAATGGTTATCATGGTTATATGTTTTGAAATGACTTTCTGCTTATTCTGCAAAACTTCTCCTTATAAATCTGAACAAACAATTCTAAAGTAAAAAAAATTCTAGAGTAAAAAAACTCTAGAATTTTGGGAGTTTCAAAATATTTACATTTGAATACTGATAAATTCAAGAATTATTGCTAATATTCAGAATCCTTTATAGTCTATCTGGACAACATAATTTTCTCTTGCAGAAAACAAATAATAATGATTTTGATGCATTAACTCCACCAGCCTATTAGCATGTTCTGTAAACTGGAGTTTAAAATATTAGTATTAATCAAAAATACAATTTTATTCTGGAAGCACTCATTTTCTTAATTTCATTGAGATTTAATCCATCAGTTAATACCATTAATAACTCTTTCTTATTCAATACCAGTGATGTTTCCCTCATTCGTTGTACCACTGAGCCTACAGCTAGTTTTGTTTGAAATATAATATCCTACATCTAATTCCTTTAGATGAAGTCTATCTAAAGACAAATTTCTGTGAATAGAGCAGAGTTAACACGTGGCTTGTGTTACTCAGGGCACTCCTTGTTTACTACCCACAGTACATTTTCATTGATAGCACTGTATCCTTCAGACATGGTCAGTCCATCACAGACTGTAACCTACCCTTCATCTCTTTCCAGCTGAGTCAGTGTTTTCCTCTATGTTCATTTATGGGCTGATCCTGAGAGGCACAAAGAACCTGCATCTGCAGTGAAGTTCATACACTTCCTGACAGGATCTGACACTTGATTATTTCTTCCTCTTTTACACATAGTGCATCTGTCTATATTGGCTCTCATTTTACTCCAGTGGTTTTCTGTAATAATTATTGCCCCTTTTCCTGAATCCTTCTATGTTTAGCATACTGTCTTATTTGTCATTTCCAGTTTTAAATGAAAATCTTGAATGACACTGAATGTAAAACAGCCTCCAGTATGAAGGCTTCCTGCTAATTTGATGATAACATCCCAGTTATGCTTTGTGATTAACCTTCCAGCCAAGAAGCTTTTGAAACATACAGTGTTCCTATTACATTTGCATCCACAGTGTAAATGGAAAATGCATGATATGTGATCTCTTTCTGCCTACTGGCCTCACAGGATATTTCAATCTGCAGTTTTCCTAAAACTTAGTTTCCACACCTTATACTCAGTTAAATTTCTCATCATTCAAATAAGTGATTAATATAAGCCTAAGGCATATGAGCCCGTTGAAAATATTTCCCCTTATAACATGGTATTACTGTTCATCCAAATATTTATTTTCTCCTACATCACCAAACATTTAGAACCATTCAGTGTGGTCCCTGCTGCTCATTAAATATACGCCCAAAAGGTGAACAAAGGTGGCCCAATCCCATGGAGGCTGCCACAGCCTGCAGCACCCTGTCCTCAGAGCTCCCTGCAGTCCCAGACCAGGGCAATGCCAAGTGCATGGAGTTGGGTTGGGAGCAAAGCAGGTGGAGTCAGGGACAAGGCTGGAGCCTGGAATCCTGGAATCCTAGAGCAACACCAGGGTAGGCACCAAGAGCACTGGGATGGGCTGAAGTGTGGTACTGAGCAATCATCAGGGAAGGAAAAGCTTAGTGCTGCCCTCAGGGCTCTGACAGCAGCTTGGTACTTAATGTTTACCTCATTTTTTGTGTTGCAGGTGTCCCAGTATGCAATAAAAATATAATACATGTCATGAATGATATAAAAATGTGTGTTTCCAGGTGCACTCTGATTTTATTTTTGTGATAGCTACATGATATATTGAGGACAAATTTTATATCATTTTTTGCAGTCCTATTTTTTCAATATTTATATTCAATATCTTTCTCTGCTACACTAGTTATAGAATAGGACAGCATATGAAGGAAAAAACCATTTCTTGCTGGCATTGTTTCAAGTTTATAGACCTTTACATTAAATGAGTTCTTTATAGAAACTACTGTGATCCATGAGATAAACATTCAACTAAGTGCTTTGTCAACACAATGTCAGTTGCAAACACAGTAGATGTCTCTAACAACTCAGTTGTTTGCATCTCAAGTCCTCATGGTCACTGTGCTAATAAAATGCACATTTTCTTACAAAGCAAGATCAAGTTTCACTCGTCTCATTTAAAATAGTTGAAATGCTTGTGCTTAGGTGTAAAATCTCAATTAATTTGTTAGCTTAACACTTTAATATTTAAACATTAAAGATTATTTTTGGTTCTCAGTGTCATACAAATACATTTCCACAATTTCTGCTCTTTGATGAGAAAAGGAGTAGCATCGGGAATAGTAGAATTAATAATTTTGAGTGCTACATCCTCTTTGCAACAATTATCCAGTAGCACCAAACCCAGCTGAGATACTGACTGGGTGCTCTCTGAATCTCTTGACAGTGCTGGAAGCATTCACACTGCTGCCTAGTCCCCACCTAACCTTGATGTCCTCCCTTTAATTGAAATACACTGTTTTAGCAGAGCTCTTCTGAAGACTTCATGCACAGGTGCAAGATTAGTAACTGCCCTGCTGAGAAAAAGGCCATAAAGCAGTAGTAGATAATCTGTTTGGGACACCTCAGTGACAATTCAGTCACCCCATTTCAGCCGACCTGGAAAGAAAATATTTTTTTAAAAAACATTGCTGTTCATTTTTAATAAAACATGGAATTATCTTCTCATTTCTGGTTATTTTTCACCCTTTTCATTCTACCTTTTGACCCCATTTAAAAAATCCTTCATATTTAAACAATTCCTGTACAGAACAGCAAGTAAATTTTTAAGTAGAAATCGATCTAAACTTGGACTTTGAGGCAACTTCTGAGTAATGTGGGACCAGCCTCTTCCATTTTTATTTTCCTTCTTCAGAATTAGATACAAATTTGGTGTGTTTGCTGTTCATGTACAAGTCAATTCACCATTAACAGTAAATGAAAAAACAAAGGTTAAAAACATTTTCACGGTTTATCCTTTTCCTTTATTGCACAACCCATTGTTTAAGAATTAAGAACTAACCTTTTGCCTCTTTACCTCTCACATGAGGAAAGGCTGAAGAAGACTTAGGCAACTTAAGAATTTTTACAATGACTCAGCAGCCATATTGGCTTTAGTAAGTGTAAAGTTATTATGAAACCAATACATTCAAGTTCACTATATTTAGCTCAGTAGAATGGAATACAGCAGGAATAGCAAATTTTGAAGCATTCAGAAGTTGTGATTTTATGCACTATAATTTAGCATACACCTATTTTTTTCAGAAAAATAAGATGTTGCAAAATACAAAGGCTCTTAATTATCCAGCTTTGAATGTCATTTTTTTCTGTCAATATATCCATCCTTTCTAGTAGAATGTGTAAGTATCCATTGGTGAAACTGTATGTTCCTACATTAGAAAATACTTCATCTGAGCACTGAGAAGGCTTAATAAATTAGTGTTTTGGATTACTATGTGTGCTCAGGATTTTCTCAGCAGTTAAAATAACCCATTTATCCAGTGTTCTATTCCACAAATCTACAGTTCATTTTTAAATTCAAGATGTTCTAAGCTTAATATTTTTTTTCCATGACCGTTTCATCATGAAAGTTCTGTGATTTTTGGTAAACTGGATCCAGTATTTTAGAGTTATTGTTAATTATTACAGACTGCCTTACTACCTAATCTAAGATAAATTCTTGGTGTTCTGCAGAAACAGAACCAGACACTGTGCTGCACTAAAGGACATAAAATTTCAGACTCAGTTCCATTAACATCTATTTATGTCTGCATGCTCTAACTGAATTTGAGAACTGAGTTGAGGGTAACAAAGAAAAAGCTGGAGAAAGGTGGCCTGATAGTCTACTGCTCCATTACTTCCATTTAGTCACTTGTCTCTGGAGGATCGGAAAACTGGCTGTTGTAATAATCATCTTATACTTCAGTGGAATTCTGAGTAACTGATTGCCTGCTAGACTCGGGAGTTATCTCTTAACAGATGTTTTGTATTTGTGCAAATGCACTTGCTTTTCATTTCAAGGTAGCAATGTCACTCTCATTTTTAAAGTCTGTGTTTTTGTTAGTGTTACAAACAGAAGAAAACAAATATGAATACTTTTTAGCCTATGATTGAGCTTATAAGATCTAAAGTAACCTGACTTCTTTTGGCATCTAAAAGACTGAAATTTTCTTTTTTTTGAAAGAGAGTAATTGTATTTTTCTGCATGGGTCTTACACAACTGACACTGGAGGAGTTGGCCATATGGCTGCCATCACCACAGTGGGGAGTTGCCATATCAGTCATCAAGATAACTGATTGAGCTAGAATTCAACTCAGGTATGAGGCAGCACTGTAGTAGTTATTATAGAGTGTGGTGATGGAGTTTTAATGTAGGAGTTTTATTTATTATTATAACCACCTACATAAATGATCATAGATATTTTTTTTCCTCAGAAGACCTTTTTCACCTTCAAAGGAAAGATTTGCGTAGATAAACACCCTTAACAGGCAAGCCCTAAACACTCACAAGGGTCTGTATCTCCACTTGTATTTCTTACTGTGTAGGATTTTCTTCACTGCTTTGAATATTTAGTGACCCTATTAGTTACTGGAAGAAATTCTTCAGTCAATTACACTGAATAGGTTGACAGATGCTAATGATGTGCTTGATTCAACAAAATGAAAACTTGGGAAACTTGGTTCTAAAGTGAAGATTATTTTATAGCCAAGGTGTATTTTTTTATTCTGTCCATAATGCACCTTGTCCAAAGGGTCTCTATAACTTTCTATAACAAAATCTTTTATTCTGAGGTCGATTTTCTGTTGAAGATATGACAGAGGATTCACACATACACTCTACATGGAGACTTGACATTTCTTCTCCTACTGAGGCTACAGGAAGGTATGCAGGCTGCAAACACATGAAAAATCTCCAAACATGGAAACAGTATAACTGGTCCTTCTCACTCTCACTAGATGGTGCTGCAGAGTAGTTTTCTGAAAAATAAATAAATAAACATAAAAACAAAGCAAATTGTTCCCAGAAATTGCTGGTTTACATTTCACTTTCATAATTGCTAAAAGAGTGGAACAATTATTAAAGGGGGAAAAAACATAAGCAATGTAGGTGTAATGGAATTTGAATTCACAAACAGTCCAGATGTCTAAACTCTAGTCCTTTACAGAATTTATGCCAACTAGATTGTAACTTTGGAAATTAAAATAATAGGATTACAATAAGAATGTTTCAGGCCAAGTTTTTCATTGTGTCTTACCATGCTCTGCCATGGCACATCATTTATTCTGTTTTTAAGTACCCAAGCTAGTTTCCTGAAGACCTCAACAGCATGGTGTGTTCCAGTTAGGTATGTGGGATTCACAGTTAGGTTTTCCTGTAGGCATTCTTTCAGATTTGTCTTTGGAATCTCTGAAAGGCCCAATCTAAAGTTCAGTAACCACAAGAACACAAAATGTTCTCATTCAGAAACAGAGGAGGAGAATGTGCCTTTTGTAAGGTAACTGCTAAAAGGCTTGAACAGGTTGCCATCAACTGGGAGGTGAAGATATCCTGTCTTCAACCTGAGCAGATGCAAGGGGCACAAATTCTCTCCACACAGAATGTAATAGGCCAGGGAAGGCAAAAGGATGAGAACACTTGTCCTATTGCTGGGTCACATCAGTGTACAAAGAGAAGAAAGGACTAGTGAGGGGTGGGAGACTAAGCTCAAAATACAGCTATGTTGTAGGTTATTGGTGACAGTATTCACAGCAAGAAGTTAGAGGAAAAGAAGAATATTTTTTGGCTCTGATTCAAACATTTGTTATGCTATTTTCATTAAACAGTCTTAGATAAGTATGGAAGCTGCTGAGGACAAGGACTAGTGTTCAGGTTTTCTGGAGGAGTTCCTCACCACTGATGAACATACTCAGGATCCTTCTTGTGCTCTCACTTGTGTTCTCTTCCCTGTCTTGCAGATGCATCCCAGGAGCAAAAAGTTGCCCTTTCCAATAGGGTGGTTAAAGGAGAGGAGAGCCTGAGACTTGCATTTTAATTTCCATAGACCTATCTAATGCAGGGCTACAGGTGAACAGATGGGGGAATTCTGAGATAGACATCTTTTCCTTTTGCATTTCTAATGACTGTTTTCCCTGTTTAGCATGCTATGCAGAATGCATCGCATTCTGTGGTCACTAACTAATATACTATATAGGGAATACAAGTATTTCACTCACATCCCAGTTCAGTAACTGGAACCTAATAAGAAGAACTGAACTCATATGAAATTCTGGTGAGAAGACTTTATTTGGAACACGAGAAAAGAAATACTGGCTATAAATTGTATTTATCTTTGAATAAGATTCCCAAAAGAAGGAAAGCTATCTATTCGCTCCCCAGACAACTTTTAAAACTAAATACATCAAATCCATTAGAGAAACACTGTTTCTTGTTTGGTTTTTTTCTCCTGATGCCTGTTAAGTCCTAACTGTTCTGAGTACAGCTTACTGTACATCTCAGTTGTGACTCTCTTCATGCTTGTGTTGTTTGGGTTTTTTTCACTTTGACGAACAGAGAAATAAATATTAATAAGCTATCTAACAACTATTTAGTAGTAATCTGTCTGTCTATATTGAAATCAGGGTTAAAATCATTTTAAGAAAAAATTGACAGTATGTCCTAATATTTGTAGGAGGTTAAGTATTAGGAAATATACTGCATATCTTTGAACTGGCACACAGGGGAAAAATGATACATCCTTGTACATGCAATAACAATACAAATGCAAACACAATACAGACATATGTAAAACAGACGCACATATGTCTGGTGCAAGAATGACACATAGAAGCTGATTTCTCCCCAATGCCTGTTTTAAATCTGATTCCATTAATTGCCAGCTGGCTGTGAGCTGGAAGAGGGCTGTCAATGGAAATGGCAAAAACAGATTCATCTCTTGATTTAATATGGATGGCTCAGTACACATAGTCTGTGCTATGCATTTATTCATGCACTTTTCTAATTGGTCTCTTCAAATTGTAGATTATATAATTTTAGCTAAATCATATGGGAGGAAGACAGAGACCAAATAAAGAGATAAATTATTAATTTATATTTTATTTTAATTCACCTTAATGTAGTTAAATATTTTGAAATGTTTAAAGTTAAAATGAAAAACAAATGAGAAATTCTTTGATTTTCTCTTAACGCCAAACAGCTATCACATGCTGGAGTCTGGAACACAAAGCAAGATACATCATGTGTGACCTATGAAAGAGAACAAGTCTTCATAAGGTGACTAACAGGAAAAGGAGTTTAAAAATATAAGTTTTAAAAAAATAATAAATTAGGATTTTAATTGTCTCAGAGAAAAAGTTGCACATTCTCCTCAAACTCTACAAGTCTGACTTTATGTGAAACCAAAGAAGATCATCAATATTCTGTCTCCCAGAGCTGCATCCAAAAAGACATCCAGGTATTTCCTGAAGTCTAAAGAAATAAGGTCATATTTCAGGGATCATATATTTAATCCTACTGCAAAACTGTTTGCTAAGAATACAAATCGTGGGTCCTAAGCAGGATATTTGGCTGTTGCTTTGTGTACCAGATCCCTAATTTAAGCTGCAGGCAACAGATCATGATTCATGTGATGAAAACTAAGTCAGATCTATCTTTGTCAGCCCTCTAATACAGTTAAATACATAACATACTTAACCTGCAAATATGGAGGAAAGGAAGAAAGTCACTCAACGATGTCAGTTGTGTACATATGAGAAAAAGTTAAGGTATCAAGATCATGCCTGATGATAAAAGCCAACTCCTTTCATTTTTGTCTGTTCCTTCATTTGTATGGTAATTTTTATCTTCCTCGTATATTGTAGAAGTGGAGCTTTGTTTGGAATACCTATATCCCTTCATTTGGAAAATTTTGCTCTGTGAGAAAAGCCTTTCTATTCTGTGGACTGTTGCCACTTTATGCAAGACATTCTTCCAGGTTGGCAGGGAGCAGTACTGTACTATAGCTGGTCTCAGAAAGTGACAAAGTTAAAAATTTCCAAGATACTTTCCAGCTAAAGTAAAAAAATAAAATAAATTATGCAACTGTGAAGTGTTATTCTATTTTATAGAATCAACCTTCGCAGTGAACTACTGGGATCTTAAAGTGAAGTTTCAGAAGCAGTAGAGTCTACTGCATGATATTTAAGAATATTTGATGAACTGATGAGAATTTAATATCCAGAAGACACTTAATATTTTGTGTATTATTTTTGGGTTGGATGACATTTTTCTTTACTTTGATTAGATGAAAAAGAAAAGCAATTTGAAATATCAGAATTTAAATGCCTTGTCCCCCATGTTCTTGACATGCCTATGAAATTTTCCCCCTCACAACATTTCCCTGTTGCTATGCTCAGTGATGATTAATAAGTGTAGCAGAGTAACATTTGTCTAAAATGAAATTATGAAGAATCTGACAATTTCATTGTCACTGATATATTTCAAAAGCAGTTGTCTTAAACATGCAGCAGTACCTTCTTTGAACCATTCAGGTTTTCTGCAGATCTGAACCCTGCCTTGCAGTTATCTGCACAAATATGGGAGTAAGAGATAGACTTCTTATTTTGAATGAGATTTCACAATTGCCTGACTTGAAAATTCTCCTTTGTACAGCTATAAAATGGCAATATATAAAGTGTTCCAGTAATAAATTAATTAATTTGGTATAATTTCAGTAGTAATATGTTTTTTATTTTATCTGGAAACATTACTGAAGAGTGCAGATTTCTGTACAAAAAATTCTTTTTGTATTACAGAATGAAATGCCAAAAATACTGATTTTGCTTTGCTCTGCAACATGCAGGTTTTGGTATAAACACGCTGTTCCTTTCACATATCCTTCTTGCACACAGCAGAGTTTGACACCATTGATGTGCATGGCTGGTTTCAACAGTATTTGATGTCAATAGGACCTTTTCCATGTACTTAAATGGATATAGGAAGAAGAGGGCTGGTTACATATTTACAGGATATATCCTGTTAAATGACCAAAGAGCGGTTAACCATCTGTTTTGCAGGATATGGGCCTTTTTTTCTAAATTATTTATATTCCTGCCATGTCACAGCTTTAGGACAATTACCTAAGGGTCTACTGCAGTGCCTGCAGGCCACAGGATTCCCCCACAGACATTCTGCAGGCAGAGGCTGTACACTGCATAATTAGGCTGCACTGAGCTCCTTGACAGAGTAAATTACCCAGGAAAAGCGTTGATATTTCCGTACCCACCTTTAAGAGTAAAATGTCTCTAAACAAAGACCAAAGGACCTTGTAAAAGCAGCGAGAACTTTTAATTTTAATTTCCTAGCTGACTGTTAGGACCAAAAACAATAAACCAAGCATTCATTACGCAGCTTTTGCCAGAATCAGTGTATTGACTTTAGAGAAGGTGTTAAGAACTGCAACTAACTCCTGTGGCAGCAGTCCTGCCAGGGCAGACCCAGTCCGACTGAGTTTGGAACTGTCTGCCTGTACTCATCTGCCTGTGCATTTTTAAAAGGCTGCATTCTGCAGTTGGGAGAGTTCATTAAGTCACTAAAGCATCAGATTTACTTGAGAAGAGAGGGGAAACTGCAAGTAAACTTTTGATAGCAAAGCACAAATGTGAGAAAAAAAGAATTTAAACTCTACTAAATAAGTGATGAGTGGGAATGAAATGTCTAATATCCTTAATGTGAGCTGGGTTTGTTGTTTAAGTCTCCCTGTGACTCTTACCCAATAGCAATGCCTCATTTCTCATTGAAGTGTATCCTGTAGGCTTGTGTGTCTCAAAACACCAATTTAATGATTCCAAAGCAGCCATGGGCATTGACTAGAGCTTTTGGACTAGCTGTAGCAATCACAGTAGCCTGAGGTAAAATGCATTAATTGCACTCCAGCATTGTCTGATAATACTCAATTTACTACAAAATGTAGTTTGTTCTTTGATCAGTGGAAGGAAGAGATAAGAAAAAGAAACAGAGAAAAGATGGATCCTTGTTATGAGGTGGCATTTTTCTTCCTTATCCTTACTGGTTTTATCCAAGTAGCTCTCGAGCCTGAAAACAATACTTCCCAAATGAGCAGATCATTGCTGAACAATTGTGAATTAGAACAGATTGTGAGCCTGTCAGGAACTAGATACTTTTTCCTGTTTTGCAGAGTTTGTAAAGCATGAAATCCTGAAGCCTAATATTTCCTTGAGAGAAAAACATCATCTTTCCGGAAGCAGACATGCTTGTTTTCTGTCATTAAAATGGTCTGGAGTGAAAAAATTTAATTGTTCCTGTTTCTTCAGGTTTAAAATAGATCTCTGAAGTTGTTGGCATAACCTGATTCACCTCTGTATCATTTACTGTCAAAAGAGTATTACCTTCTGGGGCAAAGTTTAAATTAGAGAACATTACAATGAGAAAGGAAAAATATTAATGTATAAGCTTTTTCTCCCTTTTTATTCTATCTTGAACTGACTGGAGCTTTACTGTGTTTTCAAAGATACTGAGATATTTAGAGAAATGAGATACTAATGTCAAAAGAGCATGGAAATATTTTCTTCACCGGTCTTCTCTAATTTTGTCGACTTTCAGTGTTTTATCCTGTGTTGTCTACTATTCTCTTTAAAATGAATACAGGGATTGTTTTTTTTTCTTTGTTTTGTTTTGCTTTTGTTTTTTGTTTTTTAATCAAATGTGCATGTGTTTTAAGGCCTCTTTTTTATTTTATCATGAAGTCATTTTCACAGAGCCGCTGACAAAGAGAGGTCTTGTCAGTCTCCTTGACCCCTGAAGAGTTGAAGTGTGGTAGTGCATATTTCTGGGAGTTCCTCAGTTTCTCTGCGAACCTTCTAGGCATCTGTGAGGTGTTTTTCCCCTCCCTTCCCTGTCCCTGAAACGTTATCCCATTGGTTGGTGTTATATGTCCCCCCCGCCCCTCTCCCGATGTTTGAAAAAGCCCGGGAAGGAGAAACCCGGTCTCTTCTCCCCCTGGAAGCCAGCCAGAATAAACATCCTCCGTTACCCCGGAGGGAGAAGCAGCACTTTTTGGTCTTTTCTTGGTCGTGAAGAATCTCCCTGACCCCCACATCGACAGAGCTAGCCTGGATTACTTCTGGGGGCTAAGGGAAGATTGCTTCAGTGAAGGAGATACTAAAAGTTGTCCACTCAGACTCTTCTCTTGTGACTTGTCCAAAAAGAGGAGAGACAAGAAGTACAGTCCCCTTTTTATAAAAGACAATTTGGAAGGATGGGGATAGATGTTAGACCAAAGATGACAAGCACCAGAAAGATGTCACAGGTCTTTAGAAGCATCTCTGAAATCACAGAGCAAAGTTAGCTGGGTTTGTGACTCAGTTAAGTTTCTGTATTGACTTCTACCTTCTTCAGCCACTCTTGAGTCAAAGCCATGGACAAGTCAACTGTGCTCAAGAAACTTGTTGCAAGACTGCTGCTGAATAATTTATATTTTAAAGTTGAAAATCTACTGTTTCTGTTTGATAATTGCTGTTAGAAATCTGTGGCAGACAACTTTGTGATGGTCTGGAATTCTTAATGTTTTACAAGCATTATAATTTGCCTGTTCCTCAAAGTGAAGCAAAACTGAGTTTGCTTCCATTTTATAACTATTTAAATTACCAGAGCTGCAAAAGGAGGATAAATATAGACAGAAACTAGGTCCAAAAGGAGAGATACATAAAAAAATGTAGGTTTGAGAACATTTCCTTTTACTATATGTGACTTCCACATGGTGACTTGAGAGGATTCATAAGCTAGATTTGTCTTCCATGTCTGCAGTTCACTATAAGCAGAGAGTGAGGTTGAGTGGGATCTGCTGATGAATATAGCAAGCAGAGCAGCTGCCTAACTCATACCTCACATCACCAGTGGGGCATGCCTGTAGTATTGAGCAGGATGTCTGTGCAATATTGTCCTCAATTTCCCCTCTTATCTTAAGTGTTTATGCTACATGTTTAAATTTTGATGGTCAACTCACCTAAATATTTATCTCACCTATCCTGTTCTCTAGAAAATTTAAGAAATAGTCTGACAGCTGAAGGACTTGATCAGGAAATTAAGAATCTTGGTTTCTTCTCTGTCTGAGTGCTTTTACATAGTTTATGTGGTAATATGTGTGGGAGATGTTCAAAAGGGAACAGGGTATCCACTAACTAGATGAGTGGTCCTGTCACTAACCAGAAAGATGGGCACCATCTTACCTGCTTTCTCCTTCTCTAAATACCATTAATTGTAATTTCCTTTCTTCATTGTAATATCAGCTAAAGAGAACACAGTAATGTTAAATAAGTCACTTCAGGACTGATCTTTAGGATAATGGAAAGCCTGAGGATAGTCAGGACAGATCAAACTGAAGACTTGCATTATGTATAACTTCACATATCTTGGGTAAATTACCAGCTGCTAATTTCATTTTCTGAAACCTGGATTGCCATTCTCTAGATGTGGTTTTTAATGGACTTATCTACATGTGCTTTTTAAGAAGTATATAATAGATAAATTCCAGAAATCCAGTCAAGCCAGGATTTTGACAGAATATAAATATAGCAGCCTTTGGTCCAAAAGTAACATTCACCTCATGCAGCTTAAGGTGGTACAATATGGCTCTATATAAAGTCACTTGTCTAGCATTGATGAAGATGAAGACACTGGAATCAGTGGAGAACAGAGACAAAGCCATCTGGTCTTGAAATTTGACACAGACATTCAAGGAATTGCGCTGGTGAAATCTTACTTTCTTCCATGGCTGAGAAAAACTTTTGTGGAATCCTAATCTTTCGCTTAGAAACCTGAATACCATGTTATTCCTAGTAAATTTTAGGAGACTATCAGATTTCTAACCTCCTGACACCTAGAAAACTGATATGTTTAAAAAAGTCAATGTCTATTTTTTGCTAGTTATTTGGACTTCTATTCTTGGAAAATAGAAGCAGTTTACCAATTGCCTATCAACATTTTAATCACATACCTGTTACAGGTTGGGTTCACAGGCCTTTGGGAGTTTCTCCACCTCTTTTCATTCCTTGTAGACTAAGGATAAATAACTAGCTTGCAATATATACATTTTGAATGGCAAAAAATTAATACAGTGAATCTAAGTTCTGTGTTCTGCCTTCAATAATATGTGAGCTAGATCTAACCTCAAAGTCATGTTTCAGTGGCTGCCATGCCAAAGGACTCAAGATTTTAAGCTCTGCTGAGTGCCAAAGTTTATTAGCTTGGGCTTGGTGCCACACTGACACAAATATGCAGCATCTGGCCAGCTGAGAGGTCAGGCAGGGAATGTCTGGGTCCACTTTCAGAAGGCCTTGCTGACATACTCCTTAAAGTGTTAATGGGAATGCATGGGTGGCGGTGTCTATAGTTCTACATCACCGGAGTTAGGGCTGTGGAAAGAGACTTTCCAAGTGATTTAAAGAACTTGGGCTGGGAGAAGTGGGAAATAGCTGACCTTCAGTCCATGACAGAAGGAAGGTAGACTAAAGAAATGTATGACTAGGACTGCTTGTACTGCATATTTCCTAACCCAAGGTGTGCCACTACTGAGTGTGGTGCTTTGGAATTTGGGATGATCATAAATGCCTAATCAGTGCAGGAGTACTTTTCCACTTACTGTGGTCGGAGTACTGCAACTTTTGTGCACAGGCCTTGCTATCAGACACTCATATCTGTATTGTTTTGAGATCTCTTTAATGTATATCACTCTGTGTAGAACTGCCCACTTAGAAAATAAAATAAGATAGAAAATCAATGCTATTTATTATATAAAGCATGTTTCAAAATCTTTCCTCTGTAGGTTTAAAATACAACATGTTATACTATACCATAATATACACATTATTATATAGTGTCATAAACAAAGTAATTTGTAATTTTGGGAATTTTTAGACCTGAATAAATTATATATTACTGAAGATAAATTAAAGTCCTTGTTTATAGGATGCTATATTGTTTTGTCATGTGCTAATTATTAGGTATGTACAAATTGTTATATTTTATGTCATGCACTTTAAAGTACCTCAGAATAGATGGTTAATAAATCAAATACAGCAGCAAGTGCATTTTGAATACATGAGTATAGTGCTTGCTTATCTCTCTGCCATAAAGCAATTTATAATATATCAAACTCCTTTTCAGGCATCCTAGTAATTTTTCAAAAATGAAATAAACTGCTTTTTGAAAGTAAATAAGTGCAACTGAATTGTGAAAAGGAGTTTCTTACAGGTCAAGAAAGTAAAATAATTTCCAGGACAATATTATTGAAATTTATTTCATTAATTCCTAGTCTTGAGCTTGTATCCCCAGCTACAGATTTGAATTTTGCTGTCAACATACTTAACATCTTCACTTGAAAACTGATTCTTTCAACTAGATACACATAAATGTTTATAAAAACTTATTCCCTGTGATTTCTTTACATGTTTATAAATCTCATTTATATCATCCCTTCAGTCACTTAATTTTCTTTAAATTTCTTCCAATTTTATAATTTTTAAATGCAAATACTTGTGAAAATCACAAGTTTCTCCTCCATTATCGGAAAGTACTTTTATTTTATAAATGACAGATATTATTCCTTATGTTTCATATCTATCTTATGTACTCCTGGGCTGATTTAGAGCTTCATCATTTATAATTTAGAATCAATGAGAGAATCTGCATTTAATTTTCCTTTTATTAGACTTTCACTGAATCTATTTGGTAACTTTTTTGGATATGACTAATCTAAACTTTGTCAGCATTATATTTCTCAGTGGTTTTAGAAGAATATTATTCCAAGTGATACAATATAAAAACCTCTTGTAAAAAAGCACTTTCATGTTACTATTGAAATAAGAGTTTAACCAAATGGCTATAGAAAAAAGAAATCTCTTCTTTACTGACTTGCTGAAATCATAAGTAAACTGTGGCACTTTAAAATCCCAAGTACAGAGGGCACAAGCTTTATTCAAAGGTTAACAAAAGGTGGCAGGTTAAATTGCTCAGACACATATTAGGTAACAGGAAGAGTCAGAAACCTCAGCTCTCAGGCCCCCTGCTTGAACCACTAGACACAGGCCCACCTATAGCTCGACTTTCTGTCAAACCCTGTATCTGTAATTAATCTTTCCTCTAACACAGAAGAAACTCTCTATAGACACCTATGATTTATTTCTTGTAATCCCACCTTCTGACCCTTTCCTGGAGGTCCTTTGTAACTTGAAATAATTTCACTTCATGCACCAAAGACATCATTACATTTCTTACTGATGAGATGTCATATACTTACAGACACTAGTAATTTCTTACATGGCTCAATAAGACCTAGCAACGTGAAAAAAAGGAAATATATTTTCTAGTCTTCAGTAATCTTATAAGCAAAGGCATCTCTGTATATAAAATCAACCTTATAAATATGTATAGATCTTTACATATTGATGACTAAAATTAAAAAGAAACCTGTAAAATTTTCAGTGTATCATTTGAAATCATAATATAAACATTTTGCAATGTAAAACATGACTTTGAGAATATTAATACTGTTTCATATACCTATATTTGGTGCTGTTCACCTCCTTAAGAATCTTGAGTGAGAGCTGATGGCTAAAATGAAGAAAGTTGGGGAGTTTCTGAGGTATGTGTAAAGAAATTGAAAGCTCCAGACGAATCATGAAATCTGTATCAATGTCAGGTTGACCTTAGCAAAAGACCAGATTTTGCTAATGCAGTGTCTAAAATGCTCATGCAGAGGTTAAGTTTTCCAAATCAAACTTCAAGTTGTTGGCAGGACAATTATAGGGAACTCCCTTGCAGCTGTTTGTACCAGACTTGGCCTGTAGTATATGTTGAATAAAGGACTACAGTTTCCACTGCAGCTTTCAGACAGCAAATGTTCTCTAAGTCAGAATTATTTATAATGTACTAAAGACTACTTAATTTATGTGGTGCTATTCTTGATTCCAAAATCTCCATCACATAAAATGAATACAACCATTCATAATAGAGTAGATTGCAGGAGTCATTTTCTACCAGCCCTGAAATCTTTAGAATATCTCTCATGTATAAGCTGATCTAACAAAAAGAGAACAAAACTAATTTTGCTTTAAACTACTGTATATTTTTCTAAAGTGTAGCATAGCAATAAGTGTACCTTACTTTTCTGAAGTGTCTGATCAAATCAGAAGGTTGCAATGATCTTAGAAGGTTATAATGATCAATAAAAAAATAGTTAATTTAAATAAAAATGAACACTTTTGTTAAAAGTAATTCAAAGCAAATCAGAAGGGAGAAGACTTTAAGAGGGATCATTCCAGAGGATGTTGGTAACACGATCCATAATTCCAGAACCAAATTTTTAAAGCCGTCAAGTAAGGAAGTAGTACATTGAGGTGTGGTTTATTTTGTATGTGATTCCTAAAACGTATGTGCTGAAGGCCTTATGCTGTAATTGTAGTTCCTATTGCTGAAGATAGAAACTGAATGATGGATTAGAGAGGATGCACATTTCTCATTTTGTTTAAGAGTCAAAAATATTCACTACTCATGCATTCTTAATTCATTAATCTAGCTGGATACTAATTTGCATACTTTGTTCAAGGGAAAAAATCTAGTTGGTAGCATGTCATTATTTTTCTAAAGGTGCATGAATAATTTGTGGTGATTGAATTCCTCCAACAAATTAATTTTTTTTTTTATCTGTTACTAAATGTCAAGACAAAGTCATAGTTTTAGATGCAATACCTTGTTAAAATATTAGCTTTGTTATTTTTCCATCAGTAGATCCTTTAATATTCAATAGTCAAATTTTGTTGGAGGTACCTGAGCAAAGAAAAGGTCATAAAGTTTTGTTTTCTCCCTGTAAATGAATAAACTGTATTCTGCCTGTCATGTCACTTCTTTTGTGATAGATTTGAGGAGATGTAAGGTGTGTGCTGTCACATTTTTAAAGATAACGCTTTTGTTCTGGTCTTCTTGACTAAAGATGGAAGAGCTGGAACAGAAAAAAAGCACAACTATTTCCAGTTTCCAAGGATTCAAATGGATTCTTTCCACACAAATAAAGACTTTTTCCATAATACTAAATTTTCAGATCAGGAAGGACAATCTTTACCACCACCCCTGAAATGTAGGCAGTGTATTTGAAGATCGTTATAGATACCATTCAGATTAATTAATATTTTCACAGTTGTAGTATCATGAACTTATTATATAGGTGAAATTTCTAAGAGTAGCACAAAAGTCCCATCCCCAGAAAAAACCACAACTGCTTTCAAAAACTCAATTTTGCAATGAAACTTGTTTATCAGGAAATACATTAGTTTGTATTCCTGACAGGTCTTTTCATTGCAACTTTCAAACCCTAAGACTGTGGCACTTTTATCTCAGTAAACAAAATGCAAAACATGGAAAATTGTGGAAGGAAAAAAAAGAATGAGAAGAGAATTTATGTTACAGGCACCTCTTTCCTTTTCTGGGATCTTTTGAAAGTAAAAACAAACAAACAGAAAAAAAAAAACCAACATGATATGAGTAGCAAGCTTTTGGGTAGATTGTTGAGCTGTTAAGTAGCTAGTCAATTCAAGACTCATATAAATGAATTTCTCAAGGATTTATAGCTGGTCATTCCCTAGAGGCAAAGTTAGTCTTAACCAAAAGCATGGATGTGATTTTACAACTTTATTATGGAAATGGCTGTAGTTTCCACTGTAATTACTGCTTGTTCTCTCACAGACATAGCTTCCAGAGTGCTTTAGAGCAAGCTGCTTCATCATACACTACACAAGGAAATTACTCTTTTCTTTATGCGTTCCCATGTTCTCACTCTGGTAATTATTTTCACTTCATGGGAATTATAAGGTGTCAAATATATTATTTTTTTACAAAAGACAGAAAAAGAAAACAAGAAGAAAAGAAATAAATCTATTGATATACCCATGTTATAAATGCTCACATTACCTTTAGTGGCTTTTAGTGCATTGAGCTAAACCCACTTTTTTTTTGCTACTCTTCATGAAAGTCTCCTGGGTTTTATAAATACCTGCTCCCTTAGCTAGACTTCCCTATGATCCTGGGCTTCAAAGTCTGGTTTTATGAGGAAACCACACTGTCTCCCTGTCTCAGCGTGCAATCTTTCCTGTCACCCGCTCTGGGGGCCTGCTAAGCGTGGCTCGCTGCGCACAGATTGTTTGTGAAGCTGCCAAACGGAAGCCAGCAGCTCAGTTCAGCTGAAAGAGATAAAAACAACATTATTTCATAGCTATAAAAAATCACAATAGACTTGTAAATGGTGCCTTGTACAAACAGGGTTTTTCTTCATGAAAAGAATAGGTCCTTCAACCAAGACTGAGACATCTGTATTGTTCATTCAACTCTTGTGCAATAAGTTGCTATTAATAGCTCTGCATTAGAAAATCTGGCTATAAATAACATCTGAAATCTACTCCCATAACACCCTTTGTCCCTCATATGCCCTCTTTGGGACATTTGTATATTTACCATGAAAAAGAGAACAAAACAACTTTGGATAAAAAAGGGTACGACTATATTGAATGATTCAGTTCCTCGGATGGCTTTCATTTTGTGGGAGGAAGAGAAGGGAGAAGAAGGATAAAAACAATAAACATCTCTCTGACTTTTCTCCAATATTCTAGCTAGACTAACAGGCAAACAGACACAGCTTGACAGACAGATGATTGTCTTATCAACTGAAACCAACTTGGAAAGGGTATATCCAGTCCTCCTAAAATAGCTAATTAATTGGGAGCTAGTCCCTCTGTTCTCTTGATATGGGAACTTTTCACAGCAGATGGTCTGTTCCATAATACAAACTGTATATTAGTTTTCACATCTTCCTGAAATGGAAGTCACTTAACAAGCCCTTCCAAATGAATGGCACCAGTAGAAAAAGCTTGATGGTTTTACCTCTCAGGAGGTAAAGATTTGACAAAGTGTTTTAAAAGTTTCATTTGTAATTTTGAGTCTTTTAGTTTGCATAATGGTTTTGTGTTGTCTATTGTTTTGTTTTTTTGTTTTTTTTTGTTTGTTTTTTTGTTGTTTTTATCATTTCTGAATCTGTGGAATGCAGTTTGCTCTTCTCTGTTTCTATTGACAATAATATTTTTGCTAGGGTGAAGCTAAAGGAACTATACCGTGTCCACTTAGTGGTTACTAATCTGAAAGCAAAAATACTTACTGAATTTTAACTTCATTGTAACTTCTTCACTGTGTGTCTCAAAACAGCTAGATCTGTTTAGTTGAGAACATAAGAATGTGACTACTATTCTTCACAGTCTTTAGAATAAAGTATTAGAACAAAACAGTTTCATTTGTGTCGTTCTAATTAGGAACGGCAGGAAGAACGACACGGACTCTCAAAGGAGTCAGAACAGGAGAGAATCTCTAGTTTATTGCTTCAGTCATGTTATATAGACTGGTTTGTGCAAAGTACAGAAAGGAAACTCTTATTGGTTAGTAAAGTACTACATTACCATCATTGGTCGGTGGGGTTCACCACCCCCTGACCTTCTCCTGCAAGGAAAACACAGGAATCAGAAAACAGCACCTGCAGTCTGTTTTGTGTCTTTGAGGATTGTTTTGAATCCTCCCATGAATTTCCCAGGCTAGCTTCTCAGGCAGGGCTGGCAGGCCATGGGCCTACAGCCTGCTCCAAAGCTAGCCTCCATACATTTGGAAGAAGGAAGATTTCCTTGCTGAAATCTTCTTTGTCTTCATTCATACAAAAGTTTATTCCATCTTTCATTGTTGAATTGGACCTGGCTTTACAGGTGTTGGTTAATATTGAAGAAGCTCTCCATAAAATTAACTCCAAATTGTGCTGCAGCTGTTTGTCACAGCTGGTTGGTTGTTGTTTGGTGGGGGTTGGGGGGGGGGGGGGGTTGGGAAGAAGATACTCTTCTGCTTCATGCCTTTCAGATGGTTTCCTACATCCAGCATCGTAAAAAGTTTTACCATTTTTAATCACCCAGTAGCTCACAACAGTTCCTCAAGGTGTCTCTGCTGTGCACCTAGAGGAAGTATGTTTGTATAAGGGCAACAAATTTGAGAAATGCAATATACTTCCTGAGCCTCCTTTTTTGATTATATATAGAAAATAAAAATCATCTGGGTATGAAATCCCACAATGGTACAGCAATGCAGTACTGCAGCTAAATCCTAGGCTTTCAGCCCTATTTTGTAGGCTCTCACTTGCAGGAAGCGTAAAAAATAATGTTAAAGCAAACTAGTAATAGGGACAATATATGTCATTTTATCTCTTATGCCTTCGGGCCATTCAGCTTGCAAGCATCACATTTCTGTACAGCAGTATTTCTTTTCCAGACATTCCATAGTGTGCACTTCTTGTGGAAACAAGGTTCTGAAATGCTCCTGTCTGCACTGAAGCTCTGTGGTTCCAGGATCATCTACAACTCAAGTAGGTTATGGAATCCGAGGTCCTTCTCTTCCCACCTTCACCAGTTAGCTGTTATGTGTAGCCAGTGTAGTGATGGCAGTTTACAATTAAGTAGTTAAATTTGTTTTATGCACCTGTATGCGCTCGTCATTAGGCAAGGGCTATATCTGGTTGATTGAACACTAGTAAGAAGTAGCAGGTAAAAAGAGACCACACCAGCAACATTTTTCCCAGCAGAAATAAACAGGTGCTCAGTGAAGGCATTCAGCTAAATCATGTGAGACAGATCCAGATGTGAATAAATGTTACTTGCAGTATCTTTGTGAACTTTATACCTTTTAAAATTAACTATTAGAGATGTAAAGCCTGGGCCTGAAAGTTATATTTGCTCTTTCTTAATTTAAAGTAGGCAATTGACAATGTTGAATAGCCTTTGGCCAGACCTATGCGTAAAAGAAATAACTCATAATAATTATTGTAACACATGTGAGTTTTCAAGCAATAGAACAGAATTTCCATGCTGTGTGTGATGATAGAGGGGTATGTTCAATTTTAAGTGTATTTGGAAAATATTTTAATGTCTCAGTTCTTGAAATTAAAACTAGATGATGAGTAATTGTAAACAGATAGATAAAAGGAAATTCCTTTTTTCCCCCATTATCCTAAAAAAAAACCCAAAACCCTGAAGAAAGCATACTTATTCATAGCAGGTAAGTAATTTTCATCAAGAAACAAGAATTCTTATTGTAAGCAAACTGTTGACTTGATACAGCTGCTGTTATATGGCTATAAGGGATCTTAGCAAATTTTGTGAATCTACAACCAAATAATGTTGATTTTATGTTATAAATTTGAATTGTGAATTGTAGTTTTCATTAAACACTTGGATTCATGGAAACGGTATTAACTTCAAAATTTATAGTGTAGTAAATAATTCCAACTCTCTGTGATAAGAACCTTTGTTTGCTGACCCTGTGATAAACTTATACATGTTACATATTATGTCCATGTTTGTAAAACACAAACCCAGGTTTTGGTTTGTAGAATACTCTAAGTATTATAGGTATATTTTTATGTGTACTGAAAGTAGCTAGGGTCAATGAAAAGATTTACAAAGCAGACAGCTTGTCTCTGTTTGTTTAAACAGAAGAGAAAAAATATTTCCAAAAAAATCAAGCAGTGCTGCTGCTAAGCTGATATTGAAAATTTTATTTATTATCAGCAGCCAAAATTCTTTACAGTTTTTTGTTTTCATGGGAAACCTCTTTTAAAAAAAGAATACCTCTTTAGTAATGAATTCTGCTTTTTCTGAGATTATGAATGATACCAAAAACTTTAAATCAACATACAAAATAAAAATGTATAGAATAGGAATAAAAGACTATTTTTCTCTCATGAGATCAATAATTATTGGGGTGGATTCAAGAGGATGTATTATTTTTGAACTGGGATCCAGAAGTTACCTAATTTTCTCTAGTAAATGTTAGAAAACTTAACTATGTTGCATGTTATAGCTAAATAAAATGAAAGAAGTACTTTAGAAGAATTTAAATTACAACTTTTGATTACTATTTTTACACGTCATATTGAGAGAATGGATACCTTGACTATCATGAATCCATACTGCTAGGGCTTTGAAAAAGCCAAAAATTCCTAAGTTGATCTAAGATATATTTACACAAGATTTTATGTGTCACAGCTTAGCACACTCTAATGTTACGTAACATGGACTATTTTGCTTTAGATAAAATGGACTACTTTGTTTTAAATGAAGGATTATATTAATTTCAGATTTTGCAACATTTATAAACCCAACCCTCTCAGAATTCAACAAGAGAAAATGCATGGGTGATGCTGAAGCCAACTACTAATTTCTTGCTAATGAATTCACATCTGTTTCATGTGAGTGGGTCAAGATAAAGACCCTGTGTACATCTATGCAGTAGATCAATTCATTCTTAGATTAATAAGTGCATATTTTTGCAAGTGTGGGCTTAAGAAATTTTTCACTCACTGCTGGCCACCAACTGCTACTGGAATGTGTTGCATGTACTTGGAGATACTTAGTCTGGTAAAAGAATATATTTGGAGGGAGTTATATTATTTTAGTTGCTCTTTTCTAAACCAGAAGTTAAACATTATGTATTACAGCACGACTGGACACCACCTGAAATTTTTTACTGGTTTTACAGCCCATTGCAGAATGTGTACACATTGTTGAATCAGTAAAATAATGTTCAGTCAGAATCCTAGAATTTAGCCCTTTATGTTTCTATACGGTTCTTGCCAATGATGATGGATAACAGAGGTTTAACATGGCAAAGCAAGTAATCATGATAAGCTGCAGGAGAATTCTAGTAGATAATTATTCCAACTCTTCTGAAAATCTCAGAATACATATTTCTGGTTGTAAAGGTAAGCATTTGTATTTCAAAGAATAATAGAGATTATTTTATCCTGAGGATTTTATCTTGTATAAAATAAAAGATTACTGGGAAGTAAGTTCATCCCTTAAGACTAAATGTGACCTTCATTATTTATCTGCTTTGAATCCTCTTCAGTTTAAAATTATCTTAAAATTTAGTCATCTTTTCAGTGTTGCTTTTAATTTTGCTACAAGCATTATTCTTAGATTCTAGTCTTGTGGCTTGGAAAAACAGTAAGGTCTATGTAGTGTCTTGGAAAACCAATGAGAAGTTAGAGACAAAATTAACTTAAACATTATTTATATGCATAAACATAAAAAAAGAATAGATCAATTTTTCTGACCATATATATTATATATATCATATATATATATATATATATATATATATATATTAGATTAATACCACTGCCCTCAGAAGTAATTTGGCCTTATAAACTGCATGTAATCAGACACAACTCACAGTCCTTTCTGCCCCAAGCTCCAGACATCAGTACCATTTCCAGTATTTGTTCCATCAATACAAACTTGCTCGGATATCAGGAAAAAAGAATATGAGCAAATGAAAGCAAAATGCCCTTATAGTGTCTATCTGAGGCTGTCTTACTGTGGTCTTGGCTGGAGTCTGGAGCTCACTGAGCAAGATGATTAACAAAGAGCAGGAGACAATCTTTGGATTTGTTTGGACGCATACAAGTAATCCATTGGCCTACACATGGCACTTGACAATTTCACCCCTTATTTTCCAATGAATTTTCTTAATTAAATGAACTGTTAAGACCAGTGCATGAATATGAACTGTATATGGCACATTACTTATGCTGCAATTTAGAGTACGAGAAATGTGACCATGTTCAGGCATCTGTGAACAGAAATTGGAAGTTGTGGAAAATAAACTCCTTTGTCCTAAACAGCTTTCAAGCAATAATTCACTCTTATAGAAAGGTCTATCCTAAGGTCATGCTACCTTTATTTCATAATCCCAGAACACAGCAAGGAAGTGAAGCTGGACATGACCTCTTTCAACTCCTGTTCATCAGAGCAGATGATACAACACAGACATTTCACTGCAAGGTCTGTGAACAACCTGCAATCATGGTATAATTTTGCCAGCAAGAGAAATCTATCAAATTGGAAGCAACAAAGCTTATTAACTTTTGGTTTTGTTGAAGTTATCTTTATCTAGAATGAATTACTGTATAATTTTAAACAAAACCCCGGTCTCAGTTAAATCACTCTCTAATTAACATGTTTATGCACTTAAATGAAAATGTACATTAAGTTTTTGTAGTTTAGTTGTCTGTTTCTACCTGACCCCATTATTTCAGTGAAACTAATGATATTTCACAATGAATAGTATCAGAAGTAGGCCATAGAACTCTAAGGAAGTTAAAAATCTTCTATTCTGATTGTATATACAGAGACAGAGTCAGACCTTGCTTCAAAAAAGCAGAGAGTATTTACAGGCAAAGTAACCAAGAAAGATTTAGGTAAAAACTAACCTTATTTCAAAACAGGTAACTGTTTCTTAATACTGGACTGTATTCAGGCACACTTTGTGTTAATTCACTGTCTGTTTTCCCTGCTGTGGTAAATGGATGAACAGACTGCTGCATTAGATTCCACACACTGTGAGCAGAGTCATGGAATCATAGAGTCAGACATAGAATAATAGAATGGTTTGGGTCATAAGATCATATTGTTCCAACCCCATTGCCGTGGGTAGGGACACCTTCACTTAGACTGGGTTACTGTGAGCACTTTTCATCCTGTTCTTGAACATCTTCAGGGATGGGAAGTACATAATCTCTCTGGGCAATTTATTCCATTGTCTCATTACCTTCCAGTCAAGAATTTCCTCCTAATACCTAATCTAAACCCTCCTTCAGCTTGAGAAGATTCCCTCTTGTCCTATTACTACATGCCCTTATCAAAATTCCCTCTCTGGCTCTCGTGTAGTCTCCCTTTATGTACTGGAAAACTGCTTTGTGATCTCCCTGGAGCCCTTTCCAGGCTGAAAAACCACAGGTATCTCAGCCTGTCTTCATAAGCAATGTGTTCCAGACCTCTGGTCAACTTTGTGGTCCTCTTCTCTTCCTCCAACAGGTCAACCTTTTTATTGCATTGGGGGCCTCAGATGCAGCACTCGAGGTGGGGTCTCACAAGGGCAGAGTGGAGAGACAGAATCACCTCTCTTGACTTCTTGGTCGCACCTCTTTTGATGCAGCTCAGGATTCATTTGGTCTTCTGGGATGCAAACACAGTTTGCCAGGTCATACTGAGTTTTTCATTCACAAACGCCTCCCTCCCAGTGCTTGTCTCAGTCCATTCTGGATGCAGCCTGTACTTGTCTTTGGGATTTCCCCAACCCAGGTGCAGGACCCTGCACTTGGCCTTGCTGAACTTCATGAGGTTTGCACAGGCCCACCTCTCAAGCCTGTCCAGGTTCCTCAGGATGGCATTGCTTCCTTCCAGAGTGTCACTGCACCCCACGGCTTGGTGTTACTGGCAAACTTGCTGAGGGTGCACTCAATCCCACTGTCCAAGTCACCTGCAGAGATGTTAAAAGTGCTTGTTTCAATACCAGTCCCTGAGGAACAGCACTCGATAGCATGATATTTTTAGATGGTGAGTGTCAATCTTCCTCTGTACATCACTCAGAAAACAGACTGAAGAGCAGAGCAAAACAGAAAGCAGAAAGTACTATTTTCAGTTTGTTCCTGAAAAGTGGTGATAGCAATGTGAAGCACTCTAGTTAACCTTAGGAACTGATCTTTCTTCTGCATGAAACAGTGAATTTCCTACCTATTTCAATCTTTTGTAGGTTTGAACCACTGTTAGGCTAAAACATCGAGGTCATATTAATTTCTACAGTGCAAAATTATAGAAAATTCCCTAATACAGAAAGCATGCCAGAGTAGAGTTTGCATAGGCACAGAGCAGAAGTCACTTCTTGGTTTTGTTGGAAAATGGCACAAACAGCCTTACTCTGCTCCTCATGCAGTGATTCTCAGTGCCTTTCTACACGCTGAGGAAAAATGTCAAGCTGATGGTTTACCCCAGCTGCAGCACGGAGTGTGGTGCCAAATGCTCTGGTTTAGCACCAGTCTGAGCTTGCAGAGTGTGCACTGCAGTGCAAGGAGGAGGGGCTAGATCATTCACCATAGAATCGCTTTTGGCTAAATATTGAAAGATCTCTCTGGCAGACTTATCAGGACCACACTGTACCTTTAATCTCAAGGCAGAGCAGGCTCTACTAATCTGACCATTTCGAACCCTTGCTACCCCACTGCACAGGAAGGATGGGATGGGATGGGATGGGATGGGATGGGATGGGATGGGATGGGATGGGATGGGATGGGATGGGATGGGATGGGATACAATATCATGACAGTTTGCTGTCTTTTAGCTTGAATACTGACTAAAGAGATGAAAAATCTGGCACATCTTTTGACATACCTTTTGAATATTTGTGATTTTTTTTTTCTATGCACAGTTTTTTAAATATGAAATTATGATACATGAAATTCTCAATGGCTGAAAAGTGTGGCCTAAGAAGAAGGTTTACTTTTCATTTGGAGAGACATCATTAGAATCCAGCCTAACAAAACTTTCTGTATGTTCATTTTCCTCTTTGAGTAAATAATTTCTCATGGTAGACACTGCTACGTTACTGACTATTACACAGCTTAGGTGCTGTTGGTGTTGTATTGGTTGTCTTTTATTTGGTTAGTTTTGTTTTTTTTATTCTTTCTGCAGATAGATTTTAGGCTTTTCACTGTTTACAGAGGTTCTGAAAAAGACAAATTACACAAAAGCCGCCAATTATACTGTCTTCTGATTACTTAATTGGTAGATTTTTAGGACAGATGACACTGGATACATTTTAGAAAACACAAAGATAGCTGGCTGAAAGACTCAGATGTGCAGGAACCTACCTTGTAACACAGAGGAAAGGAAGTCTGAAGAGCAACTCAGACACTTAAGCCTGTTGAGTACCCCCTGGCCCCAAAACATATAAATAAACTCTAATTCTGTACATTATATGCAGATGCCTAGGACACCCTTGAGAGTCTCTAATAACTCAGCTATTCTTTTTGATTATTAGGTAGATTGCATGCATGGAAAATATGCATTCTTTCTCCTTGTAATGTGATCTCTATGCATTCTTTTAATCTGTTTAAAATTAATTACTTCCTTTGGGCCAAGGGATATGTTTGATTCAAGGTTTAAATCAAGGAGAACGCTTGATTTCAGAAAATTTAATGGATAACCCCCCAAAATTTTACTAAATGCAAGAGGTCTCTGACTTCTGCTTTCCATCTGTTCTGTAGCATAGCTGGTGTTCTGTTTTACATGTGCGTATTGGATAATCAGTTTTTTCCCATTAGTCTGAGCAATTAATTACCTCTTTATGTACAGATTTCAAGCATCCATAATGTAGATGACAGGTTATAATGTAAGTATTCTATTAATTATTCGTATTCAATCAGCTGCATGCTTCAACCACAATTCTGTGAATAAGAAGCTATACACGGTTCCAATCCCATGCTCTCACATTCTAGGAGTTTTTTTACCACTCTCCACCTCCAGGCAGCATCACAACTATCCAGAAAAAAAAATAAAAATGCTAACTCATTTTACTGTAGTTTTGTTACATTATTAATATTTAAATACATATTAAAAAAAATTGGATATGAATGATATTAAAAGCTTGCTTAAAATGAGTTCTGCTTTAAAATGTGAAGAGAATGTGCAAGTCTAAATACTCAAATAAGGGTGTTGAAGCAAGAAAATTGTTTTCGCTTTCTTTATTTCTTTTATTCTTTCTTTAAATATGTTAGGCTTATAAAATACTTATTCATAGAGAAGATATATTTGCAGTGATGGATTAAGCTGTTCCTTAAAGTAGTCAACAGATTGTTTCAGGCCTGATGTCCCCTGAATAATTTGTCAGAAACCGCTGAATTTCTAAAGTTTCATTTCAACTTATTCTAAACACAGAAATTATTTAAATAACTAAAAAATTACCCACCCACGCAACACAAATGCACTAGATCTATTTTCTAATTGCTGCAGTCATGTTACACATTCTTTGAGCTGGTGGCTCAAATTGGAGAAGGGATTAGTTTCACTGCATCATCGAGAAGAGTGATAATGGTGCTCTGAGATGTGCAAGCAGTGTCACCACACTGTAGGGCTTTATACCAGTTAAATGGGAAAAGTGCTGGAGAATATCAGCAAATAGCTGTGGTGAAAAACTAGTGAAAATTTGAAGATTTTCATCACATGTGGATTTTAGTCTGTGTTCAAGTAAGAGATTGCTGAGCTGTATAAAATTCCTTTTGTCATGTGGGTGGGAAAACTAATAATGGGGCAGCCAGCAATTGACTCTTAAATTGGCAATTCTCTAATTGTCAATCTAGCAATTTTTCAGTTTATAGAAAAGTGGTAGGTTCTGTTTAGGTGGCACAGGAACTGAAACATCTTGCTCCTGAGAAGAAATCTAACTGACAAAATTAGATATAGCTCACATGATTGACATATATTACAATCAGTGAGGAAAGAAATTGAATTCTGCAGCGATGGATGGAATTCTGAAATAAAATCATTATTACATATGCACCTATGTTGTAACAAATAAATTTAAGGAAATAATTATTCTTTTAAACATTAACATGGGAAAATTTATCTACGAGTATTTCCTGTTGGACAACTAGAAAAGGTAAAGGTCTATACCTAGATTTGTACTGAATTTCCTTAATCTGCATTTATTCTTACCAACACACTTCTACAAATGTAAAGTTGTAGTTAGAGACAGAAAAGGAAACCTTTTTTTTCTTGATAGAGAGAATTGGCACCATGGACAAAGGTAGGTGACCAGTTTGGAGGGAATGTATGTATGTATTGGAATAAAATGCTTTCTATTTTGTAACAGATTGACAGATATGCAGATTAACTATACTTAATACAGGTAAATTTTAATTTATAAGATCTACTCAGAGGGTATTTTAATCTAACCTCAAACTTGAATCACAAAATATTGAGATGAAAACCACAAGAAAATATGAAATATTTGTTTTGTTTTTTATCTATTCACTTTTCACCATCATGTACACACTTCCCATGCAAGCAGCTCATTGCCAGTGCTGCAGACTTTAAGCTCAGAGATGTGTGAGTGGGGGGAAAAGGGGGTGTCACCACCCAATAACCACCAAAGTTGCAGTTCAAATACGTGTGAGGGCAGCAAACCTACAGAGTTGATACCATGGTGAAATTTAAAGGAGAAATGGAGAAACAGATTCAGGTCTGCAGTTTTTCTCTGCTCAGCTTAATCCAGTCATGAAACCTTCACTGCAGATGGGGGTGTTGAGCAGCAGTGCAATGATGATGTTATTGTTTTACATGTGGCATTCACCCCCAAAATAAGAACAGAAAAGAACCTAAACCTCACAGTTTCCTCCTAGCAGTAGAAACAAATAAAGAAACACTCTCCCTAACGAGGAACAAAACTCTGAGGAAGAGAGTTCCCATGAGGGAAGCCTCAGTCTGAAAACCACACAGGTTCACAGTGAAAGAAGATTTTGCATTGCCATGTGTTTGAAAACTGCATAGCAATGACAGACAGTAAAGTAGCATTAGGGGGGAGGTTTTGTTAAGAACAAGAATGAGCAAAAGAACAAAGAGTTAAGGATTGCATTTTTTCCCTTTTCTTCCAGTGTCATAGTCTGTTCTAGCTCTTCTGAGAACCTTGTATTCTAAGACTCCAGAGCTTCCAAACCCCCTTTTTTTCATAGAAAAATATATTATATTGCCTGAGCCACACTGATGCCAAGATATTTGGATTTTACACTCTCTTCTTCTTTTCCAGTTTTTCTTTTTTTTTTTTTTTTTTTTTTTAATAGTTAGTAATACATGGTAATTTTTATTTTTTCTTCCTTTGGACTCCTGAAATAAAGTCTTAGAGAGGGACTCTGGGTGAATCCACTAGGTAGCATAAAGGTAATTAAAGAGGTTCTGTCTCTGTAGTCATTGAGTCTCAATGCAAACCTGGATGTGATGCAGCTGTTGCTGGAGGGGAATGTCTAATGTTGGGGTTATTTTATGTTAACCAACTTCTGGGGAAATTGAGATTCAGGTGCCTGCTTGAATTTGGGAATGGGTCTCCTGTAAAATAAACAAAACCTTACAAGACATCAAATTAAGTAGAAAAATAGTAAAAAGACCTGATAAATCTTTTTGTCTGTAAAAATAGGCTATTTAGTCACAAGAGACTGTAGTTAGGGAAACGTGTTGCAAAAATTAAGCCACTTTGTGAAAAGAAAATTTTACTACCCTAACATAAAAGGTACTCTTCTTGCTGTAGCTTTATGTAACCTAATTATTTTCAGATTAAATCTTGAAAGAAATAATTAAATAAATATCTACCAGACTAAATTTGTCAATTTCCTGGGTACTAGTGAGCTGATTACTGATGAGTTTCCATCTACAATATGGTACAACAACTTTTGCACAATGTACACTAAAAAGGAAAGTCCAATCAATAGAGAATATTTTATATCAACAAGGGTACTTATTTGAGAAAATGTCTAAAAATGTCAAGACCTCATAATCATAAAAAAGAACAAACTTTGATGCAAATTCATTTGAAGCAGGAGCAGGGAGAATAAATCAATTAGATATCAGAAAGCAATTTACTGCTGACAGGAAAAAAAAGAATAGCTGTGGAGATAAATGAGAAATTTACCAATGTGTGGAATGAAAATGGGGAGGTATCAGAGATGTTAATGATAAAGAGTAAAAATAATAAAACTTGTGGCAGCTAAGAAACATCAAGTTGATTTTAGCAATATTATGGACCTTTTCATTCCAAAATTACTGAAAATGAATTTAAAAAGCAGTGTACAACAGCTGCATCTTTGATTTGAGAAAAAACAAGCATAGCTATGTATTTTCTATCAGACTACAAGGACTAAACTATAAATGATGACTCTTAAACAACAGCTTCTAGTGACGACTACATTTTTATGAATAGAACTGCATAATATATTTCTATTAATATAGAATGATCTGAATAAGGGGACCTTTTAATCTACTGAAAATTTTTAACACATTTAGCAGTATTGAAGAAATACTAAAGGAACAGGAATTTGTAAATCTTATGCCGGTATTTAAAAGAGCAAACATAACCTGAATAGGAATAACTGGAAGGTTTGCACCAATGCAGGGCTATTAATGGAATCCTTAGAAAATCCAGTGTTGATGAAATTATTTTAAAATTCAGAAAAAAAGACCATTTACAGCAAAATCTTATTCTAAAGACACAGAGAAAGGATGTGAACTCAAAAACTATTTGGTTTACTAGTGATTTCCATACTCATTCCAGCTACACGTCTGATCCATTCTGTCATCTTTGTCTGAAGACATTTAATTTCATTGCCCAATCTCAGGAAGAGTGCTGTATCTTCTTTATCTGGTGGCTCCACACAAAACTCACATAAGTTTGAGGCCAAAATTAAAGGTGTTCTGATCAGCTGAGTGTCCTCATCATTAAGCTAGCACGCTGTGCCCTCTCTTGCATTTTCTTGACTTAATAATTCTTGAATTCATGCAGGATGGCTTCACTACTTCAATGTGAGGTCAGTCATTTGGGTCAAGTTCAAAGGCTGCTGGTAAACCATTGGTCAGATCAAATGAAAGTGTTATTTCTTATGGCTTTAAACATTCTCTGCCTCTTCAATGTGGATGTTTTCACTGAGCAAAAGCTTATCTCAAATTTACTCAATACATTTTCTACCAACCTCACATAGTTACTGCTAAAACAGCTGATAAGGTCATCACAGTCTTCAGGAAAACAAGGCCATTTCCTGGAAGAATGATCTGGTATATCTCAGGGAAGGGAACCACCAATGAAAGATTCAGTCCAACTCTGTAAGTCAACACCACCAAGTCACTGTCCTGATCTGATCACTGATCTGTTCATATCAAAGCAGAACTCAGATTCATATGGTTATCTGCTCTGAGAGGTAGCTAGCTGATTAATATTGTCCTTTCACTTTCTCCAGTACATGCTGAAATCTGGTTACCGGATTAAAGAAATACTCAGTCTACTACATATATAAATAAGCATAAGATTTATGTTTTTCTAGGCAAGTGTGACTTCTGGGCTGTGGTGAGGAATTCAAACTCCCAGATATCAGAAGATGCAGAGCTGAAAAACCAATTTATTTCTTTCTGAATTTCTGTGTCAGTATGTATTCCCCATTAATCTCTTTCAAAGCTGACTGGAGCTAAGAAAAAGCTCTCAAATAGGCATTGGATCTACCATTATTAAGGACCAATGGTTCTGGTCAAGAAATCAATGTAGAGATTTATCAGTGGCATGATATCTACACTAATATATATAATATTGTCTTTCATATATACATACATACACACACACACACACATACACACATATATATATATATATATATATATATATATATATATATATATATATATAAAACACAGACTGGTGCCAAGCAATACAAAATTTTGGGAAAAAGCACGTTTTACTTCAGTCCAGGCTTAGTCCCTAATAAAGTTTAATCTAAAACTGCACTTCCTGTAGCTGCATACTCTAGAGAAGATTTTGAAAAACTCAGAAATCTAACTTGAAGTTTATAAGATTTGAAATCTACTGAAAGTTTGAAGTTGGTCTAATATTTTTACCTACTCTTCATCACACTTCCATTCTGCCTACATGGCTGTAACTAACATCTAAAAAGTAAATATATATCATTAAGTAGCAAGTAGAATTCTACTAGCAGGTAGAATCTTTGAATTCCCCTCACAGCTAATGCATTGTAAGTTTGGAGTGGTGTAGATGTTCATAAGAGTTTGCTAGTAGGGATTTACTATACAATCAGAAACAAAACTTGACTGTGTTATGGTATTTATCCATGGCTGATTTATAAAAAACTGGCTGATGACCTTCAGATTTTAAATTAAAATAAAATTAAAAATAATTTATTGGCAGGTGTCTTGACGCTCTTATTTCTTGAATGAGTGTAATGTTTGTGTCTTACAAGTATCATGGGTCTCTCCTACCAACATAATATCAGGTGATAGGCATGAAGATAAAAAATAATTACCTTTATTGCTAGATACATTTTTTTCTTCTACAAATGTCCAATAGCTATCAAACTGAAAAAAGAAAATCTGCAGCCATCATTTTTTTTTTTATTTAACCATTCTTTACTCACCGCATTGTAAATGTGGTAATTTAGCTGCTCTGTAATTTTTCTTTATTTCTGTGCTTAGAGGATAGAGTTCTGAAACATGATGACAGTGATGACCTGCCATTAGTGCAAATGCCAGTTTTGATAAAAAAGTATAACACTCATGCCCATGACTCTCCTTTGAAGGACATAGAATCTCTAAGGACTTGCAGATCACTGAGTCCAACTGAGCCTAGCACTGCTGTTCATCATTAAACCATATGCACAAGTGCCACATCCACACACCTTCTGAATACTTCCATTATGGTGATTCCACCACTTCCCTGGGTAGCATGTTGCAATGCTAGATATCCCTTTCTTTGAGGAAATTCTTCTAATATCCAATTTAAATCTCCCCTGTTGCAGCTCAAGACTATTTCCCATCATCCTTGTCAATTTTTACTTGGGAGACTGACCCCTATCTGGCCACAACCTCCTTTCAGGTTGTTGTTGAGAGTGATTAGGTCCCCCTTGAGCCTCCTCCAGGATAAATAACCTCAACTCCCTCAGCCACTCCTCATCAGACATGTGCTCCAGATCCTTCATCATCTTTTTTATCCTACTCTGCACTCAATGTCTTTCTTGTAGTGAGAGCCCTGAAAAAAGAACACAGGATTTGAGGTGCAGCCTCATCAGTGCCAAGTACAGGGGAATGATCACTGGCCTGTTTCTACAGGTCATATTATTTTTGATAGATGCCAGGGAGCTCTTGGCCTTTTTGACCACCTGGACTAACTGGGACATCGTATATTGGATTTTTAGTGTCACCTCTTGTAGCGCATGTTGTGTATCCCTTCATTGCAGAAAACATTATCTGAACCAAAGGAAAGAATTCCATTTCAATTTTACCACTTGAACATATTTCCACTGCAAGTCCTTTGCTTCATTGTTATACCCTGCATCTCATTCTCAGATCCTTTCATACTGGGAGAGGAGCACAAACTTGTTACATGACATGTGATTTTACAACGTGCATTATGGAAACTATTGAACACAGACAGCTGATTATATCCATGTGGGCAATTGTATTTTACTGGGGTCTTTTTTGCTTTTGTTCTGAAGTCTATTTTCCTGAAAGAAAAAAATAATAAGATGGTATTCATTCTAGTCATGAAAATCCCCACCCATTTTTGTTAGTTTCTCTTTGAAACCTATGTTTTGACTACTATTCTTTACAAGATACAGCAAAATTAGTACCATTAGCTTCAGTCTACACAAAATTTGACCTAGAGATTAGAGCCCTTTCTTGATCATCAGCCTCACTAATTGACCCTTCTCTTCACAAGGGTTATTGCAGTTAGGCAGCATTTCAGCCTTCTAGCCTCTCTAGGCTATTTGCTTCAATAAACTCAAAGTCCTTTTTGTATAAGCTGGGAGATAGACAATCATGTTGACAAGTCACATTATATAGCTGTTAAACATACAATCCTCTTTTATCTCAGCCTAAAATACATCTCACTGACAGTAAGAAAGCAGTATTTTTAACAGGTACAAGTATACATCGCAGGCAGTCATAACAGGGGAAAAAAACACTGCTCCTTAAACAAATATTCCTGGACAATATATTTTATTGGAATATTGTTTTAGAGTACTAATGTGTCCTTTTACCCACAAAAGACACTTGATTATTAAATTCACATTTAAAAATGAGATTAGAAGATTAAAATCTTAATATGATTTTTATGGTCAATACGTTGATGTTATCACTAGTTGAACAATCTCTTTGTTTTTTTTTTTCCCTATACACTCTTATGCTGTTTCATGCAGTTATGCAAAACTATGCAGACTCTTCTTTTGTTACAGGAGGAAGTGGCACAGGGATTAGATGCTTGATGACTACTTGTCCATTTCCAGGAAAGAAAAAAAGGGGAAAAAACCCCACGCTGGATAGACACACAAGTGAATATATAATGAAACTCCTCTTTTGACTATTCTGAACCTGTACTTTACCAAACTTCCACCTGAACCCATCTCTGAGAAAGTCTGTGATGGTTCATGATCAAACTGATGGGCATGGGCACAATGTAGGAAGCTGGGAGCATTCCTCTTCTGAGCCAGGACTGAAGTGCCAGTCTGTCCTTCTGTGCACCTCCCATTGTGGGGGCAATGCCTGGGGTCCACCTCTTAACAGGTATTCTCTTCTGTGCCTATTCTAACTGTACAATCTCCTGAATGTAACCTTTTACTGACTTTGTAATACTACTCTCAAACCTAGACAGAGGCAGTCTGTGTCCTGAGGGCTTCAGAATAGAATTTGGTGCTTTTTCCCCACTGTAAGAGAACCAGCACTTTTAATAATTATGCTAAAAAGTAAAACACATTTGTGTATTTTATTAATTTTCCATAATTTAATGTTGCCTCACAAAATTCTATTCAGTCAGGCAAGCAATTTTTTCTTTTGACAGGCCAGTAAGATATCATTAATTTTTCATTCTCATCAATCACCATGGTAAAGGCCGTCTGAGAAGGTTTTGTGCTTTGGCTGGTAATTTGTCATGACAATTTTGCAAGGTTGTTTTAATGCCTTCTTTTAGCTGATTGAAAATGTCTTATTTACTTCAATTAGTTTTACCAGTGAGACACCATGGTTTTATACAAAATGAATTGTTAATTGCTCCCTAAAGCCTAGGTAGACACCTGCTTTTCTATTAAAACACAGATCAAACTGCATATGTGGTGAGGGCTAAAATTAACTCTATTGAACAGGCAAAGAAGAGAGACTTAGAGCCTTGTAATGTGTAATACTGCCAATCTTATTTGCGACATAAAAATATTTTCTCATTTTCAGTTAAGTATTAGTTTTTCAATATAGAAAAAATAACAAGCAGAAGCTGTTTTGTTTTTACTTGTTTTCTAGAAACTACTATACTAAATATATATTTATGTATATATCTGTATTGCCCTAAGTGATAGGTGTTTCATAAATCCTTTGTAAAGCTGGTGATTTAAACAACCTTTCTATGACAATATTTTAAGCTTAACTACTCAGCTCTTTATAACCTACTTAATACTGACAGACAATAGAGAAAGCAATAAAGAAGATTTAAACATCTACATTAAAATTTTTCAGGGTCCTGCAGTCCAGTCTATAATCACTCAGTAGTATTTGTTTTCTGTATATATTTTATGCAGTTCTCATAATGACATTAGTATTTCCACATGGTGAGGTCGTACCACCACAGTATGGAAAATGCTTGTCTGCAGCTGATTTCAGTAGGTCACCAACATATTCTGCAGCTGGTATGAGGCCATAATTAGTGAAATTAATTAGCCTTAGGAAACTAAGCCATGTGACCTACACTTTAATACACATACTCGTTGCTATGGTAGCCCAAATAGGAGTGTGTCTCAAGCTGTTAGAGCCCCTGGTTTCCTTTCAGAATGAACAGCAACAGTGTGGATGTGTAGACAAAGCAAATCTATTTGTTGGATCTGGTAAACTGCAACAAATAATAAATGAAGTGAAACTGGTACCTGAGGGCATAGCTTGATAGAAAACTAAATATAGGATTTAAGCTCTGTGATAAAAAGCTTTACTGCTTTCTAACTTCAGGCATTATCAGAATTTTATGGCGCAAGTCAGAAGCACTAGAGGTAAGTTAATGTTGTGGTAACGTTTTTCCTTAATTATATTGATTTCTTTCCTTATATTCAAAATTCTTCCAAACACAAACAAATGAAAGCTCTTGGGCAGATGTGTCAAAGAGACCTTTTCAATTTTGGATTTATATTTTTTTAAACTTCCCACCACTTTCAGACTGTTCCCATGCAAATTCAAGATATATTTATTTTGAAAAATCAAGAAAGAAAACACCTACAGACATAAGGTATTAATGGAACTTTGACTGTAGGAAGACTTTATTTTAAATGAAACTCCCAAGACTATTCTGCAGCTTTTTGCATTTTGAGCAAAGTTTGTGCTTCCTGACACAGAATTTCTTGGGATTTAAAACACTATTTTCTAAATTATTTTAACTATGTGACCCTAAACTTTATTAGTTAGCTCCAGTAATTTCAGAATATTTTAAAAAAGACATAGATGAAAGAAAATTTTGTTACAATAATTATAATGACACAGGTTGAAAAGATAAAAATAGTACCAAGAGGTGGCCTGAGGTCTCATGCATTAGACCTGTTGGAATACTCTATATAATTAGTCAGATTTAATTGTTGGTTATATTTAGCTCCTGCAGTATAGGACTGGGTAGTTTCTCAAACACTTACTGAGGTAAATGGTTTTCTTTCTAGCAATAGCTTACATAATGTCTGTATTTCTGCTGAGATTCAGTGAGGCAGCTTATCTCCTTTTTATAATTATCTGAAAGATAACCTTGATCAGGTACCACTCTCCTCATGAAGGTTCAATGTCATCACTGCTAAAAAACACAAGTAAGTTTCCCGAGGACTAAAAACAATTGCATGGTGAGAAGTTCTTAAGAAGTTAATGAATAATTCTGAAAACTTGGAATACGGAAAATACACCCATAATTTTACACATTCTTTGTGCAAATGTGAATACTATGAACTTTCTGATTATACAAATTTAAACTCTGGTCATAGGGAAAAGGGAATGGTTAATTTTCAAGCCAGCACAGCACGGTGGGTGGGAGCTTCCTGAGGAGGGCTCACCCACTGCTGGCTGTGAAAATGCATTTAAGGAAGGTCAAAGAAATGCCACGAAGGCAGAGGAAGAAGGAAAAATGTGTGAGAAATGGCCCTGCAGACAGCAGGGTCAGACAAGAAGGAGAAGGATGGGGTGCCCCAAGAGCCAAAGCAGAGATTCCCCTCAGTCCCTGCAAAGACTATAGCAGAGCAGAGGAGATTTCCTGCTGGAAATCCACACTAGAGCAGGATTTACTTGGAGAACTCCAGCCACTGGAAAGGCTCATGCTGGGGGAAAGGGCCCATCCTTAGTGCAGGTGAAAAGAGAGGGAAGGAGCAGAGAGAGGATGTTTTATAGAGTGACCAAGTGCCCATTCCCACCCTCTGTGCTGTTCAGGGGGTGTAGAGGAGTCAGGAAAAGTGAATGGGGAGAAAGGTGTTGTTTTAACATTTGTATTTATTTCTTCCTCCCAAAATCTATTTCAATAAATTCTAACTTCCCCTAAGCCAAGTCTGTTTTGCTAGTCATGGTAATTGGCGGGCTCTGTGAATTATCTTGACCTGGGATCTTTGACATCCCACATCCTCCCCCTGTCCCTCTGAGGAGAGGGGTGGATGAGCAGCTGGGTGGGAGTTTGGCTGTTGGGCAAGCCTAAGCCAACACAGGAATGGAAAGGCTTGGGATGGTCCTCTGACTTGGAGCAAACTTGATGCAAACTTTTAGCCTCCATCTAAGAAACTATTACAGATGCTAAAGAATCTTCCCTCCACTGATAACAGTTCTGGTTTGCATGACAGCATCTAAATTCAAATTCCATCTATAAATAGTATTATATTATGAAACTGTAAAGTTTAATTTTATAGGGGTGCTTGAAAGAAAGTTCTTCTACATTGTATAGCAGTGAAATTAGATCTGAAATTTTGCCCCCAGGTACAAGAAAGTTACAACCAAACTAGCTGATGTACCAGTCCTAACGCTGATTTCACATTGATCTGCACCAGCTGTAACTCCAAATAATCTTATTTATGTAGTCAGGGGGAAGAATAGGACATTATTTATTTATTTATTTTTGGCAGAATGCATGAATTAAATCAATGGGAAAACTTCCTAATCATGGCCAGGTTTTCATTCACTATGTTTGTTATGTCACAGTTACTAATTATAAAACTAAACAAAGCAAAATAAAATACAGCCTGTTGCTAATCTTTTGAACGGAGATGTGAATTTTAAAAAATTTTAAAAGACAAGGCATTGAAATCTAGTAATGCAAACAATAATAATGTGTAAATATGAGCGTAAAGTTTAAGGAATTAAAGAAAATAATTTCTCAAATGCTTTTTGGATGGTGAATTTTGATAAGCATTAGGAAGAGGGAAAAGACTGTGATGAACAAGAAATTGAAGAGTGACTAGGGACCAAAAGGAAGATCAGAAAGAGAAGGGTACAAAAATAAAGGAATTATAAGAAGTGTGTTTTTTGAGTTAAAAAAAACTCAAGGCAAAAGTGACAGATGCATAATAGAAGTATTAGAATGAATGTGATGGGAAAATCTATCTCTGCAAGCCAAACAAACAAGAGTTTAAATTTCAATAAATCTATCTATAAATGAATTATAAATTCTACAAAATTAAATATATATTGTTTATCTCGTATGGATTAGTAAACTATGCTCAGCTACTACCTTTACATACAAGAACTAAACATATAGAAATAAAAGGATAGCAAGCATTTAATAAAAAATAAACTAAAATGCAAATTTCTGTCAATAAAACACTATCCTTTCAAAGGTTTAACAGTACTTTAGTGAAATACTAATGCATCAGACTTTGCATAGTTAAATACAACTAGTACCACTAAAAGTAATAAGGCAAAACAAAATACACACCTTCAATAATTTTTAAGAAATGTTCTTATCTAACATTATTCTCTGTAGAAATTAATATCATCTGACTTCCTCTTTCTTCTTTTATAATGCACTTGAATATCTTCAAGGAGATCACTTAAACTTCCTGAGGCTCAGCCCATCTTTTTAAAACATATTGTCTCATTTCTGCCACTGACTTGCTAAGCAAGACTGTGCCTCTGTTTTCCTACCTGACTCATTCTCCTATCTAATGTGACAAATTCTCTAGGGTGGAGACTTTCCTTCACAGGGTATACATACACCAGATATGCCACTGCTAAGCAGTGACACAAATAGCAATGAATATATTATCCTAATATTAGTGTCATGGTTTTAATTTGTGACTGTTGTCCTCAGTGCATGCTGTTATATAAGTTTAATATTTCCACTTTTCAGATAAGGAAGGAGAAAACAAGATAGAGGTGAGAAATGTTATTGATCTGGCAAACACTATATAAGAAGCTTATGGTAATGCAGAGAGCTGTATAAAATTGTGTCTTGGCTACCCAAACTACGAAATGTCCGACCTACCCCATCCTTGCCTATCCGGAGCCTAAAGCATGAGTACAAAAGAAGCTGAAGCAGGTCCGTTAAGTTTGACCTAGGGACTAGACACACTGCTTAATGAATGAAGTTGTGAAAACTAACTGATCTTCATTCCTTTTCTTTCCAGGAGTGCAGAGAATCATCTCTTACCCAAAGAGAAATATTTCTGTTAGGTTATTTGAGTGAATGTGAACATAAAGGAGCCCAGAGGAGCAGTGATGGTTGGGAAACACCAAGAAGCTTATCAGGAGCCTCTGACCTGGAGAGATGATCAGCCCCATGGCCCAGGGAGGTGTGACACTTGTCAATTCAAGCCTAAGGGAGAGGCTTTCCCCAAGGAAAGCCTTTACGACTAGAGATGGGGATAGGGGCCACTGCTACAGGATTATAGACCTCATTATGGGATGCTGTTGAAGAGCATTTTGGGCAAGACTTGCCATATTTGGGGAAAAGAGCCAACAGTTAACAAAGGAAGAAATCAAGTCAGTTTGAAGAGGAACAAGCATGGTAAAACAGGGTCAGGGTAAAAGAAGCCAGTTGAATGTTAGCAGAGGGACTGGTCATTGTGTTTGCATGGTCATGCCCTGTGCCTGACCTTTAAAATCTTCTTTAACTATTTTTTTTCTTTAACTATCCATTCTGTGCTCATGTCTATGCATGGAGGTCTGGGTACCAGCCACTGGGTAGAGCAGGAGGTCTAGAGACCTATGCATCTGTGGTGCCATCACCTAGAGAAACTGGAGTATGTGTGTGTAGTGTGGGTGTGCATGGCAGCATGTGCAACTACCAGCAACATCTAGCTGGTCTAGCAAGCAAGCAGGATAAGAGATTTGAGTTTTGGAGTAGCCAAAAGGCTGGGTCAGATCTTGGAGAATGGGTCTGAGAAATGGTACTGAAGCACCTGGAGGTCTAGGCCAACTTCTGTAGAGACCATGAGATCTGAAATTCGGCTAAGACCAGAAGTGGGAATCTTCTACACAGAGGCCTGTTTATTTGCATTTGTGCAGGAAGTCAGAGTGAAACCCATGGACTGAGAAGACCGAAAGCTCACTCAGGCAAGTTGTTGAAGAGATAGGTCATGTGTCTGCCTGTCAATCTCTGTGCTTTGAGGTGCTCTGACTATCAGCAGTTGGATTAGGGCTGTGGCCTTGCAGGCTCATATGTCCAGGTGCCACTGATGGGGAGACCTGTGATCCAGAGGTAGCTGCTGCACAGCCTGAACCCAGCTGCTGGAGGGACCTACATAGAGTACGTGTTTCACTAATTGGCCTTCATTCTCATTAGTCAGAGATGAGAACAGGGAAAGGATATTGATGCTGTTTGTGTGAGTGCATTCTCTGTCCATGATATGGTCTGTGTGACCAGCTGTGTGTGTGTATATATATTTATATATATACACACACAGAATTGGTGTGTATGTGTGCACATGTGTGACTATTGGAGACTCAAGCTCAGCCTCACTGCTGGTTGCACTGGTGAACGTGAAGCTATGGCAGCCTTTTCTTCATTTCCGTACTGGATTAACCCCTATCACTTTTTCCTATAGGGAACTGTCTACTTTTATTTCAGTATTACTCCTTTTCTAAATAACAGTTGTCATACTGTTCATAATCAATGTGGAAATAAAATATTTTAAGCAGAAAAAGAAGCAGCTAAGCATTCTGCTTTTGTATGTCTTTACAATTTTTATTCTACATACACATAATCTAATTCAGGATAATGATGAAAAGTCTACAGAGATTAGCTCTGAGATAAAACTTACTGAAAAAAGCAGAGTGACAATTTTTGCCATGTTGTTTTCCTATGGCTAATCAAGAATATTACTTCAGACAGCAATGCTATGTCATTGTGTTTTGATAAAATTGAAATAAAACTTTGGTTTTTCTAGTGATATGAAAATACTCACCTGCATCTCAATACTAACATTACACTATCACAATCCTGTCAATATATTTTAAGAAAAAATAGTTTTTCATCTGACATTAGTTACATTTTTTTAGATCTTCTACTCTCACATATGGCTAAATAAAAATGTACCTGCAAAACCTACTATTTCTAGAATAAAGATAAAAGTATTCCTAAAAATGTATCAGTCACTAACTCTGACCCTCAAGGGTTCAAAAATATATTCTTAGGAATATATTCTTAGGAATATTTTCTTTTAAAGGAAATTTCCATTGCTTTGAATAGCAATTTGTCTTACGGAATATAGTGAGAGTACTTAAAGCACAGTGAGGCTGTCATGCTCAGCAATTTTTTTGTCCTGCAAAGCCAAGGGTTAGAGTGTTGGTTCTCTTTTGATGCCAGCAGCTTCTTTTAATGTCTAGTTTTCTCTTGTCAAATCCCAAACTGGTTTAAACTATTCAAGTTCCTCTTCTTCTGATCTCACAGGGCAAGCAAAACAAGACAAATGGGTGAGAAGAGATCAAGTGTTTAGCAGAGGTAAGTAAAACATTTCAAAGCAATTCAATGTAAATGCCTAAAAGAATGTCATTAAGTTCTATCAAAGTAAATGTGACTACATGGTGCTTAAATGCAGATAACCAGGGATGTGTATTATGGTCATTTGCTGAGCCCACAGGATCAAAAGATAAATAGTTCCTTCATTAATGCAGTTCTTTTAACATTTGAAATGTTTCCTAAACACTGTATAATTAGATAAACTTAGTGTCAATTTAATTAGTCAATGATCACACCCTGTGTGATTAATAAGTGTTTTATAAATAATTCTTGTGCCTAACAAAGGCATGGGGACATCAATATTGGGACTAGAAATCAAGATAATACTCATTAGACTCCTCTGTTCTGCCTTCCTTCTAGAATTGTAATAAGATGTTAAATGCAGCCCATTTAGAAATGAAACTTAGCTGCTTCTGAGCCTGGAAGAGTCCAATGTAACCATCAGGCCTTTCTTGGCAACTATCCAACGTGTTCTATCAACCACCCCTAAAATCTGTTATTGGATTAAACTGGTGTGTCTGGCTCCACACTAAGAGCTCTTCAGTAGCTTCCCAAAGACATCTGTCATGAGTGTAACTGGCTGTACTTGCCTGTATACCCACCTCCAGCTGCACCTTCACCTCTTTATCCCCACCAAGCACTTAACCTACTACCATTATTTAATGACTTATGGGACTCAATGTTTACCCTGGAATCACATTGTGTCAGGTATTCCTTACACTTGTGATAACCTACTCTCTGCAAAATAGGAGAAATTATAATTTTTTTGTTGGACACTGATAGAGTGATCCCTGGTTCCATTTGGAATGTTATTACCACATTGTAAAAGATTCATAGCAAGGAAAAAAAAAAATCACTTAAGTAAAAAAAAAACCAAAATGAAACACTAATTCAAAAAACTTTGCCCAAATGTCAAAGCAAGTAGGCATAAAGTGTTGTTAAGATAGCAAGAAAAAAAAAAAATTCCTATATGAGAAACATTGCAAGAATACAATGGTATCTCTTTCAACAGGTACAGCCAAAAAAGAAGAGGAACAAACCTTATTTTAATATCTTGAAACTACATTAATTGAGTTTAATCTAGAGGGCACTGACTGCTTGCAGGGACAGTTCAGTGGGGCAACAGATAATGTACTAGAGGTGATCTCACTTTACAGCAGACATTGAGGTGCTGGAGTGTGTCCAGCAAAGGGCAACAAAGCTCATGAAAGGTCTAGAAACATGTCTGAAGAGGAGCAGCTGAGGGAGCTGGGTTTGTTTAGTCCCGAGGAGGTGCAGGGAGGAGCTCATCGCTTTCTACTACTCTCTGAAAGGAGGCTGTGGTGAGGTGGGGACCCGTCTCTTCCACCAGGCCTGCAGTGACAGGACTCAAATGGCTTTAAGCTCAGACAGGGGAGATTCAGAATGGATCATCTGAGCATGATGGTTTAGGGGTTACACTTGTAATGCTAGGTGGATGGTTGAACTGGATGCTTTTAAAGGTCTCTTCTAACCTTGACAATTCTATGATTCTTAGTCAGTTTTTGGCCATGTATTCATGAAAACCCCTGTAAAGTAAAATTTTCTTGTGGTTTGTATAACATGAGTTAAGCTTCAAGTCAGCTTCCTATTTGGACTCCAGAAGAAGTTTTGAAATGGATTTTGAGACATTGCTATACCTTTCAAAGCTCAGCTGACACTGTAAGCTGGAGCATGTAAATCTTGAAAGCAAAGTAAATAAAAATGGTGGTAGTAAGGCCATACTTTAAAATTTTCAAGTATCACCATGAAGTTTTATAGAAGTTGTGGAAATTAATGTGCAAACTTACTCTCTCAGAAGGATAAGTGGATGTAGGGTGGCAAAGATGTGCTGGAAATAGTTAATTTTTCACTATTTTCTGGCCTGCAAATAGATGTGGAAAAAGCTTCTTTGGTGGCAATTTCATAAAAAGAAATGGTTCCTAATTGATGAGCATTATGCAGGTTCAGACCCTGCATCAGAGGCATAAGATAGTGTTAATGAGAGGTGACATTAAATATTATGTAAATTATGCTTCATGTCAAAAAAACATATGGTACTTTAACCATGGTTCAGACAGTTTTCACTTTCTCTTGCTACATTTACAGAATACAGCTGTCCAGATTAGTTGTATTTATTCACATGGAATGAAACAGCTCAATGTAGATGGACCAGCACAGACCACGGGAAGAAGCACAGCAGCAGCACTGTGACACTCTGGCCCATCAGCCTTGTCTCACACTCACAAAGCTTCTGACTTGAGATATAGTTTGCTATTTCTTCAGTAAGCTCAAGTTTGTGCAGTAGAGTTATCAAAGTAGACCAGCAGCTGACCTGAATTGGGATGTCAGCATATATTAAAACTGTGTGGGGTAGTTTTTTGCTTGTTTGTTTGTTCATTTTGGGATTTTTGGTTTTGTTTGTTTGTTGGTTTGTTGTTTTTTTCTTTTAATTTAAAAGGAAAGGGATGGACAGGGTGCAGGTGGTCTCATGAGACTCCTCTAAAAAACAACCTATTGTTAAGAGCACTGAATTTAATTTGTTCAGGCTTGAACCATGAATTGGGAAATCTTATATATTTACTGGAAGCAAAATCCTGACTTTCTATGAGTCTCCCTGTAAAGCACTCAGTTAATTGGGTTATTTGTGATGGGTAAAAGCATGTCTTTCTTGGAAACACTTTGTCTTGTTTCCAATTGCATTATGACATTCTGGATTTAATGAAGCGCTCAGTTTATCTAGGGCCATTAGCACATTTGTCCTTCACCTAGGATCAAAATAGAAAATGGCTTTATTTCTGATGCCTAAGAAATGTTAAGGTGTTAGGTGTGATAGTCATTAAGTCTCCTGATGTAGTGGAAATAATAACAATGATGTTTTTGTTGGGGGATGGGGAGTGTCAGGAATCGTGAGCCTGTACAAAAACTGTAATCTCTTACTGGAATGTGGCTTTGGACTGTGCTAGGAATTGCTTACTCATGCTGAGCTGCCCCTGGGAGTCATGAGACTTTTGTTGTGGTCACATGCTTGTAATCACCATGGTGTAGGATGTTTATCAAAGTCACTGGGGGAACAAAGGCACTGTGCTTTTTAAAGCAGGGCTGCTGGTATGAAATACAGTTGCTTCATTTTCTGTAGAATAATGAGTTCACAGAAACTTTCACCAATGTTCATTTGACTATAGTCATTACCTTCCCTACACAGTCTTGTTTTGTACTTTAAAAGGCACAGTTACAATGTGCTTGTTCTTACTAAAGTGTTAAAAGCACCATTAAATTATAGAAGATGGCTTACATATTTCATTTTCATTTTAATCTTATTTGGATGTTAAAAATCAGTACAATGGATTAAAAACTACTCAGATTATGTAAGTATACAATGAGGACTAGGACTATTTCATTAGGAAAATAAAATTCACTCTATATTTTAGATTAATATGTTTATTGTTGTATGAATTTCATCCAATGGGACAAAAGCTCACAACAAGATACTTACATGCGTCTAAAAGTAAAGAATCCTAGAGATAAATTTCCAGTGACTACATCTGCTTTGCAGAATACTTGTGGAGGTGAAGACAAAAAACTTTCTGTGAGAGATACAAATTACCAGTATAAACATATTCACAATTATACCTCATGCTGAGTTAGAGACCTGAATGAAAATCCCACGTGGAAATATTCCTGGAGCCCTGTGTTAGATGAAAAAAAAAAAAAAAAAAAAAAAGGAAATTGGCTCATGTTAGAATTAACACAACAAAAATTGTTATATTACACAGCAGCAGAATTTGACCCATTGTTGTGTGACTTCATTTAAAGGGTTTGAGATACTGGTTTGCATCCTCCAAAATATTTTCTCACTTGAATAGTTCATTAATTTTACAATTTAGTTCTTAACCCTAAGCAGACATTGGAAAGAGTCCATTCTAAGGACTGGTGAATGTGTGGGCCAGTGCAGGGCTGCCAAGGTGCTATCCCAGTTGGATTGTTCCTAATATTCGACACCTTTAATATTTTTCTAGGAAATCTCTTAATTAGAGATATACTCTGCAACCAAAATAGTATTATGAGAAGACTCCACTGATCAATGTAGAAGCTTTTCTCATGTGAGTATATTTTCTGATAAATGCTCAAAGATGTATTTGCAATATTTCTGCAACACAGAAGTGAGTGCTTTCAGAACCTTACATAAATTAGAAAACAAGAAGAAAATAATATATTAACAAACTAGAACCCCTATTCCAAGCCTGTAACTAGGGAATCATAGGCCATCTTTCTGGCTTGAACTATCTGCAACTATTTATTAGCAGATATGTTCCTTTAGCAAAATTAACAAGCAAGAGATTTAAAGCAGTCAAATTTGTATAAGTGTAGAAAAGGACATGTAGGATAAGAAAATTAAATAGATCTCATCCTACTTTTGCTTACTTCCTTTTAATCTTTAGTAAAGAGAGATTTTAAAGCATCATTTTAAACCTGTCTCAGGATAAATATTAGTATTAAAATGTATATAACAACTTCATAGTTTTTAATCACATATTGCAATGGCATACATATTACTCACCAAAAAGAAACGTACTCTCTAGTGAAGGGATGATGATTAAGCTGAAACTGTACTTTATTGATTAGATATTACACCCAGTGTTAGAGTCATAGGATGAATTAATGCTGCAAATTCATAAATTCAAAGGTTGCCAAATACAGGTGAGTGCACTTCTAGTGTCATTTCTGATAGCCATATCTGTCTAAAGGGTATCAAATAAACATATAATTAAATAAAAACCATTCCTGACTGATCTTTTTTTGTTGAAAAATAAAAAAATATTAAATGAGTGAAGCACTTTGATCTTAGAAACAATTTTCTGCCCAAAATAGAATTTATTTTTTATGGACTGATTTTGAACAGCTGTTTTGAGCAGTCTGAGTTCTGTTCCATCAAAATTCATGTGCATCTGGATTAAGTATTCTTTGGTGCAGGACATGAAATTAATATGATAAAAGAAAGTAGTCAGTGGGAACCCTGATTGGCTGCTAGAAATTTCAAACCATAGCATGTCCCTGGCATAAGATCAAGTGTCACATATTGGATGCTCATCACATGTGAAATACCAGGATGCCAACTGCTTCTCATTTAGCCAAGCAACTCTTTGGCCTTCTCCCAGCAGCTGGCTGGTACCCATTCAAAATTCACAGGTTGGTGAGACTGTGATCCCAGCAATCTTTTATTCCTCAATTTGCTTCATTTTTTTGCTCATGGCTTTTCCCCTCTCTCTTCTTTTTTCACTGATGATTGCTAGTTTTCTTCTTTTTTCTCATTTATGCATGTATGTGAGGCTTCTACTCCTCTGTTCTCCACAATCTCTGCCTTTTCCCCCTTTTATTTTCCTTTTTTTTCCTCTCTTCCTTTTTTAGTTCACTATGTTTTTTTCTTCCATTTTACTTTTCCTCCTCTGCACTTTTGTCTAAAATTTTGGTGTGTCATGCTTTCAATTTTGCCTTCCTTTGTAAATCAATCCAAGCCAAAGCAAAGAAAATATATTACATTATCATATATTGTCAATATGTGTACAATTCATGTCATCTGGATAGAGAGCTGTGATATACTGGGATTTAAAACCAACTACTTTAACATCCTTCATTTTGGGGGTTTAATCTTTCTGGCCATTAGTCTTTTCTTTTTCTGCTAAGAGTGAACTGCCAAATTCCAGAGTACAACCACAGAGGAGTTCTCTCTATTCATTAGGGTTATGTGCTAATTTTCTTGAATTCTGCCTTAAAGAAAAGCCTTATACTATGTTTTCAGTCATCACAGCATTGATGATTTTGAGATCATTTCACAGAAGGTGAATTTCCTGCCTTCAATAGTCCTAGGTCTTTAATGGTTGTAATATCCTTATTATGCATTTTCATACACAATTTTAACATTGTTGTGGGATATCCATCATATTCCTCACTGCAGTTACTTTTAGATCATTTTAAGTTTTCTAAATTTTCTCTGCATCATTCAATAAATATTGACCTCTTGAAGCTATGTGGTTAATGAGTGAAACAATGTTATATTAGGAATCAAGCCGAACCCTGAGCTGCCATATCTCAAAATTTTGTGCCTTAAGCTGAACAATTCATTTGGTTGTTATTAAAATATTATTCATGTCAGCTCTATAGAACTGATCCTGTGAGTGCTAGATTTTCTTAGGGTTATTATCGCCTATTCCTACAGTCATAGGAAACTATTAGTCTAGACATATCATCCTTAAGTTCTCAACAGTAATCAAGCAATCTGGAGTCCTGAGAAGCAGCAAGCTGCAAGTGAAATGATGTTTGCTCCTGATAACAGATGATATTTCGAGAATGTTTTTTCTAGATGCACATTTCCAGAATCCTCCTGAATTTGCATAAAGCACAATTTAGGCGTAGGAGCCTGGGCCAAAAGGTTGTGCTTGGAATCGTATACAACGCTTTTTATTATTTATTTTTTTTTTGTAAAGGCTGTCATCTATTTCCATGAGTGACCTCTTGCATTGTAGTTTAATATGATGTAATTTCTATCCTGTATTTTCTGTGTATGAAATGGCAGGATGTTTTACAAGGTGATACACTCTAACAGCTAAGTGCACTGCACACTGCCTATATATTGTATTCTGAGGAGAAAGTTATGGCAAACTGGATGTTCAGAGCCAATTTCACTTCTCAAAGCCTGAAAATCATATGGAAACATCTTAGTTAACGAGTTTTGAAAATCCTAATGTTAATAGTCTTTATAGTCTTTGGAGAAGTCTTTGGGAAAGAGGGATAAAAATTACAGGTAATTACACTTCCTAAATTACAGTTTTCTCTCTTATGGCAGTATCCTTTGGTCAGAACTAGTGTGATAACAAATTGGTGCTAATAAAGTACAACAATTACTCCATACCTCTAAAAAACATTCATCTCCTCTAGTGTTGGCATCAAAGGCTTAAGGAAGGCCAATCTAGAGGAGCATTTTGTTCAGAAGTAATCTGTAAATCTACTGTTGCCTCCTGCTTTTGCCTCTTACCTGAGCATTGCCTTTCCACCATAGTAAATTAAACTGGGGATTAAATGTTAAACAAAATTTCTTGTAGTATCATTTTCCCTACTTCATCAGCAAGTGAGGTAAGTGTTCAAAATTGCACTGATAATGTAAAATGTCGTCTAAGCTTTCTTGATATAATCTCAGTGACTGAAGCAAATAACTCCTACTTAAATCGTGAAAGCTTTAAAAAAAAGATGGTATCTGGGAAAGAGCTGGCTCAACTATTCCTCTCCTGTCTGAACAGAGAGAGAAGAGGAAAAAAAGAAAGTAGTATATATCAATAGAAATTGTCTTAAATTTCTTCCTATATGAATGAGCAAAAGCAGTACAAGAGCATTAGTAAATAAAATATGTATATTAGCTATTTGATTTGAACATCTACAAAGCAGAGGGCTGCATTTGAATTAGTCATCCTTGCCTCCCTTTTTAGTCACTCACTGTAGAAAAATAGGAACTTCTAAATTGTAATTCATGTGATTTATTTTTAGGTTTTACATAAGGATGGGGATGAGATATGACAGAAATGCCCTATTTTTATCTTTCAACTATAAATGGAGTTCTGACAACCACATTTCAGATTATTATGTCTATAATGTAAATGTCTAAGATCATGTGGTATCTGTGCATAACAGTGGAAGAGGTGGCCCAGTACATAAATGGCAGGTTTCTTGGAATGGGAGGGTAATTATGGCAACAGGGAGGGAGAAAAAAACTTTTCTAGCATACACAGAAACACAAAAGCACTTGAGCAGATGGTGGTGGAAGATCAGCCAGAACTCCATGTACCTACATAGCCAAGCAAATGTGCAGATCAAGCCTCCTTCCTTTTCTGAAACACAAGAATTGAATCAGAGCAGAACTATCATTCTGCTAATGAATTAATGGGTTTAAAGAAGAAAACAAAGCCAAACCCAAAAAGCTATTCTAGAATTTGTCATCGTTTTACAGATCAGGGGTTGCAAAAAATCCTGATTCCTTCAGATTGAGGACAGGAAGTTAGGATGTGGAACAGGTTCTTGTAAGGAATCACACACTTATCAAATTCAAGACTGTATTATTCCCAGCACAATGACTTGGAGTTTTCTTAGTTTAAGAATGCTTGCCAGGAAGCAGTTACACATCTCATACCGAAATAGTCGCACAAATAAAGAATACTAATGCAGCAATTACAGGAACAGAAAATAAATCAAACCATTTTCTGTTCTAAGTAATATTTTGGTATTTAATATGGCAGTCGTATGCAGATATCTTTACCTGTTAGATTCCAAAAACTACTCATAAATTCCAGAACTTCAAGCCACCAAACATTTGTACAATGTACCAATACTTTCTTGCTATTTTCACAGCAAACTTATTTGTAACCCACTGTACCCCTTTCTTCTGAAACTAAACCTTTGTCTATCTCTCTGAAAAAATCTTCACTAAAATTTTTAAAGCTGTATGTATTCCTATGAATTATGTTACTCCAGTCTATCCAATCTACTTACCAGGACAGTATGCTTTAACTTATGAAACCTTTTGTTTAAGTCATTCTTGGTTTGTTGCTGGCTTTTTAGGTGGCATGCTCTTTCATTTACCTAAAAGAGTTGTTTAACTTCTATAAGTAGTGACAAAAATGACAAAAGCAACATCTAAGTGTCATTGAAAAAGAAGTACAAAAGTGCTGATTTGGACTATAAATCATGAATGGACTTGCACTGATTTCAGCTTCCAATTATTTAAAATCCTGTTAAAGCATTTTATTTCAAAATAGAGCACTGTATGAGCTGGGGGTAAGATCTCCTGTCTTCTTGTCTTGAAGGTCAGTTATTGCCAGCTATTCTCACCCCCAGCTTCTCCTTTTAAAGAAAAACCCACTATATTAAATACAAGCTCATTGTTTGTACCACATGCAGTTGGTGATTGTGTCTATATGGATGAGGGAATATGTGAATTACTCTTATGTGTTGGGTAAAAAGGTAGTGCCTAATATACAGTGCAATGACAGATCATCTGTTTCAGAAAAGAAGCAGACAGAAATCTTATGAGAGCTAATAAACTCCCCGAACCCTTAAGTGTATGCTTTTGGGGGTATATATGACATTTTTGTATAGTATCTACTGGAAAATGTCGGCTTTTATATTTCAGGTCTCAGATTTACATATCAATTCACATCAGAGAAAGGTTAAAACTTAAGGATGGACATAAATCTTTGTCCAGTTACTTCTGGATGTATATGTATTTCACCATAAATATTCAAAATTACTTCTGAATCTCTTTTTATTTTATTTTTTTTTTCCTTTACTCCCTTCTTTCTCTTATTTAAAGCAAGTCATCTGTCACATTACTTTTCCTCAAAAAGGTAGTTCTTAATGATCTGGATCTACTGACCTGTCTTTTCTACATTACTTTCTTGACACTGTTTACAGTAATGGCTTCTGAGGAAGTTTCTGGCGTACAGTATATATTAATAACTTCCTTGGAAACTCAAAGGTACTTTCTACTGGCACTAATTGTCTCTGTCAAATAAACTGATGGTTTCTAATTGGAATGCATTCACAGAATACCACCATGTTTGGCACTAATTGGCACTTCTGTTTGCATCATCAGCTGAGAGGTTGAGGACAGAGTGAAGACTGAAACGATCCTTTAATTTCTGGAAGGTGTTTTTATGTATGTCAAAGTTCAAGTGCCTGAGCAATGTAAGAAAGAGATCTGGCTGATATAGAAAACCCTAAGACTGTAAGTTTTTCAAGTATTTTTAACACAATTATTTTGTAACCTCTTCCCCAGATGCTGAGCAGGAAAACCCTTCTATCTGCCTACAAACCCTTAAATGTTCTTAAATATTTTATACAGGACATAAAGATTTGTCATAGAAAATTAAATTATGTAAAATTTACTTTATTTCCATCAAATGATGCTTTTGTAATTAATTTATATTTATTATATTTATAAATTTATATATTTATTTATAATACAGCAACTGATAGTCGTCTTTTTGGTTTTAAGGTGTTTGAAACCTGAGGACCATACATGTAGTGGCCAAAATGCTTTATTCTGGCCAAGAACAAAACAAAACTTTCAAAGTGAAGTATGAGATATATACAGAAGCTAAAATATAGAAGCCTTTTTCATTTTAAAAACATCTTCTATTCATGGATATCTTATTTTTAATAATTGGGCTGTTCTAAGAAAGGCATGAACTTACAAATTAACAATGTAGATTAATTTAGTTTAAGTGCTTCGGGTTTTCATCTGACAATCTACATTCATGATCCTTTATTTTAGTAAATCTCTTTGATATATCCATTCATAAGCTTTGTCAAAGTGTTTGTGGAAACACCCAAACAAGTGGTAAAGAATCTGATTGTCCTTAAGGATTAAATATCCCTATTTATGCTGTTGCTCTGTGCACTTTTCATTATATTTTGTAATTCAATGTTCTATTAGATACAACACTGTACTTCATTGGCTGGTTATTTTTCAAGGAAGGATAAAAATATTTCCATTATATAGACATTTCCTCCACAGTAAATGTAATTAACACATAATTATATGTAACAATATAAAACTATGTGATATTATAGCAGGTGATACAACAGGTATGAAATTTTCAGTCCAAGCAGGAGAAAATGTAGATTCCATATCCAAAATCATAGACACCCAAAAGAAGCCCATGTATCTCCCAGGCAAAGGAGAAGCAGAAGGCAGAAACAAGTACCAGAAAGATGATGTTGAGTTTGTCACCAGTGGTGTTAGGTTTTGTAATGGAGACAGAGTCAGGAACAAATAAATCGAAAAATATGTTCTCCAAGGGAATTGCTAGGCCTATAAAAAAAAAAAAAAAAAGAGGAACTCTTCTGAAAGAAAAAATGGCCACAAGGTGTGAAAGTGATCATGATTTGATAACAACAATCATTGGTAAATTTCAGAAGAAGAAAAAGTAATCTGATTTGTGGTTAAATTTCAATCTACCTGGTTTTGTTTCTAGTTTACGAGAATCTGCATTTGTGCTACTTTCTGGCTGCTTTACATTTTTCTTATGTTTTATTTGCATTACATTTTTTTAAAGAAAGTTCCAGATTAGGTTCCATTGATCTTTTTATTATGGTAGGAGTAAATTCATACCTTGCTATCAGTTATGCACACACTGGCAAGTTAGCTGACCCAGGTTTACTTGTTATCTGCCCTGATGGAATAGCAGAAAGTTTAGCTTCACTGTGCAGTAATAGATTGCAGTTCTTTCATTACAGTTGTTCTAAAACATGCTTCAGAATTCTGCTTCTGTTTAAAAAATAAGATTGTTAGAAAAGTCAGATATTAGATCTATTTTTAGTTGCTGGCAGTAGCAATAATTTCATGATGGGTACCGACGCTTGCTAATTGCATCTTTTATGTTGCACTGTCTCCATTAACATCCTGATTGATGCAGATAAATAAGTAGAGAGGTGGATCGAAAATTGCCTAAATTGCTAGTCCCAAAGAGTTGTGATTGAAGGCATAAAGTCCAGTTGGAGGCCCTTCAATAGTGGGAGTTACAGGCGCAAGTAACAGCACCAGTACTGATTAGCATCTTCATTAATGACTTTGATAATTAGGCAGTGAGCAGCCTCAGGAAGCTTGCAGATGATACAAAATTGTAAGGAATTATTAGTACACCTAGGGCTGTGGTGCCATTTGGAGGGCCCTCAAAAGACTAGAGAAATGGACTAACAGGAGTCCCATGAAATTCAATGAAGAGAAATATCAGGTCCTGCACCTGGGGGGGAACAACCCCATGCACTGTTCAGTAAAGGGACTGACTGGGGTGACATGAAAGGGCTGGAGGTTCTGGTGGACAGCAAGTAGAAAATGAGCCATCAGTGTGTCCTTGCAAAACAGAAGGCTAGTGGTACCCTGAGCTGCTTTAGGAGTGTTGCCAGCAGGTCAAAGGAGGTGATCTGGTCCCTCTATTCATCTGGTGTATTGTGTCCATTTCTGGGCTTCCTGGTACAAGACACATATGAAAACATGAACCCAGTAGAGGGACATTGATAATTGAGTGAGAATAAACTCTAATATGGATTTGCTTTATTCCTGCCCCAGCAGTGAGGTGAGGTTGTGTAGAATAATCTCTTAGCCATGCCTACAAGGCTTCAGGCTCTGAACTCTCATGAGTACCGTAAAAAATTTAACTCTGTCCTGGCAGGTATCAGGAAACTCAATTATCACACATCTTGTTTAAAGTGGCTTATCTCTCTTGATAGGCAATGGACTTAAACATGCATAAATTTAGGAGTAAGATTAATCAAATTCCCTAAATAGGACTATTCATATTTTAAAATATATTCTTGAATCAGAGTTCACATGCTTCAGCTATTCCTCCTAAGGTTGTTTTTGGATTGGATCAGATCATGTTGTCATGAGCCTCATGAGTAATCATGTAATCATGAATCATGCATTCAAAAAAAACAGGACAAATCATCAGTTTTATTTGTTATGCAGATAGATCATCTGACTTGCTCTAGATGTTTCTGAATGAATAACTGATTCTTGCCCACTATCCAGTGCTGTTTCTTAGTCTGAGGTTTTTTGTCTCTATAGTCCTCTTTTAACTAGACTATAAAGGCCATTCTACATGGTCAGGTTTTATGATTAAAACTATATTTTAAAATAATAAGAAACTTGAAATTCCTTGTATTTAAATCACTGGAAAAATAATGAAAACAGCAATGACACATGAGGTTTGGCAGATGGGGACATTATAGAAAGATGCTTCCTTTTATGAGACTTCACAGAATTTTTCTTTCACTTTTTACAGTGAGTCAAAGCTCTGCTTCTCCGGGAAAAACAGTTGCACATAGTATTCTGACTTAAAAATGCCACATATGTCAGCAAAATATCAATACTTCTTTGTGCAGATTTTTTCTCTAGCTCTGCATTTCTACCAACCCTCTGTACACTCCTCAAAGGGTTGGTAAACCCCAGACTCATTTTTGCTTATGATCTTTTGAGTGCAGCAGTAGTACATTTTACTTCAATAAACACTTTTTCCTCCCATCTGTCCTCCTTGGGTTTCTTGTCAGTTTTCAGGTCACTGCTTTATGTTTTGATCTAGATGGGCATCCTTTGACCCAAGTGTTGTTTTTTATATCCTCAGATGTATCATCCTCAGTGTATCAGGTTTTGTTAGTAAACTGTATTATTTTGTCTAATAATTTGAAAGTTTGCTTACAATTATCTTTTTTTTATAGATGTATCTTTATGCTAGATTTTATCTGCCTTCAAAAGCTGTGGTAACCACTTCACAGAAAATAATAAGTAAAAGAGGGAGGACATGCTGTATGCAGAACAGCCTTTTTTTCTGTTCAGTGCTATGTGAACAGCTAAACTAGTATGGAACACTACTGCAAGTGCACTGCAAAACAAGTCAGTGCCTCTTTTATCCTTGGTGCTTCTTTTTTTCCCCTTTGATGTCCCATTTACCTTTGACCAGCCGTGTCTGACAGTTTGGATTTATCAGAGGTACTCGGAGTAGAGCTGCCCTGTGTCATTGTGTCTTCCTGCTATCAAAGGAGCTGGGCATAGAAGAAAACGGTTTCCAGGGCATTGTGACCATATTCAAGGCTGGCAGAGCACCAGTACAGATCAAAACTAACAGGTCTTTTATTTAAAATGCTGTATAACTGTGAAAAGATATCCTTCTTTATGAAGCAGCAACTCTGTTGTTTCTATACTGTGACACTGCTGCATAAATACTTTAAAAGTATAAAAAGTAAATATGAAATCGTTCCAACAAATACTTTGTTTTCATATGTCTGTTTTAATTTATGATTGCTGCTTGCCCTAATTTATTAAAGAAATAAAATAAATAATTTGACCCATTTGCAGGTGTTTCACCTTCAGCCTCAGTATAAAACACTTGTTTCTCTACAATAATATGTGTGATGTCAGCTCCTCCTACCCCCTCCGTGACAGAGACTGCTCTTGTGGTAAATGTCTCTTCAGTGTGACTGGCTGCACTTTGTTAATTTGCAGTGAATCAGTTTGTTACTCTTTCGATTGTGTAAGCTCTGAGGCACTGTCAGACCACAGCAGGCAGTGGGCTAGGCAGAAAGGTGGTTCCGAGCATGCAGTGGGAGCTCTTAGGCTTAAAATGCTAATTTCTGCGAAATGTGAGCTGCTGACTCAGAGGCTAACAGCATCTACACAGTTTCATCTTTCACAGCTTCACAATTTTCTCTGGCACACGCATATTTTTTGAAATAGCAAAATTATTTTTTTCAGCAAGTGTATTGCTCATAAAAATATGCTTATGCTTTACCACCACTTCTTAAAAGATTATTTTTTTATTACACTGTTAATCAAAATATTAACACATGGAAAATTCATGTGATTCAGTGACTCAGAAGGGTGCTACGGTGGATTGTGAAATAATAAACGTGTGGGTGAAAACAGAGAAAAATGAAAAAATACTGTATTTAACTTTGGTGTACCCACTGTGTTGAGGATTGAAAATAATTCATAGGCTATCAAGCATTTAATATACCTGGATTATTATTTTTCATGCAATGGTGCATTTAAGTTCCAACTGTACTGTGACAGTCAGCTTAAATCAGATATATCATGGGGAAGAGTGCCCCTGAGAATGAGTGTCTCTGTCTGTTTTGTCACTGAAGGGGAGGAAAAGAATCGGGGCACAGTGTGACCAGTGCTTATGAGGCAGAGGAGCATCGCATCATCCAGAGCACTGTGGAATGATTTGGGTTATAATGGACAACCTATGGTTACCTGGTTCAACCTGAAGTTCAAGTCCAGGGCCAGGACAGACCAAGTTACACAGGAAATTGCCCAGATGTGTATTAAACCTCTCAGAGAACAGAGATTTAGAGATATCACAGTCTTTCCTATTGACTACACTCATGGGGAAACCCTTTTTTCCCTAATAACTGATGGGAATTACCTGTGTTACAACTTATGACCTCTGACTTCCATCCTAAGACTGTGCACTTCTCAGAAGAGTCTTACTCCATTTGCTCTGTAGCCTTCCAATGGATGAGACCATGTTAACCTCTACTTCTTAAGATACCCTTGGCCTCCTCCTTTGAGGACAAATCCAGTTTTCTCAATCTCTTCTTTGTGCTGTGAGCTACAGCCCTGACTATCTTGGTTGTCCCACATTAGACTCACTTTGGTGTTCCCATGTGTTTCTTCTACTGGGAATCACAAAATGGACACAGCACTCCTGTATTCTAGAGTTGAATAAAATTATTGATGTTGATTTTAACTCAAAATATGCAGCCAGAGACAGTGGCTACAGTATTATGTTATTAAGCTTGCAGAAAACAAATTTAGTAGACATCAATATTCACTGTCCTTTGTTAATTTTTATATTGTACACTAAAGCCAGTTATTTGACTGAGCTAAAAATTCTGTGGCAAAGATGACCACCATTGGATATTTTTCTCACTTATGGTATCCCAAATAGTCCTAAAGAATCTTAAATATGTAGATAATGTGTATTGACACTTATGGTAACTTCATCTAGCTCATCACATTTCAAGTCAGACCATATTTACGTGAGTGGAAACACCATGGGAATCAAAATCAGATTAGAGATAATGTTTTGATATCTCAGAATACTTTATGGTGAAAGAGAGGAAGCTTAAAAATGTGTCCATGTTTAGAGCTGGATTTATGACTGCAAAAACAGAAATAGTGGCATTAAATAGCCAAATATGATTTTCCTCATGCAATAGCAGCTAAACTCCCAGTATAATAAAATAATTCCTGAAAAGGATTTGTGCAACACAGGCAAGTTCAACTGGAAAAGAGCCAAAAGTAGAAACTACATTTCAACTGAGTTGAGTACAAGTGACTTTGGAAATTGCTAGAAAGTATTTCTGTATGCAGTTGCTTGCTTCCGTTGATTTTCAAATATTGCATTGTGAGACATTATCTCAACAGGAAGGAAAGAAGGAAGGAGCTGTAGTACCATTCAAAGAGGACTAAGGCCCAGGAAACTATGGTCAGTGACTGCTAGCAGGATAAAGTTTATTTGGTGGCAAGAGTCCTTTGTGGTCATTATAAAAAAAAAAAAAAAGGATTTTCTAGTAGCCTTCCACATCTCTTCATAACAAAACCATAGCAACCCCCACGCAAAGTATGTGAATGAACGTGCTGCTGAATGCCTATTTTGTGGGGAATGGCTGGCAGTTTTGGAGCTGTGGCCCTGGCAACAATGATGCCTGAGTGTTTTCCTATAAGTACTGGAGCTGTCTCAGACTCAAGAAGTGAAGGAGCAGAAAGGACCATTCTAATAATTTACCCTGACTGCCGGCATATTCCAGGTCATGGAACCTCCAGCAAGCCTTGACTGCTTTAGGCCCTTGAATTGTGCTTGAACTACAAAGATGCTGCTTTTCAACATTTATGGCACTACTGTGAAAACATGCTTGTGAGAAATAGCCATCTTGACAATTCCATATCAGTTAGAAAAATCTGTGGCCAGGCTATTAAAACATAAAACAGCCTTTTGGTAAACAAAACTAAAACAGAGCTAGGCAAAGTCTGAAGGAAATAGTGAAACACACCATTTATTAGAAATCCATCCACACTTAAGGAATACTGAAAGAGGTCCAACTGTAAAATATTAATGCTTGCCTTTGACATAGATGAAAGAACTGAACACAATGTTTTGGCTTAAACAACAAAAAAACCCCAGAGCTCATTAGTATCTAAAGAGAACCATAAAATTAAGAACACAGATTTTCCCTTTTTTATTTTCTCCGTTTATCTGTAGCAGTTATTAAACTCCTGAATGGAATTGACTGAAATAGGTGAAAAAATCTTTAAATAATTTGTAAAACAAATAGCTATGTTTATGTAAGATATACCCATGTGACTCTACGCCTGTAGCTAAAGGTGACTGATTAATGATCAACATGGTAATTTCTCACTCTGGATAGTTTGTTGGGGGTTTTATAAGACATAAGGGTCTAGTTTTATGAATAATGTCAGACTCAATAACTACGTACTATTTTTAGAGAAACAAACAAGCAAACAAACAAATAAATAATTGCCTTAGGTGTCTCAAATCTCCATGCAGAAGATTTGGGAAGGAATTGTTCCAGAAAACAAAAGACTACAATGCAATACTGAAAGGAGTTAATTTTCAACCTCATCTTCTTCTAAAGGTTGAACTAGAAAATGATTTGAACAAACATGATGTAACTTTCAGATGTCAAATACTTACAGTGACCACCATCTTAATTTATCTGGTCCTTGAAATATTCTTTTGCAAGGTTCAGATGTCAATTTTTGAATTCTCCTTATGCCTGGTCATTTTATCAAATTCCTTTAGGGAATAGAAGTTGTAGCATGGATTCTATATGCTTTTTGAGGATTTATCTTTAAGGAAGCATGAAGATAGTCTTTCTTACATCCTCTTCGCTTTTGGGGACACCTCTAGGCAGTTTTCCCCTTCATCACATGACTATGGTTATGATTCTCTTCCAACTTTTGACAATACAAGGATGTTCTTTTTCACCTGGATTAGGACAAGCACAGATTCTGTAAATCAGTTTTTTCCCGACACCTTGTTCTGATGCCACAGTCTCCTCTGTCTATACTTCATTTGTGGTGACATGCTGTTTTTCTTATTTTTCTCTCTATATTATTGGATCCAAAGGCACTCTAAATTTAATTTAAAAATAAACAACAACAACAAAAAAAATTAAGCTATCAAACTTAAAATATAACTGGTTTCTCTGAGATGCCACACTTAAAATTTGAGGGTTTGGTGAATACAGAGAGCTCTTCTGCCTTTAGTGCTGATGGGTTTCATGTTCATCAGATGCAGAGAGCCATTTATTGCCTTGTAAACTTGCAGGAAATTACCTTTCTGCTATTATACTGTCATATAAAATGACTCTTCTTTATTCTTTCTCACTGTGTCTCTTCTCAATGCCATCATCATTTGACAGACGTGTCTCTCACTTTTGGGATGCCTATATTTCCAGTGTTCCTGTACAGGATAACTTTAAGAAGGAAATTAAAATTACAAAAAGAAAACAAAATCAAAATTACTGAACAAAGAGAAGCATTAGCCATTTAAGATTTTTATTAGTAGGACATTAAAAATAATGTTTATTTTAAGAGTTATTAAGTTAGCCTAATAAAATTAGGTGACATTCATTCCCTGCAAATAATCAGTCAAGCTCTCATGTAGCAAGGTAGGTTATTTTGACTAAAACTAAAGAGTATCTAAAAAGGAATATAGAGTAAATATGTAGATTATGTGTTGAAATCAAGTAGGACAAATCTTCTACTGGCATCTAGTGATTAAGTTTCACCAAAAAATCCTGGTATTACTTCTGAGCATGTCTTGACAGGTCTTTTTGGGTTGCAACAAGAAAGAAGGGAAAATTCAGTCCACTAAAGAGGACTGCGCTTCCTAAACATATAGTCAGTGGACATTTTTTCAAATTTCTCCTTTGGAGTACACTTAAGGGTTTATAAAAGAACAAAGTAGTGACAAATGTGTTCTCTTGTCACTTGCTTGGAAAACTGAGTTCTGTTCAGTGTTTTGAACAGAGCAGAAAGAACAGTGTGAACAAGAACACCAAGACCTGAAAATCTCACTTTGATCTCCTTCTTAAGAACTAACCAGGAGCACTGTGACATTCTGTAAGGAGGCTTGATATTTCAAAAGTTGTAGTTGTGTATGATAGTGGCTTTTGCAAACAATGGAAAAGTAGTCTCATTTGAAGCTCACAGCACTTTTTTTTCTCTGATACTATGCAATGTGAATCCTCTTTGCTTTGCCAAAATGCTACTCGGGCCTCATAAACCAGGTCTACTGACAAGATCCTTTTATTTCTCCTTTTTTCAAACCACATAACTCCATGGATTAAGCTCTGTATGTATCTCTAGCTGTCTACAGTCTATGAGTCAGGCCCTCTTTAACCCCAAATTTTATCTCTATTATATAATCCCTTCATGCTGTCCTGTTCATTGCTGGACATTCTACAGTCTTCAGGAAGGAGAATGAAAAAGGTTATGAAAAAAAGGTTATGGAAGCTCTCATGTGTGAGAGCTAGTAGGCAATGTATATTTTGACAATGTCAGGAATGGAGCATGGTAAATAAAATGAGTGGCATGAACAGGTCTGTCTGCAAAGAGAAACAAAGGCAATAGACTTTAAATTATACCAGCTGAATGATACAATACAGTATAATTCTAAATGCTTGAGCCCAGAAAAAGAAAGAAAATGTGAACTGGAGTTATTTTAACAACCCTTAATTTCTGGCCTTTCTTAATGTCTTGGGAAATATTTTGAAGTGTTTTTTTTCCTTCAATCATTTCTTCTCCATATCTATTTTAAATGTCTTTTTTTATTTCTCAATTGTTCTTCATATAAAATTTCTGTTGCAGATTATTTGCATACTCAGTTTCTGCATAAATGTTTTGTAAGTTAAGTTTTTCAAGAATTTGCACTTAAACCAAAGATAAAAGTGAGCTATACTGACAAAGAAATTACATCAAACAAAGCAAGCTGGCCTCATCTGAGGAAACAATCTGTCATTATGGGCAGATTTAATTTGAATTATTGAAGTAGAATTGTTAGATATTAAAAAGACTTAAAGTGAAAGATCCATACTCATTATCCTTTAACTGGAGTCTCCAGATGTTACTATATTTTCACATGACAGAAAGGTCTAGTTCCAATCTTTTATTGCTAACTTGGATTTTTCTACCCCGCAACAAATTGCTTTTCAGATTAGCTTGAACTTTATTATGAATTTTATCATATTTTTTTCCAAATGTGTAACACAAAGTGGATCACTAGGATTGTTTAGTGAAAGGATATTAGATAGCCTTCCTGGAAAATTCCTACTTAACTAAAGATCATTAAACATTATGCTTTTTGTAGGTTTTGAAATTCTGTCTAGAACTTCACTATAGAGTGTAGAAATCCATTAATTATTATATAAATCTTTAGGAAAAGTATTGTTTGCTGTGTTCCTTGAGTCTTAGCCGTTACAATCTCTCAATGCAGCATGGAAGTCTGAAAGACAGTTCTGACCACAGGAGAATTCACACTGCCTCTGCAGACAACTTGATATGAACCAAGGAGATGGGTATGCCATCTTCCGAAATTCTCTTTGAATATCTGTGACAAAATGATCATGTCATTCAGGGACAATCAAGATGAGGACATCTGGAGTAATGCCACACTAAGCAGATATCCTAAGAATATTACCAGTAGGCTATTCATAATTTGAACAGACATCAGGTTTTTTATTTTAAAGAAGGAATTACTGTGGATTCCAGGTAGCCAATGCTGTATCTTTGGGCTGCCATATACAATCAAACTGGTGGTGACTGTCACTTCCTCTTTGGCCCTCTTAGCGGTGAGTCCCATAATAATGTCTTACACACTTTAAGTGCAATTCTAACAGAACCTCTGTGAATTATCTCTTTAGGTGTTTTCTATAGTTCACACAAAAAAAGGTAATATTAAGCAACTTTAATAATGATCTATTTATATTTTTATAATATCTCTTGGGAATAGCACACTACGCTCAAAGAAGAGTTCAAGTGACTGAGAAGCAAATTGTAGAGTTTATATCAAAGTTCTGCAGACAGCAATTATTAAAAAGTTTCCAAACCAATCACATTTCCTCACTCACAAACATCTTCTCGTACTTATGCTATCCAAGAAGGCCTAATAGATTTAATTTTTTGAAAAGAAAAACTATCTCAAATTTGAATTATTTGTGGTTTTGTCTCTGTAAAATTGGGTTATTAAATTGCATTTTTCATAATATGCTTAAAAATATTTTGTTCTCTCAAAATGTCCTGAATGTGCCTGCCAAACTAATGAACAGTTTCCTAAAGGAACATATTATTTCTGTAGCCAGTGTTCTGTGTTTGGAGCCAAAAGATTTTCAGAAGTTGAAGAATTGCTTTTGTCTAACAAAGCATTAAATAATTTTGATTCGGTTTATACCAGAAAAACATCTCTCCTGTCCATCCCCTGCCATGATGCAACAGTTTCTATTACATATGGGGCTTATGGTAACAACATTTAGGAGAAGACATCCTTACCAAAGGTTTTTGAAGAAGTTATTTATGTAAACAGGATACCTAACATGTATGACCAAAAAATGAGGCCCAAAGCAATGATTCTGCCTCTACAAGGGTGTTGTACTATATGATCCCTCTTAAATGTAGATTATTTATTACTTGAACTTCAGTAGTCTATGATGAATTTACTTTACCATTATCTGAATCCATGATATTTAATAAAATAAGAAAAATATTCAAAACTCTTGAAAATTCCAAATTATCAATATATTTCTTGGTGCACTAATATTGGGAATTATTGATTAACAGTAAACTACTTTTCAATCATGAATAATTGTTTAAAAAGCTATTAACTCATGCACAAGTTACCTATAAATCTCTGACTCCCAGAATTTTCAGCACTGCTTTCCTGTGCCCATTATATAAATGTGTGCATAGTCGTGACTAGTTTTTGGCTGCCTTGCTTGTATTTGTAGTTTGTAAAACATTAATTTTGAGGCAGTTGACATTTCTTATTTCAGTTTATCTATCAGCAACTTGCCTTTCCCCAGCAGATCCAAAGAACTTCATGGTTGTTCTTAGCAACTGACTAAAATGCATGAGAATTTGTGAAATAGTGCCAAGGAATGTTAGGCACTAATTACCATCTTTGAGAAACAGTTCAGCAGAAAGATTAGATGATATACAAAAGATGGAAAAAATGTGAATTGTCCACTTAATCCTAATCTTAGAACACTGAAAATGTTCAGATGCATTAGAATGAGCAAACAGATCTTGCAGGTAGGATACACACTAACCTCCTACAAGCCATAATATTTCAGTACATTGTTACGAGTACATGGGCAAAGAAATCTAAAGCAAAGTAATTGTTAAAAATCTTACCAGCGAGTGATAGACATTTTTTTAAAAAACAATTAAGATTGTAATTATCAAGTAACATGGATGTGCAGTGATGTGCACTGTAACGCTGCAAGAAGTATGAAATTTCTCTGAAGTCACAAAATATAGAATGTATTGTCTGTGAAGTTTTCTGACTGCTCCTAGTGGTGAAACAGACTTACAGCACTGATGAGATATTCTTCAAATAGCAAATTTATTTTTGAAAGAAAAGTGGTTTTCCATTCTGAAATTTTCCAGCAAACCAGTAAATAGTGTAATATTCTCTATAACAGGTCCTCAAATTTTCAATATGCTACAGATATGGAACAGGATATGCAAGAGGAATTTTCATATCACACTCAGCAGAATGACTAGTAAAAATAAATCATGTTCCCACTACTACTGGGATTTGTATAATCATTAGCAGCAGAACTGGTAATGAGACCTAAACTGCAAACATGATCCACATGGAAAGATCTAGCTGATCTCATGAATGTATATTCTTTTATCTCTATTGGGACTTAGCTCTTAATCAAATCATATGTGTTTTTCAGTGATGTGAAGACTTAGAAATGTCTGTGTTACATCTACAATTGAAAATTAATTTAAGTATTGTATCTGTAATTCTAGACACTGTGGTTATAATTGAGTGGTATTCTAATGGTATGGCTTCAACAGACAGATTAGTGGCATGTGGCACACAAGTCACCAGAAGCAGAGATACAACAATTGAGGATTGCTGTGTGCACACATACTTGGACTAAAATTATCTGAGATAACAAGACAAATGCTGAATTGTAAGGCTATTTGCTATTTGAATGTTTCAAGTTATTGACATTCTTTTTCTGGGTATTGTGTGTAGAAGGGAACAAAAGATTTTCAAAAGGTTTTTTTTTCAGACACAGTTATAATTCATTTTCCACCTTAATGAGGTTCCAGATAACCTAATACAGTCACTGTGGTTACCCTGAATTTTCAGTGATCAAAAGATCTTTGATCAAGGCTGGTTGTTCAATTGCAATTTGTAACCCAGAACATTGGTTGGTTCTTTGCAGATTCATATTTCTTACAGGCAGGAGAAAACATATCGAAAATTTTGAACTTAACTGTCACTGTCCTCTAAGTTTAAAGACTTACTGTGGAATAGATTGAAGATGTTCTTAGGAGCAATACTTTTAATAAAAAAAAAAAAAAATAAATAAGGAGTCCGTGAAATATCATGATTAAATATTATCAGTTATCTGAGATCTGGAATGTCAAATACTAGCCATTCTCAAAATATCTGAAGAATCCTAAAATACGAAGTCCAGGGTTTTTAAATTATGGAAACATGCTTTGACAACTATTTCAGAACTTATTTTTAGCTTCTGTTTTGGTTTTGGTGTTTGGTTTTTGTTGGTTTGTTGGTTTGGATTGATCACAGTAATTTGATGATATTAAAGTAGTGGGTTTTTAATGAACTGGGAAACACTAAGTCAGTGCAATAAAATGAGGAAAATTTAACCCTCTTTTCACCATAATTTTTCATTGGACCAATATAAATTTTTTTCTCAGTGCTCCTCAGCATGGACACTTTGCCTTGATGTGTGACAATCTTTGTTACAATGCATGTTTGCACATTTGCATGAGTCTCTTACACAGTTCTGCAATTTATTGTGGATAATTTTCTTTATCTTCTAAGTGAGTGATTGAGACCATATTAGTGCTTCAAATTAGGAGATGACTGACTATGCTTTTACATTTTAATTAAACAATTTTTTTAATTTCATAATTATTGTTTATTAACTCATGAGGTACAACACTTTGAAGCTGTAGGACAAAGGTCTATTGATTCCATCGGGCTGTGTGATTCAAGAGTATAAGGGGAAGATTCTGGTACACTTGCTTACCAATTCAGCCTGTAAGCTAATTCTTTTAATTTGTATTTTTAACAAATACGATCAATCTCCTTATTGGTACAATAAGAAGTCAGATTTTCACATTCAACCTTCAGTTATGAAAATTGGTAAAATAAACAACTTTCATAAAGTCATTTTTAATCACTAATTTTCATGTGATTTCCATTATGAAAAAGTACACAAACAACAAACAAACAAAACCCCATGAAAAACAGATTAAGGAAACCAAAACCTGAGTTAAGGTTTTGCAAAATAATTAAAGTGTGGTTAAATGTGGTTTCTAATTCTCATTTCCATAGTTGTTAAAATAAGTTGTTCAGAAATAGTTATTCTAACTTACACATTTCTGGTGTTGAATGTTCTTTTGGCATTTTAATACTGATATGCATGATGCAAAAAGAAACAAGAAAAATCCTGCTTTTGTCCACCAGTTCTTAAATAAGCAGAAGGTGATGAGTATTCTAAATATTTTGTTTGCTCCATCTTACAGAGAAGGAAGACAAAACCAGAAAAAATTAGCATTGTGAGCTCTGTGTTCATCACAGGCAATGGTTGCTCTTAAGAGAGATATGGAGAAAAAGAAACTGTAAATCTAGTAGAAAAATTTTATCTTTTGGAAGACACATCATGAATGGCTTTACAAGAATTCTCAAGAAAACTGCAAAATGCATGATTCACTCTAAGTGATAATTAAAGTAAGTAACAAAATGTATTAATAAAATATCTTTAAAAGAGAGGAAAAGGAAATTATTTAATCCCTTCTGTTGCCCTGTGATGTGGCAGTGCCCAGCTGCATGAAGTGTGAGGGGTAGGTAAACATTAGCATAGGAGGGTCATCCTAAGCAAGCTTGGAGAAAGGGCAGGTCAGCCAGGGCAGCCACCCTGGATGCTGCAGATAGTCTTCTTCAACAATAGGAAAAAGAATCAAGTAGCCAAAAGAACTCTCTAGGGCCAAGTGTGCATTGTATAGGCTAATTACCCAGCAGTGACAAAACAGATAACCGCTGGAACACCCAAAGAGAATCCTTTTTGTTAAATATAGCCTCAATACTGATGTTTTGGCATGTCTTTTCATGACCCCTATCTCAAATCATAGTTTAGGTAAACACCATTCTACTCTTAAACTTTACTTTGAGATAAGATTACTCCTGGGTAGTCTGACAAATGAAGAGGCATTGTGTCCTTGTGGGTGTGCCAGTCGTTTAAAGCAGGGCACAGTATATAACTCCTCACTCTGTGCTGACTCTTTTGCTATATTTATCCACAATATCTGAAGAACTGGAAAACTATTATTGCCTTACATTTGTAAGGCCTCACAGTAATTTAGACTTTCCGGAGAAGAAGTCTGTGATCAATTTCTGACATTTTCTGGTATCCTCTAGGAAAGACTTTTGGAAAATCTCCAGATACTAGAGAAAAAAATGTATGAGCAGAAATGAAGTTTAATCAGATCCCAACATGAGTTAATGGAAATCACTAATAACTTTAACAGTACCTGCTGTCATTTTCACAAGCTTTATCCAGTGTGAAATCACCTGTAGTGAAGTATTGACTTAGTTCTTTAGAAATACATAATGCCTTTCTTGCCATATAAAATGCTTCTGCTTTGCATACTTTTTTTTGTGGATAGAAGAGTCATGTATTAAAACTATGTGATGTCAAAATCTTTGAAAGGAAAGAGGGTAAGAGTGAACAAATAGAGAACATAAAAGGATAAATTATTTAAAGGATAGAGATAAGTTCAGCAGAGGTTTTTATAGAGTTGAGTGCTAGTATCAGGAAAGATGCTTCTGGCTAGGGTGAGTGGGTAGGTAATGCAGATATGAACTGCATGTAACTTATACTGAAAGTCTGAACTTTTCAGAGGGGTGGCAAAAAAAAGAATGGATGAGAAAAAATGCAACCAAGATCCATTTGGCCTGAATCTTGGAGGATGAGAGTCATGCATAATCATAAGAAACTAAAACTTACTAGTAAATATTTCTGTGCATTAAAGATGCATTCATTCAAAGTATATATGTTATAAACACATATAACATTTTAAATTTATACTTTTTATACTGTCTAGTTACCACTAGAGACACATTTATAAACTATTCAACTAATTATTTAAAAAAACAAACAAACAAACAAACAAACAGGAGGATTTGTTTAATTTTCTTAACTAGCCCTATCTCTTAAATTCCATGGCAGTCTGTCATTTCACTAGCTGTTTTCTTGTCCAGTACCATTAAAGAGAAAGTGCTGTACAAAGGCGTAGTTCTGTTTGCAAAGAACAGAATCCTCTTTTGTTAATTTAGATAAGGCAGGCTGTGAGTGAGCACATATCCATATTACAACAAATGCAAGATCCTAAGATTAGATAGGATATAAAAAAGTTTCCATTGTTTGTTCAAAGCTCATGCCATTTGCAAGGTGCAAGTGCTAGGTTGTTGCTTGATATGCTGTTAAAAATAGAATTAAGAAAATATAAACATAGCTAAGAAACATTCAATCAGGTTGCAAAATATTGAAATGGAGTGAAAAAATTCAGGTTCTGAGAAAAGGTCTTTCCAGTTTACTATGACTGACACATTGTATGGGGTGCAGATTTTGCAGTTTTTTCCTATACTGAAGGGGATGGTCCGTTTGTCGGGATCTTTGCATTAGAAGCATATGCATTTGTGAATATAAGGCATGGGTTCAAAGCAAAGGTAACTCTCATGTTATTTTTCGGATAGAGTGAAGAAACAGAAAGAGGAATTGTTTTAAGGCCAGGCCATCTAAATAAAAAGATAAATAATTATGCGTTTTTTACTGTGCAGTCACTTGCTCTGTAATTGGACAAATAGGTTTGGGGTAAACCATTTGGGAAGTAAAATTTACATACTTTGCAGTTTCTTACACAGTAATAGATACTTCATTGTTTGCTGTAGCAAAACCCCTAAGGAAAGACTCACTCATAAAATTAACTCATTTTCTATCTCACGTACCCAGAAACTGAAAAGCAGGAAAATAGATTGAAATTTTGTCACAGTCCATGCCTATGAAGTGCCAGAACATGCATAAAAAGTGTAAGACATACTGACTATTTGGGGCTACAATGGAGAAATTCTGATTTTTTGGAAGTGACAAGGTTTTATACTTTGATTTGGACTATTCCAAACCTTGTAATAGTGTTAGAAGCCCATTATTAATTATATCAAGCAGTGTTTGGGACTCCTTGGGCGCCTGGTTTCGGGCAACAACCAGGATGGGGGAAGGCAATCTGCAGTTCCCAGTCTCTGCTGCCTCAAGGCAGCCTTTTTAGAGTTCAGGCCTTAGATTTGATGAAAGTTAATAAAATCTGAGATGTTTCAAGCAAAACATTTGGAGCTTATATATCAGTGCTTTTCAATGAAGTTACATTTCATAATAATGTATCAGATAAACTGTATTGCCAAGAGCAGTTCTTTGTGTTCCTTTACTTCCCCTTTGCTTTTATTCTCCTTGAACTCCCTTCTTTATTTTATTGCTCCTCTTCTAGCCTTCCCATCTTCCTGTGCTTTTAAAATCTGCTTAAAGCATTCTTTATATCTCCCCAATCTCAAAACAGATCTTCTGTGTCATTTTGCCCTCAAACCCTCTATTTCTTCAGTGAGACTAAGCAGTCTCATAGTTGTCAAGCAATCTCTTGTTTTTCTCACACAGAGGAAAAACACTGGTCAATGCCATGAAATAAGTCTATATTACTGTTGATTCTGCTAAAATAGTAACACTTTCCACCTAAAAATGTCTGCATTATTCATTCTGTAATCAAGTTTTGACTGATGCAACATTTCAAATGAATTTGCCTCGAGAGAAAATAACTTCAAGTTGAAGTCCAAATATGCAAAAAGTATTTCAGGAGAATGCCAAGTTTTGAGAACATTTCCCTGATAGTAAGAAGATTAAAGAAGGTCAACTAGGAAGGAATAGGAGCAGTAATAAATTCAGGTGTTTAGAAACAAAGACCTAACAGAATTATGACTGTTTCCCCTCAGCATCTTCACATAATGTGCAATTGATTATACATGACCTAAAGGTTTCATTGTTTCAAAAAGAATTTTGTCACTAAAGTACATTAGAGATTTGCAACATTTACTAAATAAACTGTTATATTTTACTGCTCTCCACGAATGGAGAAAAATCAAACTGAAATTTGCATCAGGAAACTAGTGCCCCTCTGTGAGAAAGGTTTCCCAGAAACCTTTTTAGATTTTTGGCATGCTTTTAAAAATGCTCCATTTAGCCACTGTAAAATGTTGACATTATTATTGTTACTATTATTATGTTGTAGAATGCTTCTCCTCTTTTAATTTAGGGCATTACTTTTGTTACAGTTGTGGTTAAGTAACTGCAGTGAGCCACACTGGTGGTGTGTGATGTCCAATTACTCTCAGGTACCACATTTTTTACTGCCACTACTACTTGAAGGACCTGGGGTGTGCAGTCAGCTCTAATTGAAGTATGTTAAAAGTGAGTGACATAAAAAGAGGGATTTTGCTAATGGACACTATGCCTTGCCATTGTATGCACTATAACAGAAAGCAGGGTATGTACATTGTCTTTCTTACGTAGAGCTCTTCATGATAATGTGTATAATAGCTTTCCAGTAGCTCAGTATACCTGATTGCATCTGGTAGGTTGTTCAGGTAAAATCTGATCACAGTTTCATTTCATGTTTTATTAAATAAATGTCCACAAAAAAGACATGGTTGGGAAACTCTAAATATTGTCATGCAGATCTATAAAAGTATCTAGAGAGAAGTTTTACATGCTCAGAGAAGAATTCAGGAATTTACAGCACTTTTATGAAGATATCAGCAAATTCTATTTGGGATATTAACACATCCACCTCTGGAGTAATAGCAGAAATTAGTTGTATGCTGCAGCTTTCAGAAACGCATTGGCCTAGCCCACTCAGCTGCTGTCAAAAAAAAAGTAATTGAAGTTATATCAAATTGCATTGAATGCCGGTATTTTTATTGGTTTCCCATAATTTATTTTCTGTGTTATTGATTGTTGATATAAATGTGATTTCTTTGAGAGTTGTTGTGACATCTCTCAATACATTGTTTAACATAATGTGCTGGCACAGCTTGGCTGGGCAGCCTCCCAACAATACGTCATTCTCAGAAAATGACAGAGAAAATGTTAATAGCATTGGAAGACAGGGTTTTAAAAATACACTTATTGTAAGTAATGCCATTGGAAAATTCTAAGTAGTTGTCAAACAGAGAAATTAAAAATTCTGTACAGCAAGGAAAAAAAATTCTAAATTTCACAAAATAATGAAGGAAAGAAGTAGCGCCTAAAGAGAGAGGGTGAGAGGGGTTTGGAAAGAGAGAGGTCTATACAGGGGCTACTGCAGCCACAGTCTTAGAGAAATAAGCTGTACTTAGAGAAAATAGTGAGTACAAGGGGAATGATGAAAATGCTACATACTGTGTTAGCTTTCAGAAGCTTCTCTATTGCCCCGTTTACTTCTATATCTGCATTTAATATAGGAGTAGCTTGACAGCTACTGTAGATTAGAATTTTCTAAAAATACATCTGAAGCCCTAAAGGGGATGTCTGACAGCTTTTGGCATGGATAAAAACAACTGAGATTGTATGTCCTGATGTATTTGTGTTGTATAAGCATGCTTACCATTGGCTGGTAGTGCAGACAGCTACTTAAACCTGTCATTAACTGCCTTGATGAATTTACTGAAGAAGTATAAACCCAGATCTGGCCTTTACTAAGCTCTGCTTTGCCATCAGTCCACCAGCTACTGTTATACTGTGATTGCCAATAAATATAGTGCTTTTAAGGACTTAAATACAAAGGCAGTTATTTCTTTCCAGATATCTGGTCTTTATCAAGCTAGAATAATGCTTTCACAAGAGCCGACTTTTGAGAAAGTCGAACTATTTTAGTCTCAGTGTCAGTTTTACACATAATATACGTTTGACTTAAGGGAAGATACAAAATGAGGATCAAATATGTTAATACTTCAGTTCAAAAAATGCGATTCAGTTTCATATATGTACAACATACCTAAAAAGCTAGAAATACCTGAAATTAATGAAAACATCCTTTCTTAATCTGAAAATTCATCATGTCTATGAAAACTATCCTAATCTGAGCACCTGTTTTCTGTTCCATTTTCAAGAAAAAGTACTATTCTGACATGTTTGGTCCTTCAATTTGTTTGATGGGTTGGTTTTTTGGTCTTTTTTTTTCTTTACAAAAGCACATTGAAGCTGTAAAGACTTCTCAAGATCAGAGAATATTAGAAATTTATTTTGTATTGTGTGGTAGTTGTGACCAATATAGGATTGATAACAGGCAAAAAATTAGGGCATTCCTGACAAAGTCAACATGAAGAATTTGTGTTTTCTAGAATCAAACATTCTTGCATAAAAAATGGGTTATGATAGGAGTTATTCTGTTTATTAATCAGGATGTAAATATATTGGATTATTTATTGTGCAGGAATTGGGAATTGTTATGGCATTTGTTTCATTGGCTTTTTATTGATAATAAAATGGTGTCCAGAGTAAATATATTTCAACAAATAAAGTTGAAAATATTGAATATATATATATTTGTAAATTTGCAAAAAATACAAGGTTACACCTTTTTAAGTTGTTTAATGGCAATAAAAATCTAGATAGATATATAAATCTAAATAGATGTATTAGGAGCAATTAGCTAATTATATTTTCATATAAATTACTATATATCAAAACATACACTGTTATATTATTTTAGGTAAAAACTTGGGCAAGTACTTTTTGGTGTTTTAAACTTTTTTCTTGCTAAGGTATATTTCCATTAAAAGTAATTTTTTTATGTTAATACTCATTCACACAATAATTATACCTCAGTTAGCAACAGAAGTGTTCATCCACACCAGTGCTATTGTCACCAGTGAAAGATATTGCTCCCTCCATGAAATCAAATAACATACTTAATCCTATCAAATGAAAACATAATGCAGTCTAAATTATGGGTCTTTTTAGAGATTGGAATATCAATTTCTATTCCATCATATTTATTGCAATATCAGCAAGCAATATTTATGGAGGCAGCATAAAGAGTGATCAAAATCTGGGAGGATATGACCGCCATTAATTACAACTGAAGTGTCACACTGTTGCACCCTAACTTTGCATGCTCCTGCTTTCCTTTCTTTCTTTACTATTGCCATGTTCACTGCTTTCTTTTATCTCTCAATGAAAGAATGACATTCAAAAGCATGACTATACTATAACAGATTGAAAACCTATCTAGCAAACACTGTATTTATTTCTGCTTCCAAGACTCTTTGGCTCCCATATATTTGGAGGCAGAGGTGTTTAGGACTCCCAGTGGATTTTCTCTCTGATTAAGCTATCTAATCACATTCTGGATCCATGTAAACTTTTCCTATCTGCTTGTACCCCAAACAAGGAATTCCACAACTAAATTCTTTCTCAGAAAATAAATACATAAAAACAATATTTTTGGGGCCCTGACATCATTCTTTCACTTGATGTCTCTTGTTTGAAATGCAAGGCACATAATTTGCTTTGTGACCTCTAGACTTCTCCTTATCACATGATAATAAAACAAACTTCAATGAAACAAATATGAACACAAGACAGAACAGACTTTCCACTTCCCTCTGATGGGAAAATAACAACCAGGTGTCTTCTATCACTTGGGTTATTGACAAAGCATGATTTACCCAAAAGTGAGTGTTTAACACCCACTACAGTTAAATATTTACAAAATTAACTTGTTCTGCATATTTTTTTTTCTAAAGAACTTTCATATTTTTGCACATCAATTTTGATAGAGAAATCCCTGCTATTCAGATGTGTTTGGAAAGAAAAAATCACAGAACATCTATGACAATATGCAAGAATTCCCAAAGTTTTCCTAATTTTGGAAAAAATAAGTATAATTTAAAAATTTTCATGTGAACTGATTTATTTGTTATTCATTATTCCTAACTGATCATTATCACTTATTCCAAACTTTTTAGTGAGTCATCAAAACACAGGACAAAGAACAGCTGAGGTTCTCAGCTAAGTCATAGGAATAACAAAACCCTAAAAGCAAATAATAAAGATTTTAATAAACTTCAATAAACTTTCACAATGAAACAATGCAGTGGGCATGATAGAATGCTCAAATATCTCACTTATAAATCAAATAAATCAGATTACTTTATGAACAAAAAAAAATCAAATAATAAATTCCTATCTGGTTGAAGGGGTATTTTATGTTTGTTTGTTGTGTTTGGTTTGTTTGTTATAGTTTTTAGTTTGTTTCTTTTTCAAAAGTATCTATTGAGCTTCACTTTTTTGCTTATTACTTTCTTCTGATTCCCATTTGCTTAAAAATGTACTTGACATTTATCATCTCTTTTAACACATCTAAATGATATTTTTTTTCTTCAAGGGCCTGTGTATGTTATTGTCCTTCTGAACCACCAAAATATTTTTCTTTTCTGGAAAATAAATAGGACATTTTGGTTTTTCTTTACCTGAATATAAAGCCCTGTCTTTTATCAAATATAGTAGAATGTAACTTACAAGAGGTTGAACATGGGAAATCACCTATGATAACTTCATCGCCACTAGACCCCTGAGAATCGATGTCTTAAAGTCAATAACAGCGTTCTAATTAAAAGCATAAAGCACCATCATGAGAGTGTGTGGGGGAACCTTTATGAAGAGCCCTCAAGTTCACTGGTGTGGTCCTGATATGGCTAATTGCACTGTGCCTTGTCATTATGTGCTTATGCAAATAGCACAGCAGAGCTCCCAGGCTGCCCCTGCCAGGAGGAGACTCCTTTCCCCAGGGGCTTCTTCTTTGTGAAACACCAGCTGGCCCGAGTTTTGCATTGTTGGCCCTTATCGCCAGCGGCAAAGAGGGAAAAAAATTAATGAGGAAAAACTGCCTGATTTTATCATTTTTGTTTCAATAGAACCTTGTTCCTTGTGCACCCCTTTCTCCAAACTGAAGCTTTAGGGGCCTACGGCAGTCTGTATTTATCTTTTATTAGTACACATAAAGATAAGGTTCTAGCTCTGAGTATTTCTACAGTGTGTAGTGCTCTATTCACTGGCACTCTGCAAATGTGTTCAAACATTCCTGTTTACACTTTTACCTCTTCTGAAATCCTGGCACTTAATCCAATTGCTTTCTGTTTTCTGCTACTAAAAATGCAAAGGAAAAACTGATAAAGAGAAAACATTTAAATTCAGGAACTTCCTCCACTTCAGAAACATGCAAGCAAATGTTAATATGGCATGAAATGTACACTTGTGAAATGTTAAGTTTACTGTTAATAAGCTTGTGAAGAAAATGTAATTACATATGATGATGCCCTGGTTATTGTGAAATTAAAAAAAAAGCCCTCAGCTTGATCATTTGCAAAAAATCAGCTATTTTTACCATCTCTATATTAGCCAGTTACAGGAAAAAAAAAAAAAAAAGCTGCTAAGAAAGGGATTAAGAATATATTTCTTCTTTTCAAAGTTTCATTCATTATATTTCTGCTGTGATGTTCTTCATGCGCCTCAGGCCCAAAGTGGAAAAACCATGTTATACAGCTGTGAATGTGGAATTCCTCTTTGCAGAGCTTTTAGTTGTGTTACAACAAGATCTGTGTTATTTAATTCATAGTATGAAAGACAACTAGCCAAATGATCAAGCCTATGATTCCTAAAAGTTAATTGATATAAAGCTATTTTATTAAAAGTAGTGATGAAAATAAGAATGAAAGTGCAACAATTAGACATTAAAGCTCTGCTGTTCATGCATTGGAAGAACAACAATATCAGTGCTGTGTATAAACAACAAATAAATAAGAAAGTGTCATATGAAAAATTATTATTTCTTTTTCTACTAAATATTTTTTATTTATTTTCTGTCCAGATGTCTTCTGCATTCTGTGTTGTGCACAGAGATTTACGTGATCATATTCCATAGAACTCTTTAATGAAGCTGGGAAGAATCTGTCTGTTCACATGTCATTATTTTCACACTTTTCCCTGGTCTCTGTAAACCTTCTTTAGAACTAACCTCTACAAAGTAATTTTTCTAGGAAAAGAGAAAGGGTAGCAAAATTAATTCCTGGTGAAAAGAGCCAAGTATTTGTATGACGTAAACTGGCAACACTTCATCAAAATGGCATTATGCACCAGTGATTAAACTAGGAATAATCGTTCCACAATAACAACCTGCATATATTTGCTACAGAAATATTTGCATTTACTACTCTAATTATTCAGTGACAGGTTTTAAATGGTTTGTCAAAAGGAGGAAAATGTGTATGCAGTTCCCAATTTGAATGAGAAGCCTTGGAAATATTTGTGAAGAGAGTGGTATCTGTGATCTACATGATAACAGTGATTGTACTATGATTTTTCTTTTTCAGAGATTTGATCTTCAGCTTTGCTGTATTTCCAACAGGGATCTACAACCTTTGAGACTGAGATGTAGATGTCACCTTACTTTGATATGAGTGTAACATTGACATTGTACTTCTAACTAAAAGATTTAGTTTTGCAGTTCAGCTGTACTTTTTTAACTTTCCACAATGTTCATGCTTAAGTAATAGAATGAAATGTATAAACCAGAACCTCTTTTTCATATATAAGGGACAGTTTCCCAAGTAAGGTTGTTTTTTTTTTTTTCAGGAGTATTATATGTAAAATAGAATGAATCAGAATAAAAAAAAATTGATTTGCTATTGCTTTGTTTAATAGATAAATAAGTCTGTAACAACTTCTCCAAAAGGAACTGAAGGAACTTTTCTTTCCTTCTTAGTAATTCAGTAGCAGATGACCAGACAAACATATTGGTTAATTATGCCTTATCCTGTAGCTGGAAAAAGAAAATATGATATTTTTAAGGGTTTTCAAAAAAATGTGTATTTGTTTCTTCAGGCACTTGAGCTTTCTAAGTGACACTTTCTTAAAAATACATCACAGACCTGGAGACAAATAAAAACAAACATTAAGTCACTCTTATTTGCTTTCTAGGTTTTCACTCTTTAAAAAGTTTTCTACCTTTTCTTCATAGCCACAAAATTGACTTTATAAATAAATATGCCAGTGTTTAAATAAGACACACTGACACTTTGATCAATGCTAACTAATAAGGGATTTAAACTCTTCAGAATTGCTGGTAGGTATTATATTCAGAAAAGTCATAAGCACACAAGACTTTCTCTTCCAGTTCAGAGAATGGAATATGGCAATGGCGGGGTTTTTTGTGATTGTACTCTGACTTCAAGGGAACTCTAAAAGATTGAATGGTTATAAACTCTGTCAGGAAAACCACTGTCCAAGTTTTTAGGCTTGATTTTTTTAAATAATTATACTTTAAGGTATGTTTCTGCAAATTGGTGGTCTTCATTGTTTAACAATAGCAGGTATTATAGGTTTTCTTATGTAGTGAAAAATTGAACATTGCACCTCATGAAACCATATTTTAAGTATAAGAATATTGGCAATAAAATTGTCAACAGTGATTTTACTCCTTACCAGTACCAAAACAGAGGCACTAAGAACACCACACCTGTCAAGAATGGGATGCCACATAAGCAGAAGGAAATTTGGAAATTTGTTTTCTCTCAGCTTAGAGTCTTTTTTGTTTTACTTAGATATTACCATGTTAACATACATATATATATATATATATATATGCATGTTTAAATAGTCAGCTCTTTAATTTTAACAAAATTTTGGTTGGCTTTTATTTTAACTAATTTCAATACCTTAAAATATGAATCTTTTCCCTTCATGTCATACTACTGAGAATTTTTCAGTGATTAGCACACACACAGATTAAAGGATTTGGGCTTCTGTAATTGCAATTTTAACAGTCAGTTAAATTATGGAATTCAGAAGGTATAGTTTTGACGGAGAAATAGCAATTTTTTTGACCAGTGAGCATACTAGTGATGCTGCACTGGTAATTTATTTTTGCTAAAGGAAAAAAAAAAAACTCTTGAGTGGTGTGAAATTTTTGCTGTTTTGTTAACCCGTGATTTTAGGTTCATGGAATATTGACAGGAGGCCCAGACATTTTGGATTGCTGCTGGAAGGCCCCATCAAATGAATCTCCTATTTATTTATAATTTTTTTGTCTTATAGACAGTTTTGTTACAGAAAAGAAATAATATCATTTACAAGATCTTTGCTACTCAGAGCCTTTGATTTTATTTCCTCAGATGTTGAAAGAAATAGAGGGTGATGGATTTCATTTGGGCTTTGCTGAAGTAAAAAGGGAGATCCTTTTTTGCTGAAAATATGTGGATGGTTGAATTATCAAATAATAAAATTCCAGGCAACTGAAATATCACAAAGGCAAATATTTGGGCTGTTGATTTGCATCCATTTTTATTGGATTTCTTTAAGTATTTTTATTCCTGTCAGGAAAATTTTTTTACTCACTGTAATTCAAAGAATAATTGCAGCGTGGAGGCACTATGACAGAGATGCTGGACAAGTCCAGTGCTGTACAAAACTTGTTTTAGCTTTTGGCAAAATATCAGCTATGTTAACATTAATGAAGAACATTAATGAAGAACATTATTTCCATTGCTTGTTCTCAGAAACAGGTGAGAATCACAGGAATGATTCACAGGAGTGAATGTTGCCTACAACTGTAATTCCCAAAGAGTGAGTTAGTCCACTTTGCATAGATAAACAATAAAGCCTTAATATCTTCAGGGTCCTCTTCTCCAGGCTAAACAGACCAAGTGACCTCAGCCATTCCTTGGATGGCTTCCACTAAAGGCCCTTTACCATATTCGTAGTCCTCTGAACACTCTCTAAGATATCTTATATTGTGATCCAGAACTGCATTAACTCTGGCACAGAGTGGGACAGTCACATCCTTTGAGCAGCTGGCAACTCTGTGCTTAATGCAATATGGTAAAAAACACAGTCCTTTCTCTCACTATTTTTAAAATGTCTCGTTTTCAAAGGCCTATGAGCAATATTTGTTTGAATTCTTCCATCATGCAGATTTATGAATATCCATACACATACAAACATATTCGCATGTAGATCTCAATTTAAATTTCCTTCAGGATGTCCTGTTCTTGTTTGTTATAGTTGATTGTTTGCTTGTTTTTCTGTTTTTGTGTTGTCTCTTAATCCAAAAAACAATATACTACAGTGGACATATAGTTTCCCAATCTCTTATATTTCTTAAGCAGTACTATGAGGGCAACTTGTTAATTTTTTCTTCACAAATGAATGATTAAATAAGAAAAATTAAAAACTAAGTGAAAAGAAAGCACTGTGACAACTCTGGAGCACACAAAGTGCAAATCTTTATTCAGGCCTGTTGTTAAACACTGCATCTATCCCAGTGGGCTGTAGCTTGCCAATCTGAGAAAAAACAGTGATAGTGCAGAACAGCATCAACGTCATTGTCTCATTCACCTCTTTGCCTCACATTCCTTTAATAAAGAACTGTTCAAAGATGCAAAATGTAAAACAAGCACACATTAGCAGAAAGGGACATAACCTATGCCCATATAATTCTAATTCAAACACTTTAATCAGTATCCCAGGGAGTCCAAATGTAATGCTCAGTCAGAGAATGAAGAGCATTGCAATTGGCTCAGACTCATATGAAAACAGGCAGATTAATTGGTCCTGCTGTCCTGTCTTTAGTACAAATCGTGCTTCTCTGTCCCCACTTCCCATGCATGTCAAATATTGATAGTTTAGAGGGACACTTTATAGAGAAAAACTGTAGCTCTTGGTAAATACAGCTAGGGTGAACGACAGCTTCTGCTTTTCCTCTGGTAAGGCGTTAGGATTGGTATGTGTCAATTGAGAATATAGCTGCAATTGTCACCTCAGAACACTGGCTGAAGGAGAATAACCTTTGTGTGTTGGAATATTAGAGCATCATTTATATAGAAATAGCTAAAAAGTTTACACTAGTGAAATGTAACATTGCGCTTTAGAGAGAACATAGTCATATATGACACGTAAATGACTGCCCCAGGAAGTATATTAATTTTGTTTTCTATGAATTAGAGTACAGATGGTAAAAGTGTGAAAGAAGGAGTTTGGATTGATAAGACCATGTCCTCAATCTTAACTGAAGTATTTACACTGGACTTCACTATGGAAATGGCAATCTCTAAAATTGAACTTAACTTTATTGTCCTGAGTTTCTTTTAAAGTTTCAAGTATAAAGTGTAGAACAAATTTGTTAAATGACGTATACAATGTTACTATGACTATGTGGTACTCATTCAAAAGTTCCAAGAAGCTCAGATATGATAGTAAGGACCTAATGTATGAAACATTACTTCGTGTTGTCTCAGTGTCAAAAGGACAGAAAAAAAAAAGGTACTTTAATTTTTTATTTTTTTTTTTTAATCCTTTTAGAAGAACATAGAAAACTGTAGACTTTGATCTCCATATGGAGACAATTAATCAGACAAGAAAAACTGTTAGGAGGCTCATGTACAGAACATATTAGGGAAGAGTTAGTTTGTCTTTTTTAGAAAGAATAGTGATTGATAGTCATTATAGTGAATGATAGCCATTGCACAAGTAGTTTATTCATTCTCTTTAATTCAGTGTAGAAGAGACGTACAGCATGTATCATTTTGGGGTATGATGGGGTATTCTGCTTAGGCTTTGGTTGCTACTCCCAGGCTTTTCACAAGTCCTGTCTCATGACTGCTAGTCCTACACAGTTGTCTGGGGTCCCCCTGCCTGTCCAGGGCATCTCTAATGGCCTTGGCTGCACCCAACCTTTACTGCTCAGGAGAAATTCAAGTAAAATGAGACAGACATTCAATAGAAAGTGAGGAAGGCAGAGTAGTACAATCCATTCCCTTCAAAACATGCTTTTGACTTACTGACACACTACCCACCTAATTTTTAAATGAGCAATCTAGTGCAATTTAAAAGGCGTTTTTGAGGACTGATTAGTGTCATTGTACCTGCCTGGATCTCCAGAATTTTTAGGGTGACACAATGTAAAGTGAGGATGATTTAGAAGAAAAGAAACATGGAACCTTAGTCACAAATCCTGTGCATGTTATTTGGTCCACCTGATAGCTAAGAAAAGAAATCTACTAATATTATTTTTGAAGATATGGAGACTGATAATCAAATAGTTGATTGCAAATCATCCTCTCTTGAAAGCTGTATTCATTCTACCTTTAAAAATAGGGGCATTAAAAATATTTTTTACACCATATTTCCGAAACAAAATTCAAACCATATAGTCATATAACAAAAAAGAGAAGGATATTTATAGATTCATAGCTCTTTAAACATTACACTATATCACATCTCAGAAGTGTAAGAAACATCATCAAATCATTTTGGAACAGCAGTGCTCCAATGAGCTTTCAGACAGATCTCCATATCTTAACACCACTCTATTTCCTTGATGTGAATTGGTGAAACAACTAGCTGCTACTAAATAACATTAAAATCCAGCTATTTTTCTCAGAGAAACATTTAAGAGTTACTAATTGTTCATTATAAGAGCAGTCAGGTTTTGAGTATATATAAATGCCCATGTGTTAGTGGCAACCATTTATTATACTTGTCCTTTTTACTTGATCAGAAAAAAGAAAATTAAACCCAAGGGAGACCAAGGATTTTATTCTCCAGTTGTATATGTCATATAGTCATTTTTAACTCTGAAAGGTTAAAGTGGTTTCTGATAGTGTTTTAAACTAATTTTGCATTATATAGCTTTCATTTTTATGAATACAAAAGACAGAAAGCCCGCAGCATCCTTGTGTTTTTCCTCTGCCTTCTGCTGTCCAATTTTATTTTTTTTAATGCACAGAACTTAAAAGGAACTTGTGAAACTTTTACTTTTTTCTTACCATGGCAAACCTGATGGAATGAGAACAACACCATATGCAAACTAATGGAAAAATTTGGGGGATAATTCCTTCAGGTATGGACTGTCTGACCTCAGGAACCTGACAGATATTGCTGCAGCATTATTAACAGTCACTCAGGCCTCTAGGTGGAATTAAGGAGGCAGGAATGGCCACGCATTTCAATCTGTGCAGTTAACCTACTTAGATTAGAATCTATTATTTATGGTGATTATCAGCCACTGCAGCTCTTGTAAATGGCAGTAGGTCAGTGCTTTGATAATAATTAAGGTATTCATTATAGGATAAAAGTGGAGGTCAGCTTCACTTCTGTCTTTTGAAACAGAATTGAACATAAGGAATTACAAGACTGAAGAAATTATTGCCAGAAAAAACCAACATAATTTTTTCTCATCTTCTTTATTCTGAAGCTGTGTTTTCACAGCTTTCTATATTCATGGTAGCAGTAAAACTAAAAGGTCCCTACTGCCTTCTTTTAAGGAGTTCATTAGAAAGCCGTTAGTGAAGTTTTGTGTATTTTTATTACTACTGCACTCTGGAATGAGACACACAATACCTACAGGAGTCTGAAAAATTGGAGGAAATCATGCATGCAAAGCATATAAACTTTACACTGTTTTCTGTCTTTTTTATTGCACTGCATGATAAAACCCCTTGTTGTTTGAGCATATACACTACTTTATTCTTTAATAATGCAACTTAAATGTCATAGGTATCCTATAAAGCTTATGTTTATAAAATTTATTAGACAGTGATATGCTAAATGACTCTTAGGGGATTTGGATATTGCTGAACATTGGAAAAACCATAGGTAGGACTAGCAGATTTCCTGGTACTTACCTACTGAACTAAATCAGCCTGAAGCTATACCATATTTAGCAATAAAAAAGAAGAGGGGGAATGTTTGCTTTTTACTGCATAAAATATCTGTTATGAGTCAAAGTTTTCTTAATATTGTTAAAAAAAAAATCAAGTTTTAATGGAATTAATTTTGGGGAGTAACAGTGTCCATTTTTCATAAAATCTAGCCATCAAAAGATACTCCTGCACATACATCAGAGAAGTATAATGACATGCCAGTCCAGTGAAAGTACATACTGCTAATATATATTAATGTTATGAAAGAATAATAAAAGTAAGAGTAACTTGTATCATGTACATATGTTTCATCCTTTCTTTATTCTCTGATACAAGAATTGTACTGGTTTGAGAGCCAAATGTTTTCATTTGCACAAAATTGTGAGTGTGAGAGTCACAGCTCAGTTTATCCCATATGCAAAAAATTATTTAGCCCTCCCCACCCAAGCACCAACATCTTTCCCAGATTTCTAGTGGTAAGGAACTGTGGAAACTAAGAGCTAACTACTTGCTTTTCTTCACAAACCTACAGGAATGGACTGAAGAGTGAGTGGAGAAGAATGGAGAATGGAGAAAGTCTCCACAGGACCGCCTGCACATAGTTCTGGGAAGATGATACTCATTTTGGTCAAGTTCCTCTGCCAGAATCAAACTACTGACATTATTGAAACACTGTTCCTTTCATGAGATGTAAGATGGACTCCATCTGTGTTTTGTTCAATGTCCTCTAAAGATTGGAAGTAAGCCTTTTATTACTAACTGGGCAAGACACATATTCCATGTAAAGGCAAAAACTAATTGATTGTATAGCCACCATAAAAAAAAAAAAAATAAAAAAAAATCAGGAAATATCTTCAAAATGAGTCCAAATATATCTTATTTTTATTTGTTTTCCAGAATTTCAATAATTATTTTGGATAAAATTCCTGCCTTATCTCCAGTGTAAAACTAAGAAAACTCAACATATTTTGTAGCAGATGGCTTTAGGACTGCACTACAATTTAAAGGAAGGGAAAAGGAAAAGAGATAAACTGTTAGATTTATTCATTTGAAAATGTAGACAGAGAATGTAGTTAGAAAATATAGAGGAAGGTAGGATAAAAATATCATCCTCAAAATGTTTGAATAAGCATTAAAATCTTTTTTTACAGGTCAGTTTCCAATACATTTGTAATATTTTTCAAGTTGATGTTGTGGTTGTGTTTTCCAGTAATGCTGTGTGGCTTCTAAATTAATTCTTTTACAGATTCTGATTTCTCATTAACACAAAATGCTAATTCACTGTCCATCAGATTCTGAAAATTACTAAAATAAATAGGTTGGCATGGTGAACAAGCATTAATGATATCCTTAATTTAAATGCTTTTCCCAGGAATTTTTGTGTAGTTAAGTCATCTTTCATTTTAAATAAAGTTGTTATAAATATTTTTTCAAAGAAATAATATTGGAGAAAGGCAAATTCAGAAAAGCAACTCATCACTAGCACTCCTAGCTAATATCGTCATGGGTTGCTTTCCTTCTGTTTTTCTTTTCAGATCTTAAAAGGATTCTTTTTTAAGTCATTAATCAGACAATATTTGATTTCAGTCTTCCACTTGTTCATAGTAAAATTAAAAAATTGGTTATTTGGTACTAAAATTATTCTATGTAATGAATATGTAGATGTAATACACAGAAGGGATGGGAAATAGTTTACTGTTTTTCTTTCCCAAAACTTTCAATTGCATTACATTCTTTCCTTTTTACTTCCCCAAACCTTCTCTTTGATAGTCTGTAGAGTCACAACTCTCTCACCTTCTCCATGTAGCTCAGATCCTGCAGTCCCTTAATCATCTTCATGGCTCTTCTGAACTTGTTCAGTCCATGTCTCTCTTGTATGCACGAGTCCATCACTGGACTCAGAGTCTCAGACATGTCTCACAAGCACTGAGTCAAGGAGAAGAATCAGCTCCCTTGATGTTGGCAATGCTCTGCCTAGCAGAGCTAAGGAGCATGGGGGTCTCTTTTGTTATTATCTTTGACCCATATAATCTCTTTCCCTAATGTCTTCAGTTTCACTCAGGCACCCTCCCATCCTGCTGTTTCTCTTCTCTGTATCCCCTTTTTCCTCTGTTGCCTTTCTGCTTCAGCACTTTTCCTGCTTTTGTATTTCTATGGAACCCCCAGTGCAAAGAAAAATGGACAAAGTATATTCTCCTGTTGATTTTGGCTCAAGCATTGTATTTAGGAACCACACAGTGTCACTTAATCAGTTTTCTCTTCCCCCTGCTCTGCCTGGTCTGGAACCTGGAAAGAGGCCCACATGGAGCTGTAGACAACAAGCCAGCTCAATGCCTACAGAGGAGGAGTTCTATGCCAAGCTCAGTCTGCCTCATATCCAAGTTTAAGGACATTGGAGTCATTACACTCTTACATTTACGCCAAAATGAATCAGCCAATTAGTCACATTTGTTTAGAGTGAAATTCAAATTAGTGTTCACTGAAGTCACCAGAATAATGTGTTGCAACTGCCAGTATGCAGTGTTCATGAGTCATGTTAAAAATGTTATGAAATAAGCTAAAAATTATGCTTTTTAAAATAGTACATGTAGAGATTTATTTAGTTTTGTTATTTTTTTATTTTCTCCACTACTCCAAAACCTTCATTTTCATGTTTTCTTAAATTTATCTCTGAGGACTAAACCCAGACTATTTTAGTATTAAAATTATAGACTCCATTATATTCAAGTGGCTAGTGTCCAGTCTTTCAAAAGGACTCTGACTGTCATGAGGTTTTGGCAATTTATTCCTATGAGTACTCTGAAAGGCTAAAAGCAAAGCATAAAACCAGTACTTATTAAAGCTCTAGCAGCTCATATTTCTTTTTCTATATTGTTTTACTGATCATATATTTTGCTGTCCTTAATTTTGGCCATGTTACTACAAGAGTAGAATACTGGCATGTATTTTCATGTCAAACCCAAAATGGACCCATCTTGAAATATAAGGAATGAAAATCAATTATTTTTGTTAACCGTCCAGGCCAGCAGCAGTGAAGCACTAGAAATATTCAGAAAAGCCAGTTGCTTCATTTGATCTCCTTCTGACTGGACCTCCATATTAAAATATGAATCTTTAGTGGATATGACTAATTTTGTAAAAAAAGTGATTTATTGGTGTCCTGACTGCATCAGTGTTTCACAAAGTTATTTGTCACTTAAGGTCATCTACTGCATTGAGAAGTAGAAGCCCAAACATTTTTTTTATTGTGGTTCTGCATTTTCTCCCACTACATTTGCTCCTTCACTGGTGAAGTAAAAACCATTAATTACTTTTTGAATTTCTAATATAGCTCTTGTTGAAATCTTTGTAGCTCTGTCTTGTAACTAATAAGAATGACCTTAATCATTTCAAGGTATTTAACCTTGATGATTTAGCAGATACCTGGAAAATGTTAAGAAGATTTAATGTAAAAAATCATTATTCTGTTGGTTTTTTTAACCAATACAGACTCTGATCATGTTATCCTGATTCCTAGGATTTACGCTGAGCCCTGAAAAAGGGAAAAAGGTGAATAAAGAAACACTCTTACACAAACAAAATAGAAAGAGAAAGATCTTTTGTCACTTAGCAAATTGAACACTGAAGTGTGGTCACTGGGTCAAAGTCAGCTCTTGAGAAAAATCAATACCATTTACTTCCCAGGGTTTTCTCTTCTTTATCAGGTCCTAGTCTCCAATGGCAGCCAAAATCCAAGTCTGTGCTGGCTCTTCACTATGAAGAATACCCGGATACAAAAGAAAATGTTGACATTTCTTCTGTTTAACCTGACAAATCATCATTCAAACTGTGTAGTTAAATAATGAAAATCAGAGAATGACAAGTGAAAGCTCTAGACAGTGCATGATCTCACCTATACAATTAAGAGGAAAAACAGTCTCCTGTCCCTTTTTTTTTTTTTTCACTCTAAAGCAAATTTTCTAAGAAACTATCCTGTAGAAGTTTTATTTGGAAAAGGCTTATATTGTTTTGCCAATCAAGAACTACTGGGAAAAAATCTAAATCAGCAAATTCAGGAAAACATAAAGTTCAAGATGAAATAAAGAAATATCCGATGTCCTCATGTAAAAGTGTTCTGAGCAATATATATATCCTTAGATTCCCCTTGCAGTAAATTATATCTTATTTGTGCAAGATTTTCAAAATTATTCTAAAGATGCCTGGAGCTAGACCATGGGAATGGCTACTTCGCTATGCAGAAAGATAAAGGAAATACCTTCCGAGCAGGTTGCTTGAATATTGAGGCTATGCACACATAATAAAGAGGACTCTAATATATATTTATTCCCTCAGCCCATCCTGCACTGAGGAGGAGACAGAAAGGAGAAGGGGAGAAGATCAACAGAACCGACAATCTTGTCTATAACTCATTAATCATCAGCTCTGAAATGGTACATGAGAACTGATAATTTGAAGAGGTTTGAAGTACCACATTACAAGACATGGCATGATCCAGATTCTCTTTTCTGACCAATACTGTTTGATTTGCCATTTGGTCTGTGAGAATAATGGCAATAATATACTCACAACATAATCTGGTTTTGACTCAGTTTCCAAAATCTCTCGTTCCCAAAGTTATACTACTATAGCAACTATATTAGAATTCCATTATTATTAAATTCTTCTAGAATTAGTTTAAGGATCTATATTACCAGAATAATATAATGCATAGCTGGTCTGAACTAAAGGATGGGTCACTCTACATAATTTTTAATTTTCAAAGTCTCCAGCCTAACTGGAGGCTGCTGTGAACTCACAGAACAGTCTGTATTGCCCACTGGTTGCAGCCTGTGCACTTCTATTAAAACAGGACATTTCTTCAATATCCTATGTGCTCTAGTGGGTAGAGAAAATGCAATAATTTGTATAATATGCTTATAAAAAAAAGAGATATGGGAAATCTATAAAAGAGAGTATGTTTTCAAAGCTTACTAATTAATTATGTAAGATCTTCACAGACGTTAGAAAAATGTAAACCCAGAAAAGAAAACTATGGACTTGTGCTTGGAAATACATCTGCTTTTATTTTTTTATTATTACCTTGGTGACATATTAAAAGAACTTGGTTCTATTTCTTTCTTTTTTATTCACAACTGTCTTTATTCACAAGTGGAAAGCAGAAATATTGGAGGTGTAGTGCTTGTGACCAAAAACTGTGTTCAGGCTGATTCCCTGTACCTTTAACTATGCAGATCACTTGTGTTTGGGAAACTGAAGAGGCTGAATGAGGAAAGGGGTCATGGAGACGCACTCCTGGCAGCGTCACTAAAGGAGTAATTTCTTCTTGGAGTCATCTACAGCAAGGAATAAGCCTCAGAGCTGCCTGTGAAAAAGCAAAAGCAAACCCTTCAGTCTTTGGAATTTAATTTTTATTAGAGGGAACAATAGAAAAGGAAAAAAAAAAAGAAAAAGGAATAAGAAGATAAAAAGAAATTTCAAACCGATATCTAAATAATTCTAATATAAAATGCAACTGATGTGAATTGCAAAGAAGACCTCACAAACTTGTGATTATAATTTGGGGAAGGAAGTGAGAAAGGCATGACATTAATGCCTAATTTTTTAGTTATTTGATTCCCAGTACTGCATACTGGGATAAAAAGCCAAAATATATGTGAGAAAAGTATCATGCAGTGACAATGCATGACGGAGAAGCAAGCATACTTCTCCTTTAGAAAAGGCATAAAGGATATTATTTTTTTGTATAAAATGATGAAATTTAACAGTAGGAATCTGGTTAAATTGGTGCAGGTTTTCAACATACACAGACAAGTTACAAGAGAGGAGTCTTCTTTGGATTTAAAATACTCTGTTGATAAAAGAAAAGATTCTTGAATTTGAGAATCCCTTACTGATATGCTAATAATATCATTATAGGTAAGTGTTGACTAAAAATCAACTACAGCAATGACTGAAAGGAAACTTAATAAAATAATTTTGTCCGAGAGTAAAACCGTAAATCAGAAGGTCAAGAATAGATGTTAAGAGTTTAGTTGGCACACGAAAGAATACTTTTGTTTCTTGCTAAGCATCTGCAATTGCTTGTATCTTTATACAATGGCTATTTTAATCATATAAGCAGTTCTTGTTCTCAGAGATTCTGCTGTAAAGTTGTCTCTTCAGCTGCTAAGATGAAAATTTCACTTTCAAAATGTGGCAGATCTTACTTATGTCTGTGTAAAAGCAATTACATTTTGATTTACTTATAAAAAAATAAAGAAGAAAATTTTGCTAACATCCCTTTAGGACCTTGTTAAATTTTCAACAATCCCTCAAGGTGTTTATTCTATGTCACCTTAAGTTACGGAACAAGTCTTATTTTCTCATCAGCAGGAGTCATTTAAGTAAGAGATTTATTTAATTAATTTTGAGCGTCTCTGCTGTCGACATGTGTGAAGATAATTCACTTTAGTTCTCTTTGACAGTCAGAGAAAATTACACAAATACAGTCAATGCAGTCTTCTCCACAAAGGTTTTTTTAAATATTAGAAAAAATGCCACAATTAAGCACAAAACTATTTCATTCAAACCTCTAGAAAGAGAGCTGAATACTGCTTTTTCAGTTTTAGACCACAGTTGCCATTTAAAGTCTCATACTGTATTTTTATTAATAAAGCTTGCAACTATCTGAAGTAATTGAAAAACTAATTAAAATACTAATTTTTATGTTCTTTTAATATCTTCTTTTATTGTGATATAACTTCTTGTTCAACTTATTAAGTTTTAACTTCATTTGCTTGAGATTTTTTAAATAATTATATCCAAGTTTCATTCACAGCTTTCTGTAGTATGTTTTATATGTGTCAATGTTATCTCAGGATAATACAATAGGAAGAAAGAAGTCATGTTTTGTATTTCTGTCCTGCAACAAGACTGTGCTATGAGAAATTAGATGTGGTGGGAACTGAGACATCCAATAGAAGAACTCTTGGTTTGTGACAGTACCTGGGAAGAACTGTCTGTCAAACAGGGAGAAGCCTGAAAGAAGGAGCTATACGAAGGGAAGTGGAAGAGTAATAATTATAGAAATTATATTCCAGAAAGGAGAGGACTGAGTGATAAGAACAAGGTCAAAGGTGGTAAATGATATTTATGAAGAGACTTGGAGACAGACCAGAAGAATTGGATATGAACTGCACGTGAATCAACAGGCAGGAGTCATTTGAGAATCATAAATGTTCTATGACAAAAGAATCAATTTACACTCAGAAAAGTATGTATCTTAATTCATTTGTAGATTTAGGTTGGCTTTTTGTAGGTCGTGTAAAGCGTTATTGTCAGACAGATGGTTTCATATTTCCATGAAAGACATTATTTCAGGGGTACTGTGAGTGTAGCATGTTGTTCCCCATTAAGAGACATTTCACCATAAAGAGAAATATGCTTTTCTTATAAGGTCTCTGTGGGAAGTTATAACAAGCATTAGCTAATGTTCAATAAAACCAGGGATTGTGAAAGGAAATGCATAAGACAGACATGTACCTTGCAGGTCAGCACTCCAGCAAATGTGGAGTTGTTTGTAACAGGTCACAGACTGTGTGCAAAGCTAAAAGAACAAGCATCAAGTCCTGTCAGGCTTTGTCAGGACTTCTTTTGTCCTGTCTAGAAATTTGTTTCAGCTTGTAACAGCATTATCTAATACTGTTATATGTCCTGTTTTGGCTTTTCCTTTGCTTTGGGCAATGGTGCAGTGTAACACTTTCTGTAATAAATCTATCTATCTATCTATCTATCTATCTATCTATCTATCTATCTATCTATCTATCTATCTATCTATCTATCATCTATCTATCTATCTATCTATCTATCTATCTATCTATCTATCTATCTATCTATCTATCTATCTATCTACGTCTAACTAATGGATACTAATATTAAGTGACCTTTCTGTGTAGAATTAACTTTGACCCCAGAATAAAAAGCTGTGGGTGGGTTGAAAGGGGAGAGCAGGCACAGGGTGATGTCAAAGGCAATGAGGCACAGGCACAGATTGATACCAGAGGCCCATGATAGTAAACAATTAATTCACCAGTGGTCAATTCCAGGTCATCAAAAGCATAAACCCATGCATACCTTTAGAAATAACAAAGACAATAAAGTACAAATATACAATATATTTAAAACACAATTTATGAAGTAAAGGTGTATGTAAAACTAATTTGCAGGAAAAAAAAAGAGCAAGGGGTAGAGCAAGTCAATTGACAGAAGAAACTGACTCCAAGCAGATTCTAAAGAGCAAGAAACAACCAACATCAGCACCTCAAAGCAAAGATGCAGAGAACTAAACCCATAGTTTCTCCCCCAGATGAAGCCACTGGCCTCATGAGAGTGAGTGTAACATCTGGGATGCGTGTAGAGACTGGACAACACACCATTTTAATGATATATAATTTGAACCATCTTATCATCATTATAGCTGATCTAATAACCTTTTTTTTTTTCTATTAGACAGTTAATACCTTAGTTAGACTAAGAATATATTATTGGCTTTGTACATATATGGTACTCTTATTTTGGCCATAACATTTTTGAGTACAACAAATTGATGGGGGTGCAATCAGTTCTTTCTGTAAACTGGACACAACAACCTGGTAGCATATATTAATCATAATCCTTGCCAGTAGTTCAACTTTGTAAAACTGTAACTGTTGTACAACAAAGCCCACAGTTATTCATTTGATGAAAGAATCTCATCTTTTCTGGTTTTATGTAAACCTCAAATTTTGATTGGTTTTCTAACTGTGAATCATTTACTTAATCATTATCTTAAAGCATTGGATATGCCCAGGAAAACATAATACAGACAGATATTTTCTATTTAATTTTTTTTTACCAATAAAACTTAGACTATTTCTATAGTAGTTAGAAAAATTTCACTCCAATGACACTCAACAAGGAAAACTTTTACACTAGATGGACAAATTAGTTTAATGGCCAGGGATGGACAAGGCATTTTGCACTTTCTGTGCTCTCCTATTGCACAATCCATTTGCAAAAGGTGTGTGATGGAGTATGATATAGAGGTTTATAAATTAAAAAGGGCCATAGAACAGGTAGTTTGGAAGTAATAATTTGTTATTTCTTACAATACAAAATCTTGGGACTCTTCTCAAATTTCATGTTTCACTGTCTAATTAAATTGTGCTATTCATTTGAACACTGAATGAATAATACAACAATTTACATCAGTTCTAAAAGCAATTTGATTAATTAGTTGGGAAAAAAATCTGTCAAGAACTCTCAAATTCTAAAATATCATTTTTGACTCATTAATACACTTGTAATACACATTAACAGCAGAAGTACATTTTCAAAAAAAGTGAAAAAACATTGCATATTTGCTCCATTCTTCTTGAGTTTGGCCTCAGATATGGTGATATCAGACATAGCTATTTTAATCCTTATTATAAGACAAAGTTTACTTTGAAAATACAAAGGGTTGTTCTTGTATTCCTCAATATATTGTGTTTGTCACAAGTAAATTTGAAATAGCTTTGTTATGCATAATTTACCTATCATTCTAATTACTGCACACCATTACTAGAAAAATTTATTAATGAAAAGGACCATTGACAAAACAACCTCAGAAATTATTATTTTATTTAGGTATTTTTGTTTGATGGGTCTGAGATTTGTATTATTTTGATTTTAAAATTTAAGTTTTTCATCATTTTCTGTAAAAAGAAATCTATTAAGCATTAAAGTTGTGTTGCATGTGTGTTGTCTAGTTTTTGAATCTGCTCACTGACTGTAAATTTGACAGATTGCAAGAGGTCTGAAAAATGTTAAGTTCTTAAAAACTTGATAAAGTTATGTAACTCTGTTAATAACTCCAGTGAAGAGGGTGCTTTGGGAACTCACTCTTTATTAGACATGAGAAATTACAAGGCAGCCAGAGGTACTCAATTTTTTAAATGCTGGAAAAGATTTTATCAGAGTTTCTTTACTAGACTTATTTACCAGAGAAGACAACCAAATAGATAAAATGACAACCTTTATCAGCTTCACGGTTTCCAGAGGGGCTTTTCCTTGCTTCAGCTGAGTCTCTCAAACTTTTATTGTCTCTCTAGCATTATTGTCTCTCTACTATTTCCTGCTCTCCCTTCTTTCAGGGTACTGATTCAAGTTTTAATGGCAACTTTTTTTTCCCCCATTTAAAAACTTCAGCATTTCAAATCTCATAGAGATCCCTTTTCAGTCATTAAAGAAGAAAGAAAAGGAATAATTATCAAGATCAATATTTTCTTCTCCCTTTCTTCAAAGAAAAGCAAAACAACATATTGCAGCACCAAACCACATAGTTTTGTTGGGCAGTATATTGGTTCTTACCCCAAATATTTTATAATACAGAAGGGATTTTCAGTCATCATTTTTCAAAATTATTTTCTTTATTCTATTTTTAATTAAATGATTTTACCATTGTAGGGCAAGCATAACTCATACCAGCCCACGAGCCCATGCTCATTCAAATTGTTCATATGCTGCTTATACTGGATTATTTTTTGTAGTCTAGGAGAAACATTTTCATACTTACATGCTATAATTTTGTTTATTTTTGAAAGAAAATATTTTTCTTCCCAGGTTAGGCAGTAGAACAAAAATTGGCCAAAAATTGTTATTTACACCTTGAACAGTCAGTTCCTCTAAAGTGATGAGAAAGTCTCAGAACAATCTATGTGACTTCCAGGGCTGTGAGTCCCTTGAGCTTAAGCATCTTCCTCCAACTTGGGATGGAAATCTTTCAATTTAATTAGTTATCCTATGGCTATTTCTCTATAAACTCTCCTCTGCTAAATCCCTCCTGACATCTACAAACAAAACCTCACTGCCTTGGAATGAACCAAAACTGATTCCCTGTGACTGATCTCACCAATAAGCCTGTTGTTAACAAAGGCCTTTAGATCTGACAGCGGGTCTGTGCCATGGGGCCTGAGGGTAAGTGCAGTTCCCAGGTCAGGGTCCTCTGCAGTGTGCAGATGCTTCAACTAGCACTGTCTGTTTAATTAATTTCAGTCTGCTTCACCTATTTAAGCTTTTCACTTGCCTGCTGTTTTCCCTATCAATAAATATAAGTAACAGATTATAAAAGGAGAAATTCTGTATAGAGCAGGATGAATCATTTATTCTAATATGATTAATCTCTTTCCATCATTAAGGTTTGTATGCAGCGTATCAAACAAATTATTTGACTACACTGTATTCCTGATATAGTTGAGGTGTTCATATATAAGCAATACATATGTTTGTAAATACATGTTACAGTATATCCCTCTTTATACACACAACCATGTAAATACAAAATATATTAGGATATACCCATCTATATACAAACAGCTCTTATGATTAGATAGCTAAATTTTTCTCCTAAATTATTCATGATACAAAACTCATCAGAATTTGTTAAAACCTGTTTGCATTAGAAATATTTCCTGTGTCAGGTAGACCTGGAACTCTGTTTTGTTAAAATGCTCCATAAGCAAGTCAGCCTATTAGTTTTAGTGTTGTATTGGTGGAGTTGTTCTGACCTACTGTACCAGCAAAGCATCTGAATGCAAATCTCAACCCAGGACATTTGAACTACCATCTCCAAATCCATACTAATCCATACTAATATTAGGATTTTAGCCTTCAGCATCAATAACCCTGTTTATATAACAGTCCTATAAGTAAAGCTATGGTTTTATAAGTAGGGATGAGCAGGAATATGGCAACTTGTCACCACTGGAAATGAAGGTCTTATACCAATCAACTCTCTGTCCTTGGGTGAGCTTATCAGTCAACTGGGAAAAGAGTCTGGTCTTCCTAGATGACTCAAAGAACTGATTTAACTCAGTAACTGGTCAGTTTCTTGCTGCTTAGTTAAACAGCCCAGGGAGACTGGGAAGTGCACTACAGATGGCAAAAGGGAGGAGGGGAATCTGTAGGATTACAAGAGGCAGAGGAGGAAAGGCCAAGGCAAGGAGGGACAAGAAAGCAGAACTGTCCTTTCTCAGTGTAGCAGATGATGAGAATAACACAGCTGAATATAGAAGGACAGTTCAGGTATTTTGAATGATCATAGCTCAGCAAATGGATGCAGGAGATATAGAAGGGTGTTGAAGAGTGACAGTGACCAGCAGACCTGTTGACCATAATTAAGTGAAGCAATATTGGCCGATTCTTAATAAGACCTTTTTGTATTATCTTTCATTTGACTTCAAAAATGAAAATACATTGTTAGTAGTTATGATAGCCCATTAACCTCTTTGAGAGGATAATGCTGCTTCCTTTGTTGTGGAACTTCTAGTCACTAAATTCTCATCATCATCTTCTGAATATAATGAAATAGTGTAAAAATGACAAGAAAGGTGATGGTGCTATTAAGATATCAAAGCATGGCAAGTTATAAAACTACTTTTCATTGCTTCCTCATAGATGCTGGGAAACTATGCAGCTTTCTGTGAATATCTGCTTTCTGCTTCAGAATAGTGATGTTCATTGAGTACGAAGTAGGACACAGCTCTTGAAAACAACACCCAAGGCTAAAGACAGGAAGAAATTCTGTGTAAATGGATCTGTGACTAAGAGAGTCTGACAGCTCTTTTTTTTCCACTCAAGGCATAAAACTTTCCAGACAGGGACACAGTTTCTAACTCAGAGTTAACTAGAATAAAACTATTTTTTTTCAAAAAAAATCAAATTAAAACATTTCTCTACTAAATATGATAAAATTTTGGTCTAATAAATGAAGAAAAGCACATATGAACAACCTCATGTCCTTCTTTTTCTCTGAATAACAGAACAGTAACTTCTTTCAGTTTTTACCTACAATAAGGAGTAAGTTAACCTTAAAGTCCAGGAAAAAAACCCATAGTTTTTCAATATTGATAAAATCTTTTAGTTAGAAATCATGCCACACCAAAAGTGGGACACATCTTAGGAATCTCAGTAAATAAAAAAGTATAGCTTTAAAATAAATGCTGAAGCTTAGCTCTAAATCAGTTTTCCTCAAATGATAGGCAGTTAAAAATGATCAAATTTAATTTTCATTTAATAACATTTATTTAATTACATTTTGCCAAAAATAATATTTTAATTAACTTTCTTGTTAATATTAACCAATGTTTCCAGCATGAATGGATCATCCTGTTCTCATCACTTTTCACTGTTTCTAAGCCCAAAGCAGGTGACAAGCATTACAGAAATAACTACTCATAGCAAGCAAGCTGCTCTCCAGGAGTCATACTTCTTCAGCTGTTGGCTATATAAGCACCATTTTACTCTAATTTGTCAGAGCAACAGAAGAATCCCAATTATCCAAGTGATTGAAAGAATGTGCAATAAACTACGTTGTTATTTGCATATTCTAAGTAAACCTACTGTCATATTTCTACGAAATGTTCTTTAAAATTAATAAAACATCATAGTATGACAGGTACATTCATCTACAGTTGATGGGTAGCGATGAGATGACAAGCAGCAGTGAGATAGTTAAAAATGTTGGCATTTAAATTAACCTTCAAAGTTAACTCCTCCAATTAAGATGAGTGGAAGATGTCTAGAAATATTTTAGTGCTATTGTTTCAATCTTTACTGATTGCCATGAAGACAAAAGTACAGGCATTTACATTATTAAGGCTTTCTTTTCACCTCAATGTAATTAAAATGAATAACCAAGCTTTGAATCTTGGAATACAGCAAGAGGAAAAGTTTAAGAGCACCTTTTTTTTCAGTAATATCTTCCTGTGGTCCAGTAAAATATTTTGCCATGAAAAACCTTCCAAGCTCTCCACCACTTATGTGTGACTCTTGAAAAGCTTATATTTGAATAAACACCCACAACATTTCAGCTAGGGAAAAATAAGCACGCAGCACAAGAGATAAAGAATGTTGTTCCAGTTCCTCCATATGAGGCCTCTGCAGTGCAGTCCGTATGTGACTCTCACAAGATGTCTCAGAAATTCACACAGCTGGTGTGGAATTTGGCAGCTTGCTAGCTGCGTAGTACATATTTCTGGGAATGTCTGGCATTTCTCACTGCCTCCTGAATTGATACTGGGTGCTACATGAGGTCCTGGCTTTCGAAGCCTGTTGTGCCCTGACGCTGACTGGCATGGAAGCAGCTGTTCTCCAGAAGCGCTGGGGATATTCCTCAGCCGCTGTCCAGCTTGCACCTTTGGAAGCTCAACCTTTGATTGCAGCATAGGTTAAGAAACTGGCACTTTATTTTTGGTCTGGTTTTGTTTTTCCTGAGATGCGTGTTAGACTGGCAGGAAGCCAAAAGAATGAAATATAATTTGAATTCCGAATTCTGTATTCATGAGCACTCAAAAGGCAAGCCATTACTGATTGTGGAGACTGAGAATCAGCATGCACTTCTCCATTCTCGCCAGAGACAGATTTAGCTCGCTCTGGAGAGGAATCTAGATCCAAATTAATATTTACACAGTCATATGACTCTAACATTAAACAAGTGTTATTAATAATGTGGCAGTACAGACAAATTGTGAGAGCTTTAGGTTTCCTGCAGATCTGAGCTGCTCCAGGGGCCTGGATGAAGTACAGTGTGAGAGAAATGGTGCAAGTTTGTATAGCTATGCTTGGATGAAAGGGTGAGATGAAGACCACATAGAAACACTAAAAAGAGAAGCAGCAGTAATTTCACCTACAGCATGGAATATTTTCTTTAATAAATGTCTATGTATGTAAAGTAAGTGAAAAACTCTGAAAACAAAAGACTTGTATCTGAAATACGGTCTCAAAATGAACACCTGCATTAAGCCTACTCTGTAAAAGATTCACTTTTGTATGAATTTGTGTCTTAGGGATGTCTGCATCTATCTCACTTTGACCACCCAAGAGGGATTTGCTATATGCTGGACATTGAAATTGTTCAAACCATCAATGGAGCAAGACAGGCACCTTAACCTGGGCATGGTCTCCTCAGAGGAGATGAAGCCTCTCTTGGAGGTATTATCCTTCTCCACACACAGAAAAGAACGTGAATGCCCATTTTACATCAGAAGCTCAGCAGCTAGGTATCTGGATGTGGCTGAGCTGAATCCCTCGTGCAGCTCCTCTCCCTCAGCCCTACATGGCTGAGGAGAAGCTACAGCTGTGGATTTATTTATCCTTTCTTCAGCATTGGTGGGATATTGACTAAATATTATTTTCCAGCAGGTTTATTGACTAAAGATGGGTCAAGGGGGAGGAGATTTTAATTTCTACTGGTATTCTACCAGTGTAAATCTGCTGTCTCCTCTTTCCACTACACCAAAATTGGAGGTGTATATCTGATTCACTTTAACTTTCTGAATGACTCAGGACTCAGCCTAAAATCACAAGATATTCCTTATGCAGAACCCTTTCTAAAAATAATTTTGCACTTTTCTCTTTTCTTACTCCTCTGTTGGTGGTGGTGAAGGATCTTTTTATCTTAATCCTTCTTTGTCTGCACTTTATTTAAGAGGTATCTGAAAGCTGTGAAGCTTTCAGCATTTCTCCATGCTGAAACTGGAACAAACTTTTCATGTTGGCTGTACTCATTGTTCTCTTTCTCCTAGTAAGAAAAAATACTGCCTCACAAAGTAAACTGTTGCATTGTCATCTAGTTCTTTCATCTAGTTCCCTCTGTTTCTCTTATTAAAATATGATTTTATTTATACTACATTTTATTGTGTTCTCTGTATGACTCTTCAGAGTTACACAAGACTTAGAGGATTACAAATTTTATTGCATTTCTGTTTATTTATTTCTGTTTTCTATCTGCTACTCCATTTAGTAAGCATCCTCAAATTTAAAACAGAATATTATATTTACTTAAATAGCTATTAGAGGATCTTTTACACATCATTTTCAAATCTTTCTGTCAGGTTCTGTCAATGGTTTAGATATCTTCACTGAAGAAACAGTATTTACTCATCATAATTTTTTCTGTTAGATTTTCTTCCTTTGTATTTGGAAATTTTTTCTCTGCCAATGATTATTAACTTCAGCAGAAAACTTCACTCTTTCCTTCAGTTTGACATTGTAACAACTTGTTTTTCTTCTTTTCTATTTTTCCCTTTATTTTTTTGTGATGAACATTAAAAAAAGTGTTAGTGTTTTATTCTTTCCCTTTAAGAATTTAATTCCTGAGTGAAGTGCTATGATAATATATTGCCTTTCTTTTAATCTTTTTAAAACTGTTAAAGAAGGAACTATTCCAGTGGTTAAGCAGCAGCAATTATGGGTGAGGAACTGGCAATTCAATGCCTCTCTCAGGCATGGAGTTTATAAGAAGATACAAGAAAGCTGCATCAGCACTTACATGAACGATGAACTAATAGAGTCATATTTGAAAGGTAGATACAGAACCAAAAATAGACTAATTTTATTCACAAGGAGGTACCCATTGTGTTTATATTTCCATATAACATCATGAAAAGTGTCTGTCCATGGCTCGGTAATATAAAATGGCATGGAGTTGTTTGCAAAAATTTCATTTGCTCTTTCTATGAAATCTACATGTTCCCTAAGAAACTTTCCTTTTTCCCCCAAGGAATATATGAAATAAAAGAGATAGGCATTTCTTTTACATTGCTAGTTGCTATGCATGGAAGTGGACTTCTTCATCTTCTTCCCTTAATTTCTGGGGAATAAAAAAAATTCACTTCTGTTATCAGTCTGAAGTTGTTGCTGCCATGTAAAGCTAATTTCATAAGTGCTTCCACTGAGGACATTTTCTGCTCTTAACCAGAAAAACATGAAAGCATTTAAGTATAAGTGTATTATCTTATTTTCATTCTTCTTCTCCTTGTTCTTCTCACAGAGATTAAGAGTATAAGGTTCATGGGGATATTAGATCATCTCATCTGACTTCTATATTTGCTAGTAAACCCCTGGATTCTTCCCAGCAGCATTATTAACTGAAGTATATCTTGATCAATTTAGGCCATGCCTCATTCAAGGTCATCTCTTTGTGCCTCATCATAACACAAAGTTCCTGGACAGACAAGTTCTTAAACTCTCAATTTTTTCAGCAAATAACCCGATTTTGCAACATTTTTTTTTTAAATGTGGATGCTATATCTCTCCCTTGTGTCATATACTTACCACACAGTCCAAGGAAGCTCCGCAGAAAGGATTCATTGCACCTGAGACACCCACTCCACAGACATCTACAACTGAGGTAATCAGGATCTCTTTACAGACAACTGAAAGAAACAGGCACTTTCAAGGCCTGTAGCTTTTAGCCTGTTTTAAATGCCTGCGTTAGGCAAGATGAATCATACTTCGTTAATAGGCTGCAGAACTTTTTCAGACTTCAGATGTTTTCTACCCCTTACTGTCCTGTTAATGCACTGCAAGTGTATTACCTTATTTATCCACTACTACTAATGAGGGATCTTATTGAGTGTGTCCTAAATTCTTACTGTGCTGTGTTTGATGAAGCTTGCAGTCCCTGCAGTCTTCAGAAAACCATCATAAAACTTCAGAATTCTATACACAATATTCTTTAAAACATACGGAATTTTATACTATGATCGTACCATTGCATTTTTAATGAATGATTTTAAGAAATTGTGAAAGATTATGTTGGTAATCTACCATAAGTAGTTTGATAGCAAAAAGGGATTTTAGCTATACTGTGTCTTACTGCAACTGACATGGTTTTCTAAATGTTTAGGGTAAGGATTGTGTTGTAATCTACAGCCATAGTTCCATAAGTCTATTATACAAAAAAATTGCATTTGTTAAAGAAATGTACAACAGAAATAAATTAATAGAAAGATCAAATATATAGTAGAAAGCTCTGCAGAAATATTTGATAGAGAATTTAAATGGCTGCTGAAACTGTTAACGTTCAAATTGGAGAAGGTTGGAAAGCCAATGTCTATCTATAAAATAGGACAACAATGAATTTTAATTATAATTGCCTATACATATATCAAAACACCCTACATTAGATAAACTATTTTGAATGTGTCTGTTATAACTTCAAGTATTTTAAGTTGTGAAGAGAATGATATACTGAAAAAAAAAGCATGGTGCAATGTTTGATAATGAGATCCTGTGCTGCATCTGCATGCATAATATGATAGCAAAAATGTCCATATTAGATGATCAGGGTGGGTGAATCAGTCTATGGAAATGGTGCAGCACAGCTGTATATAAATGCATATTCAGGACAAAAATAGTCTAAGGACAAGCACAGATAATTAACGTCACACTCTTCTGCGTGAAGCTCTTATGGGTCATGATTATTTTGCTAAAACTGTGTAGTCAGGAGACCTGACTGGATAATCCAACATCTCCAAATTCTGAAATTGCTACCCAAAGGCAGTTAGATGTGCCATAATGAGTAAATGTTGGCTTTCTGTTCCAAGTATTAAGAAAGGAAACCATTGCTTCATTCTCTACTATAAGCTCTTCATACCTGCTACTTTGCTGTCAAATGGATTATTTATATAGTTACTTATTTGTGGCAACTCTAAATATTCTAAATGTAATTAAACAGTTTAAGAATGTCTTTTTACAGGGAGGAAACCTTATTATTATAGTAAACCTTGTTAAAGTATGCTCAAATAAATATATCATTATGATTATAAATATAGAAAAAGGTTAAAGGCATATGTGGTATGAAGAAATCAGATAACTATCTTTCACCAACATTCAGTGAGATCTGCATGCTTTACTCTGATTCATGTCACTGCACCAAGCTGATATTAAGAGTAGGCATGAGGAAAAACTTTCTGATGATACAGACAGTGCAACACTGCTAAAGACTGCAGGACAGCTGGAGCAGACTGCTGGCCTTTATTGCTGGAAGCTGCACAAACATCTGTCTCTATGACCTAAAATGATCCTGTATTGAGACATAAGGATAAATTAAACAAGCTTCCACTGTCTCTTCCAACCCTATAAATCTGCAATTTTCTTCATTGAAATATGTTTTTTATAACTTGAGATTTTTAGGCGGAGGAAGAAACTTTTATTGGCGCTAAGACAACATATTGCAAAGCTTATAAACAAGAATTATTTTACTGGACAAGGTATAGAAGAAAATAATATTAACACTGAAATCTGTTGAAATTGTTCAGTATGTTAATGATCAGTAGGATTATTTTAGATTTTCATAAAATAGTAAAATGATACTTAGCTAATGGCTGTATCACCTTATACCAGTGTTATACCAAATATGGGGTGATACCTCTCCAGATATTCAATTCTCCCAAATGAATGAATATCACAATTAAATGAATCTGAATGAAACACCAGAAAGTGTTTCAACTGAAATTGAAAACACTGAGAGAATACTTCTGCTATTACTATATGGTAAAAGTAAAAATCTGTACATAAACTTTCTTTGGTTGAGAATAAGAACTCCAGTGAATGAAAACGACATTATTGTATTGAATTTAAGGATGTTTTCTTTACAGGTTTCTACTAAGAATATGCCACTTGTTGAATATTTCCTGCTATATTATCTTTGGTGAAAGCTGTGATAATCAAAGATATTTATATCACATCTTTCTTCACTAGAGGAGATGGATGGTTATAAAAGCTTTTTTGCAACTATCTTTCATTTGTGAAATATGTAACTGCAGATATATATACATGAGTGCTAAATTAACAACCTGGACAATGGCAAAAATAATAATTACTTTGTAACACTGTGTACTATCACTATCATGGCAACTATATGATCATCACCACACTGGGTGCCTTGTAGAGTCCATATTAACAGCACCAGATCTGGGAAACTGAATTTGATTCCCTTCTGATCATCACATTAATAAAGAAGGAAATTTGATGAAAGAAAAAGAACACAGAAGTGATGGAATCAGAATTGGCTTGAATATGCAAAAATATATCACCACACAACATTTTTGCTGCCTGAAAGACTGTTATGATGGAGTTCCAGTTCATGGACTAAACGTACTCAATGGTCTTCTACAGGGATGGTCCATATACTAAGGTAATTATATTTGTGAGTATCAAAAAACAGGAAAGGGTGGGTGGGAAGTGTGGGACCTGGCATGACATAAATGATATGGAATAAGGGATGGATACTGTCCTGGTTTCATCTGGGACACAGTTTTCTTCATAGGATCTGGCAAAGTGCTGTGTTCTGGACTCAGTATGAGAATAATGTTGATAACAGATGGATATTTTGGCTGATGCTGAGTAGTGGTGACCTTAAGTCAACAGGGATTTTCAGTGTCTGATGTTCTGTCAGTGAGCAGCCACACAAGAACCTGGGAGGGAGCATGGCCAGGACAGCTGACCCAAACTGGCCAGAGGGATATTCCACACCACAGGCTACCATGCCCAGTATATAAATGGGGTGTGAAGTTTGCTGTGACTGATCTTTGCTGGGGGATGGGATAGGCATCAGCCAGCAGATGGTGAGCAAATGTATTGTGCATCAGTTGTTTCTTGGGTTTTAGTCCTCTCTCCCTTTCCTTTTCTATTACAATTAATATTAGTACTTGTATTTTTATATTTTATTTTGTTTCAATTATTAGACTCTTCTTACCTTAACCCAAACTTTTTACTTTTTTTTCTCTCTCCTTCCCAGTCCACCAAGGACAGGGTCAGGGGAGTGAGTAAGTGTCTGAGTGATACTTAGTTGCTGGCTGGGGTTAGACCATGACACCTGGATGACTCAAAATTGATGTCCTTTTCCCTTTCAAATTTAAAAACGATGAGTAAAGAGTGATTCAATAGAGCAGGTACATCAAAAAGGCAAAACAAAATTTTTAAAAGTAAACTACCAATTTAAAAAAGTATATTTGTGTGATTCATGTTATGAAAATCATTATAAAACACTTTATGACAGCGTTTCAATGATACCCACTTCAAAAACATTTTCGAGAATGCTGGAGAATGTTTACTAAGGTTAAAAAGATTTTTTGCAGCTTCTTAGATATGCCTTCACTTGGAAAATATGAACACATTAAAAGTGATAGAGTATATATACTTAAGGGTAATAATGGGATGCACTAATAGTGAATTTCTGTCAAATATTCTTTAAAATAAAGGATATACATCCATCACAAGCAGGCAAGAAATAAAGAAATGAGAAAGAGGAAAGAAGAAGAAAACAGGTGGAAAGAGGGAAAACAGATAAAATTAAAACTTCTAAAATCAAATATATTTATGAAGTATTAATCAGAATCTGTGACCACTAGTTTCTGAAAAATATGGTCACTTCAAGGCATCTCTTTTTGAGGATCACATAATTAAATTAGAACAAAGTATGGTGATTTGGTGTTTTTTGTGTGCAGAGGTGTTCTGACTGATCCTTTTTTTTTTTTTTTTTTCTTCACTCCTTCGATGCTGCTTCTGAGGTGAAAATAATTTAGCTGGAATTGGCAACCAGAGCACCTAAGACAATAGTTTCTTCTGGTTCAAAACTGGAAGTGCTATGAAGCACTTTGTTAAAATGATTGCTCTGAATTTGAGAGGGTGACCTGATGAAGCTGTGTTGCCAGTGAGATATTAATCTCTTATAAAATCTACATTGTTAAGTTTATATTAGAATAAAGATAAGATATAAAATATTTTATATGTGTGTGTGTGTGTATTTACAAATGCATTTATAGACACTACACAAAAAGATTTAAAGATGACAATTAAATATAAAAAATAACTTTCAAATATGTAGCTAAATCTTACTTAATCCCCTAGTTGCTTCGGGCACTTTTACTCAGACTCAGTGCCATTTATCTGATTTACAGGTTTAAAATATAATTGTTCAAAAAGGCACTAATATGCTAAGAAAAAAGCCTGACATAAACAAGGTTTTGAAAATCTGAAATTATGTGACAGTTTAAAAATGTTTCAAGACTTAGAAACTCTTGGAACGTTGCTTTCAATGTCTCTAAAAAATTCAGCAATGGTAAAAGTTTCTGATGTTTTTATTCCTTCAATATGGAAGCTGCAATTATATTTCATATTAATTTTTATCAACCACATTAAAAAAAAAGGTTTTTTTTATTTTTCATCATTATTGAAGTATAATGATGATAGGATATATGAGGTTGCTTTGTAGTTTCATTATTTCAGCTTTTACTGTTACTTTGAATGAAATTACATTTGAAGCTACAAAAAGTCTGTTCATTGCAGAATTATAGATTTAAATCTATTTTCTCTACTCCTAAAAGCCATGCCTGTAAAGACTATTTTAAATCTTTTACTTCCCTGAGTTTCTTGATAGATCATAGACTATTTTGCTTTTTTAGCCATTGATACTTTCCAAAATATAATACCTTTGTGAGAAGTGCTCCTGTTGGTGACTCCTTGCAGTTGTTTAGACCCCTGAAGGACAGGCTAACACATCTCCAATAATTATATGTGATTTTATAAAAGTGACTGACTTTTTGACTTCCTGTGTTCCTTTCTTTTATGAAATGTAAATAACATAAGTTGTGCCACGTAAAGCACCTATAACAACTGGAGAAGAGCAATTCAGAGGTAAGGTGAAACTTTCTTAATTAATTATCTGTAACAGGCCTAATTGGAAGGTCCAGATAAGAGGGGTTTTTTTCATCTATTCTGAGTAATAATAGTCTATCTAGAAACAATAGCTAATTCTTGTAGTCGTATGTCCAGCAACAGCAGAATTAGTGCCCTGAACTCTGCAAGTCTATCACACTGCAGACATCTCCAGAAGAATCAAAACCAATATAAATCACTTCTGAAACTGTTAAGAAAGCCAAGGACGAGATGCTCTGATGACTCTTTTAAAGCTTGGAACTGAGAAATTATTGGCTCAAAATGTACAAAATGCTGACTTTTGGCCAAGTACTGCACAGTAAGTTTACTTTTTGGCATGCTACAATCAACTCAGAGAAAGTACAAGGTGAACATAAAGAAAAGGTTGAGGTAAAACAAGGGCAAGAAAAATAAACAGTTAGTACTGAGAAAAAAAAATCTGTAGTGTTCAAGATTTTGTGGAAAATTTATTCTTTAATGGAAAGACTTAATGTTAGAAAAGCCTTTGTTTTATCAAATTTACTGATTGTACTTTGTGACAGACCTGAGTTTTATGCTTTTTAGCTGTGTATTAATTTTAATTAAAATTATGTTGATTTTCAGTGCTATGTTTCAATAAGTTTCTATTGTTTGATACCACAATGTCAGTGGACATCAGAGGTGCTAATGTGTTTATTTTGAAAACAAGCACATAAGAGATACCTGATCCCTGACACGGCAGAAAAGTTCACGCAACAAAAGTGAACTATTCCAAAGTCTGGAATAGAGCTGGGAGAGTAAGTTACTGTTTTGCTTAAAGTGAATGGAAATGATTCTATATTCCAGATGAAATGGACCTATTAGAAAAAATTTGAAATTTAATGATAATTGCACTAGTCAAATAAATGGACAAAAAATGAGTAAGATTGAAAGATTGTGGACTGTATGACTTAAATATCTTAAAATATGATGCAACCATAATTATAACAAAGATTCCCTTACTTGACTTTACTAAAGCAATGGAATCCTAGCAACTAGTCTTTGAAGTTCAGATAAAAGAAATTTGTTGTGACTTTCTATTGCTATTGATATTGTTATTATTATTGTTATTTATTTTGAGTAAAACAAGATTAGACTGCAAAAAGCCCAAACCCTAGTATTATTTTATTGATTTTTAAAAGACATATCTGATGTATCTTGTGTTAAAAATTCACCACAATACAAATATAACTCTCAGTTGTTGTGCTATAATATTTTTTATTTTGGGAATTGTCATGGGTTAGCGTCACCTTTAAGACCGAGTAAAAAAAGGGAAAGTTGAAGCTACTGGTGACTGATGGGAGTTTTTCTTCCTGACCAATTATCAGTCATTTCCAAGAACTGACAGCAGATCTGACCATTAAAAAGTGAATTCAACTTGTAAACACCCCCTTAAGAAGTACACTCAGAGCTCTCTCGTTCTCTTTCTCTTTTGTTTCCGGCTCTGGAGAGGTAAGAAGCTCTGTCTTGGCTTTCCCCCCCCCTCCCAGGCCCGGGACAAGGCCGCAGGGAGGGGGGGGAAGGAGAGAAAAGCAGAGTTTAGCAGTTTAGTTTAGTTTTCAAGGTCTGCTGCTAGACTGAAACTTGACACTATGAACTTTTGTAGCTTTCTTCTTTTAATTCCTTTACTACCTAAACAACAGATTACTCCTTTTTCTTAGAACAGACAGAGAAAGAGAGACAATTAACATGTAAGACATCATAAAACTACCAAAAACAGTGAAGAAAAGAGTTAAGTTTAAATAAGAAAGAGAGAAAAAAGAAGATGCTTGTTGCTGAAAAGTCTTTCTGTTACAGCTATGGAGATGGACAGTAGTTTAAAGACTCCTTTAATTCATGGCTAGAGTATGGAAGGAATAAAGTATTCAAAGTGTGGACTTTAAAGAAAAGAAGGGTGGTTGTAATGCTGTGAGTTGCTGGAACTTGCGAGTGAAGTGAAGATTTTAAAGCCTTAAAGGAGCCAATGAGATGGCTGTTTTCCAGGAAGGCTCACAGAAACAACTGAAAAAGATTTCTACCTTTGAATCACTTATCCTTAAAAATAACATCCCTAGATTCAATTTGACCCATTCACACCTCAGAATAGTGTGAGATGGGAGGAGTGGACTCTAGAAACTCCATAGATTGCCAGGAAGAGACTTCTGTTTCTCTACAAGGACTGATGAAAAGACTCTAACAATTGAGACTGTTTTTGACCACCAAAATTGTAAAACTATTTTTTTTGTCTCTATGTTGTTATGTGTACAAAGAAATAATAGAGTAGTAAGAAGTAAAAGGGTTTTCTGAAAGTTTATTTTAGTATTCTTATTCTAATAGGCTGTTAATAAACTGTCTTTATTCCTTTTAAGTTTTAAGCCTGTTTTGCTCTTATTTTAATCCATATCTCACAACAAAAAGAAAAAAAAGTAATTTTTGTTAGTAGTTTAAAACCACAACAGGAATACACACAAAGAATATATGTACTTCATGAATATTTTTTCATTTTATGTAAATGGGAAAGTTGTGCTTCAAACTCTAGTTACGTGGTTTGTTTTTTTTGATATATTCCTAAGGATTGGTGTGGATTAACTTGATTTCAGAAATACGTATGGTCTTCGAGCTATAAATATCATCTGTTAAATTTTAAGTCTTCCATTGTATCTTACAAGCAAGAAATAGACTTTAAGACATCTGCATAGTCACATCCAGAGGGTAGTTGAACCACGTCCAGATCAACCTCTAAGGGGTCCATATTGTGGCCAGCGCTGTTTAATGTCTTCAGCAGTGAAACGGACATTGTGGTTGAGTGCAGTCTCATCAAGAGTGCAGCTAACACCCAGCTGAGTGATGTGGCTGACATGCCTGAGGGGTAGGATTCCATCCAGAAGGACCCTAACAGCCTTGAGACTGTGACCCATGGGAACCTCATGAGGTTCAACAAGGCCAAGCGCCAGATGCTTCACATGGGTTGGGGCAACCCCCCATTGTCAATACAGGCTGGGGATGATGGGACTGAGAACAGCCCTGCTGAGAAGGACTTGGGGGTGCTGGTGGATGAGAGGCTGGACATGACCTGGAAATGTTCCCTTGCAGCACGGAAAGCCAACTCTGTCCTGGGCTGCATGCAAAGTGTGGCCAGCAGAGCGAGGGAGATGATTCTGCCTCTGCTCTCTTTTTGTGAGACCCCACCTGGAGAGCTGCATCCAGCTCTGGAGTCTTCAGAGCAGGAAAACCACAGCTCTGTTGGAGTAGAGCCAAAGCAGGGCCACAAAACCCATCAGAGACCTGGAACACCTCTCCTCTGAAGCAAGGCTGAGAAATGGGGGGTGTTCAGACTTGAGAAGGGAAGGCTCAGGGTAGACCTTATTACAGCCTTTTAGTACTTAGAGGGTTTGTAAGAAAGATGAGGACAAACTTTTTAGCAGGGGCTATTGTGATAGGACAAGGGGTAATGGTTTTACACTGAGAGAGGGTATATTCGGATAAGATATAAGGAGGAAATTTTTTATGATTAGGGTGGTGTAACATTGGAGCTGGTTGCCTAGGATGTTGTAGAAATTCCTTCCCTGGAAACATGCAAGGTCATGTCAAATGGGACACCGAGCAACCTGGTCTAGTTGAATGCATCTCTGCCCACTGCTGACCGTTGGACTTGGCAGTCTAAAAATTCCTTCCAAACCAAGCTATTCTATGATTTTATGGTTTTATGATTCTGTGACTAACATAGTCATATAAATATAAAAATGTATATATGGCAAGATGTAGAGGTGTGACCACGATTTAATTTTTCTTTTTATTTAGTGAGTTCCCATTTGACACAATTAACATTGATAAAGTACAGCATAGCGCTAACACTGTCAAAGTGGAAATATAATCTTCTTTAAAACTGGCCTTAATTAAAACACCTAATTTGAATAAAAACCCGACCTTATAGTGCATTCTTTTTAAAGACGGGATGATTATTGGCCTGACTCATTCAGTCTTGCATCTACATATAACCCCACATGTGTTCTCAGATATCACAGGGTGCCTGATGTACACACAAATGCAGAGAAATGACTAAAATTTGAGGAGGAGCCGCTCCTGCTACTTTGAGGAAGCTGCATTTCAGCAGATGTTCATAAAAGAAATGCTACTACGTTCTTCACTCATTATTGCAAAAGTGTTGTCAAGCATAAGCAGAAAAACAGGGGCTATTAAATTCAATTTAGTGTTATACGTCTCCCAGGCAATACAAGAACAGAAATAATTGAGCTTCCTTGATATACTGCAGTTCACACATCTTGCCTCCTTGCAAGTCAAGGAGACTTGGGTTGTATGCTGTTTTCTTTGAGTCAGTTCTCCAGTATTTGCCTAATGTTAGTGTGTAATTTCACTGTGATTGAGGCGACTGTGCCTCAAGGACTAGTGAAAGTGGACAAGACTAAAGTCTGTTCCCAAGTCTTCAGTTGGATGTTGAAATGAGCCAAAGCTGTACAAGGAAAGAAGAAAAAACATTTTGTATGCAGAAGAATGAACAAATATACAAGCCCAGCACTGGATGATGGTCTTGTTCCATGTTTGCATATCCCAGGATTTTTCGGTCTGTATGTCATGTTAGGACATGATAGGAAGATACATGTAAGAAGTACATATTGCATCATTGGAAAAACTTTAGAATGGCCTAGATTTAAATTATTATTTATGCATCGGTCTATTTATTGTCTAACTTAATAAGTATTGAAGAAATTTTCATTCTTATTTATCTCTTCCAATATGTACAAATTTCTCACTGAAATAAAATCAAAGCTTAAAAACCTACTATGCAGGTAAGAAAGAGTGACAAAATTTAGCCCCATGTTTGTAAATATGTATCATTTTTTAGAGGCAGGACTTGAAGGCAGGAAAATTTACCGTTTTAATGAGTTGCTTGACACCACAAGGCTCAGTAAAGCAATTAACAACATATGAAGCATAGAAAAAATGCACACAATTAGGAAGACAAACAATAGAAAAAAGACTGTCTCCTCTGAAGAAAAGTAAGCTGTAATTTCCCTGCTACCTGAGTTTGGTTCATTACTGAAGGGAGTGCTGAAGATCTCCCTAATGAAGGAAAATCATTGGACCGTAAGGAAAATATATGGCACTACATCTGCTCCGTTAAGGATGGCAGATATAATTCTTTTAAACATAAAGGTTTAGCTTGAACCTTACTTTCATTCTATCTAGAAAACGTAATCCTACCCCTTCTTAAAAGTCTGGGTGAAAATTAGCAGACTAAGCACACTTCAGCTTGGTAATGCTTTAGAAAGACCAAATCCTAATTAAGAAAGAGAAATAAAAATCATAGGATGAACATAATATCTTAACACTATGTTTGCTATAATTTATTCCATGACAAACTAGAGTCTAATCCAGATTGTTCTGTGGAGAGTTCCTTCATAGTTCAGTAAATTTTAGATCAGATCCTTCTGACATAATAGTCTTACAGTCACAATATATTTAGGTGTGCACCTCTACCTACCATGTCCTCACATTATACCAATTCTGTATTTCATAATTTAGTAAAATAATTTTTTACAGTACTGTGCATCCCAGACCCGTGTTCAGACAGTGGACTGTCTTAAAGATTTGCAGATTCAGTGATGGATTTTGCAAATGGTGCTCTCTCTCTTTTTAAGTGTTTCCTGTGAGGAGCAATAGCTCTGACAGTTAGTACAGTATCCTAACGGAGCATCAAGTATTGACTAAATTCATATTTCCAACCAATCAATTTGGTATCAAAAGATTACTCTTCTGAACACTTTCTGAGCCACCTTATACCATGAACTGGGTTGTTGATGTTAGCAAGATTGTACATACAATATAACAATACAATATTTTTGTGGTGATGAGCTGTTCCTATAAGAGTTATTTAGTAAGAAAATTCTACTTGAATGAGGTATGAATACTTCCTTAAATTTCAGTACAGGCCCAATTCATACCAACACTAGAATTGTCTTCCATAAAAATGGAATTTTAAATCAAGTTCTTGAACTAGGAATATGCTGTAAAAATAGAATGACCCATGCATTTATCACCTTTAAAATATTTTCTTCATTATTTTTGAATGCTTTGTAAGATGATTGTTTTATTGTTCTTGTTCTTTTAATTTTTTTTCCCCTTAAGAATAGATCCATCTTGGAAGTTTATCTCCTATGTTGAATTCTATCCTTTTTAATTAGAGGACATGAACAATTGCCTCTTTAGTCTTTGCAGCTCTTTGAACTACCTTTGAATCAAGATCAGAGACTACAATAAAAAAATCTTCCTACTGTACGGTTTTATATCATTCTATGTGAGATACTTAACATGTTGAAAAACTTAATATTATTCAATATTTGTTGCACTTAAAAGAGGCAAATGTAGGAGTTTGCTGTCACTTCTTTTCACGTACTTTGCTGGAGCAAAAATAAATTTTCAGGAACAAACATAATTTACAAAAACAATGTTTTAAAGAAGGGAAAACAGTATTATTTTATTATTTCCTCTTATTGTTCAAAGCAAATAATATGTGTACAGCAAAAAATAGGGAAAATGTTGTCCGCTGTCGCAACGAACCAGCTGCAGCTGCAGCCTGGTTTAGGACCCTCTGTGAGTGCTCTGCCAACTGACCAGAGGGGGATGGAAGGGGATCACAAAGACAATTAACCATGAGTTGGACAGGTTCACTGCCACAAAGAAGAGCCCTTCGTCTTGGAGAGCAGCATTCAATGATTGTCATGACACAGTCGTGAGAAAGAGGATGAAAATGTGGTCAGCTTAATATCCATGGAAAAACTTCTTCCCTAAGTGTCACGTCCTCCTGATTTAATTCTTGGTTCTACCCTCTGCAATGTTTCATTTCTACAGCATCAAATATTCTATGAAAGATAAAAGCACAGCTAAGAACAGCTGGAAAAAACATTGTGCATAAAAAACCCCTAGTGGTGCCTTCAGAAGTCCTCATTTTTCAATAAACTAGTGTTATCATGCTCAAGAAACTTGGTATTTGAAAAAACCAAACAAACAAAACACTCACTAGGGTAATAATTAAGATTGTTTCTTCTTTGGTGCCTTCCATGTGATCTGAGTATTATGCTTACCAAAGATTGAGTAAAGCCATTGAGGCAGGGCATCCATGACAATATTTTCAGAGGTTTCTAGCTGAAGTTTCTTGAATCAGAATTACAAAATAATTATTATTTATTAAACCATTGTTATTATTATTGTTTTTATTATTATTTCATTATTTTGATATGTCATTGGTAATTTTGAATAGCATCAAGAGTACATTGAGTAATTGCATCCCCAACAGCCACTGACAAATTACATATTTCACATGAAAAAGGTGTGAGTATTGCTTTATTGATTTTTTATTTTTTTTTAGCATTGACCATGGACATTTTCCTTTTTGAAATGGAAAGCTGATACATGTAGCCAGCAAACCAATCTATCCTCTGTATGCTTAAGTACTAAAATAATAGGTCCTACTAGAACTTCTTTACATGAGAATCAAGAGGTTTGGGTGAATAGACTGTTGCTACCTGTTGTGGGCAGTTATTTATTGGTAACTTGTGAGAAAGTTGTAAAATACTTCATTTCATGTATTTTTTCTTATTTATAGCTAAAGTAGGTATAAAAAAATCTATTCTCTGGTTTTAAGGATTGAGAATGCATAACATGAGATTAACAGCAAACAGAGACAAAGTGCATCAGATAACACAACCCCTTATCTTTTTCATAAAAATCAGAAAATGCCTTCCTCTCCTTCATTGAAAAATCCATTCCTTAGAGATGTAATTACATGTAGCATTGGGGGTCACATCTCAGCTGATGTGACAACTGATCTACAGTTGCTGGCATATTTGTCTTGAGTCCCCTGACATACCTGAATATCTGCTATTTTGACTTATTTTAGGAGGAGTGATTCTCAGACAAGGTAAAAAGAGATGGAACTGGCAACTGAAGCTGCTGACAATCATAGGCAGGTCCACCATGGGTCATCTGGCTTGGCAGAAGTGCAGCTCAGTGGTGAGAGGAGCTCATCACTCTGGTGCTGTAGGTCCTAGAATGACCAACGTCACACTGGGCTATTTCTTATTGTGAATCTGGACTCTTTTAGTCTCTCCAACATGCCATGGACTCTAGACCTCCATGACTGCAATGTCATGCCTTAGGGCATAGTAAGCTCTCGGAATGAAAAAAAAAAATGGAGTCAGTAGGGTGCCCTTTATTTTCTAACTCTGTTTTTATAATAATTTTTTTTCTTAGGACATGCCACAGACATAGCCTGAGCATATCTGGACCCTCCTGCTCCCACGTTAAAGGAAGCAGGGACAATCTAACAGCTAATCTAGAATCCTTTTCTTGGGTTCATCATTTTCATATTAGATATCTAGAACTTAGGCTTTTAGTCTAACTCTTGAATCTCTAAAAATTAAGCTTTTATACAAACCCTTACTGTCAGCAGACAGAAAGGGAGAGAGAGAGAGACTTTCAAAAAGAAGGTATAACTGTCTAAGAGATGCTTAGGAGGAGGAAGACCTTCTAGAAATATGCATCCCTCTCTGCAAAAGACACCACTTATTTGCAAACTTTTCTCCTCTGTGTAAAAGAAAAAAAAAAAAAAAAAGAAAAAAAACCCAAACTGAAACCAAACCACGACCCACCAATCCTACAAGAAAAACAAATAATCTCTTGGTTCTTCTCAGCATTCTTGGCAAGGAACTCAAAATACTTTTAGGAGTATGAAAGACTTTGTGATGAGTCTGGACATTGTTATTTTAAGCATTCCCATAAAACTTTAAAGTCCTGATATAGCATACATATTTTGTAAGAACATGGTGTTTTTCTTGGGGATGGGCTGTGCTGAGCCAGGAATTGGACTTGATGATCCTTGTGGATCCCTTCCAACTCAGCACATTCTGTGATTCTGTTTCTATGATTCTTTTTACAGAGATGCTTGTATTGAGATAGAAGACCTTGAAGTGTTGTCAATTTTAACAGAAGTATCTTACAGCATGTCACTATAATTTCTTAGTGGTCCTTTCGGTATTTAACAAAAAATGGAATTTATTTAAGCTTTTTACTTGTTTTGTTTTGCTTTTTTTTCATTATTTAATACTGCACAATTCTTTTTTTCTGTTATTTATTTAATGTAATAGATGCTAACAAGAAAAATTCAGTAACATTCATTACAGAAAAAGCCTTGGGTGCTTTTTTATTCCATGCTTATTTTGGGAAATGGATACCTATTTATTAGACTTATTTTGACAGCTAGGCTGTTAACATGTAAATTTTGTACAAGAATGTTCTCTTGGTGAAGCATGTGCAATAACAGAAAGAAAAGAAGCCTTATAAAATGAGAGTAAGTAAAAGTAATGAAAATCGCTCTATTGTTCTTACATACTGATGTCTTTAAGTTTTTCACTTCTTGTAAACATCTCTTGGACTACTCTTTTTACTTCTGGGACTCTTTTCAAGTCCCAGTATTAGGTCCAAGGAAAATAAGTAAAGAAGTCTGTTTAGTTTCCATCATACTTGGCAAGTGAAAATTCTGGAGAACTGAAGGTCTGAACCAGAATAACAGCTGTATAACTCAGTTTTCTCTTTTTTTTTCAGAATACAATTTATATTTCAAAGATATAAACAAAAAACTCAAAATATTGAATTCGGTAGCTTTTATTTTTTTTTTTTTTTTCTTCTTAATATTTTAAAGAAATGGCTTCATAAAATTGTTTAGTTTGGAAAAGGTTTTTCAGACCATGAAGTTCAATTGTTAACTCAGGTCTGCCAAGTCCACCACTAAACTATGTCCTTAAGTGCCACATCTACATGTCTTTAAAATACCTCCAGGGATGGTGACTCAACCATGTCCCCCGGCAGCCTGTTCCAATTCTTGTCTACCATTTCTGTGGAAAAGTTTTCCTAATATCCAATGAAAACCATTCCTGGCACAACTTGAAGTAATTTTCTCTTGTAGATGAGATATTAGTCAATATTTTCACAACATTTAAATAATTCTCAAGGAAAAAAAAAAAAGAAAAAGAAGAAAATAGGACAATAAGATCATGGACCAGTAAAACTATGACACTAACTGTATTATCTCACTGTCTTTAAACAAGTGGTAGCCCTGCACAAAATACAGTGTCTCATGGGACTGCTAAGGAATATAATGCTAATAATAGAAATGCATTTTGTTATTTTTTTTTTTATAATGAGAATAATTCTAAATGAGAGATACAGATTGATTTTGCTGTGCTGGTCAATGTGAAGATTAATTTTCAAAATATTTATATTTCTTGCATTTTGACTAAATCAAAACATGATTTCTGGATAAGCAGAGAGGAAGAGTAATTTAACAATTTAAATATGTTTTGAATGAACTCAATAATTGTATTGTTATTGCTGTTAACTGTGTTAATTGTTTAGGCTGCACCTCATTTTGTATGAAGCTGTATTCAAACACCATGACCACAACAAGAAGAACTAAACAGCCCTCAAGTGTATGCATGACATGTGCAAGTCCTTAGAGTAAGAGGGATTTTATCTTTTATTGTCATGCAGCAGAGTAATTGCTTTATGTCTTGGCTATGCCAACCACTCTGCCTCTCATCTGATTTTCTTCATGTTATTATGATGGAATGTGAACCAAGACTTCCTTGTTTTACCGCTTTTAAGTACTAGTCTCAGACACTAATATCTGCTTCTGGTGTTCTAGCCTTTAATTTAGTCTACTGTACAGGAAGTGGCCTATTTAATGTCCTCTCCCTTTCAGTTGACTAAACCTAGCTTGAAATTTCTAAAAGGAAACAGCTGTCCTTTGGTAAAACACAAAAATCACTGGACACATTCCCCTGTCCTTCCTGGGACTGAGGACGAGGATGGGTTGTTAAACCAGAAACAGAGATTTATTGTGCTAGCAGGTGGCTTTGCCATAACCTTTCATCCATGCAAGATCCACGTGTCATCTTTGTTTAAGACTTGGTTTCATTCATGAAAGATAAAGTCTTAGCACAGCTGACCCCACAAGTCAAAATTCTTAAAGTTTCTGGGGAAAAAAAATTAAAATTGGAGTGAAAGGTCATAAAATGTAGTCCAGAGTTTGATTCTTCAGTAGTCTTCTCTCTGCCTTGCCCAAACTACACAATATAATTTCCAGAAAAAAATTGTTCTTGTCTTCCTTATGAGCCAGGGTGCATAACAGAAAACTGCAGGGGTGTAAAAGTGAGCTGACAGGTCCAGTATCTCCAATGCTTGGGGAGAGACCAGAGCATCCAGCAGTAACTACTGACCTCTCCCATATTATTTCTTAACTTTCCTTTTGGGAATGACAGATGCAGTCAGATCAGGTATTTTAGATATTTTTTTTCATTTGTTTTACTCACTATTATCACCACTTTCCAATGTAATCATCAGAATAATGAGAAGTTCTTGCCATGGGGACTGAGATGAAGGTGTGTCATGGGGTGACTTTACCTTTAAGATAGCTTTGGGAGCTAAGGAAGTTGAAGCTGCTGGTGGCTGATGCGAGTCTTTTCTCCTGACCAATTATCAGTCATTTCTAAGAATTGACAGCAGATTTAACCATTGAAAAGTGAGATCAACTTGTGAACCCCACCTTAAGATGTAAAGTCAGAGTTCTCTTGCTCTTTTTGGTTTACGGCTTCTGAAGAGGTAACAAGGCTCTGTCTCGGCCTTCCCGCCTCCCCCTCCAGGCCAGACAAGGCCGCAGAGGACGGGGGGGGAGAGAAACGGAGCCGGCCGGCCTGGCTTGGTCTGTAGTTTCTGCTGCTGGACTGAAACCTGACACCATGAACATCTGCAGCTTTCCAAGACTTTAATTCTTTTACTACCTGGATAAAACTTACAGATTACTCCTTTTCCCCAGAGAGAGAGAGAGAGAGAGAGAGAGACAATCAACATGAGGAAGACAGTGAAGAAAATAGTTAAGTTTTAGATGGGGAAGAGAGAATAAGGAGATGCTTTATAAGCTGAAATATTTTTTTTGTTAAAGCTATGGAGATGGACAATAGTGTTCTGAAAAAAACTCCTTTAATTCATGACAGAGTATATTGGGAGGAATGGAGTGTTCAAAGTGTGGATTTTTAAGCAAAAGAGAGAGTAATTGTGATACATTGAGGTGCTGGAACAGAGTGAAGCAAAGATTTGAGGCCTTGAGGGCAGTGAGAAAACTGTTTCCAGAGAAGCTCACAGAGACAGATGAAGAGAACTTTTGCCTTTGAATAACTGATCCTTAAAAAATGATATCCCTAGACTCATGGCCCATACACACCTCAGAGTGATGTGAAATGGGAGTGAACTGATGGCAGGATTTCCAGGCAGCTGGCATCAGAGAAATAGAAAACTATAACAGAAATAATTTTCTCGTGAGAAACTCCATAGATTAGCAGAAGAAGACTTCTGTTTCTCTACAAAGACTGATGAAAAGACTCTAGCAAGAATTGGGACTGTTTTAAGCACCAAAGTTCCAAAGTTTTTTGTCTCTATGTTGTCACATTTACAAGGAATGGTTGGGTAGTGGGGGATAAAAGGGTTTTCTGGAAGTTTATTCTGGTGTTCTTATTCTTGTAGTTTTGTTAATAAATTTTCTTTATTTCCTTTTAAGTTTTAAGCCTGTTTTGCTCTTGTTCTAATCCATATCTCACAGCAAGAAGTAATTTTTTAGTTACTGCTTTAAAACCACAACATTTATGTGGTGCATTGGCCGGGAAAACGAAATTGGCAAATCTAAACCACTACAAGGTGAAAGTTACCTTTGGACTCCAGCAGCATGAGCCAATGCAGAAAGTGTTTTTGAGAGAGCATGTTATGGGGAGGAAAAACCTTCCAGTGATTCCCCCTCTCCTGTGGTTTGTAACTGCATTGGTTGGTGCATAACCAAAATGGTCTTTCTTTGAGTTGAGCTGTGCATTCATTATTCTTTCTGTGAAAGACAGGACTCACCATATTGCACAAAAATTTATACATTTTGTACATTAAAATAGTTCTAATTCTTCTGAGAATATCCTAATTCTTCTAGAATAGAATATTCTAATTCTTCTGAGAATATCCTTCTGAGACCTTTACAAAATGAGGCTGTGCTTCTGTCAAATAAGATTTCCTGAAATAAAAGGTATCAGTTTTCTAGGAAATATGTTGGCTTCTTGCCTACTTCTTCTCAGCAACAAAGCATGCCACTGTTAATGTCCTGGCTACCTGAGACCTTCTTTCTCCCAGCAAGTGTTTCCCGTATTGAGCTGAGTCAGTATTTTGGTGGCTAGGCACAGTATCTCAGAGTGGTAGCACTATTGTCATCTTTAACCACATTTTGTTAAATGATAATAATATCCTCACACACAGGATGATGTTCTTTTTATTTCTAACCTAGTATCAGTGTCAGATTTCATAAACCAGAATCCAAGGAAGCAAGTTGTCTCTACCTATATCTGCAATTCTCAGTCAGCTGCTGATAATTCAGTAAGGATATTAAGAATAATTTACTATACTATTGGATGGTATGTCAATATGTCAATATTTGCTTCTCTGCTTGACCTGTTGATCGTGTAGTCTGATGGGCTGTGGGCAGGGACTACACCGTATTTCTTACCATTGCACAGCTTTCTCTAGCACTTCTGCCACTGGCCTGGAGAGTTGAAGAGATGCTGGGATGTAATGGAAAGGCAGGAGTTCCCTACACCTCTTTTTAGCATGTGGGCACAATGAGATATCGGTGAGAAAAATAGCCCCAGTAAATCAATCTCTGGATGAATAAATATTTTTTCCCCTTAGCAGGCTGGCACAATTCTCTAAGAGATGTTTAGTTCTACTCTTTTACTCCCTTAACAAAAAAAATGAAAATTCACCTTCTCAGCAGAGGTTGGTAAAAATGTTTGACTCTTAACCTTTAACAGGTTTAAGGATTTTTTTCATTAATGTTGAAATTATACCATCAGTGAAATGGCAACAGGTAGGTATTTAGAGGAACACCTGTAATAAAATCATTCTGGGGAACAAAAGTTAAAAACGTCAAATGTAGCAGGAGATACAGAAATTTTAGAGAATACCACCAGGTATTCTCTAAAATTATAAGGACCAGTTAGGTCCTTCCTAACTGTTTGGCTACCAAGGTTTTGCATGTGTCTTTCGCTACAGATTAACTTTTCTCAAGCTAGGTTTTCCTTGGTACAGGTCCTTGTGCATAACCAACAGTGTATTGAATAGCATCAAAACTTTTTGCTGGATTGTTACTGACTATATTCTTCCAAGGGTGGCATTTTTGCTACTGGACTTTTGGACCTTTCTAAGTCGAGTTATTAGTATAGATGAATATCTAGCCACTATTCATACCACTTCTATCTTGTCTGGATGTTTTGGGCAGTTTAGAAATGTTAACTGGAAGCGATTTCTCACCAAAGACAAAGCAGAGTATTTAATAATTAGATCTTTTGAAAGAATAACAGAAATATATGGGGAGCATTCATAATTCTCAAATTCAGACACCTTATTCTGTTACATGAACTAGTCAAATGGCTACATTTAGTGCAGGGAAAAAAAAACAAAAACCAGAGACAAAGCAAAGACTCAAGGCATAATTGTCTTCATTTCTTAATTCTTAGTTCACACCTGGTACGTATTCCAGGTGATAGAGGTGATATTTCCTTTCATGTCTGTGTAGACATCTGGGGCTCTCCAGAGTATGACTCAGGTGATTTAATGTAGAGCCACTCTCAACTGAGATTTCACAGAATCATAGAATCATAGAACGGTTTTGGTTGGAAGGGCCCTTAGGTTCCAACCCTCCTGCCATGAGGGATTGTTTCTGGGTACTGAGAAATTAACCAAGGAAGATATTGCAGTAAATAAGCAGCTTTACTCTGGCAGGTTTCACCATTCATTGTGGATATGCAATCTTGTGTGCAAACTAGGCAAGGTTTAACAAGTAAAACAGAAGGATGTTTTGACTTAATTTTTGGGTCTATTTACTTTTCTTCTTACTTTAAAAGAATGAAAGTGAAATAAGAGAATCTCACAATTTTATCTCTGAGATACACATTTAAAAATCAAGTTAATTTGTCATTTGTGGCTTCGTTGTAACTGTGGACTGGAAAGGTAGCATGGATAATCAGAAAAATGAAAATGAAAATGGTTTTTGTGTAAGTTCTTTTCCTTTCTAGCTGGAAAAGTTCAATATACAAATTTTGTAAAATATATTTACAAGGACTTTAGGCATAGCTACATATTCTTATGTGTTTATGTAAAACAGATAAAAGTTCTTATAAGACCCCAAGTGATTGGTCAAAAATTTAAAGTGCAATTGTGAATAAGCATAACTATAAAATAGTTTAAAACCAGGGACAATTTCTCATCTTGCTTCCAAAGCAGAGTTTAAGTGTTCACAATGTAAAGTTGATATTATATCCTGAAGGAGTAATTTAATTAACTGTATTTACAGTCAACAGTTTGGAGACATTGAAACACATATCAAGGTGTCCCTCAGTTCAGCATTATAGTGTGTAAAATATAAATAGGCAGAGTAAAAAGGAACTGAAGTTCACATTAAAGTTTTTATGCTATTACTTAAGGCTATTATGGAAAGTATCCTTCATCCACATGTAAATAACCTGCATTGTGTCCAGTGGTTCTCAAGGCTGGGCAAGGGATGCATCTCTGCTAGCACAATAGCCGCAACACAATTGTCTTTGGGGAGGGCAGAAAGTTGGGAGCAGCAGCTGAAGCATTAGAGGAACTGACAAGTTATGTTTTTATGACCTGCTTGAAACAATCTGTTTCGACATTTCAGGAATTACCACAGCTTCTGGGAAAAGCCAAACATGTATTCTGATCCCAACAAGCCAGTGCTCTGAGTTGAAGTTTAATGAAGCCACCTACTGAGAAAGCTACCATAGGGGAAGCTCTTCCCTGATCGTCGGATTAGCAAACCAGTGGAGAGCATCCAGGGAAGACAGCAGTTTCAACACCCAATATATTTGCCCTAGTTCCTATGAATTACACGCCCTACTTCTTATGAATTATGCATATTGAAAGCTCAGTAAGGAATAATCTTTACAAATTTAGTCATTAAAATGCTGAACTAGTCCATTTATCAATCCATAAAGTATATATTTTACCCACCCTACCAGTTTAGTTTTGTAATTGAGTAGTATAGTTAGACCTTAATTAGTTTATAGATTGTCATTACCATGATCTATTTACTTTTTAAGCTTCTTCTGGTTTAGTTTTAATCCATCACTATCAGTGAATTTTCAGAAAGCTTCATGATGTGATGCAGTGTGTCACTTGTGTCCTTAGATAGCATGATATAAGAATGAAAATAGGTACCGCGCCAGAGAACAAAGATCATTAGATGGAATTAAAGAATTTGCATGTAGTAGGTGTTAGTTTATATTACATAAGAAAAGGAGCTCTTAACTATAACTTATTTTCAAACAATTCAGTTATATTTTCACAGAATTGTTCTTTAAATTTTTGGTACAATACATTATGAAGAAGTTATGAATGATTTTTATATAAACACTGTGATGATATCAGTGGGGCAGTTCCTGCAAGTTAAAATTCCCAAGGCTGGGAGCAGATATATAAAGTTTATGTGAGGTTTCTGAAGTGTAAGTACAGTTTGGTACTCATCAGAGCTTGCTAAGATTAGTTTGTGGACCATGAAAGGAAGTGATACATGACTACACTCTTTTTTCTTCTTGCCTCTTTGTTTCTCACTTCTTGCTGTTTTTAGAACCAGCCCCATGTTCTACCTCGTACATGAAAACTGGTTTTTTAATTTTGAATAATGATCCATATTGTAGTTTTGAGACACCTCTTTAAAAATATCTTCTCCAACACACTTCTGCTTTATTCCTTCATCCGCTTTGTCTTATGCATCACTTTAAAAGGCACAGTGTGTACCTATTTGTTACAGATGGTGCTTTATTTTACCTTACAAGGAATTCTTTTATTCATGAAAGCATGATAACTTGCAGATATTTGGATTATTGTCAAATACCAGCATTTTAGTTTGTTGTAGCGATCAGCCATTTTCTAAAAGTGGGGGAAATACAGGATTTCTATGTTGATCTCAGGCTTAATCTTATCCTAACAAAAATCACGAGGATGTTAGAAGATTATATTTTCCTATATGGGCTACATAAATATTTAAAATTCATCTTTCACTGGCATGTGCAGCTCACCCTGGGGAAGCCCTATTTGCCAGGAAGATTGGAATTTTTAAAATCTTAAATGTCATATATAGAAGTTATGAAACAGATAATGCTTTTCATAGATGAGTTCTGTTGCTTGCCAGTCAAAGATAGCGATACATTCATCTATGAAAATTTAGTAATCTAGTAATTTGTGCAGAATACATAAAGAGGGGTAATGAGGGTCTTCAATCTACTGGAAAAATACTGGCAAGATTTTTTGAAGTATGATGAAATTCAATGACTTGTGAGCTGTTTTCTGTAACAGCTTCACTTGTTTGAAGATTGCAGTGATATTTCTCTATTTTTCAGTTTAAAAATTAGACTCAACCTCAACCTCAGCCTCCATTAAAATCACAGGAAAAAAATATACTGGCTTTCTTGAAAACTAGAATTACAATTTATTGTAATTCTACTAAAATTCTACTAAAATGTTCCAGTATTCTGTAATTTTTCCAAATCATAGCTTCAAAGAAAATTTATTTAAACCATTTCCTGATATCCAGAAGTGCTGACAGAAAAAAAAAAAAAAGAAAAGGAAAAAGAAGGGAACAAATTGCAGCAAGAAGCACAGCAGAATTAAAAAAAAATTCAAAATACTCTTGATTTGAAAATATGGTATAGAAATACTTGTTCTTCATGATAAAATTTTAAAAAACATTTACTAAATTGAAGGCATTAAATAACTGCATAAATGATACATACCTGCATGTAAATGTTGGTTTTAAAATTACATTATTTTACTTGGTGTAATTTAGAGGTGTTAGCAGTGTATTAGAATGAGATATCAGCTTTACAACTCTAAGTAACAATCACTTTTGTCATTAAAGGGTTTTTTACATTTAAAATTCCATGGCTTCATTAAAAAAAAAATAAAATAAAAAATATACAAGATGTTCATACTCTTCACATATGTATATGTGATGAAATAGTTAAATAAATAACTAAAACTAATAAGATAAATATCCTGAAGAATGGAGTATAGAGGCAAAAGATCCCCAGATTAGTTTGGTCAGACACAAAGTTCTTAGAAGAAGCTGCCGATAAGCTTAGAAGCTTGAGCAACTGACAGGCAGAACAGGAAAAACAACATAAGACAGGAGATATCTGGGCTCTAAGTCACATTTAAACACCCAGTAAATGGAACTTTGCAGAGCTGGACCTTTGGCACCTGCAGGTTTTATCAGACATGCCAGCTGCGTAGGATATGAGCACGAGGCTGGCTGCAGGGACCTGAGCACGGCGCAGGGAGCAGCTCTGACACAGCTGATGTTCAAGGGTCATATGTTCTCCCTGGTTTTCAGTGTGCTGTGGATTTTACCCACAAGAATAAACCAATGGACTAGGTGAGGAATGACTGTAGCAGCTCCTCCATGGAGTGCAAAGTTCAGGCTGGCAATGCCACACAGTCCCAGGAGGAAGCATTTATCTAGATATAAATAAAGGAAGTGAATCAGTGACCCAATTTTATTTGTTTTGATTTAGTGTATGGGTCTTTCTTCACAGGGTTGCTAGAACAAGATGAGTTTCAGTCACCTAAGATCATCTATTTGAGAACATAGATTGGATTAGTTACTTCAAGGTTTCTTACACATGACCCCAAAACACTTTGAGAAATATTCTTTATCCAGTTGCAGATTTTATGACAACAATACTTACCACAAGGGATAGTCTCTTCAAAATTAAAAAGGTATGCTGAAGGTGCTATAAACATAATTTATGACCATGTTTAAAATTAAAATAGCTACTTGCACTTCAGCTGAATTAGAGGAGAAAGCATGCTTGAGCCTTTTGGTTTTGTTTTTGCCATGTACAAGATTAGGGCAGAATCTTAAGTAAGTTGGATTAGTGTCCTTGTGTAGTCTGCAAATAAGATATCTATAAATAACCTTAAGTCTTAGTTTATTTTGTATTTTAATATGTTCCAGGATTGTGAGAACAGGACCAGAGTTAGAGTATGAGGTGACCATGAGGTAAACTTTTATAAGATGCAAGAAAAATGACCCGGGGCTGTTTCTCATGAAACTAACTTTATTTCAAGGCAATTCCATAGTTTTTCTCAGGAAGAGGAGAATAGATTATATTCATTTTTATTCCAGTTGACCAGTACCATATTCTTGGAGTACACTCTGTCTGAATTTGGAAAATGGAAGTAAATTCACACACCAAAGAAAGGAAGGCATAAAAACAACTGAGAGGTATATCGGATTATTCATTTGTCATAACATCAAAAGAGCTTCAGCAGAAAGTACAGAATAGTGGGAAGGTTAAGGATCATGCACTGTTGGGACTGTTTTGAGATGACAGCATGAAGGTTTGTTTGCTTGTTCAATGAGTTATGACCTTCAAAATGCTACAGGAATGAAGACATGCAAATGTCGAGAAAAAGGCTCTCCTCAGGAGACTGACAGTGTTAAAAATGGTTATTGCTGATTGTCTGAGTTTCAGTGGAGAAAGGAGAAATACAAATGTCATCACCAGATCTTTTGACTGTCTTGATTTTATTGAAAAAACTATTTTTTTTAACCAGGATTTTATATTTCTTGAAAAACATTTGCTTCATACAGGAGGAATTGCCTTGATAACCTGTTAATCTGATTTTGGATTCCAGACCTCTTTCGCCACCTCAAAAAAGAACTGGAGGAGAGAAACCCCATGAAACTCTAACTATGCAAATGTCCACTGGGACCTAAGCACTTCACATGTAGCTAATCTGAACCACTACACATGTGAAATATGAATTCCAAGATTTAACTACTTCTGTATGCTATTTATTTTTTGTAAAATTTTCTGGCTAAAACAGTTTTAAATGAAAAGTTCAATACTTTAAGTAATGTGGGGAAAAAAAAAAGAAAGAAAGAACTATTTCTCCATTATAAATAATAAATAAATAAATGTGCTTTAGCCAAAAATAAAATGCAGTTTTGTCTTAGAAATTTTATTAATTCATTTTTTAGAGGTGGATGGCATTTACTGGCAATTTCACAGACAAAAATAAACCAATCAGAAGGAATAAAATTCCTTAGAATAGAAGCTAAACCTATTGTCAAAAATGGTAGGCTGGAAAAAGTGGAATACAGGAAGAACTAAGTCTGAAATTTACACAGATATCTCTTTACTGCTATAGAACCGATTTAGAGAAGCTGAAATCTCACTCTTGACATTGATTGCTGTTTTAGTCCCAGGCAAGCCACTAATTTTTTGTGCTTTTTGTTTCCTGACCAAAAAGGGGTTTTTTTTGCAGATTTTGCAGACAGTCAGTGACAATTTGGACGCTGTGGGTGAAGTTTTGTACTGCTGATGTGTGCACGAGGGGGGGACACTGCACACCGAGACCCTGCTGCTGCACAAAAAACACACAAATTAATTTCTCAGTGGTAAAGGTGGCAAGAATGCAGAATTCTGTATGTTGTATTTTTTTAGAAGTCTATATAAGTGGTAACAAAAATAGACCCAAAAGTGACAGTTCAGCCTGATCTCATGTGGGATTTTTCTGGGCACACTTTCCTGTGAGTTAGTCTCTGCAATGAAAAATTCTGGAGGGCTTTACCAACTTCAGAAAAAAATACTCGATTAATTTGAGGATACAAGGATGCAAGTAGTGACTTGAGCACATAATTTTTTAAATGCAAAGCATAAATGGGAAAGCTAAATACAATTAAATCAGGGAAGGACTGACATAAGATTTAGCCAAAAAAGAAATTTCACTTTATGATAAAAATATTTTGGCCTTTTTTTTTTTATTCTTGTCTCTGCTGCCCTTTAATTTTAAAATTTCAATTGAAGCAAAGAAACTGTTTTTCAAATTATAGCATGTGATTCCTAGAACTGGCATATTTCTGTTCATTTATATTGTATTGTATTGTATTTAGAGATCACAAGAAAATAATAGAACTGATTCAGTGATGTTAGATTTTTATGTATGCTTTCTTCCTGGCCTGCTAAAGAGTTTTGCTTCTCACCCTTCTTTGGGTACTTAAGTTCAGTGACAGTTGTTCAATTAAGTTCAGGGGGTTGCTGTTGTTTGTTGTTGTTGTTGTTGTTGCAGTTACTCAAGGGTATTTCATGTGTCATGTTATGAGCAGTTTCACAAAGCTTCAAGGTCTGAATAAATAGGTCACTTAAATTCAGGGTCAGTATTTGTTCATTTGTACACTCCTGAGTCACTCAATGCTGAGCTCATAGTAATTTAAAAAGGAAAAAGATAATTTCTGTTACCTGTCTCTGGTTTAGTGATTTAGCAAACAGGATTGAGTAAAAATAGGACAGTTAATCATCTATAGTACATTCAGCTAAGCTGTTTGTGACTGGGAATGGGCCATTTGTGCTCTATCATGTCTCAGTCACTATTTGTTGTGCCCATGTTAGAGCAGCAATGCAGTTATTACCCCACAGCTAAAATCAAACAGGCACACAGAACCCTCTGGGCTCCACCATTCCCATCTGTTGCCGCTGAAGATGAATAGATCACACGGACACAGGTCGAGGTGTGGTGAAGAGAAGAGAGAGTTTATTTTTCCCCCCAGGATTTATAGGCTTCTGACCATGGCCAGGGATTGGATGGTCAGGATAACACTTTCTCACTGCACTGGCCATGAGAGATGCCCATCACAAGACGTGTAACAGAAAGAATGTACACATATCTATGTTTACAGTTACTGTCCTGGGAAAGTCTTTAGAAAACTATGTTAGCAAGCTCAGAAGCTGAGTTTTCAGGGCGACACCCATCAAATCACAGACTGCTTGTAAATGTAATGTAAAATGTAAAACTGGGGGGTGTGTGGGTGTGTGTGTCTATCCAAAATCAAACACAATGCAGCAAATCAGAAATGCTATTTAGATGAAACATCTGTAAAGATACAAACAGGCTTCTATGGACTGAACCAGTCCCTTTGTTGCCTCCCTGCCCACAAGAAAGGTGAAGAAAGATGAAGTGGTGACAACATCTGTGGATTCTCTTCAACTGAAAGAAAATTAGCAGAGTCATAAGTGTCTGCAAAGTGGAAAAGATTCCCAGTATTTTTGATGCTGTGGGCTGTCTTCTTGAACTTTTCGTATATTCACATAGTGCCTGACTCTGTCTCACCTGCAGTACACTGAGAAGCATCTTAGGGAAAATGCTGTACTCAGGATGGACATTGGCAATTTATTTTGAGATGAACACTGCATTGTGAACACAGCCTGTGCTAAAGGCTCAGCACAACTAAGACTCAGGGACATGAAGTATTGTTCTCCCTCCAGAAAATGGGGCACCTCTATTATATGAGGGACAGCTGCCTCTCAACTGTGCAATGGCTTGTTGCACAGATTTCTGTACATAGGTAGATGTAGGAAGTGTTAGCTGTTCCTCCCTCAGCTTACAGGAAGTGCACCTTATTATCAGGATGATGGAGAGATAAGTTAACTGTCCAATTAACTCTCTTCCACCATCATCTTCCACAGAGTATCCAGTGTTTTCTTCTATCTCCAATATCAATGACTGCATGGATCATACCACACATTTCCCAAGACAGTGGTATCATCTGCCTTGTTAAGTTTCTTTTACTACCTTATTGAATACTCAAAAAACACAGGTCACTTGCGAAAATGAAACAAGACATTGCTCAAATCCAACTGTTAATATTGACAAATATTAACAGAAAAAAAAATTACATAATTATTTCAAAACATCTTCCCTGACTTCTGATGGCATTCAGTAAGATAAGGTTTTTGTGGTACTTTGTAAGTATGTGCAGTCTGAATAGCTCAGTAAGTTTATAACATGGCATACAAAGTTATTTAGAAAATATTACAATTTCACTATTTGTTCTCCATATCTCATGCTTTCGTCATTTAGAAGCCAATATAATTTAGAACTATAACCCTGAGTCCCTAAATGTAACATTAAACAGTGCAGTAAGCTATACTCTAACAAAAACTGGAGATGTTTCAATTCCCACTGACTGTGAGACCTCACATTTATTGTGATCATTGATACATTCCTTTTGTTCTTCCCATGAGAGAATGCATTTGATGCTTTGAACTGTGTGTTTACTACATCATATCTATGCCTCCAATCAAATGGATTTTTATTTTTACTTCCTGTCACAATAAGATTGTGTCAATTGAATGCTATTGAAAAATGAAGAAGTACTAAATTAGAACTATTATGTGACTTTAGTAATTTTCTTCATTGTCTCTTGGTCTATTCTGCAATATGAGGTATTTTATCCTCCAGCAAATTTTCAAGTAATTATTTTGGATACTAAAAAAAGAATAAAAAATTATTGTAATTTTTTGTTCATTTGTTTTGTTTTTCTTTGGAGAAATGAATAATAGAATAAATTATTAGAATAATTAGAATAAATAGATGAATAAATAGATAAAGAATAGTTCCTGGAAACTTCAGGGGAAATCCATATATTGAAATCCTAGATAATAATTGCAGTTCAAGAATATCTTGCAGGCTTATTTTTGGAAAAGGTTCAAAAGTTATTTAAGAAACCCACACCTTTGAATATACTGGTTATCTTTGAGTATATATATTTGGTTTCAATAAAGCAGATTGTTCTAATGGCAATTTTCTTTGTAGTAGTCCCACTATGATGTTATACATACTAAAAAAGCATAAATTCGTTATAATCTCAGTTTATCATGGTCATTCATCTTTTACAATCCTCCGTCTTTTTTCTAAAAAAACATTCAGAGCCTTTGCCTTGTAGTTTCAGAATATGAGCACATGTACAGCTCAGATCTTTCCAGGACTAAAGTCTCAGGTGCATTTTAATAAAAGATGATGGCCAGCTTTGTCATAATCTTTTGGGATGACTGTCTTTCAGATCTTCAAGAAGTCCATAAACTGAAGCTGAATGAATTCCTTGTCAGTGTAAAAGTAATCTGTATCAAGGAACTATAGTAGAATAATGATCTAAAAAAATATTAGTTTTAATTCATGTATGAAACTGACCTGGTGGCTCCTAAAAAATGAGCTGTGACTAGACTAATTTTCTTTCAAGTAGATTAAAAATGAGACCTTATAAATATCTAGATAATAAATTCATGCTAAAATTATTATCCTGATTAATTGCTCAAATGGGATAGATTATTCCAATTAAGTCTTCAAATATGTTACAGGAAAAAAAATAATATCACACCTCATAAAAACAATATTCCTTTACTGAGGGTTTTTTTTTTTACATTCCAGAGTTCATAAAAGAACAGTAATTATATTTTTTGCTTTCAATTTATATATGAAGATAAAAGGCTACACTCTGTTTCCTTTATATGATCATGTGCGAAACTAACAAACAGTGAGGTTGAGGACTTTCCTAATCAAGATCTGAGACAGGTGCTTCTTGCTACTAAAGGAAAAATCACATATTTTCATCCTCTCCACTTTTTTATGTTTCACTCTTCAAGGAATTCAGTGTTTTGAAACTGAAAGATAGTTGTTGATATGTGATGGTACTTCAAGGAAAGGGTAGCTTTACACTTTTGGCACCTAGTGGTGCCCCATGTGCACACCCTACCAAGACCAATTGCTAAAAAGACTTTAATTAGGTAATGTATGATAGGTGCTCACTCCCCAGTTCTTCCTCATGACAAGGTCAACACTGAAGGGTGAATTTTCTTTAAGTTATTAATTATATACTGAGAACCTAATAAACACAAGCTGAACTGTATTTACAATACCATCTGGGAAAATATTATTATCACTGTATTGGTAGAAAGGTTATGATACCCTGATTAAATTAATGAAGGAAATTCCCTGGAAAACAACTTCCAAGAAAACTCATGTTATTTTAGAGGCAGTCAAATGCCTAGATATATATGTATATATACTTCCTTTCTATAACTTACAAAATCCTTCTGCTGAAATGGCTGGAATTAAACGCTGAAAAATGAGGAAAGGCTGAGAGAACTGGGTTTGTTCAGCCTTGTGAAGAGAAGGCTTAGGGAAGATCTTATCACCATGTTCCAGTACTTAAAGTGTATCTACAAAGAAGATGGAGACTCCCCTTTTACCGGGAGTCCCATGGCAAAGACCAGGTGTAAAGGAGTATTAATTATTCCTGGGAAGATTTCACTTAGGCAAAGAGGAAAATTTTTTACAATGAGAGCAATCGGCAGTTAATCTCCCCAGAGAAGTGGTAGGTTCTCCAACACAGAACAGTTTTAATTCATCTGGAGAAGGTGACCTTGAGTTATTTTCCAACCTGTTATTCTTTGATTCTATGACTGAAAGTCAGTGTGGAAAAAAAAAAGTGTTCGTAGACCTTAGTTACAATACAAATACTGAGATGCTGGAGACCTTTGGCCATTTTACTGTCTTGGTAACTAGTCTACCTGAAAATTGGTCATGCTAATAATGTTCTTGTAGTTTGTATGCTTGGATATTTTTTTAATTGATTGAAATCCATCATTGCCAGATAATTATGAAAGAGGTCTGAATATCACAGAAGAAGGTTTCTTTTTTTTTTTTTTTTCTCTGATACAGCCCTCTAATAAAATTTCTGATTGCATTTTTTTCATTCAAAGTAGGTAGTGCTTCTTTCCTAAGGCAGGATAATGCTTTCATCATGATGGGTTTATGAGCAAGGCACTATTCAACATAATGATATCACTGTCTAACTTAAATGTGCTGTTCATTTTCAATTCTTAAACTGTACAGAAAATCTGTCTTAATCTGTTGTAAGTCTAACTTAAAAGAGTTAGAAGTCATGCAAAATCAAGGGGAAAAAAAGAACATTTTATGGCTCCAATTCTGTCATTAACAACTTTACACCAGTAAATAGAGTAAGTCCTTACATTAGTGGGTCTATTTTGAATATGAAAAAGTTGTTCTCAGTGTTGGAAAAGGTAACTGCTCTTCTGCTCCTGTTTTCTTTTCAATGTTTTTATTCAGATAAATTGTGATGAATTTAATGCCAGAATCATAAGAGAAGAAAACAGAATATGAGACATGTAACTATCTAGAGCAGTCATGGAAGTCAGTCATTTTTGTGAATTATTCAAGCTACTGATGGTATACCACAATGCCTGTTGCTACTGAACTGGAAACAAAACCAATCATGTACAATATGTATATTAATATGTACAGTGCGAAGAGGAAGCAGATGGCAGGGATGCATAAAACTTTAATGTTCTCCAATCTGTTTACTTATATTAATCAGCTATTATAATCATCACCCACTGGGTGCTTTGTTTACAAGGGGAAGTGCTGGTGTGATCAAGAAGAAGAAAATCGCGAGAAATATGCCAGATCCAAGATCTGGTAATTAGAATCAGAAAGCCACTGTGTGCTACAAAGCATTAGGGCAGACCAGGAGACACCAAGAAGAGTTTTCATTCACTCAGGACTGCATTCACTCACAGCACAAGGGAGGTGAAAGCTGCCAGCACAGATTTAGCAGGTGACACATATGGAGAGATGCTATATTAGCACGGGCCTGTGTGGCTCACAGTTCTACACCCCTTGAAGTGGTAGCACAAGCTTCTTCTCAAGATGTTTTTGTCTCAGTTCTTATTTTCTCCATGTAATACTTAGATGTTTCTAGCAAAAACTGCAAGATGTAATATTCAATATGATTTCTATGGCTAAAATGTGACTTGGATAGAGGAAGTGGTTTTTGGGGGGGGTCTTTTTGATGTACTCAAAATCAAATGGTCAATTCATAATTCAGATGAAAGGATCTGTCTTCCAGTGCTGAAGGTGAAAGAACCATGCTAAAAATTAAGCCCTTCTGAGATTTAAAACATTTTTTTTTGTACAAACCTTTAAAAGCCCAGTATGGACTTTTGAAGACAACTGTCTTACTCTGGACATGATCATAATGAATAGGGTGTAGAGGAAGTCTTCAAATAGATTATAGGACATAACAAGTGTATATGATATTGTAAATGGCACATTTATTTTAGATTTATATGCCCTGCTCTGATTCTCAATTGTTTGTTATGATGCAGTAAGGATTTCGTTTGTCTCAAGCTTGCTGTAGAGGATGTCCAAAAAACCAAAATTATACTGGTTGTGGGAAAAACAATTACTGCTGTCCAAATAATAATATCTTCATGACAGATGGCATTTTTTATTCAGTTAAAAAAAAAAAAAAGGAGGGAGAATCATGGGGATGATTTGTTAATATTTTAAAATGTGGCACAGAAACTGCTTTTTTACTAAACATTATTTACAAACTGAATCTTTGACACTTAATAATAGAAATGTTTAGCAAAAATTCTCTCTGAGAGGAAGGAAGTGGTGTAAAGGAAAAAAATTCTTGTTAATCAAGTTGCTCAGGGCCCCACAAATTCACTTCCTTGCCCAAAGTTAATAGAAGCTCCTTCTTTCTCTTCAGTAAGCAGAAGGAAATGTACCTGCTAGGGACTTTTGACCCAGATTTTGTCATTCTTGAGTTCAGGAGATCCTAGTGTATAATTAAAAGTGAAGTAGCTAATAAATTATGAAGGAAATAATCTTGTTACAGAAACAATCACCTGAGATGTGTCTGCTGCTCTGCAATCCACTGTGCTGTGGGCTGCAAAATTATCTGATGGGAATGAGGATATGCATCCGGGGAAGGACCAATGACAAAAGTAATCTTTGAAAGTCATTCTGGGAGGGATATTCTAATTTTCCTCCTACACAGATTCTTTCAGGAACATTGTCTATGTCATTATTTCCTCCTCTGTAAAGTGGGTAAAATAACAATTACCTTTGAGAAGTAATTCCAGTTAGTAATAACGTTGACAATAACTTCAAGGTGCGTGTCTAATACAGGTATTTATTTAAGAAATGAATATTAATCCTTGAACTTGAACAAAGGGCTAAAAGTCTGTGGAATAACAAACAAGTCAGTGACTGTGGCTAGATCCCTGCTATTGATGAGGAATTGTGACCCAAGCTGAGGCACAGTTCTTCACAGCTGAATCTCCCAGCAGTAAAACAGGAGTGAATAGAAGATTTTGAATTAATTTCCTCTGTCAGTCTATATTAATTTTCTAGAATGTGTTCCCTCACCTGAAAGAGTGTTCCTCTTCCCTAAAACTGTACGGTTTAGAAATGGAATGATGATAATGGCTCATTAAGCTGTTTCTGTTATGTAACACTCCTATGCCTCCTTTTATTTGACTTTTTTTTTTTTTTTTTTTTTTTAACTTGGGTAAAGGATAGTATTTTTGCTTTATTTTTATATCAGATTCCATGGAGGGAAGAGATTAGCACCTCCAATGTATGAAGATATCTTATCCTCAGATGACTAATGCTGAAGGGCCAGGTAGAAATGTCTGCTAGAAAGCAGAATAGTTTTTCAAACATCATTTTGAGAAGTGGATTTATACTACCATTCAGATACAAGTCCTATAAATTAGCTATTTCATTTTTCTGTAATTGCCAGGAATCTACATGTTCTTTCATGTTTCAATTATAGCTCATTGCATTAACACCTACATTTATGGCAAATTATATTTGAAAGGCTTCTTGTGTATCATTATATTTAAAGTTCATTGTGGATTCAACGGTGTGTACCCAAGTGGCAGGTCAGCTGAGGTAACTCTTGTGACTCCTATCTTAGCAAATGTAGTTGAGGAATTAACCAGAGGAGTTGAAAGCCAAATTCAAACCTGAGCATTTAGCTCATGCATGCCATGAGATGCACACAAAAAGATTGGCAGAACCTTCTCAGATAAGCTTCAACAAGTACGATAGAGTAGCAGAAATACCAAACCTGCCCAATGCCAGCTGAATGATGGCAGGTTTGATACAGACCACTACAAATCATGCATAATGCTTGCAAACCCCTCAGTCAAACAGAAAGAAGAAAATCTTAATATTTTTGTTATACCATTTGACCTTTCCTGACACTAAACAAACCAAACAAGCCTCAGGAAGTGACTGAAGAACATCAGTTTGTTTACATGAAGATTCCTTGATAACAAAAATTTATTCTATCCTTGCTTGACTTCTTAAGTATCAGGATGCATGTCTTTGTTTCTGTCAAGCTTATATGCTTAGAAATTTTTGAAAGGTTGAATCACAAAGCATTTTAATCGCATACACTTAAATAAAAATCTAATGCTGACCTGCCATGACAATCAGGCACAGTTTAAAAGCAACTCACAGGAAGACAAAGTTATGTTTACTTTGGGGAGTTTTTACATCTACTTTATATAAACTAACAAAGCTGTTAAGAGCAAATGGAAATGACATGAGAGAGGTTATACCAGGCAAAACAGATTTCTTGGTTTTCCTTTCTATTTTAGTCAAAACAAATGCATTTAACCATTTAAATAGAAGTCTGTTGACATAAATGTAATTGTATTAATCTTAGTTGCATAGAGGGTTTAACTTAAGACAGAAAGAAGTATCTTCTGGTTTTTTTGATTGTGTTCTACTAGTTTGACCTGGATATCTGCCCTTGTACTAACCATATGACAAAAAAGTAAGATATTTTAAATTTTTAATACTATATTTTGGCACACAACTTTAGAAATAGAAATGTTAGAACTATGAGTTAGTATATGTCCCACATATAGTACAACATTATTATATTCCAAAGAGGAAAAATCCAAGATGTAAAACAATGACATAGAAAGACTTATAAATCATTCAAGAACTTGTTTTTTATGACAATCAGTACCATGTGTCATAGTCTGCTTGGAAAAAAAGGTCTTTTGAAACTGAAGCAAGTAGGTTTTTACACACACATTTCATAAGAAATTTAATCAGTACTGATACATATAAATGAAGTACATAATGCGAAATTTAAAGTGGAAAAAATAAGTGCATAAAATAATATGCTTTTACATATACAGTATTCAGCAAGTATATGGTGGATTTATGCAGAGCTGCAGCATACACTCTTTGATTCATTCAGCCCTGTGATGTCAATTTTACAGTAGAGATGGAAGAGAAATCACAAATAAACTTATCCTCATATCCCAGCCTTCATTTTCTATTTTCCGCTGAATTAAAGTTCAAACATTACAAAGTATAGAACAAGCAAAGGACAAGTGACCTCAGCTTTTGTGGAAAATGAGACTGGAGGAAAAGACAGGGACTGGAACATCACCAGATGGGTATTTCTTTGTATTTGTATTCTTTTGTATTACCCTATTCATCTATCAACTTTTGTTTACACATAATACACAAATATATAGAAACTCATTATCAACGCATGAAAAGCCCAGTGTTACATTGCTTTATTAAAACAGCAAAATCTGAAGGCAATGAAATGCTGGAAGAGGGTTACCTGGGAAATATCAATTCAGCAGATTTTTGTGAAGGTTTCTGATTCATACAAATTATGATGTAATTTTAATGTTTTTTTTTGTTTTTTTTTTTGTCAGGGGACCCCTGTTTCATTCACAGTACAAAGTGAATGATGCTTGCTTAATGAGCAGCTGCTCAATACTGGTTTTGTTTCATTGTTCAGCATGTGTGGTCCCATTTGTTATTTGCTGGACACTAACAGTGCAGATCCCTATTGAGGACTATTACTTTCCTCACAGACTTTTCTGATTTCACTGTCATCCAGGAATACATCACATAAGCCTTCTCAGCACCCTGTGATACCGAGGATGATGTCATTCCCACCAGAGATGGAGATTTGATACGTAAAGGGATTCAAGTCCAGAATTTCTATTGCACAGCCAGCTTAAGACAACTGTGGATTCTTTATTTGTAGGCTAAAGCTTTGTAGAGTTTTAGTTAGCTCTATCCAAATATATCACTCACTAACTTCTGCTATAACTGAGGACACCAAATCATTAACCTAAGTTTGTTTAGGTGACTTGAAAATCATTGAACAACATATTTTTGACTATGATAGTAAATGTATTTCTCTGGGACTGTATTCAGCTCCTATAAATATGAGATAGCTTTCTTTTCCTAACAGTCCATAACAATCTGCCCTTTGCCTAGCAGCTGTAGGACTTTCATGGTTAACATCTTCCATTGCCTCTATCCATGCCATGTGCATAATGACTGAAACACTGAGCTGTGTCCTGGACAGTTAACATAATGTGTATTCACAGTGGGGACGGTAAATTCAGATTTCATCAGTAATCTTCTGATGTGTTGACATGTGATTGCTCAGTTTTATAACCCTTGTAATATTCCTTTACCAAACCTTTCATATATGTCTAAAAAGACAGAAATCTTAAAGGAGAACCCTTCTGACTGCTTATCACAGTTGCTTCTATGCATTTCAGTAAATCAGTGCTGCTTTAGGATTAACAGATAACAAAGGCTCTTATCCTTTTTCTAGTCTTTCTTTTATTTCCCAGTTTAAACCTCCTTGCCTGGTTATCAGAGTGAGACAGAGAAAGCAACAACCCATAGCGGAGCTTGTTACTGAGATTTATGTGAGAACCATCAAGATTAGTGCTTCTATCCTGTCTGTTTACTGAAGTTCCTTGCTCTGTTGCTGTGCTATGCTCACTGGGTCTCCACTTCTTTGCTGGGAGGTCTCTGCTGGCCCTGGAAGGTTGGTCAGAAAGCTGTGCCTGTTCGTGTTGTGCAGATGAACATAGCTACCTCATGCTACCTGCAAAGGTCCCTGGGAATTTCCCAGCAGATATCACATTTCTAGAATCCTATCTGACTTGCAAGATGTTTTGTCCTGTCAGGTTCCTCACCTTTCCTTTTTTAGGCTGTCTTCTATTTTCTGTGGCAGCTTCTTTGAAATCCTCCTTTTTGGCATTCAACACCTCTCAGGAGTTCATTTTTCCCTCGCAAATAATGTATGCACTGAAGCACAGTATGTGGTCTTCTCCCTAAATGGTGAATCCATCTTATATCTTTAATCAATATCAGAATTCAGGAGGTACTTCTCTTGTTTAGTCCAGGTGTTACCAAAATTTATGACCAGCTGGTAGTAGTGGCATCCAGGAGGCTGCAGATTTCTACTTTAGATTTCAGAAGCTCAGTCAAGCAGTCCCTGCTCACAGATGTGCTCAATTGTGTGCCACTTGCTGGTATTCAAAATTTAAGCTGTTTTTACCTAAAATACTAACTTATTTCTTTCTCCATTTTCTGATACTATCAAGCTCCATTTTTTGGGCTTCATGCTCAAACAAGCTTATTTTCTGTTTCTCGTTCCCCAAAGCCAGACTACGGGAAAAAGATAAACCTCAGTCTGGAAAACCTGGGGTCAGACCATGGGGAAGGTCTGTCCTAAAATGAATTATTCTGATTACATGGCATATTTGAAACAAGTTCATTCTGAAAACTGTGAGAAACTTGCCCATTACTCAGTGATACTGAAGTCAGAGACACGATTTCCTTAAAACCTAAAAGTTTCTTCCTGTTACTTATGGACTAGAGTTTTTCACATTATTTTAATTTGCCTTTTGCAAGTGATGTCGACTCATATTTCCAAGATAAAACGCAATTCTCTCCTTTGCAGTGGCCCTTATTCTTCCTCTCTACAGTAAAGACCATTTATTAGTTTGGGGGTTGGATTAACCCTCCCACCACCCACTGGCCAATATAAATGTTTTCCTTCATTTAATTTCCTTAAGCATTTCAATCAAACTGTGTGGTGATGAGAATGATAATGGTAGTCAAATTTCCCTTTGATATATGTCTTCAGCTCCAGTTTAAATTTCAAGATGTCAAGCACAAACTTCATGCTGAAAAAATATGAATATCATCCATGCAGCAGCCTAGCACATTTCCATTATTATTTTAAAGCATAGGGTATAGTTGTATGTGCTATTCTAGGGATGGAACATTTTGCCTAAAGCAGCTGAACTCAGTCACAGATTTTTAGAGATTTCTAGGAGAAATAAGGCTTGGCTAAGTCATTGTTTCAGTTCAGTTCAGTTCTGTCACTCAATAATAGTGTAAAATATTTTTATTTTCATTCTAAATTACATCATGTCACCATTTTTGGAATGAAAGCAGCTCAGCATGCATATTATTGAGCCTATATATAATTGACAGTATGCCTTTTGTACTGCATTTTCAGTAATTCTAAAAAGTTTATTTGACTGTCCAGCCATTATCTGGCTCCAGAATACCCTACTACATGTAAAAGAAATTATTAATTTTCTGGAGTTGGTAGGGATGTTTGTACCATGGACCCTGATATATTCTGGTTCAATTGCATGCTCAGAGTTTTCATAGGTGTGGTCAAGGACTATTTCATAACATAGTAAACAGAAAAATGTAGCATTTACATCCGTACAGTGTCTCCGTATCCACCACAGTTTGAAAACACAAATTTGGACCTGATTACAAGGATTACATACCGATCACTAGCATGACAATATTGAATTCTGATAAGCTAACACATTGTTGTGGTTTGACCCACAAAAGCCTCTTGCTCACTCACTCCTCTGCTGCAGCTGGCTGAGATAATGACTGGGAGAGAGATTGCTCACCAAATACGATTAAGGGCAGAACGGGCTCACCTTAGAGATAGAAAGTAAATTTATTGCTAACAAAATCGAAGCAGGATAATGAGAAGTAAAATGAGACCTTAAGTAGCATGTGTTGCACATGAATTGCACACTAGTAACAGTCCAAAAGCTTACTACACAATTTTGGATTAGTTATTTTTAGGTCTGTTTCCATAAAAAGATTGGAACCACTTTGCTTTCGTGGAATCTAAGACTGAATTAACCATTTTGTAGACTCCACCACCAGTCCTTAGCCCAGTTGCTGTTGAACTGTTTTCATGCATGTCTTCTTTCTTTTCCCCAAGGGTACATCCTTTTCTACAGAAGAATGGTTGGTAAGTTGTTTTGGGGGTTGTTTTGCTTTATTTTGAACCTGGTAATTCACTGTCAGTTACTGAAATCCAGAGTCACATATTTGGACTCCTGAATCCTTACACATAATGTACCAAGAAGGATTTTATTTCTAGGGGGAATAAAGACAGTATCACCTGGAGACAGAGGTGTGTCTATCATCCCACAATGATTGTGGGACAAAGCTGAGAGTAAATATCCTATAAAGTTGTTACAGAGACCAACAGCAGAGAATGTAATAAGAGGTCAAAGATACAATGACATTGCCATAGAAGACTTCATGGTTTAAGAACTTTTTAAGACATATATATGTGTGTTTAACAGTCCTTGACAGATTTTGTTTTCTTGCTTATGTACTGGAAAAAATTGTTCTTGTTCATGGAAGGATTTAAAATTTCATTGCAAAATAATGTCTTAACAGGAAGGCTTAGGGTACTCAGTTTTTCTTTGAAGAGCTGTTTATGTATTTTACAATTTTCCTTTGGATGAAGCAAAAGAGAAACCCAGGAGGATGTGGATGTTTTTCACTTAAGTAAAAACTCAGATAGACAATCACCCTCCCTTCAGCACTCGTCTTCTGGTCTCCAGAGTGTCTAATAATTTTCTTCGCAGTAACTTGAGAGAAGGAACAGGAAATGCTTGCTCTAGGTATAACAGTGCTATACTATGGTGCAATTATGACATGCTTGGTTTGAACCTGTCAGCCTGTGGTTTTCAAATCTGTCTTTAACAGTGTGAATTAGTGTTTTGGTGAGTATGTATATGTACATATATATATATATGTAAAACAGGTACACCCTAATCTCGGATATCTACCAATTTGAATAAGATCAAGTAACCTTATTGAATCTTACTATAAATTATTTTTCTTACCATATTTCCCAGGTCAAATCCAGGCCAGTTTCTCACTTTTTTCATAGCATTTCTCAGTTTCATAGCCAGTCATTTAACAGTATAGAAGTTAGATCCAAACTGACAGTCCTGGCAGTTGTCAAAGTTAGAAACAAAGATAAAGCTGGTAGCAACAAACAGAGTAATTTCAACTGTTGTTTTTTAAGTGTTTTTTAAATCTTTATAAAAATTTATCAAGGTGAAGTGGAGAGCACTCAGTTCATGCAAAATAAATTCAGTATTGATAATACCGTAATACACTGTTGGCATGCTAATATTTGCTGTCATACATTGAAATTAACTGTGTTTAAAACAACGGTACAATTTTCTCTACTCCAAATCTTCTGATATACTGGAGATGTTGCAAGCCCTTGAGCTTTTTGTTGCCTTCCAACCCAGTTACAAAGAAAATAAACTTTCTAGGAAATGGAAGCATTGGTAAAGTGTTAATCTATTTTAAGCCTCAGGCTATTTGAAAAATCACAGATATACCATGTGTCTACAGCTAAGAATGAAACTAGAACAGTACTGAAAATCCCATTTTGTGCACTGCCATCAAAAACAGTAGAAAGCACGAAAGTGCATATTACCTATAAAGCATAATGTTGTGTTGTTTTACTTTCAGCCCAGCACTTTCATAAATGAAAGGTGCTTATTTTGTTAGCAGGAAATTGTTCATCTTTTTATGACTAATAAATATAGGAAAAAAAGTGGTAATTAGAATTTGCAAATACAAATTTGACAGATACATATGCATAGAAACATAGGTGCATGTACAGTGAAGAAATGCTCAGGTGATATTTTTGACAACTCTTGCCGCATTAAAGGTTCCTATTAATGTCAGCATTGTGCTGGTGGTCAAACAGGAGCAGATTGCCAGAGACGCTGTGAAGTTTTCTATGATGGTACCCAGATCCTGCCTGGACAAGACCATGACTGAACTGATCTAGTAGGTTTTGAGCAGGGAATAGGAGTAGATTATCTCCAGGGGTAAATTACAGCCTAAATATTCTATAATGCTCATTATAGAATTTATAGCCTAAATATTCTATAATGTTCATTAAAATTATCACTGAAATGAAGTTGCTAATATTTTTCAAGATCAGTTAGAAAATACATTTTCCTGAATCTTATTCTTACAGAAATGATAGAAATGTCTGCCTAAAAGGATGTTTCATGTTTTCAGTCAGATGTCAAACCAGAGCACTGCTGGGTGACAGTGTAAATAGAAATCCTTATATTTTCCTTATTTTCATGTTCCGTTTTCTTTATTGCATAATAATTTTCATTTCTTGAGGGCCACATGGCAACAGTGTCTCTTTGGAAATGAGCCTCTTTGAAAAGACTGGCTGTAAGGAAAGATAAAATGAGAAGACAGTTCTAAGGAGATACTGGTAACTAATGCAAAAATGAAGTATTGTGGAGGGTTTCTTTCCTCATCCCCCTAAGAAAATGTTGATTTCAGCTGAAAACAATATTTTTAATTAATGCAAAATTCAACTTCTTAGGTAATTGAAACCAAAACCCTTAAAGAGTTCAAACTATTTTTCTCTTTTATTAGATTATTGGGTCAGTTCTATGTTATTGTCACCCAGTGTTCTTGAAGTATTTTCTTATATTACATCAAAAAGGAGAATTTACTGGAGCATACATTTTTTTCATAAAATTATAATATTACTAGTCTATTGCCCCACAGCTCTGTAAATGTAATTTTCTCCTTTCTTTTCCAGATCTCTTTCTGTCAGGGGAGTATTTTTCCTTTGGCTGATAATTAACAGTAAAATCTTTCATGTCTTTCTTCTTGGGTAGCAATGAGATGCAACTCCACAGTTGCCTTCCAAGAGCAAACTAGCAGTCCTGTTGTTTAATATTTTTCCCCTAGATGAGACATTTTCACAATGACTGATATATTTCTGATACTGATCTTAAAGGAATGTTGCCTTTATGTCTTATCCGTTGGGACGGTATTAGCCAAAGTTCCTCCTTTTTGGAGGTGGAATGAATGAAGATTTGATCTAAAAATATAAAATAAAAAGACCCCATCTAATTTTGTAGCGACCTTAATGTATCACTTCAACCCATTTAGTCACTGTGATCATTTTTTCCCCATGTAAATGGAAAAGTATGACATAGTTAATAAAATTTTTACTTGAGCAGTTCTGTGCAAGGTAGTATGTCCTGATAGCCAAGTCCAATGTGTTTTTAAACTTTCAAAATCAAAGCTTTATGTTGTATCACAGTAAATCAGGAAGTTATATTCAAAATACATCTTTGGTTCTTGGCCAAAGGTAGTGATTTTAGGGGAATAAGTATTTTCAAACTGTTTCAGTGTCAGACAATTGTCTTGAAATAGCATTACCCACAGGGAAAAAAAAAAAGAATAATTATCAGAGAGTAGACCTATGTATGAAACATCAGACACAGAGCTAAACAAAGCAATCATCCTATTTCTTTCCATGACTGAAACCTGATTTTTACTTTTTAACAAAGCCTGAATGTGGCCAACTGGAGATGGACAAGCTCAGGTCAGATCAATGCTGCACTAAAACTTGTCAAATGGTACATTATGTCTTGTCATGACACAGGAAGGGCAGTAAGTGCAGAACAGGAAAATAGGAAGAGCTTCATGGGTCTTCTTTTTCCCTTTAGACTCTGAGCACTAAACCCTGTTGCTATCAGATGTGTCTGGGTACTTAATGTCAGACTGGACATACATAGGCTCCACCTCACTCTTGCCCAGCTGTCTAGGCTCTTCTGCCACAGCAGAAAATCTCTGTGTTAAAGACATTTGGAAGTGCTTTCATTGATTGCAATGATTTTAAGGTAGTAAATTGAATAAATTTGATGTGAAAACTAATAAAAATCAACAATGCAATAAATTTGTACTTTGTTGACCATTAGCAGTGATGTAGTTTTGTTTGCCTTAAATTGTTAACTGAAGAGTACCGCGGATGTCAAAAATGGGTGACTAAAATAAATGTCCACACTAAGATTTTTCAGAGATTGAAAATACACAAGAATTCTCTAAATACATGTTGCTTAATCTGTCTTCAGACTGCTCTTAGGCAAAAGAAAAGACCCATTTATAAGAGCTATTGTGTTTCTATCACCAAGCCTAACTGTTAATTTGTAGCATGTTGGTTTTTTTTATCAAGGAACAAGTACATGAAATATTTAATTTCATTCTCTAAAAGAAATATTTAAAAAAGTAAAAAATCAACAAATCAGTATCATCTTATTCTCAGTCTCTGAAAAGACCTCTGTTACTGCCTGGAAATCAATTATATCTGAAACACAATGGATATCTTTGACTCTGTTGTCATATTCTAAACAAATGTTGTATTTTTTGTAAGTTGGAGGAACTTCAAAAGTTTGGGAGATTTAGGTCAGTTGAATTCTTAAATAGGAATGTTTTTCCCTGATTTTAATCAAAATGTTTTGATCTATAAAACTAGGTTGAACTATTGCAAGAACTGCTTATGGGGGAATTTATGATGCTTCTATTTCTGTTTAGCTGGAAAAGTTACAATAACAGGCACAGAGAACAAGTGCAGAATTTTGGCTTGATGGAAGAGAGGAGATAGAAAACTGTCATGCCTGTAAATAGTATCAGTTTTTATTCTGTCTGTGTATCTTTCCCATTAAAATTGCTTTCCTCTATATTCATAAGGTCTTCAACTAAAGCAACACATTCTCTAGGAGAAAACAGTCACCTTATCACAGAAATCTCTGTGGATCCCATACAGCTGTGTAGAGGACACACAGTGGACCATGTCCAGGAAATGGTGGTGCTAATTGTCATGACAGATACCAAAGCAAATACCAACTTTTATCACAATTGTGTAAGAGAATTTCCTGCAAGAATAGAAGAGATAGAGAGCCTTATTCTTATTTGGCCTGAATATAACATTATTCTTTTCTCCCTTCATGTGAAAAAGGCTTAATATCCAGAATGCCTAATGAAATGTGTCATTTTCTTTGCTGCAAAAATCCTAATCCTAGAAAACAATTTAAATGAGATTATTTAGCAGAGAGGTCTCTGATCACAGGGGAAAAGTAGAGCAGCTGTCTGTTGTGTAAAAACTATGTTTTTTGCAAATCATGTTTTCATGTGATCACATGGATCAGAAGATGCTTGATCTCGCTAAAATGCTTTAAGTGAGGATTGCAGTGATTTTCCAGAAATAATGGTAATAATATTATCTCCATTATATAGCACTATTTACTTCAATCTGTTTCAGACAGTTTTACAGCTAAATGTACAGAGTGCTACTGAAATATGATTACCAGTGAGGTGGAAATCTCAGCCATTCAAAATGTAATACAACGGTGGAAACTCAAAATGTTTCAGCTGAAGGACTTTTCAGAGTTCTGAAAAAAAATTTAAGAAAAAGACAGCATTAAAACAGATCAAATCAGACCCTGTGCTAAGAGACTGTTTTGGAAGAACTACACATAATAATTGCATTCCCCTGAGGCTAACAGATTAAGAAGGACCTGTCTTGAGTCATGTGCTTAACTTTTTTAATCTGTGGCTCCTGATATTTTGAACCCTAAGCAATGCCATGAAAAATCACTAATGGTTTGGCAGAGCAGAGCATTATAAGTAATTTTCTGCCAGTGAGCCAGCTTTTTTTAGCTACTCTACGTATTTATGCAGTTCTGGATGTAATAGCTGAAATGATCTGTAATCAGCTTGCATATTCAACTTCTGGCTGCTTTTCTTCTGTCACACAGAAATATTATTTCTATGAATAAAATTAAAGTTATTCAAAAATTAGGGTTTTTTGTGGGACATCTGAGGAAACCAGGCAACAAACCATGCAGCACACACCCCTGAATATCTTTTTTGTCAGTAAGTTTGTTACCCTGTTGGCAGATAGATAATTCCATTAAGACAATGAGAAAGAATTATATGCCCTTGGAGGGCGTTTGCCCGGAACCTTCAGAATGGACAAACCGCTCCAGTGAAAGCTTCTTATCACAGTGCTGAGGCAAGGGATGGTGTCCTGATGGAGCCTGGCAGGACACTATTGTAGTGATATTTGCACTAATTTTTCAAATTGTTTTCTACTTCCCTAAATAACAGAGGGCTGATTACAATCTACTAAACTGGATTTAGAATATTTCTGTTTCAAATCTTCAAGTCCCTTATGCTTTCAGATTAAAATTTCATTTTAGAGGGTTATTCTCCTTTTCCTCCTCCGAGTTCAGTTGTTCTATATTGAAAGCTGTGAAATGCTTCAGAAAAATTCTTAACAATTAGAAATGAATGAGCATTTTAGAACTGCAGCCAGTCATACTCTGTTATCCTAAATTAGCACTTTAAACTGCTTGATTTTACCCTATTGATATTAAATAAATTAACCATTTACTCATATATAAAAAATAAGGGATTTTTTTTAAAGAACTCATCTAGCTTTAATTAAAACCTGCTGTATATTACACAGAAAACACTGCTCCAAAGTGCTGCTTTCAGTTCACATTTGATATATTCAAATTAATTAATGGCTATAATTTTAAATGACTAACAAAGAAACAAAGATAGCTGAATTGGATGGTTTAAATTACTGTATGACCAGGTGCTAGAGAATGAGATAATTATTGCCTTTCATGACATATCCAGTCCTAATTTTGCAAATCATCTTAATTCACGTAGAGTATGTTGACTTAGTTTTTCTTAATAGAATGAGAAATTAGTTCCCTTTTTCGTTTCCTTTGTGCAACTTGTTCCCTTTAAATTAAATTCTTCCAGGAAAGCATTTAAACATGAACTTTAAGTCCATTTACTTCAGAGATTTAATTTTGAAAGGTGATTAAGTGAAACTACTTCTGAGAATTAGGGTCCACTTCAGTCTAATCTTTCAGAATCAATAACTTCATTTCTTCTATTGATGGTGTATAACAAAAGGCAATGCAAAGACCAGCTAGATCTTTTTGGATATCTTAACTAGTAAAGCTAAGTTAGTCTGGTTGTTAAATTGTGGTCACAAGAACTGGTTTGCGATCCCTACCCAGCTCCGCTTTTGTCAATCACATGTGAGAAAGTTTTGTGGTTCACTTTCTTATTAGGAGACAAAAAACTGTGGCCTTCATGTATTCTCCCAATGAAAACCAAAATCAAAGCAAAGTTAAAATATTGTCTGCAGTATATCATGAAAATGTGCAAAGATTTGAGGAAAGTTGTGATTTTTTGAAAATATTCAATTGTATCCATTTCCTACCAGTAAATAACCAATCAAAAGGACCAGATGTTCAGGAGAATAAAAAAATAGAAACTCTCTTCCCAGTCAAAAAAATCCCAAACAAAACACACCCCAAAATATAAACCAAAACCAACAAGCATATGAACAAAAGAAATCAACCCCAACCACAAAAGAAAAAAAGGAAACCAAACGACAAAACAAAAATAAACAAGCAAAAAATAGGGACAAATTGAAGCAAATGACTTAAGCTCACTGGCATCTCCCTTCAGAGACCAAGTACCTACTATCTAGGTTTTGGGAAATTAAACATGTCAAGCAAGCAATCTAGGTCTTGGCCAAAGTCAATATAGAGAAAATCACTATGTAAAGTCAATAACACATTCTCCTATATGATAACAAAGAATAGCGAAGAACTCAGATAAATATCAAACCAAAAGTGGAGAGTAAAAGGTAAAGAGAGATGCATAAAAATGTAAATAAATAGATTTATCAAAGAGAGCCTCATGAATTAGCTACTTTAGGGAGAGTCTGAACATGCTGATGTTTGTGTGCTTAAAACTCAAAATGTAATATGCACACAAAGCAGACTTTTCACTAAAAAGATAGTCGTAATAAAAGAGTGACTTTTAAGCAAGGGAAAATCAAAGAGGCCATTTTATCCTACAATTAAAAGCGATAGACTTGGCATACAAATAACAGGCCTAAAAACGCTTCAGATACTCAATTCTCAGAAAAAATTAAAAGACAAAATAAATCTCTATAAATGACATACTGCTCTCAGGCTATATTTTAGATACAGAAGTAATAACAAACAAATAAATCTACATGCCAGCAGCCAGACTGAAACAAAGGCAAATCTCCTGCAACTGTGGATATCCCCCTTGAATTTTATAGGATGTGTAAAAAGTCCCTTGGGAAGACCTTTAATTCTGTTATACTCTGCTTCAAAGACTTGACCTTACAATGATTTTACTTGGCCAATCACCTGTGAATCAAAAGCAAAAAATAGATACTAGAATCCAAATTAAATTCCACATTCTCTGTCTTAGACAAAGTTCAAAGTAGATTCATAAAGATAAAACACTTAGCAAAACTCACAAGCTTTGCTCATGGTGACATAAAAAAATAAATAATTTTCTATGCTCTCACTAAATTTAAGCACACTTGTACTAGAATAGGACAGAACTTCCTGTTTTAAGTCATATCCCATATAGGACCCATGATTCCTACTTCCTTCCAGGTACTTTAATGCCTTTTTTGCCCATATTTACAGCTAAAACCAGCTGTTTAAATGAAAAGTGTTGAGTCTCTCTTGCTTGAATTGCAGAGAATAATGTCCATCGTCTCTTTTGCTGTTGGCAGGGACCACAGAACATTTTGTAATGAGGATGGAACCCCATGAATCCATCATAAGGATCTGACATGGAAGAATACAGCAGAAAAAAAGATGATAAAGTGATGATGTCATGTTATTTTTATCTAACCTGAACAGTTGCTTAAAATAAATACATAAAGCAATCTGTGATTTTAGGAAACTGTCTGGCTACATAGTAAATAATGCCTAATAGGAAGTGCCAGTAAAATCTGCCTTACTCAAAAAAGTAATTTCACCAGAAAAAATTTGGATTTGATAACTTATTCAAGAATTAAAATTTCATGAATTCAAGATTTCAGTAAAAATGAAATACCGAAACACTGATATATTAAATAAACAAACAACATCTGAAGTGCCAAGGAGAAATGTTATTCCTTAGCATGTGTTTTTGTTTGTGGAGAAGCCAATCAATTTTAAATGAAGATTTCATCAAGCTATCCTTTTAATTTTACTTTTATCTAATAATCCACTTGTACAGAACTTTGTTACATCAGAGATATCCATGTAAAATCAAAACAGATTAGGAACAGCAAAGTTCATATGAGAAACAAGGTAATTATTTGTTTAAGGTGTTACATACTGCTATCAAAGGAGAAAGATCAATGTGTAAGAGGAATCTAAATTTGGAGAAGAGAAACCTACACTGTAAAAAAGCAGCACATCACCTAGACTGTATTAGGAAGAAATGGTGCAATAGACAGAAATTACCTCAGATATTTCCTTTTCACCTTCAGGATTGTCCCTCTTTAAGAACAAAACACAAATGGTTTTGGTAGACATCACTGAAATCTTTATTTCACTCTTTTTTTACGCAGGTTAACACAGACCTTTCTGAACTAATTTTAATTTGAACTAGATTGTGCATTGAACAAATAAACCATGTGGACATCAAAACCATCAGTGAAATCATTACAAGTCTGGATAAGTTATACAAATGGCTAATTCTCCTGTTGAATATATGTTGCTGCTGAAGATGAACAGATCACGCGGACACAGGTTTAGGTGTGGTGAAAGAAAGAGAAAGTTTATTTTTCCTCCCAGGATTTATAGGTTCCTGACCACAGCCAGGGATTGGATGGTCAGGATAACACTTTCTAACTGCACTGGCCATGAGAGATGTCCATCACAAGACGTGTAACAGAAAGAATGTACACATATCTACGTTTATAGTTACTGTCCTGGGAAAGTTCTTAGAAAACTATGTCAGCAAGCTCAGAAACTGAGTTTTCAGGGCGACAAATATATACACTTCCCTCTTAACCTGAACTTATCTACACTTCTCCTCTGGCCACTGGACATACAATTTCAGCAGCCTGAAACTCAAGCTCACTGGAGACTCTTTGGTTTATAAATCCGAAAATATTATCTGACATACTACAGGATTCCTTATGCTAGCTGTATTCATGTATTTACTACATATGTAGAACATTTCTTTGTGTGAAAACACATTAAATAAATGGTAATTCAGTGGCTCCTGAGTTTGTCATCTTTCACTTCACTGTGGATGAAGTGCCCTGTTGGAAACATATTTGTTTAACCTGGATGTGTACCTAAAAGTAGTTTTTCTGCATCTTGTGGCAGTGAATGATGTCAGAAAATCCAATATTTTTCTTGTAAGCTACAGGCAGGAGACTTCAGTTCTAATGCCTATGTCACCACTGCTATTTGCAGAATTCAAATGCTTCTTGTGAGAATTGAATGGTTCTAGAGCAATGTATAGGAGGACTGTGTTAATGCCTCGGCATGTTTGGCATTGGCATACGCCTTTGCTTCACAGGGTTTGATTTTTTTCTGAAAGGAATCTGCCTTAGAAAATTGTGGGACTCATAACTTGAGGAAATTGAATTATTTCAAAGACTCCTCATTCTTTGGAGAAACGTCATCTTTTGATCCCAAGTTGTTGGGTTTCTTTAATAAGTGAAAGTCATTACATGCAAAGTTGCTCGTAATAAAACAAAATATTTAAGAAATCAAATTCAGTTTCAAATAAAATATTCCAGTGTAGACAGTGATACTTGTAATAGGGAGATCAGACAAAATAATAGAAATACTTTTCCTTAAGTGGGATAATTTTCTTCTTATGTCTGTTTTATATTCTCTTTCATCATTTTGAATTTCTTGTAGAATCTTGCATTGAATGAAAAGATATTTTAAGATCTTTCTCTTTCTAGGCACCTTTTTCTTTCAGGTGTGCACTAGGTAGGGATTTTCATTAATTTTCTTCAAGGCGGTCAGTACTTTAGATTTATGGGAAATTAATTTAAAATGGCTGCATTTGCTCTTCAGGACAATTTTTTTTTCCTGAAAATAGAATTATGTTTAATTTTTTAAAAAAGATTCTGCTAGTAATTTAATGGGATTTTCACTGTGATTTTCCTCCACACAGGAGACTTATTTCTGGAAGAACAAGGTTTATGCTTCTAGTAAATGTTTACTAGACGTTCTCTGTTCTAATCTTCCGTCATAGCATTGTAAAATATGCCTCTTTCCTCTTTTTTTGATGAAGAAAACTCTAATGAAAATTCTAATGAAGAAAACTATTGGCTGCAACATTTTAATTCCAATGTAAATAATGAAGATTGTTATGACTGAGATTGTCTCTGACTTTAAAGACTTGAAAGTCTTGAAAGTCTCGAAAGACTTGAAATTTTGGCCCTTTTCTTTTGCGTTGTTTTATTAGACAATATTCAGTGGCACTTTTTTAACCTTGGTTTCTATCCAGAATGATTTTTCACTGCTGAAATTATCAAGAATGTTTTACAGTACAAACATAACATTTCTTTAGAAGTCCAAGAGTGTCCTGGACAGCCCAATTTAATATTATCTAATATGTTAATTTTTACAATCTTCCGAGATTTGTGCTGTGTGCATAGGTCTCTCACTATTGCCTTGAACATGAAATTCTGTTGTTATTCAGGTCTTCTGTTCCTTTGATAATGGCAGTAATCAAACATGATGGTATTTCTTATTTTACTTACAGAGTTCTACTCACACTTCACTTTCTATATGTCTTCATTAATTTTTCTACATTTAAAAAGGATTATGTGATATATTTCTGTTCCAGTGATAGTCTATACTACGTCTTTTCCTCTAGCTGGTTTTGCCCTTCAGTTTGTTTTGATACGACTATACAGTCCATTCCTTCAGTGCATCATAGAAGATATATAAAAATTATCACATTTTTCTTTTGTGGATATATTTTATATACACTTATTAAGATCATAAACCCTAACGGTTCTAATTTGATTGTAGTGCCATCTCCAATTTCTGGGATACAATTGTATAAAACTAAAGTATTTTCACAGTTTCATTATGGTGCATTTATTATCATTCTTTCCTTATTTCTAATTTTTACAGATTGCTTTTTCCTATTTAAATTCTTGCTTTTTTTTTTTTTTTTACTTTAAGCTTTTTTCCATTCTCAGATTTGTTTTAAGTCTCTTTTTAAACGGATTCACTACTCTTCTTTTTTCTTCACATTTCAAAATAGTTATATCTAATTCTTTTGCCTATTAAATTATATGGTAAAATAATAATGTTTTTCGACTTCTCTCACTTTCATAGCTGAAATGTATATCTTAAAATAAAAAGAAACCATTAGGCACTGTTAATGAAACAAATTAATAAATAGTACGATCTCAGCAACTCCAATTTCTATTTCCTTTTGCCAGCATGGTTTCTGAAAAGAGTGTAAATGAAAATTCATTTTTCCCCTACTTTCCAAGTAATAATAAATGGAAAACTATCTATGTGCTTATTTATTCCAGTCCAAGAGATTTGGGACTAAAACATGTTGCTGTTCTGATGAGATGTTTCTAATTCATTAGAGGAGCTCTGCCCATGGCTGAGTGATTTTCCACCTGGGAAGCTGTAGGAGAAGTAAACATACCCATGTGGTCAAACCCAGGTATTTCAGAAATTATTATATTTCAGACAACTTTTGCCAAAGTATGTCTAGTTCTGTTAGAATATCGTCCAATTCATCCATTTTGACTGACCAGCAGCTGAGGAACTGGAATGTTAAAGACTAGTCCCCTTCTGATGCATGCCCCAGGGACTCCACATCAGGAAATGTGCAAGTCCAGGAAACTTGCTAGGAGCACAGAACTTTGATATTCTGAAAGTTACCAAATCTAGGTCTCTAAATTCCTTTGTGCACAGCTAGGAGCCTGACAGACGTACAAACCATGCCTTGATATCTATTTCTTAACATTTGTTTTTTCCAATGCATGAAATATCATGGAATTAAGGCCTTTAAATGTTTGAATTTCAAAAGGAATGGAAATTAAGTATTGAAAACCCTTTGAAAATCTACCACTGGTATGTTACCAGCACCTAGCCCTCTACAGCATCAAGTAGCATTTAGAAAGAAGTAGCTAAATCAAGGTGCATTCATGGATAGCAGTAGGTATATCAGAGTTGCTCCACGTCTTGGAAGTACCTTTTAACTGTACCTATTCAAATAGCTTAGAAAACAGAATTTATGCATTTTCCATACAACATTTACCAGTCTGATTCAAAGACCTTTGAAATCAATGATTGAAAAAGGGTAATTAAGAACCCTTAAAGTACTGTAATTGCTTAGAATACAAATAAATGTGGTAAGTACATGACATTTTGGTAAGTGCATACACAGTAATGTCTTTTACTTGTTTGCTGATATTTCTTAGGTCTTCCAGAGGTATTGTAGACCTAGTTGAAAAACATGAATAATAAGATGGAGATAACTTAAAATCACAAATTTTATTTTAAAAAATGACTTTGAAAAGAAATATGTAGACAAATGTAAGAGAAAACCATAATTTCTAGGTTTCCTGTCCCCTTTTTCTGTAAATTATTTGTTTGATTTTTTTTTTTTTTGTGTGGTATTTACTAGTTTTTGCATCTATTTGTTTCTACATCTTTGATATAGGTTTTGACTGCATAGGATACCCACACTCTGTTCTCTATATAATTTTAATTTTCTGAGGGCCTCACCAATGCTTCAGCCTGAGCTGGAATTTAAGTATCTATAATGACAAAGCTAGGTCCACAGTAGAAAGAAGGTTTTTTTCATATAGCAGATGCTGGAAGTTAGATCTGAAGCAGTTGTGCTTCCATGAACCCACCTCTAATAGTGTTTTCCTTATCTGAATTGCACTGGATACCAAATAATTTACAGATGAGAGGCGTTTGAAGAAACTAGCTAACCTCTCTCCCACAAGAAACAGCTTTCTGGCTTAGAAATTAGTAGCTAATCATATAAGATCTTTTTTGTTACTTTTAAAGATTGATCAGATCAGAAATTCTTCACTACAATAGGATTATTGCCCAGCTTTTAACAGTCAAAATTATCAATTACCCCTAAAGACAAAGAAAAAAGCTTGAAGTGATTTTTTTAGTACTGCATCTCAAGCACATAGTACAGCAATCTCAGTTCAGGAGGGATGCTCACAAAGGCTGTCTGTGGTTCCTAGTCTCTCCGAGCTGCTTAGTGGACCCAAAAAGCTCTGGCTGAAAATTGATTAATTCATGTCTCAGTCCTATCTTTTCAGCTGAAGATTAGTGAGCCTCAGCTCCATATTCAGGCTATTCAGGTGAACACTAACATCCCCTGATTTTGACTGTGTAAGTTACCCTCTGGCTAAACCTGAGGCTCTTAGATTGTTTCATGGCACTCAAATATTTTCATTAAGAACGATGAGGGCGGTAGAAACCATGTGAGCCTCATATCCTCATTGTAAATCAAATGATAGTAGAACACACCAGGTGTTGCAAAATGGTAAGTGAATGCCTGATAGTCAGGGAAGACAATAATGCAGTTGCTTAAGGTGTTGCCCTATCATGTTAGCATGACAAACCAGTTGTAGAATGTTTCTGCTTGAACTGCAGGAAGGTATGATGCTACATTTTTCACACAACAGTCAGTATGCAGTATTTTGTGGCCATTGCACTGTGCCCACACACTTGAATAAATCTTAATCTTTCACATCCTTTCACTGTAAGTGCTTTTGTTCTGATAATTCATATGGAGATTCTGGGTGTGGAAAATACCTTTCATAAACTACACATGATGGACAGTCTTTTGTATATTTGGATTTCACAGTGTTTAAAGCAATATTCAGTTGATTTTGTGTGGATAGATGTAGTAATTAATCATTAATTTATTCCTTTATAAAAGAGATATGGTTTATCAAGTTTCTTTTAAAAATCTTAGCAAGATGTTAGACTTCCAACAGTTAGCACTGAAATATGACAATCCTGCAATTTTATCTGAAAGAGAGACCCTTTGATTTCACCAGAAATAAAATGATAGGTTAATTTTTCTGTGTGTAATTTTCAATCTTTTAATCAGAAAGTACATCATATCTCTCTTCTTCTTTTGATATTCAACATTTTTAAACTTATTTGTAGCTTTGAGGTGTGTTTTGAACTGATACCATGACAGCTGTTTCTAGAAATGGAAAATATTTCTGGTAAATGAAAATCATTTAGGACCAAATGGGTGCAGCAGACTGTTGAATCAAGAAGTGTGTTTTCAGCTTCTATCTAAATTTCTCCACTTGTGAATATTATCCAGCAACTTGATAGACTTTGTGTTGTAGTCACTGTGTGAGGAAGTTATGATTCCAGAATACCTACATAAAATTAATGTAAGTAATTAGCCAAAATCTAACTAGATCTTTGGCAAGGGACAGTAAACAAGAGTGGTCATGTTAAATGAGTCATTTCCGGCAGCAGTAGACTGCGTGTCTGTACTAATCAAAGATGAGGCAGAAAAGAAACCACATCAACCATTATGTAGTTTGCTATTAATTATAGTTTAAGATTACCAGGGATTTTATATCATGTATGTTTTTGCACTTCTCTGCCTAATATCAAGTCAAAGTGGAATTTCACACTGCTTGTTGGAATACTAGATGTTTTTTCCTCTTTCTATTTTTGTAGAGAAATATCAAGAAGATCTAATTAGTATGTTGGTGATTTTGAACTTTCCCTATAAAGTCATAGCCAGAACGGTGTTACATAAAACCTTAGTAAGAGCCATTCTTAAGGGTTCCCTAGGCTTCCAGAGAGTATTTTCAAGGCCTAAACTGACGGTTTAATTTAAGAGATATGAACTATAAATGAGAAATAAATGAAGGATATGATTTTCGAAGACATAGCCTTGTTCCAATTCCTGTAAAGTGCTGCAGTATCTGGATCAATTTTCTTGGAATATATTCTTGAAATTGTATGCTTTAATTATTCAGAAAAACTGCATTAATACACAACTTCGATAATCTTGTCATCATGAGTGATATTTTTCCTATAAATATGAATGCAGTGTGGTTAAAAAAATCAGGTATTTTGAGTCACAAAGTAGATATTGAACCACGTGTGAAAGATAAATTATTGGTAGCTAGCATTTTCTACTGTATTTGTGATACAATATTCTAGACTGGCCTCAGAGGAAGAAAACAGAAAAGCTTTTGCAAAAGTATGGCTACTAAGCAGACATCTACACTGATGATTTCTCTGAAAAAGGCCAATGTCAGAAACTAGAAAAAGGTTATTCCAGTTTGGTATGTGATTCCTTTGGTCTGGTACTAATCACTGTAACACATTAAACCTAGTGCTCTGAAGATACTACACAAAGAACAATCAAAATGGTAGGGGACTTATAGACATCCAGATTCAGCTCATTTCTGTGCAATGGAAGAGTCAGCTTTGAACAGATTATGACAGAATCAGAATATTCTCAGAGGAAGAACAAGAACAAGGATCCAAATTCTTCATTGAGAAAGGTTTTTATCCTTGAAATAAAAGCATTTTTCAGTATCCACCAGCTGATCAGAAGGAAAAGGGGATTTTTTTTGCCTCACACTTCTTTCTACACTATGAGAAAAGTCTGAGGCAACGGTGAGGCATCAAACCAACTAAAATGATCTGCAGATCAGTCTTAAAGTCCCTGAGGAAGGTAAACTGAAGGCTCTCACACCATATCTTCTCTTAAGAAAACAGCATGTCTAAACTTAGAATGCACTAGAAGGAATAAAACATATATCTTGATGTGTTCTTAATGAGCCTGTCTGGAAACTGTATGGATGTGTGCTATATGATGCTTTGTGATTTCAGCATCTATGTAGGTATCTTAAACAAAGGAATGAATACTTTCCTATTTCAAAGTTATTTTTCATGTAATTTGTTTCCTGATATTTCAGATAATTAAAGAACTGTTCAGAGCTATTTCAAATAGTTAAAAGGTTCCTGATTTCCTGGTTTCCAGGTGACACACAATGACATTTTATATCACATTTGTTATATCTTGAATCTACAATTTCTTCAGGCCATAATTTCCTGGTATCTTTCATATTAATCACTTCACTTACAAAGAAACTGAATTTAGTCTTATGGAATTTTCCATCAGTGTGAGATTTTTACAGATCATTTCCTCCACTATGCGGAATAATGCCCTTAAGAGGTACTTGGAGCCAAGATCATGCCCCAAAAATGTGCTAGATAGAGATAGCATAGAAGAAGGAAGGAATGCAGACAGAACCTTCTCTTCTATTATCTCTCTTTGTCTTCTATTCCTAGCATGAGGGTACTGAAGTAATGGGCGTAGTGATACTATGGTAGTGTATATTTCTGAAATAGTCCATATTTCTACCATAATAAAAATAAAAAATAAAAAAGGAACACATTTGTGTGTTATTTATCCTGGTTGTTACTATTAAAGGTCATATCCTTCATGGCAAGATTTCATAATAACTTAAAATTTGAGGGAATAATTGAAATAAATTAGTTCAAATCATAGTCAGAGCAGTTTGTAGATTCAGAAACTGGTCCAACAATTTATCATTCAAAAATTATTTTCTGCACAGAATCACAGCCATTGCATCCACAGACAAAGAGACTTAGACTCTTTTAGAAAGAAATTTTCTCCCTAAGGGAGAACAAATGTAAATATTATGAAAAGTGGAAACTTTAAAGCTATTGGTTCTACTGTTTCCCACAGTGAACAAAAACTCCTATGTGCTGGGCACAGAACAAACCAAATTAAGGAGTTACTGAGTCAAAATGGTTTGAGACGGCGACTGTTGTGAAAAATTAGACAAATTCAGTTCCTGTGTAAATAAATCATGTGATGAGGGAGAAAAGTAGTCATGTTCTTACATTTTAATAAATTAAAGAACAGACTACATAGAAATTGGAGACTACATAGTCTTTGGAGTTTGCTGAAGTTGTTGGGATGTGTTCCAACCACCTGGCAGACTTTAGAAGAGATACAGTCAGTGTAGAATTCTTGATAGTATATCAAAAGATACCCTCAGATTAGTAACAGTAATTGTAATAACAATAATTCTGACACAAATATTTCCTGAGAAGCCAAGCATAGCATGTGAAAAGGCATCATATATTTCCTTGAGTCTGGCTGAATCTGTTCACAGCAACTAAAGAAATAAAATCAGTAAAGATTTGAAGATTTTTCTTAGATCTGCCTAAGCCACAAATATGATTGAAGGTCTCACCTTTATAAAAGAGGTTACTGAAAATGTGGCAAGAGCTGAATTTTGTATTTAGAAACCTAGCACAGTAACCTGAACTGGTAGTTGGTTTGATTTTCCTTATGGTGCTAGGCTAAATACCTGCTATGTGGGCAGAAGACTTTCTCTTGCAAGAGAGGCAGAGCAAGCACTAGGTGGCAGGAACTTCTGTGGCTCTTCTCAGGTTCACTGGCTCCACTACTCCAAAGCCAATTGGCCTGGCTTCACATCCCAGTGTGATTAACAACAATGGTTCTCCCCACACCTGTCTCTGATCTGAAAGCAGATGGGTTTTACTGGCTAATAAGTTTCTAAAAGCAGATGATCCCAAACCTGTATATCAGAATTCAAGTGTTCAGACATGAAAACTGTTTTGGCTTTTTTTTTTTTTTCTTGTAATACAGGAAAGATTATCCACAAAAGTCATGATGAAATTTATCTGTTTAACCAACTTTCCTTCACTCTAGGGTCAAGAAAACTATTCTTTCATCTTGATAAGGTTCACCAATCCTTATACTGATTTCCTTCTTACTAAGATCTAGAAAATTATTCTTAGTCAATAATTGCCAAATAAACTGCAAACTAGAGGAGAGAAAGCTTATTGGCTGCCTCTTCAAAGCTAAAAAATGCTGTACTTGATTTTTAAAATTAGACAAGCTGTTCAGTAACAGATGGATTTTCCACCCTTCTGTCTATTGACCTACTGATCTAACGAGCAATCAATCAATTGATCTATCTTTAAACATATGGAGTAATACCTTGTCTATCCATGGATCTATAGTGTGTTTCTGTCTTGTTCCATGAAAATGAAGTAATTTCTTCCTAAATGTGTTTCACATTAACATTGTTCTTTTCTTGATTTTATTGAAAGTAGTTCTGTGCTGTTTCATCAGTTGTGCAGTAATTTGTTATGATAGAGTCATAAGGGCAAAAAAATCAGAAAAACATAAAGAATGTGGTACAACTGCAACACAAATTGAAAAGACATTCCTGTTCTGTAATATATTTCCAAGCTGGCAGTTTATCAGAAACTTTTTCTAAAAAAAGAACCTCTCAGTTAGCAAGCCTGGAATAAACTCTTACTCAAAACCAAAAGGTCTGACCCAGCTGTTGGCATTATTCATAAAAAATATTTCACTGGCATAATTAAAAAATACTTTAATGTTTTGTTTCAAGTATTGTTGAATGCAAATACTGCAGGCCAAGCTCCTTCTTTCAAAATAAATGAGCAGTTGCAGAACAATAAAAACAGTTGAGGCATTTATGTTAAGACATGAAAAGCGGGATGCCAAGGCGGGTTTCTAAACCACATTCCAAGCATTTTAAATGCCTTTTGATTGTTACCACAAATCCACCGATTGTTGTGAAAAGGGTATGTGTCATCAAGCCACAGGCAAGGCCTTGAATCTGGCTCAATGTTTGTAGCATTGATGTTAAAACACCACTCAGTCACACTTATGCAGCAACTATTCCCAGTCCCTCAACACCATCATTTTGTAGGAGCATGTCTGACTCTCTGCTAATGGCATAAATTAATTCAAAAGATCAGGATGAATTCATGCATTCTTCTCTGCATAAAACACATTTATGATTTTAAAGCTACACCACACAGTGAAACTACATTCTTTCATCAGCCACTATTTGCTGTGATAGCTTAAGGCTTCAAATTCCCCTAGAACTTTTCTGTCATGGAGGCATGCTGTCTGTCCACATTGTAAGATGCTCCTTTATGTCACTCTAAGTACCAGAATATTAGCACAAGTAGTTTAAACTGAAATGCTTCCTGTATAAATTTCTGTCACTCTCAGAAACAGTAATAGTAACAATAGCAGGGTTTCTGGGGAAGATCTCACAGGTAGGACTTCTTTAATCCATTTTTCCCCAAATATATTTTCTTCTGCACCCCAAAATTTCTTTTTTGTTGCAAGGAAAAAAAAAAATTAGGGTTTTGGTCAGGAAGAGGTCTGGCCAGAAGAAAATCCTCAGTAAACAGATTCTGCACAGAGACATTGACTTAGCAACTATCTTGCATTTGATCTGTGTACAAAACCAGAGGACTTGATATTTTTTGTGTTCAATAACCCCATTTCAGTTGATATAGAAAGCCTATCAGTGTATGTGTTTAAAAATACATATCACTGGTCCAGTGCATTGTGGATTCAAGACTAGTATGTCAAGACTAGTACAGCCAAAATTCTGTTCAAAATTTCCTGGATCAAATTATACAGGAAATCAGAGAAATCACACTTAATTGTTGTAGATCTGATAAAGAAGAAAAGCCCTTGGACTTGTTGAACTTCATGAGATTCTCATGAAGAGATTCTCCTCCATCCCTTCCCGTCTCGGCTGAGAAAGCTGTCACGGGGTCCCTGGTTCTGTTTTGTTGTTAATGCTGTAGTTATTGCTGTTTGTGTTCCTCGTTATGCACACTAGTAAAGAACTGTTGTTCCTACCCCCAGATCTCTGTCTGAGAGCCCTTGATTTCAAAATTATAATATTTTGGAGGGAGGGGGTCTACATTCTCATTCCAAGGGAGGCTCCTGCCCTCCCTAGCAGACACCTGTCTTCCAAACCAAGACACCATCAAAGGCCTTACGGAAGTCCAGGTAGATGACTTCATGCGGGCTTCCTCTGTCAACCATTGCAGTCACTTCATCATAGAAGAACACCTGATTTTTCAGAAGAGCATTTGCATACAGAGATAGCATTTAATGCTTTAGAAATAAAATCAAGTATTATAACATGCTTTGTTTTCCAGTGTGGGTGCAAAAATGGGGAAACTGAACATCAACTCTAGGCATTCACCTTTAGATAACTATATTTCTGTGATGAAGATATTGCCTTTATCCTGCAGAAAAGCTTTCTCAACATTACATCAAAGAGATTAAATTAGACCTCAGTCAGTTGATTCCCTCTCCTCTCCACAGACATCACTTGGCATTAGGAAGTAATAGACGAAAATCTTAAATTTAAAATAGTATTGGATGGACTTCAAATGATCAAGTGAGCCTTGATAGTTATCTGTTCCTCTTTGATGAGATGTCTGGAATAATTTCCTGCTTCTGCAGTGATCGAAAGTATTGAGACATTTTCCAGAGCAGTTTCATAACTTTTCACTTCTGATGTTGCTTATAACAAGGAAGAAGAGTCTTTGAAATCAGGGGAACTCCCTCATAAAAGGTTCCAGGAATTTTCTGAGCTTCCTGGAAGTTCAAAATTTGGCTCAGTCAGCATTAGCAAGGTCTTGAGTCATATCTTAATTTTTTTCTTACATATCAGATCTTGCTTTTGTTTTATTCACAAGTAATAAAAGGGCAAGGACTAGGAAAAAAAACAGCTGTCCCATCATTGTCTTAAAAGTTCAGCTTTAGTCTTCTTTCAGTAGCCTCACCTGACAAAACAGAACAAGGGTGTGTTATGCACAGCAGGGAAAAGGAACTAGAAGGCTTTGGGGGAGATTAGTTTTCTATCAATTTAACCCTATGTCTATATTTTTTGAGAGAATTTGCCTTTGAAAATATCTGTTTAATTAAAAATACAGTTATTCTACAGAATGTGCCAGTGTGCAATCTGAATGGCCATGGAGTTTCATTGTCTGTATAACATTTCTTATAATTCCAAACTTTATGCACTTCAGTGAGGCTGGAAAGATATTGTTTGACCATAAATCATGCTTGTGCTTTCAAAACACTGCTTTTAAATTAGTATTATTTCTATTATAATTTATTGAATTCTCATATATTTTTATATATATTATCAAATTCTTTGCAGGAAGTTTGCAAAGTGGAGCTACTATTGAATGCTTCAATGCATCCATACAAGTAATAAAGAAGCCAAGGAAAATGCAAGGAGAACCTGGAATCTGTTTTCTCACCCAGGCAGTGCAAATGCTATTTATATGACAGCAACAGAATGAAGCAAGTAAAATATTAAGTCTAGAGAAAACATAAAGAGTCTAGGGAACATATAAACTTATAAAAACTGCAGATCAGGTAAATAAAGATATCAAGACATATGCCTGCTCCTACATAATACAGAGGAAAATATAAAACAGGCCAAACACTTCCTGTATTTCAAATGTTTTTCTGATATACTTTCTAATACTAATTTGAATGAAGTAATTTGAATTTTATAACTCCTATTGTTTTCTTATTTATGAATTCACACTCAATGAGTTTGTCACTGCTGGAAAGGAGAGTAAGGTTAAAGAAAGAAATAAAAACTAGATCTTAGACTAGACTAGACTAGACTAGACTAGACTAGATTAGACTAGAGTAGACTAGAGTAGACTAGAATAGAATAGAATAGAATAGAATAGAATAGAATAGAATAGAATAGAATAGAATAGAATAGAATAGAATAGAATAGAATAGAATAGAATAGAATAGAATAGAATAGAATAGAATAGAATAGAATAGAATAGAATAGAATAGAATAGAATAGAATAGAATAGAATAGAATAGAATGAACAGAGGACAGAGGAATCAAACACTAAATGTCTGTATTCAGTAATGGAAGCCAAGAGGACAGTTTCTCTTGAAACTTCTGTATCTATTAAATATTCTTACTCACATGGTAGCAGATTCAAAAATACAGTTATTTCAGACATACAAAAGATGAAAGTGAACATCAATATTTGGTCACAAAACAGCTGTTTTGTTGAATAGAAAGTGCTTTAGGATGTCTGGTTTTTTCCCTAACCTGCAATATTAGACTGTTATTTCAAAACATATCCAAGTATAATTATGGTATTTCAAAAGATTGCAAACTAAGATTAAAAAACACCAAAATTATATTTTTCTGGGTAATTTGAATTAATTTCTTTTGTGTGTATGCAGCTGTTGATAGTCTTTAATGATATCACAGTCATTATTTTTCAACCTTATCCAGAGCTCAAGATGGCTGTGGAGGTGGTTCAGGGTTGAAGATTACACTGTCAAGGGATCTGCAACTTTGTTCATTGAAAAATCTCCTTTCTTCATTGTTTACTAAATAAAGAAAAATATGAGTTGAGGATATGTGCCTGTCTTGAATTAAATTAGGAGACTCCTGGGGCTCTAAGCCTCCAATAAATCCAATGTTGTACAAGCCTGTAACAGACTGTGGTGAATTTGATACTTTCAACTTTTCTAGTGTCCACCATAATATATTTGTCACAGATTTTTAGAAATACTGAGCATTAGCACCTTCCCCCTGAGTTACATTGAGCTGTATGCTGACATTTTAGAGTGCTTAGAACTAATTTATCAGAAAAAATAATCTCTAGACGGTTTAGTGTGGCACTCTAAATTAGTAAAATTATTTGACCCTTTTTTAATCTTTACCCTTTTTTAATCTTGTGATATGCAAACCAATTAATTTATGCACTAGAAATAAAATCATTTTCCTCCTTTTGTTGAAACATTTCCAAGATTAGTTCCTCAAATTGTGAAATATTCATATATGATAGTGATAAATGTGATTGAAAACTCACAATAAAATTAATATTCTGCCTCTGGTGCAATGTTTGAATAATGTGCAAGAAAAAGGATATTTGGCGACCCAGTGAACAGTAAAACAAATTGTAAAATAGTTTCTCATTTAGAAGAAAAACAATCTATCCTTGCACTTACAGAGGCAGAGTCCCCATGAGGAGTGAATTTATACGATCACTTAATTGAAAACGGTTAAAAACAGAGCTTTAATGTACCAGAAAATGCATTAAGATTTCAATCTTGGCCCTCCATTTTTCTTGACATGTGAATGCTTCCCTTTTAATAGTATTTTTCTTTTTAGGCATTTTTATACATAATCTTGTATTTTAGTCAAAGAAATTTTCCCAGAACGACTTTTATATGTAAATTCTGTGCTTGCTAAATGTTTTTTTCTGTTCCCCATGTCAAAATTTTTATTTTCATATCTACATCAAGATGACTTGTCAATATGTTTTCTTGCTTGCTCACTCTCAGATTATTGTAATCTGCTGTTTGAACATCCAGATGTTTCACTTTGCATAAGATTGCAAAGTCTTCAGAGAATTAGGGCTTTTTGATTTACACAAGCTGGGGTTAGTAAAGGAGAAAGAATGAGATGTGAGAAACAATGAGATATATAAGAAAGAAAAGGAGTATTAATTATTTGGCCATTGAAGTTTCTCGGCACAGACAAAAAGTTTATATGCACAGCTACTGTTTTGATGCAATAAGGACATGACAGGCACTTATGAATCCATTGCTTCAGGCTGCTTGGTCAGCATCCATAGGGGTATATTCTCTTCAAGCACTTCTTTGCAACCTGAAGGTAGTACAGTTTATTGAAAGCATATGGATTTAGTAATCCAAAAGTTAATATGGTTCAAAATGTCTGATATCTTGCACAGCCTTCCCAGTAAAGTACTTGGTAACCTTTTCTGGGGAGTTCCTTCTGAAACACAGAGGGAGCCTTTGTTAACTTCACAGGTAACAAAGCCATGGACAGCAATTGTGCGAAGTCTCTTCAGCAACACAACATGGGTTCCGTGTGGGCAAGCATAAAAGGTAAGTGAAAAATTAAAGCCAGCATTTTCACTTATTAGTAAGCTGAAACAGCTGGAATGCAAAGGGCATTTAAACCTTCCTGCAAAAGGTCAGGCCAGACTGAGAACTGGGTTGTGAAATATGTAGCTAAGGCAGCCACATATCACTTAGCCAGGTCATTCACACATTCTAAACCCTTTAAGGGATATTTACAAGCTTAGCATAGGATAATATCAGCTGGTAGGGTTCCTACTGGTGAGGCAAATTCAACATGCAAACTGCTTCACTTATTTTTAACAGTGAATTTTCATGAAAATCATCTGCTTTTGAGCCACAGGCCTGGCAGTTAAAGTTTCTCCTCACGTGTAGGGTATCAGCACAGCAGAATAGCAAGTAGCCATTTCTCAGCAGAGTCAGGAGGCAGCACTGTGTGCATTTGTGATTCTAGTGACCATTAAAGATCAGAGTGCTATGCATGTTGCGTCAAATTTACCTCTGCAATTTACAGCGAGCTAATCAGGTAACAATTTTAAAGTTCTAACCGAGAAGGAAATGCTTGCAGCAGATAACACTTTTTTATAGCTATTCTCATGGCAAAACAATTCAAACTCTGGAATTCTTCCAGCTCAGAGGAATGTGAATGACTTCTGAAGATATCTCCAGCAATTATGATGGCTATCATAAAAGCATTAGAGTCATTGTGCTAAGTTATATGTTAAGAAAAGTGACTACACCAGCAATTAAAATCCACTCATGACAAAACAAACCAAAGATTGAACTGTGTCATCCTCTGGAAGTGAAGAAAGCTTTGACAAGTAGATTCCCATTTAATTTTTAACTTCTTTGCTTCTGTTTAAGGGTGGTTGCATGATTTAAGACAGACCAACACAGTGCAGTTAGCAGTTTATACTCAACACCGGCTCTTCAGACATCTAACACTATTGCAGCCTGACAACTGCACCACAAACCCCTCCCTAGTGCTATGTTTATTTCTCTAACAAAGTAAAAGCTGTATTCCAGCCTAGACTGTCAGTACTATCTGAACAGAATACTACATAGCATAATGTTTGTGGTGAGCTCTGTAATAACATTGTAGGTGCAACTACAGTATGGAAGAGAATAAAGTATATTTTTACCCCGATTATTGTCAAAAGCTGCTGATTTTGTATTCAAAACTTTATGTTCAGGGGGAATGCAAAGCCATTAATTCAAGAATCCAGGTTTGAATTCTCACCCAGTTTGCATCACATATAAAAGCTGATGCAAGGTATGTGTGTGAAAAGTCATAAGTAGTAATAATTAGTTACATAACTTATGAAGCAAGATATGCTGTTTTGTTTTCATAGCTTTCAAAAGAATTCCGTTCGACATTATCTCAGTGCTATTTGAAAGGTATTGATGTCAGTCTGAGCTATCTCTATTCCCTCTGATAGCAGGGGGGTTGCCAAAGGGCACTTGAGGCCATTAAAGGAAGCAAGTTTGGCTTTTGCATTCCAGACAATTTTTCAGAACTGTTAAAACCCTAGTGAGGTTACTTTGTCTATACCGCTCAAACATTTTATAGCTCTCACTATCCAAACTGCACTGGCCTAGGATTTTTCAGGATATTGCAAAAAGAGCAATCACACACACAGAAGTACTGTGGCATTGGGCATCACCAGTCATGTGAGGCGTGAAGATATGTGTTTTTAAGAGCAGAATTATTATTATAATTCCTCACACTAGGAATACGTCAAAAAGGAAAGTCTGAATGTCCTTTCTCCCTTAAGACTTCATATTATACTCTGTAAACCAGTTGTACATATGTAGACCTTTTTTTCTGCTGTTTCCAGAATATCTTAGATTATTTTCTGCACTTCTGTCCTGCTCACAGTGCTTCTGGCACACACCAGAAACAATTTGAAATTGTAAAGGGAACTACTCCTGGAAGGAATCCCTGTGTACAATCCTGACACTGTTCAGAGTGCTTCCACTGAACTTATGCAGCTGCATAGATATGCAACAGACAGATGACTTCTCAGGAAAGACGTTATTTTATATTTATTTGCTAACAGTGAACAAATGAATAAATATTTCTTGCAAAGAATATGAGTATGCGTGCCAAGAGAAATTTTCTCACTCCCTGTTTATAGTTCTGAGGAAGTCTTTTGTTTAAATAAGACAACAAGCTATCATACTTTCATGTTCTAGAAAAGGTTATCAGATGTTGAAGTAAAAATAAGTCCTGTGAAAGGCCTTGGTTAAAATATATCTTACATGTGTCTCAGGTGTACAGGTGTGAGGTAACATAAAGGCAAACTTTTCAATGTTAAATCACTCTCACAGAGAAAGCTCTTGCTCAGAGCTCCTCTAGAAAGCAGAGAGAAGAACACAAATTTTTCAATTTTTTCTGAAACTTTCTGACCAGGGCTTTAATTTTTTGAAAATTTCAGCCTAAGCTCTATATTGGAAAAAGACTTTCCCCACCTTTTTGCTCTGCAGGTTGTCCCCATCCCTCATTGGCTGTCTTGCTTTCTTTATATTCCTTACTTTTCAGGGGCCAACTTTAAAACATTTTTCCCCTGTCTAGGGTCTGTTGTAATGTCTCCAGCTCCCTCTTTCCTGGGAACTAAGCCGGCAAAGCCCAGGGAGGGACAAGCTTGGATACACAAGCAGGAACAAGTTTCTACCAACAGAAGGTGGGGAAAGACAGGGAGAGAAATAATTTGGGAGTGCCTCAGGAAGATATTGTTGCTCAATAATGAGCTTTATCCCAATTATCTTTGTAATTATATGCTTGAGGTCAGCTCAAGTTAGTTGAGTATGTGAAGAAAACTTCTGCATATTTTTAAAAATTATGTTTGCATTTGTGACTGGAGAAATTGTGGAACATGGAAAGAGTTGAATTGGTAGTTTGTTACAATTGAAAGATAAGTTTGATTTAGCTTTTTTGCAAAATTCAGCCTGAATTTAGAACTGACTCATGGAGGCAGAGCATCAGTGTTTAAGTTCTAGTGTTTTGGTATTTAAAAGTGTGGCACCATATATTTTCTTGTAGATATTTAAGTTTTCTAGTTCTTGCACTGTTTAGTCAGATAAATTGTGCACTTGCATAAACAAAATTACTTAAGTTGACTTAAGTAAATAATCAATAGGTTCCAAGGTTTAAAGGTCATGTATCACCTGTTACTGATCATTATCAGTCCAGTTATTTTCTGAAATAACCTGAAACCAATGCCATATATCAGTGTTGGGAATTTCTTAATCTGCTCCTAGAACACTAGTAGATACATTTTTTCAGTGATGAAAAAGTTTTTAAGTATTTTGTTATTAACCAAACAGACATAGTCTAATTAATGTTGGATTACCTTATTCCAAAATACAGACTAGAATTTATATGTATTATATATTTTTCTTTATGCATTATCATTGTCAGCACATCACATTCAAGTCTGAGAGACTTCTGCATTTATTTTGTAAAATGTTCCTTGCAGAGACTTTGAATTTTAGGTTATATCAGTAGCCCAGTATCAAATTTCACTAGTAAGCAATTGTATTTACATAATAAACAAACTATTAATATACATTGGACAGTGACAATAATCTGTTCTTATCCTTGCTGAGCTATTCGTGGTTAATGAGACCTAAATTAATGTACAAATACAGCTCTCACCAGCATAGTTCCGAGTAATCCCATTGAGAATAAATTTGCATGATGACAAGCACTGATGTGAAACTGTAGAAAATAAGGATGAACATTCATTCAGCAGAAATCATTTGCATACATCTGTACTGGGAAAACACAGGGATTTTTTTTTTCTTATGACAGAACAGGTTTCTCATAAGGGCAAATATAAAATATTAGCAAAATTGAACATATTTTCCAGAAAACTTAAAATTTTGTCCAGCTTAACATCAGTAAATTAATGGTATAAATAGTACACTACACTTGGCAACTTAGCAGTATGTAGTCTGCTATCTAATACTCAGCTACCACATTTTTTTCTGGTCAATTAAGTCACAGTTTTTCTGAAAAAGTCAATAAAATGATCTGACCTGTTGCTAAATTATCAAACAGGATTCCTCATCACGAATTTTATGAGCACTTCTGTATTTGTTCCTCCAGTCATTGATCAGCCAAATGGAAAGCAAGGATTTATCTCACCTATTGAAAAGCTCTGTATGAATCATCTGTTTGAAAGAAAAAGTTATTCAGGACAAAACCCCCATGACATGACTATATGTAATATAGAAGAAGAAATATTCAGAGGGGCTTTGTGCTTTTGCATACGGCCCATTGCTGAGAAAAAGGATTTAGGAGAGAGTGAGGAAAAGTGAGACCATGTGGAATTCAGAAGTTTTGTGCCTCCTGTTCCCAAAGTGTTGCTACTTCATATAGTGACATAATTGTCCCTCTGATATATGATTATCCTGTGCATTATCAGTAATGCTGAGCCAGTTTGGTCTCAGTAAGTTTGAACTTCTTAATACTGTGCTTCAATGAGAGGAGTGAAATGTTGCAATTGTATGACTGTTACTGGATGTTATTATTGCAACAATTATATCTACTAAAGACAATATGCTAAAAATTTATGCAGTCATGATGCTGATGATGGAACCAAGTGTGTAAGCATTCTAGAACCCCTGATTTCTTACATTTATCAGCTAGTAAATACCTAACTGCTGACTTTTTTTCCTTGAGGGCAGGAGTTTACTTATGTGTGTGTCTGTATAGTTTAAAAATTGCTATTAATTTGAACCACCCATTCCCTGCTAAGCAGCTACGTTTCCTCACCCCAGGCTTAGAGGGACTCCTTAAAACCTCAGGAAAGGATGTTCAGACACACACTTTCATGTGACTACGATGTTTGAGACTGTGGGAAAGATGGGGTTGCTTTGTTTCCATTTTCTAAATGTAGTCTCTGAAGTGTAAGCTGAGATACCCAAAGGTTTGTGAGATATTAATGTGTTGTTAATAATTTTGATGAAGGTCCTACAAGAGACTCATGATCTTCTGCAGTGGCAGCCATTGACCAGAGAGGTCCTAGACAATCTCAGAACTAGAAAACCCCCTCTTGGTGATATCTAAACTCATATTCAGTCAGTGGAGTTTAGCTGATATGGTGGCACCCTTCAAGCCATCTGAAATACTCTTCAGTAAAAACATATTCAGTGAACTGATGTTTAAATTACTAAACTAGGTTTCAATAGCTGTATCAATTTCATAAATTTCTCTTGCCTGTAAAGAAAGTCTAGACTATAATGACACTGTGAAGTCTATAAAGTAGACATAAATATTGAAGTACCTTGATCTGTAAGCCTTGTATGACGGTCCCCAGAAGGGTTTGAATGCTTTGTGCCTCCCATGCCTTATCTGGAAGCCCCGAGTAAACTTGCTGGATGTTGAGGGACATCTCATGGAGCCATTGGCTGTCTCTGCAGGTGAATCAGACCCTGCGTGTCTTAGGTGAGGTACAGCTCTTCCTGACCATCCAAAATTTATCAGAATTATTCACTTGGGACTTATTCTCATACTTTGGTACTAATGAGGAGCCAGATGCATTTTAATACATTTTATACAATAAAATCCAGTAGTATGTAACTGATAGGAAAAAGGCAGACTAAAACTTCCAGGATGTAAAATATCACACTTAAACTATAATTCTAATTTTGAATGCACCTTTTAGTGGCTGGTTTTCCAAATAAAGGTGCTTAGCACCTAGCTTTATGTTCCAGCTAAAGGCATTGTAAAGAGGCTGTTACTCCTTGTCATGTCCCTCAAGATAGTTATTTTGATCTAAATTACAGAAGGAGAAATAGAATGCAGTTTCTATCTTAAAGTAAAACCTTGTGGCTCTGGGATATGCTAGGGATGTATTTGATTTTTCTCAAATTCATAAATCATGTTTATGTTGGTTATGAATATCCAATTATTCCAAAACCACTTGAAAGCATTGTACTGCTCAGATAGTTTCTTGTTGGTAAAAAAGTACTTCACAAGCAGGACTTTGCTCCAGTCCTCAGCTAGCCACAGCTATGACAAGAATGGTGATGAACTTCTGACCTGCAACAGTAAAACCAAACCCAGAATACAGGTCTCTGCACCAAGCTCCACACAATATGGCGTAGAGATATAGGCTTAATTCTTTCTTTAGTCAGATATAAGCCTAAATTTAGGCACTTGCTTAAATCTCCTCAGGTGCTCTGCAGAAAAGGAATTCTCCCAGAGAGATTTTAAGAAATATCTTCACTGGGTGTGTAAGGACACATAGACATGCTAACCCCAAAATAGGTTCCAGCTTTACTTCCAGTAGTCCACATAACATGCAATATATAATGCTTTACTTATTACTATTTGCAGCAAATTTTGCCCTAACTATTGCTGCAAAGAGATGAATAACATGTATACATTTCCCTCCTATGTGCTCTTTGCAGGTTTAAATGAGAAAGGCCTAAGAGTTATTGTCCTAATGACTCAAGACAAAAAGATGGGAGACAGATTTTTTGAATAACTTTACTCCATTAAACAGACAGATGAAGCTTTTAAAGATTTCACTATAAACACAGGCAATCAAGATCCACGCTGAAACATAGAATAAAGTGATGCTAGAAAAGTCAGCAACATTTTACAACTCAGTCTTCCAATGAAAGTGCATGTAACATATGCATGTTTAGAGACATATTTCCAATGACATCTGTTCTGTTTAGCACTCCTGTCTCCATTCATGGACCACAGATGGACTGGCACAAAACTGTGCATGACCTGTCCATAGATGATTTATTTTTTATGTATTATTATGATATATCGGGAAGGTACACACATTTCTGGGAAACATCAATTGCCAGAAAAAAGGTGCTTTCAGATGTCTCAGCTTGCTCTCTTCTTGTAAATCTGCAACAAGGAGGAAGACTAGCATGATTTTGGTAGATGTGGTAAAGGAAAGGGCAGCCAAACTCTTGGACTAGAACTTCTGAGAATAGGATACCTGGCTTTGACACAGACAGGCTTCCTGTAGATTTTGACCATGATACCCATTAAGCTTTAGGACTATAACAGCAGAATGTTGCAACACGTCTTGCACAGCAAAGTTGCAAGTAACAACATCCTGAGATTACGGAAGTCTGAAGAGACATATGGAAAACAGACTTGTCCCCTTTTTCCCTGCCACATACATTAACAAGCTGGGATTTATATATTGTATGTGCAGCAGCCAACCCTCATGCTACCCAGCCTAAGGCTCAAATCATTAGTATGTTTTCAGTGTTCATATGCTTTCATGATAACTGATGAAGGAAATACTTCTATAAAGAAAATGCATAATCCTTTAGCACTAGAGGAACATTTTGGACCAGAACTCTGTTCTCTAGACCTTTATCCTGATGAAAAAGCACAGTTCATGGTGATAATGTCTTACCTCATTTACCTTCAAGATTGTTGTGAATGGTCCCTGGTCTGTGCAAAATCTACTGCTGTTCCTATGAATTGTTGTGAATTACCATGAAACACTAACAAGCAGGGTTAGGGCCTGGTCCTTAAGCTACCTTCAGATTTCATAGACTGTGAAAAAAAATGATTGAGCTTAAAATAAACACTACTTGCATCACAAGAAAGGAAAATGTAAAATAACCGTATTTTCAGAAATTCCTACAAAAGTATTTTGAAACAAATTCTTTTCCCCTGAAATGTCAAACCTTACATTTCCAGTGGATGTCTTGGGCTTTGCCCCTTAGAGAGAAGAGTCTTCTTGAAAATGTGAAGGGAAGTGCTCTTGATCAGAATAACTGGTAATAACTAATTCATGGCAGGACCTGGTTTATGGACAGAGCTTTTAAACAGTCATTTTATACATCTTATTGATTCCTCCACTTTAATTACAAGCAAATGACTGCAATTTGCTGTTACCTGTAAAATTTTACACCTAAAATGTTTTCTGTCATCAAAATAAACTTGGGAGCTGAGGGGAAGAAATCAAACATTGTTCTATTTATTTTTGCTTAAGAAAAATCTCACAGAAGTTTTTTTAATTTCATTCACCCCATTGTTTGCAATTTTTTTGACAAGTAGAATCTTTTCACTAATTACATTTATTGACCACAGCTTTTAATTAACAGAAGAGTTAAAGTGATTTTTTGAGTGCTCTTCCTTCAGAAAGGTAATTTTTTAATTCCTGTCCTCCTTTTCTTTATCTCTGTCTCTCCTTCTGGATGTGAATATATACCACATCATTGCTGGTTGTATGCCAAAAACAGATGCTTGGGGCTGTGGCTGCCTGATTCTTTGTTCCAGCATGATTTCACTGGCTCTTTGCAGTTAGTGGGATACACTAACTCTTAGGCACACCTATTTGCATTGAGTATTTGCATCACTCAGCATCTTCCAAGCCATTTCATTGGAAACAGTAAATATTAAACAATGCTCTTGGAAGTTGTCCAATAAATTTCCAGTGAGATACCTCGAGTGCTTTTAACAGTATTGCTGTAACATAGAACACAGAGTGTACAGTATGTGACATTATGAAATCCATTATTGTGTTTCTGAGGATAACATATATTTATATATATGTGTATGTATATTCAATGAGATAAAAGTAATATTCAGAGTTTTTAAACAGGATAGGATAGGTTATAAATTTCCAAGTTGTTTGCTTCTTTTTTTTTTTTTTACTCCGTTCCTATAAAAATTCACATTTTTTCCTGATATTTTTGTGATATTCACATTTCAGAAACTTCAGTCAACTCTGGTTTTTAAATACCCACCAACAAAATTTTTATGAAGCCATGGACCTGGATATCAAAAACATATTCAGTGCTTGATAGGAAAACAATTGCTAAACAGACACAACTTAGTAACTTCCCGGAACACAGTCTGAGAGCACAGTTTGATATGCAACCTGACACAGGTTGTTTTACCAGGTGCTTCCATGAGCAAAATAAAGTGTTCCAGTAACTAAAGCTCAAGGAAACTTCTTCACTTGCCATAAAAGACCCATCAGGCTGGGTGTTTTGCACACAAATGTGTTAACAATCTCTTCAAAACTACTATACATACTTAGTACATTACATGGAAGATGGTGTGTCAGTGCACCTCACATACCTGAAAACCTTGTCTTAAAAGTCAAAGATGTATTTTAGAGATAAATGGTAATTATAAATCTGTTCTAAAACTTGTAGACTATCGCTTTTATTCCAGAAAAATCAGCATTACTATCTGTATCTGATGACATTCACCCTCTGTTCCAGCTAAAATCATTATAGTTTAGGGGACTAAATAAATACTTCTTCAAAACATCTCACTGTGTAATAATGTCTGCTGAGGCACATATACTGCACAGAAGTTCATTCTCTTTCCTTAATAGTCATGATATACAATTCCAAGGGTAAATCATGGCTCAAGAAATACATTTTCCACAATAGTCTAGTTTCTGTCGCCATATATTAGCATTTTATTTCAGTTTTGTAGAACCAAACATATTTTATTTTTCAAAGAACAAAAAGTAGTTCTTTACTTTTGCTAACATGATTAACATTAGATTTTGGTTCTCTTTTCTTGCTTGCCAGCAACACAAAGCAACACAGGCCTTGGAATTCAACATTTTCTTTGCCTATTGTATTATAAACGAGATTGGGTTTGTCCATAGAACTTCTAACTTACTGTCTATTTTGACACACATTTTTAATCAAGTGTTTCTTTCAAAACTGTCTTAGTCATTACAGAGGACTGCTTATCCTTTATGATATGAGGTAGGAGAGGACATTTCATGATTCTTTACTGATTTAGCTCATTTTCCATCCATTTAAGCCTGGGACTGGAGGCTGGTGGTACCTTTGAATTTACTCCAAGCCATCAGGAGTCTTGCATTAATCCATGCAGATTTAAAAACTTTGACCTTTGTCAGAGTGCAGTTTCTCCATAAAAAATACCTTGTTCTGGTTCTCTCTCTGGCTATTCTGATGTGGATGAAATCATTCCAAATTTCTGTTTTTGCATGAGCGAATGCTTACATGTAGACATAATCCATGTCCTATTACCTCATCACAATGCCATCTGACCACCTCACATCCACTAATGAACTCTATCAACACAATAGTTCTGTTTCTAAAGATGAGACACTGACATACAATGAAAGATTAGTCCAAGGTCATGTTGGGAATGTGTCTGCATTGCATACTGCAAGACAGAATGGAAGCACTCAGGGCTGACCTACCATTCTCAGCAGCATCATTTGCTTCTGGCCCTATCTGTATTGTTTTAGATACAGAGATACTTTCACTGCCTTTAGGCTTTTCTTCAAATTTATGGAGTTATTCAGAAATAGCTGCTGCAGAAAAGCTACTCCTTAATAAACCTTTTTAGACTCAATTCTGGAGCAAAAAAAGAGAATTTATTTCAAAAACTGCTAAAATTGGCTTTTAAATTTAGTTTATTTTGCAAATTAATTTTAATTTTATTGATTAATTTATTTATTTTATTATACTCTTGAAAAGAGTGCATAAAGACAGACAAGAAAATAAGTACATTTCAACAAAGGGAGAAAACATCTAAAAATTATCAAAGTTCTGAAGTCTTACCTCCTTTTAAATTATATTTACAGCACGTGCTTTAAACATGCACGTCCCATTAATGCATGAAATAATTATGATGTAGGGTCTGAACACTGGTAAATGTGAACAGCACAACGCTATACATAGCTCTGCTTATATTAGAATTTCACATTTCTGGGTAGAAATAACAATATGTTAGTGGAAGCTTCAGGAAACAGAGAATCAAAGTTGAGAAAAGTGGAAAACTAGTTTTACACTACAGGAAAATTTATGGAACAAATGGGAATACTCATTGGAGGTTGAGATGATCAGATGTTTTCTTTCTGCCTTTCGATGAACTGGACAGGGACACTCAGTCTTTTCAGAATTTTTGTCACTTTCTCTATGTCTCAGATGTTTCTTCCAAATCTGATTAAAAACACATCAATTCAATCACAGACATTTTTCAGAATGCAATAGCTGTATTTCTATTCCAGAAGAGACAGCATTGCACTATGAATTTGATTCTATGTGTTACCTGACACAGATGCTCTTTGACACATCATTTTGAACACAAATTGCAAAACAGGGCACTAAATTCCAAAGTTAAAATTCACAGTTTTCAGAATTTAAAATTTTGGTTTTTACTGTTATGCTCCAAAAAGATATTTCTAAACAGTTGAAAGGCTATACTTTAAATGGAAGAAGTGAGATGAAATAAGTTACCTTCCTTCCCCTGTTATTCACTTGCCTTTTTTTTTTTCTTATTATTATTTTCCCCTGGTTTTCATTTACTTCTTCCAATCAATAGTCTTCATAATTTTAAATTCTCATGAAAATTCAGATGAGAAAGAGAGTTTCTCAGAACTTCTGAAAATTCAGAGGTTTAGTACCTTGTGCTGGGACAAAAGGTTGGTACCTGCTGTTGAGACAAAAGCTCTTATAAATTTTGGCCTTCACTCTCTTTGCCTGTTTTCTAAGTCATGTATGAAACATATATGGCTAGATCTTCATCAAGAGCAGTGGCACATGGGAAAGATAGAGAAAATAAGTTGAAGGACATGTGGCTCACTCAGTGCAGGCCATATTTGGATAGTCTGAAATATTTAGTAATTTCTGTAATGTTTTGAGAGAAAAGGACCCTGTTCTCTGCTGTTATTTTCATGAAGATGCCATGTGCATGCTTGTTTGCGTATAATTGGTGTGTAGTGAAAATAACACAGCTGCTGTAAATAGCACAGCTCCACTGACTTCAGGATATACAATCTGTGGATAATTCCATGATATCTACAGTCTACATCTACAGCTCTACAGTTGTGAGTTTAAAATCAGGACAGATACTGAAGTTCTTTACAATTGTTGCATGAAAGGATTGATAACACTTTTGCCTCTCCTCCTTGAACCCTGATGCTAAATAAACTTGTTAAGGTGACTATAAGAAAAAACAAAACAGCATCACCTTGCAATCAAGTTGTTTATCTTCTATCTGCTTCAGTGGAAAGAAATGTGTGCATTAGCTATGTATGAATTTATGCATATTATATAAATATACACACATTAAAAGCAGCATCTCCTTTCCTCATTAACACTTATATGTTTTGGCAGGCACTACAAAACAAACAGGTGGTCTGTTATGAACTGATAGTGTTGTCAAAATCTGAAGAGCTGAGGGAATTCAGACTGAATTTGCATTCAGCCAAACTTAGCATAATTGTTATTGGCACTTATTGCAATGAAACCTGTCAGGGGCGGAAAGAAAGATTTGTCACTGTGTCTGGCCAAATGCAGGAGGGAAGAGAACAGAAATATTTCTAACCCATTTTTATTTCAAGTTCTTCCCAGTGGAAAGCAACTCTTCTTATTCTTCCATGTTTCTTTGTAAGTCGTTCATAGGTTATGAATTTTAACAGAACCTAACCAGTTAATTACAACATACAGACATCCAATGCAAAACTACAATTAGCGGTCACCACATGTTGCTTCTGGATGCTCTCTCTAGTTCTGTATCATCTTAATATTAAACCCCAGATGCTTCAAGGAAAGATGTGTTCCCTGAATGTATACTAGAATGGTTCTGTGCATAGGGAGAAAACTCCTTCCTGATTCCACTAGTTCAAGCCGTACTCCAAAACATCCAGATAAGTAGGATTTGTAACAGTGCCACTTCAACCACTATTTTTTCTGTTTCTCCTTATGACGTGTTTAATTATTTTTTTCCAAATAAGTGTTGAAACTTTGGAGGGGAAATACTGGTCTTCATGGTAACTTATCTCAGATTTCATGTGTTAATTATATTGTGAGTAAAATAATTACTCCTTTCATAATATTTCTTAAAAGCACACAGCTTCTCGAGACATCACACCACAGTGCAGTGTGTCAACTACTAACATCACAGGCAGCAGTGTATCACAGACAGTCTGTGCACAGCCTCATTCATGCCAGTGAAAATGAGGGGACAGAATGGAGTCAGTACTTGGAAAAGACTGATTTACATCTTCTCAGCATGACAAATTATGTATTTCAACCAAAAACCTGGGAAGAACAAAAAACCTGAGAAGATTTTAGACTGGATGTCATATATCCCCTTTCTTTAGTAGAAGGCAGGCCTCAGGATTGAAGCTGAGATCTATATTTAATTTTCCTAGAAATCACTATTAAAACACTCTTGATAGCTGACCTGTGGGGAAATTTTTTAACATATTCCTTTATGTGTTGTACTACCACAGATCCATCCACAAAGAGTACATTCTTTTATCTTTTCCATAAATTAACATGTTCTTATTCACAGAATATCAGGATCATGGCTGACTTTCCTTTCTATAGACTGCAGAGATTTGTCAAGAAATTAGGAGCCGCATATTTTAACTTTGGACTGCATACTGACATATTCCAACATATGTTTATGTCTAGCATATCCAGTGTTAGTCTGCAAAACAACATGATGAGTGCTAAATTGCCAAGAACTCCTCTTTTAACTACATATGTATACATGCACTCTCATATTCATATAAGTGAAGAACTCCACTCAAGCCAGCCCTTTAGGAAACCAAGACCTGCATCTTAGATAATTAATTGTTTAAGTTAAATTTTCATTTAGCCATACACCACCAATGCAAGCTGTTTCAATCTTCATACACATGATCATTCATTCCCAGGGACAGGCCTTGCAACCAATTTCCTGACAGGTTTCACAACAATAAAAATAAAATAAATCTTCTCAAAGAGAGTCATAGATACTGTTACATAGATGGTTTCACACTTAATCTTAACAACTTACTAGAATATTAATTTCTTAGCTAAGTGGAAAATTACATTACAAATTAAAAAAAAATGATGCAGATACTGCACTGTTAAACATTTCATTTTACTAAATCTGTTATTCTTTATTATCTTTCTTTTTATTCTTTCTCTAAAGTGTCAGAAGAAAAAAATCAAAATACAACATGGTTGGTGTCTGATTTTTTAAAAGAAATGAGAAGTGTAGAGCTGGTAAAACCAATTGTACAAAATGTTGGAAAAAAATACTGTATTTTGTTTACAGAAATGTTATGTTTGAAGATGTTTGAAAGTGGCAACCTTTCAAGAGAGAAAAACCAAGAAGCTTACATAGTTTACATAAAATACTTCCAGGTTACATTTGTTGCTTTCTGGTTTGGCTAGCCTTTCTTGTAGGTAATGATACAAGTGAATCTGGTGACTAATGCTTTTATTTTTAATTTCTAACCATCCAAGAGCTTTCCAAGACTTTGGTCCTGTTCATCTCCTCCTGTAAGATACGTAAAATATGGAGGAGAAGTAAAGAAAAAGAGGTCAAATGATGAGGGTTTTATTTGTAGGGATTGCAATTTACAATCTATCCTTTTAGGAGTTAAAGCACAAATACTGCATCTGCTGGAGTGCCTTTGACATTTCACTGATAATTGTGTGAGCAAAATGTTCCACCATAACAGCAGGCAATAGTCAGTTCAAGAGTCCTCACAGAGGTGCTCTGCTCTTTGTGAGACAGTTCAGAAGCACAGTGCTATCCCTGTTCCTCTGAAGCCCGCTGGAGACAGAAACGTTAGTGTTCACAAATACACTGGCTGGTTTATGAAATACTCTATGCAACTGTAAACAGTAATTTTGTTCTAACTTGGGAAATGCACACAAGGTAGCAATCTCTGGCATTGCCAGAGATTGCCTTATGCAATGAAATCTGAGGAATCATGAAAAGAAGTTCTCCATGTAAAAAATATGTATATATAACTCCAAGGCATGATCATCAGCAAGGGCACTCTTGGGCCTGAGCTGAACTACAGAGCAGCATGTCCTGGTTTTATCAAAAGGGAAACATATATTCCTGGTGGTCAAAGGCCCATTTGTTAACCAAATGCCAGTTACACAGAAACACTTGGGGAAAAGAAATTCTGATGAACTCGATAAAAAACTGGAAAATATGCATTGGTGTATTGAATCCCAGTGAATTAACCATCCAGAAAATGGATTCTGGATGACATGGTTTTTCTCAGAGTCTACCTAAAACTCAGAATGAGCCTCCAAACCCAGCTGTCTAATCACTGAGGTACTGGGGTTACCTGTATTAGCTTTGTATTTGAGGTCAGGGGTGTGCATTTAAAATGAACCTCTTAATCACTTGCACCATATTTTTGCTCACATTGTGAAAGTCTTCTAATGAATATGATATGGATTCTTTCAGATGAAACTAAACTGTACATAGTATCAGGAGGATACCCATCACATTGCTGCCACTAATGGGAATTTAGCAACCAGGACCAGGCAACCGCCAAACCAAAGTAAACCCCTGCAACATGTTTAACATAGTTGTGATGGCTTCAGCTAAAGCTTTTCCCCGTGCAGATCCACTGCACTGCACAAGTTGCAAATGTTGACATAGGCTGAGTGAACTTCTCCTTTGTCCGAACAAGTATGGTGATAAAGGGCTGCCTTTCATCCCTAACACAAGGAAAAAAATTACCAAAAAAATTACAAATGTGTGAATGTGTGGAGAGAGGCATTTCCCTGCACCTCAAGCTTGGAGACATCTTTGTAGCTGGAGGATTAAGACACTCACTTCACCATTGGTTAAGTGTAAGCAGCTGTGTTAGTGTCCTGAATTTTATGGTTCCCACTTTTAAGTAACCAGTTGACCACAGAAATGACAACAACTGCTTGAGTCATCATTAGGAATGCCACAAAATGCTATGCACCTAAACCTGGTATTTTAGCTAGCAGTTAGTACTTAATAACAGCAGCTGAACAAGGTGCACTTTAGCATGTTCAGATGGCACTCACAAAGTTTTCTTCTAAGAGGATGAGACAGATCTTGGGACTTCATTTAAAGTACTGAAAAAATGAGCTGGCTTGACTTGTGCTACCTTGTGCTTGCCAGAGGCTAAGAGTGTACATGTAAACAGTGACTGTAAGTCAGCTGATACTCTTGTTACCTTGTTTACTTGTTTGTATGTTTGCAGAGGTATTCAAATTAGACAACTGTGGTTGCAATGTTTTGCTGCCCAGTATCAGTGGTTGCTTTGTTGCAGGAGTCATTAGTAAAAATGGCAGTTGCGACCGGAATCATAAAAGCTAAAGACTAACACAAGCCCTTGCATTTGCTACTGGATAAATACAAAACAACTAACTGCATTTTAAGTGTATGGAGCATTAAGTCTGGTTTGAGCTCAAAACCATCATCCCATAAACACTCAGAGCTGAAGCAGGTAAATTTTATGTACATCAGTCCATGAAATAATCACCCAATAGTCCTTTCCACAAAGAGATTTAAAACCAAGACAATTTTTCTCCACTTCAGTTAAGAAGTTGAAGTAGGAAAATCAGGTGAAAGACTAAATGGGTTTGTCTTGTTTCTGCATGTGTCTGCCTCCTGAGAATCAGAGCATGTACTTGACAGAAAGTATAGAGGTTCACATTCAATGAGTTCGAACTACAATGGCAAGTTGGGGCAAAAATCCTTCTCTGGCCTGAAAACCTTCTCCAAGCTGGAATCTTGTAACTTGCTGACAACTTTGTGCTGATGACATCTCATCAGGATTTGGAGAATCTGAGCACTGCTACATTAAACACTTTTCCTAAGGCAGCCACATGGCATGTAAATACCCTGGAAACCAGGTATATCCCTAGCAGCAGCTACAAAGTGGCACACTGATAAAAGTGATAATGACCCAATTCTCAGAGCTTGAGTGCACTTCCATTCCTCTGTGACACATAAAAATCACCGTGTTTCTTTTCTAAAAAAATAGAAATTAAAAGTGATGATAAAAATCCATCTTAATCTTCATAAATACTATTGACTGCTCCACGGAACACTTCTGAGTCCCTGCCTTCCCAGACAGTGGTTAGGCTGACTTCCATCAGCATGCACATTTTCTGCTCTTAATCAACATAGATCTAAACAACAACTAGGAAATTGCAGCTTCTCTTCCTGCTGTTAAGAATCATTCTAGAACATGTACAGGCACCCCACAGAGCATTGCTGCCCTGTTAGGTCACCTATTGCTCTGACAAAGATGATTTAGGGGTGATTCCAGACAGACAGAGGAAGGTTGATTTACAGGTCAGACTGTGTTGTCAGCAAGAGAGGCCAGAACTGAAATTTGAAGGGTTGAATGTATGTTTGGGAATGCCATGCTTCTCTGCCTTTATTATTTTGTAGACCTAGTTGTTGAAATTTATCATATAGAGACCAGAAAGTAAGGATCATATCAAATGATTGCAGAATCTTCCTTTATAGTGTGATGGATTTTTGCTCATTTATGTATGCTGAATTTAGGAATCTCCACAAACCCTGTTTTTTCTTTGTTTTCTTTTGTTGGGTGTTGTTTTTGAAGTCAGATACTCAAAATCAACATCAGTTATATAAAGATGCACAGAGACACAAAAGAAAAAAGAAAAAAAAAAGAGAAAAGAGCTAGTCAGTGGAGTCTGGAGTGTCTTCAACCAAGCTATAAACTTACATTGTTAAGAGGAGCCAAACCACACTCACTGCTGATTTAAAGGAACTCTTGTACTTAGTGATCATCTTCATGAAACATAATGCATGGAAAACAAACATTAAGGTTTATAAACAGAAAGTAAAGAAATGGTGTCCAGTATTGGTCAGAACCAATACATTTATAGACTGCTTTTCTCAAACCATCTGCCATTAAAACAAAAAAGCACGGAAGTACTTTGAAATTTCAACTTTTATTACAGAGTATGAAAATATCCCAGACAAGCTCAATTTAAACCCCCTTGTCTCTGTGTGTGTGCATACAAATGTGCTTTCTTGTTGACATTTATTATTATAGAGATGAGCTTCCTACAGACATTGGACTCCCCTTTTACACCAGCTATTTTGAGACCTAGAATAAACCAAGCAACACTTTTCAGACATCAATAGTCTGATCCTTACACAGAAGGTCATCATGAACCTCCAGTCACTAAGGAGCACTTGAATTTTGCTGGGTGTGTATGTGCCTGACCTTAACAGTCCACTCTTGCTCTTGTAGATTCTCTTTTGTTCTGAAAGAAATTCCTCAAAGAATTGTCTCCAAAACAATGAAAAAGCAATCACATTGGGTGACTGTGATTCTGGTAAGAGCAGGTTATTGGAAGGTGTCATTGTGTTGAGCTAATATTTCTCACTGATTCTATATGTTTTCCTATAGAAAATAGAATAGAGTGCAATTTATTATTAATTCCATAAAAATATATTTCATAGTTCTTATATTTCTATTGAACAATATAAGGAAAAAAGTGTACAAGTATTTAAGATACAACCAGGAAATGTATATTCCAAATCTTTGAATTTATTTGAGCTTTCTGCAGCAGGCCTTCAATTAGAAATGATAACAAAAATGTCCATTTACTTCAGAATAAGGCTAGCCAAGCTTCCATACCTAGTAGATTTGATCAAACTATGAATTCTGGAAGATTTTTTTAAACAAATTTAATATTACCCTTATAATTTTAAGTTAATAAATTGTGAGTAACTAAAACGTGTTTTATTCCTTATATAATACCTGTATCCAGTTGAAACACTTAGAAGCAAGAACTGTTATGTCAATAATAATATGACATTAGGGTGGCAAAATGGTGTCCTAGAGAGGATTGTTTTTAGAAAAAAAAAAGAAACTTATGACTTAGCTTGTGGTCATCAGCATTTAATGTTTTTTCTGAATTATTTTTTGCAGCTAAACTGCTGTTTGGTTCCCTGTAAAGAATGGGCTGGGGAACCCAATGGAACTCACCAGGTTTTCTTCCTTACTATGATCCCAGATGTCTACAGAAAACTGTTGGCATGTAGAAAGATGGGACATACTCAGTCCTTAAAGATACCGTGACTTCACAGGGGTTGTCACAGAGTCCTGGGCATCTGGATGAGCTGCACAGGCAAGCTGAGCTTAGGAAGGGCCAGTCTTGCAAGCTATGGATGTTTGGGGAGTGGACATCTCCTTTTTAGGATGGCAGTCACTTCAGTCACTATAGCAGAAAGCCAAGTGCTGCTGTCCCGCAGAACCTGAGGCATGGAATAACTCCACTGATGTGGGGCTTGTGCTCAGACAAAGAACATCTGCTAGATTCACTTAAAAAAATAGTCATTCTGAATTAGTGTTACTCTATGACTGCTGAGTTAGGACTTGATAAAACAAAAAACAATAAAAAACCCCACACAGAATTCTGCCCTAATTTGTGCCTCCAGCGAGGCCCAGACTTTGTCTGATAAGTAGAAAACCACAGGAATATTTGACTGCATATTTGTGATAGTTAATTGCAGCCTATTAGGGAGATGTTGAAGGCTCCTGACTTGCTGGAACAGGTGAGATCCACCCTGCATATGAGATATAATAGCAGTCATAGGGAGAGGAAGGAAGAGGAAGTCAGTATCTGGAACAGATACTGTGGGAAAAAGCCTGTTGAGGCATTTTTCAGTACAGTCACAGTGTTATGAATTATTCTTCCTCCTGGTAAAAACAAATTCCAAGCACCATGACTTATCTAACTACAATGAATGTCACAGTGGAGATTCACCGTATTCTTTTAATATGAACATATCCAGCTGTGAGTGGGGGAAGAAATATAAGCCTAAAAGGAAAAAAAAAAAAAAAAAGAAAATACTGTGTTTGTAATATTTCTGCCATAGGCTTAAGCTAGAAAATACTGCAAGGTTCATAGAAAATGTTGTTTGCATTAGGTCTTCAGCATGATTCTGAATTCTGATTCAGTTGAATACTATCCCAAATCAGGTCTGCAAACATAGTCAAATATTCTGTATCTATAAATCTGATCTGAGCTCTACACCTAGCCCTTGAATATTGATTGCTACCATTCAGTAATTGTGTGTTACATGACAGAAAATAACGGATAGTAGCCAAAATGGTGAGTGGTTATATTCCTGTCCAATATCTTACACCAGCTCAGAACCGAAATTTGTTCCAGAAGTGGAGTTCTGAGAACATTGTCCTTCAAATAACATTCTCCTTCTTCCTTAGAGACTTTGCCCCTTGACCTATAGTTACCTCACTACTGAAAATATCTGAGAAAAAAAACCACCTTTCTTCCTGTGATACTGAAACATTACTCTGGAGCAACAATATGAAGTCTTAATGAACAATCATTCTTATTCTGATTGTTGCCTGGAGTTGGTCAGAAGTCGTGGAAAGAGGAGTTCAGGTTACTGGACTGTGAAATAACTTGGTGAAAAGAATGTATGCATTTAGAACTTGGCTCAATAAATATCTCCTAGGGTGGGGAATAAAATCAAATGAAGATCTATTAATCTGTCCCAAGGCTGAAGATAGCACCATCCCAAATCTTAAATTACTTCTGGCAAGCCATCAGCGCAAGAATACAATCTGTGTAGAAAATGCTATATAGTCTGGGGACTTGCAAAAGGCATTTTTCCCTCAAAAATACATCCATTACACATCCAGTGTAATAGGAGCATTGAATTACAGATAGTCTAAACCAAACAATACAGAAAATCACTTAACTTTTGCACTAGTTTTTAGGTGAGTTTTCAGAAAAAAACCCAAAGTTCTATCTCAGGGCACACAGATTTTTATTGCTGTACAAATATACTGCACAGTACCTAGGTGTGGTCTATTCTTAAACCCATTATGGTTATTTTACTCTACTGTAAATAGAAACAGACACAAGTGTTTACAAATGAGACTTTGTTCCCATATCCCTGTCCATGCCTTGCCAGCTTCCTGGAGGGAAACTCAGTGATGCAGAACTTTATTCACTGGAAACTTTATGTGTTTATTTGCAAACAAAACCTTTGCATGTGATCTGAAGCCTATGATTTGCCTAGAGTATGTTGTCATCCCAACTGTGTTTGTTAACACCAGACTGAACAAATCGGAGGCAATACAAATGTCAAAAGCTCAATTGCAGATTGAAAGCCTGGGTATGTCTAAAGCATTCACTATTGTTTATCAACAAAGTCTCACAGCATGGCATCCTTTGTGCCTATAGAGCAAATGAAGATGGAAAGTAAAAAGTAGTAACTTTTCTTATACACAGTGCACTTACAACAACTGTAAGGCTAATCACTGCTTTATTGTCCTCTGTAATAAGAGAAGATTTTGAAACAGCTTTTCTGATTTATTTGAATGCATGTTTTCTACTACTTAAAATTTGTATGGTAGGCTCACTCCTTTTCAAGGATTTAAGATTTTCTTCTCTTTCATCCTGTACAAAACTGGCAGCATCACATTGCCTGAAGTGTCTTATGGATAAAAGCATTAGTTTGCTAAGCCACTTTACCTGCCTGCTTCTTTCATTTAATTCTTATAGATGTCTCACTTCTCTCAAAATCCATGTTTAGTCCAGATCATGTACATTAAAAGTGCTGTATTTCAGCAATCAATTGCTCCTGCCATTCTATACTAACATGAATTCTCCTACCCAACATTTCTGAAGATCCCTTCTTGCAAACAAACTTCAATGGAGAAGGACTGTCAGAAACATAACTCACTTTTTAATGGAAAAAGCCAGGTAAAGGACACTGATCCCACCCACTCTGACATGGAGGTCTTGTGGCATAACTCTTATCAACCTCACTCCTTTGGCTGGCACAGGCAAGTCACTGGTGATCAAGGGCACATACTGTTATCTTCTCAGTACCTTTGTGTTCCTGGCAGCTGTATAACTCAGAGTCATTTCCTGCCCTGAAAACTTCTGTCAGTCAAGTTTCTCTAATTCAGGGTCAGTAGACTGGATCAAGGCACTGGTGATGCTCCCACACACATTGCATGTGGCACATTTAACTATGGTTAACACCTAACAAGGCTCCAGATTTCTCAGCTGAAGGACCTCATCATCTTGCCAACAGAAGACGTTGACTACAGCTGGATTTCATAGGATCTGTGAAGCACCATGCTTAGAAAGAGTTTAACCCACAGATGGAAATATAGCTATGCCAGGGAACAGCCTAAAAACATCTTCCCAGTTACTTAGCTGTTGTAAGAAAATTTGTGCAGCACACCACTGCACTAACATAACCATATTGCTCCTGGGACCCTCTGCAGAGAACTGAACAGTGTCATAAAGATGAGGCAGCTACTTTAAAGCAGCTCAAGTATCTCTCATGAGCTTATGCCTTCTGAGGCATACAGATTCCCAGGCTACAGGCACAGTGGATGATCCATGCCACAGTGGGATTTCTGAGGTAAGCAGATAAAGTCATTTAGAAGTCTATGGTTAAAGAAAACTTCTCAAAATTATCTTTGAAGTCTGAAATGTGTCAGAAGCTTCTGCTCAGTTGCACATAGATATACTGTGATTTTTGGAAGCACTCTGTTTCTGTTACCATATTTAGGCCAAAAGTGGCAGTGATAAACAAAATATCAGGACCCCACATATTCTGCAGAATGAATTTTCTTCCCGTATCTGAAGCATCATCCTGCAGTACAGAAAGCTGTATCTAACCAGTAATAGATATTGTACCAGAGAAAATAGGAAGGATGAACTTAAGAAATGCATGTCTCCCCAAACCTTCTGATCTGTAACATCCCATGTATCAGATCTAACCTAACTAACCCTAGCTGGAGGAATGAATTTGATAGATGGGTTCCACAATAAGTGTTTCTATGTGAAGTATTGTATTACTTAAACTCAGGTTACATTGCTCCAATGGAGAATAGAGAGCATTGACTTCCTTCTTTGTTTTTACAATAAGGCAAATGTTTTTAAAGTCTTATCTTTAGACAAAGCTGAGTAGCAAGGATAATTTTAGAAGTCAGCAGCAAAAAAAAAAAATTAAGAATAAATACAGGAAAAAGAGGGAAAAAATCTGGAAAAACAGGAACATATTATCACCTCTATCTTAGGTAAAGATTCTCCTCCTGCAGATAGCCAAAAGAAAAGGGACTCCAAAGGTGTCACCTCACCACCCCACCAGGAATATCAAAGAATTAGAGGACAGCCATTTTGAATTTAAAACCTGTTTTACCATTCTGCCTTCGGAACTTTTAGCTTATTATCCTTATATAGACCTGGATCAACATCTTCAGTATTCTCTTCAACTTAATTCTATTAATATGCTTTTATATTACTCCTGTTTCTTGCTCCTTGTTTCCTGATCACCTTTTCACTCCCACCTTCTTTATTAAGCTTTCTACTGACAGAATGATTTTTAGGCCTTGCAGCCTGGAAGAAATTTCTGAGGGCTTGAAAAGATCCCCAGTTATGCTAGTCTATGAAACTATAGAGACACACATGTGGAGAAGTGCTACATACTCTTTTATCCTCTTAGCCAAGAAGTATTTTTCTACAGGTCAGTCAGATCCTTTAGCAAATTATTGCTATGCTACACGGCCAAATAAAAGTAAATTTCATCCTGTATATTCTGACAGGTCCTTCTGTCAGAACCTACTTTTATGTAGAATTCAGATTTAAAGCAATTATAATTTATAGCCTCAAAACTAATGTACATAAGGATAAGTTATTTTCCTTAGCATTTTCAGAATGAAAAACATATCTGCTAAAAGTTCCACTTCTGTACTTGCCTACATTTCAGATTCAGATCAAATCAAAAGCAAGTCTAAGAATGGATTGGAAAACATCTACATGTGGTTCTTGTTTGGATGAAATATGTAAGAAATTTTCATCAAGCCTACTTTTGCTTCCACTGCTAGAGCCACTGAGCGGAAAATCATAAGGGAGAAAAATGGGTGCATAGTTTTTATTTTTTCAGTTTATATATCTACTTACATTAAAGCCAGAGATAGAATTAAATAATGCTATAAGCATTTGACAGTCTTGAGTAAAGCTGCAGTCTGAAGAAAAATCTCCTGCATTAATAGAGACCTAGCAAAGCAAGTAAGCCACTGATATCTTGCCAGCACTGGGCTACTGCAGCTGTCCAACAATAAAAGCATGACAGTCTCCAGAATCTGCTGAGATTGTATCCTGAGAACATCAGTTTTGTGGTTATTATTATTTTTTCTTACTTGAAATAGAGTACACATGAAGGGAGAAATAGAGTACACATGAAGGGAAAGCAAAAAGGCGAGCAGTAGTAAATAGATGTTGAGTTTAAGCTACTAAACCAGAAATATTTCCATGTTCCTTTGGGTAGGTTGTTGGTCAGACTCCTTTTCCACACAAAGAAAGCATGGTCATATGGTATATTGTGTGCTTATTCCTGTGCAAGAGGGCTTCATGCAGTAGATACTGGAAACTACAATCTACTCTAATAGTTTCTTCTTTTTAATCATTAAATCTCTAATTAACTGACCTGATGAGAGTTGGCGCAGCCTAATTGGGACTTCTCAGTTTCTTTGCTGTTTTTGACTTTTTATATCAATGAGTTTCCTTGTTGAATTACTTTTAGTAATATGCTCTGTTAATAATGATGATATGATCAGGCAATTGTGGATGGAATGTCTTTGTCAGAGAACTCTGATGATGCCAAATGTCACATAGATTTGTCGTTCTGCTACAACACAAATGGTATTAAAAGGACCACACCTGCACAAGCAGAGAGAGCTACATCCTGAACTCTTACTGAATTGACTGAAGTTGATTACAGACTTATGGTTTTAGTGTTGGTGAGGAGAGGATTACAAAGACCTAAATTTTGGTGCATATCAAACAACAAATTTTAAGTCTAATGAAGAATAACTAACCCTTTTTTTCAGTAGCCCATCTTCTTTTAACACTGTATTTGTCAGTTTTACCTCACAGAGGTGACAGACCTTAACAGTGTAAAGGGAAACACAACCTTCCATTTGATTAAATGTTTATTATCTTACATTTACTCTTGATGTATCAAAGCTAACTCCTTTTATAAAGGTGCATTTGTAAAAAAATACCATGGCAAGTCAAGGTCTTGACTACACAAAAAAAAGCAGGGAGAGAATGTGTTACAGAAGACAATTTTTATAGAGAGATCGGTTTTATTGAAGTTGGTAACAAACCCAACTGATGAAAAAGTAAATAAAAAAAATGCTATTGATGTATGAACTGTAATATTACCAACATATTAAAAAAAATTCTTTTGATTGAAAAATTCACACTTCAAGTGACTACAAGTGTGCTTTTCCCAGAGCAATTATTCATCTGGAACTCAGTCCTGTTCCTACCTTCCTCTAGTGCATCATATATCAGCATGGAAATCCCTCTCACTTATTATTCTCATTTCTCCCTTAATAAGACCATATTCCATTGTAAACCTGAAATTCAGAGCAGTGTATAGAGGCAATTAAATAGTGAAAATAATTACAGGAGGAGGAAAGGTTACTGCACATGCTACTAAACATAGAGAAACTACTGTAAGACATCCTTGCAACAATGCAAAGGCTAAGGCATTTTGAAAATAGCCGCCCAAATACTTTTCACTCTTTGACCTAGTTTAATTACCCTGAAAATGAGCACAGAATAAAAAAAAACTGGTACTCAGTTTTGAAAGGCATTAATGAAAACCTATCTTCTCCCTTCCAACTGAAGTTCCATTTCCTGCCAGATGAACCATGAAGTGGTAACAGCTTGGGGCAACATTTTTGATATGAGAGCTCTCCTAGAAACAAGGCTTTGAGAGAGAGTGAGAACCAGAGACACCCAAAAAAGAGGAGTACAAAATGGAATTGATATAATAAAGGACATATTTTGTTAGATGATTTAAAAAAATATTTAAAGGGAGTTAATATATTACACAAATAAAGCTGATTGATTGCATTTGCAGTGTAGTTAAGCAATTTGAAGAGTGCCAGATCAGTATTCTTGTTCTATAATGGCCATGATAACTCATCATATTTGCTTTCCTACTTGTAATCATATTTTATTTTCTTTACCAGAATTCTACAAGTAATTGCTGGTGGCATATAGACTAAGTCACAGATGTTAGAACAAAAGATAAAACAAGTACACTGAATGTATATTTCACATTTACACCCAACAAAGGTTGTCAGCTGTTTCTTCCTTGCAGCTGCTTAAAGGTCTTACTGTCCTCTCCCATTGGAGTAACTATCCATTGAACAGATTTAGAAGTTTCACTAAAGTTGTGGAAAATTAATTTTCTTTATTGCCAATTAATAACAGAGGTGGATAGTATGAAAACAAAGACAAAAACTAAACCACCTTTCTCCCACCCTTCCCCTTTTGGTCAAGATCAACTTCACTCCTTCATTCCCAACTCCTCTACCTCCTTCCCACTGAGTGGTGCAGGACATGTGGAGAATAGTGGTTTATGGTCATAGAATCATAGAATGGTTTGGGTTGAAAGAGACCTCAAAGATCATCTAGATCAAACATCTCTGCCATGGACAGGGACACCTTCCACTAGATGAGGTTTCTCAAAACCCCATCCAACCTGGCCTTGGATACTGCTGGAGATGGGTCATCCACAGCTTTTCTGGGCAACCTGTTCCAGTGCCTCACCACTATCTCAGTGGAGAATTTCTTCCTAACAACTTATATAAACCTACTCTCTTTCAGTTTAAAGCCATTACATCTTGTCCATGGTCAATCCATAACAGTTGTTACGACTTGTGGTCAATCTGTAATATTTCCTCTCTGTTGCTCCTTTCTTCTCACATGGGCCCTCTCCATGGACTGCAGTTCCTGCAGGGAATATCCACCTGCTTAGATATGGGGTCCTTCACAGGCTTCAGGGGAATTGCACATGGAACACCTCTTCCCTCTCTTACTTTTCTGACCTTGGTGTTCCCAGGGCTGTTTCTCACATTTTTCTCCCCTCATTCCTCTGCTGTGCAGAGGCTTGAACTTTTATCCGGGATGGGGCAGTCCCAGCCTCTCATAGAGGCTACTCCTGCAGCTCCCCAATAACAAAACTTTGCCATGAATATACAGTAAGAAACAATATTCACCTTTAGGATAAACTCACTCAATATTTAGTCTGAGGATTTGGGGAAAAAGTCTGTAGAATCCCTTCAGAGTTTGTCTTCCTCAGCAGCACAAAAGGGATTGTTAACAGGTATCAGGGAAAACTAGCCCCATGTGGCATCAAGATGTTTTATGTTTTATATATGTTATTTATATGTTTTATATACATATAGTAATCATCTATTTTATCCCCTAAAAATTCAACTGGATAGATACTCTGGGGAAAAAACAATCCAGCTTATTTCTTTGTGGCTACTACAATAATGAATGATACCACATTTTAAACTTTACAAAGGGTAACAGTCACACATGATAAGAAATGAGACTAACAGAGGAATGGAAAGAAATAATGAAAAGCTGTTTCCTTCAGACCATTTGTCCATAAGGAGAGTCATGACTTGTTTCTTTATCAACTCATCTAGAACAGAGAAACACAGAATCATTAAGGTAGGAAAAGACCTCCAAGATCATTGAGTCTGACCTCTGATCGAACACCCACTGCCATATCAACTAAGCCACATGTATACAGAAAAGAGCAGGATTTGGTATGATTCACATATTTTATTAGACTACTTGAATTCTATGAAGCTTCATTTTCTCTCATAGACTAGTTTCAAAGACATGGCTGTCTAGACTGCATAAGAGACCACAAACTATGTAAGCAAACAGTAGATGAAACTACTGCCTCATTCCTGCATGTGGCTTTCCCACTCTCCAGATGCCCTGACCAAGATCCTTCTAGGTGTTTGGGAAGGTACTCAGAGCTCACTTTTACCACCCATGAAACCTCCACTGAGCTGAAATGGCAGATGGTCGGTAAAGGAAAGCAAACTATGTGCCATATTGTATCTACCTCAGCCCAGTCTAAAAATCAAGTAGAAGCAAACTGAGATTTGTACTAAAAGGCAAAGACCACATTTGCTTCCCCTGAGATTAGATGTACATCCAGTTATCTGAATGCAAAACTTAAAAAGCAGAGTAAGTGCAGCCGGGAAACCATCTGGAGTCTGGTTTGGATACACTAGTAATGGGCACAGACTGAAGAGATGTCTCCCACAAATTATGTTGTTTACATGTCTGATGAACATCTGGCTGATACTTGATGACCGTGAAGAAGAACTCACTTCAGAGGAGGAAGGCAACTGTGAGAAAAATGTTTAAGATGCAAGGTTGCCTGATTTTCATATTTTCACCACTTGGTCAGAAAAGTGTAGTTCCAGTGGGGAAGTGGTTTTCATTCAGTCAAAAAAAATATCTTGTGCCACTGCATGACATGGGAAGGATTCAGACATCTAAAAATGTCCTGAGACAACATTGCCAGAGAGAAAATAAAGCTATTGTAATCATCTCAGCTACATTATGTACATTAGACACATACTCTACCACTTCAATGCTGATTATGCTGATATATAACAGAAGGAACATCAATTCAGGCGCAGGACAACTCACCTCTGCTGTGTGCTTAAGCCAGGGTCAATTTTAGCAGTAGCCCAAACATTTTCATTCCTTGACAAATCTAGTACAAATCTGGTGTTTCTGCTGCTGGTAGAACACAATAGACTGTATTACCTACAACACAGTTTTTGAAATGCTGTTTCAGCAACTTCAAATGCATTTCTGTTAATTGTGAAAGCATTTATTGTAGTCTGGAAACCCATATACATGAGCAACACTAATAAAAACAAAAGAAGAAAATTATTTCCACAGAAAAATCATGGTATGAAAATTACAATTATGTATTGAAATTGTCCAAAATTTTTAACAATCCACTTTCTTTCTCATTTTCTTTCAGTTGCACTCTGGCTCAAAATTATTTTGCTTTAAACTGCTCACAGCCATCCTGCACTTTGTTCTTTTACACAGGCACTGTGTCACCTTGGGTTGAGTGAATCTGCTGTGCCCTGTGGTGAGAGGGTTGGATCTGGCTGGAATGTCTGTCCTCCCTTCCCAGAGCCCACAGCCTGGGCACAGACACCCAGCATGATGTGGGAGCATTGAAGAGACAGAAGGCAGCTCCTGCCTGGCTGGTGGCTCCCCAGTGATTTCTGCAGATATGACAACAGCTCACTTGGGCATTGCCACATAAACAAGGATGAATTTCTAAATGGGCTGGCTCAACAGCAGATACCCGTAATGCAACCAGGGCTCATGGTTATTACAGCCTCTCCACAAAAGCACAATGTTCTATTTTACACTTTAGTTTTGGGTAAGATTTTAAGCACATGTGGCTGGGTGTTGCCCACCCTTTAGTCGAAGATGAGCAGCTCACAACAGCTCCAAACATGTGAAAGCCCCTTCTCTGATGACAGCATATTAAAGACGTAGTTTAATATGACAGATTGGGGACATCTAATCTGACTGATAAAAAACTTATTACATCTGCTTTAGACTATTTCTACTAAGAATTTTAAGATGAGATTTTATACAAGCCCATATATGAAAAATCATTTACTTGAATGTTCTAATGGAAAGTGAACATAAGGGATCAATTACTTCTGGTAACAGTCTTTGAAGAATCTGTATCAACCCCCTCTTTCCACTGTTCTGATTAATTAAGAGTGTACTTTCTTAGAATTTATGTATGTACTTATCAAGTCACCATGTATATCAGTAGCATCTCAATATTTAGAGATGTATAAAAAGAGAATAAAGGCTTGACAAATGTTTAAGAGATTAATATTTTCTCTCCTTCTTATTGCTCACATAATATGCAATAATGTTTACTGCAGAAAACAATCAAAAATATTCTTATTGTTTAACACAAAGCATAACAGCCTTCAATAAATAAACTAAAAGATGAAATAATGCAACATTCAAAATATGGGTTAGTATTTGAGTTGAAATGCCAGGACTTTGCTCTTAAAAACTCAGGAAAAACTCTTGGAACTGCTGGGTCCCCAATTTTCTGTCTTCCCTGACCCTTACAAAATTTTTATTGGGTCTCCATTTGGGAAAACATTTGAAAACTTAATTTACATTTAATTTTGGATCATTTTTAACCTTCAAAAGTCACCAGATGTAAAACAATGAGACACCATCAGAGGCCAAGGCCATCTACCCTCTTGAACTAGAGTGCATTCAATCCTGCCTTACCTATGACCTGATATCTGCAAAGAAACAAGAGAAATAAATTTTGGGGGCTGGTAAAAAACTGAGCATTCCCTGTTTTCCTTCTCCCTAACTTATATCTTCATTGCTTGTTTGTCTTCGTCTTCCTTTTAATTTTTCCCCTTCTTTACGTTTACAGGCATTTAACATGGAAACCTCGGCATAAAATAAAACTTGCTTAGTTCCCAGAATTTTCTTCAACCTATCTTCAACCTACATTAATACAGATGTAAACTTGATTTTTCCCTGTTGTGCCTTTGGAATATTTTGATTTTGTTGTTTGTAGGAGATGCAACCTTTTCTGTGCACAGCAAAGCTAATGAAAACATGAAATATTCATATTGCATCCCTAATTGTATAATAAAGTGGAACATGTGCTGTTAGAGTTGAAAACCTCCAGTCTAATTAGCAATAGCCTAATAAATGCTTAAGTGAAACATAAAATGTTTAGTGCTACTCAACTAAATCTCTTTCCTCATTCAGTTGTATTAAAAATGACAATAATAAGGTAATTTAAAATAATACAAAACATATGTTCAAATGTATATTCTTATTGTAAATATCTAAATATTAACTAAGAAGTTCCTTCAGGGTTTCATAATCAAAAATTGGCTTGTTCCATTATAATTTCTACCATATAGTTGTGGCTTTTAATTTTTATTTACTTTTTTTGGTTGTGTTTTTTAAGTGCTACTGTTTAATTTATCATCAGCCAGTTTAATTTTCTGGTTTTATTTTGTTTATGTTTCTATTTTTATTTTGTTATTACAGGAATATAATATACAGTTGGAAAAGTTTATTTCAGCTTCTAATTTACTCTGTAGCCCTGGAAAAATAACCCCAAATTTATCCATTAAATCTAATCAAACAAACAATTTTTGAACAAAGAAATCAGAAACACCATAGTCTTCTCCTTTACTTTCTCAAAAAGCTCTTCTGAAAAATCATTATCTGATTTCCAGGAAATATTTTTTCTGTAATAGATAAGAAGACAAGGAGCAAAGTGGCAATTTCCGTGGGAGAGCCAGCAGTGCAAAACTAAAAATGTGTTTATCCATTTTCTCAAAGGTTTCAGATGAAAAAAAAACCACAACATTTTGTACAATGCAAAGATGCTTCTACATTTTAAATATCATAACAAGAATGATGAAGGAAAATGTTTAAATAATCAAAACACCTCCAAACAAAATAAATAGAATACCTTTATTCTCTCATTGACTAATTTAACCACTGTTAAATTGTTACTGGAGAAACAATTGGACAAAATTGTGCACTTTGGCCAGGGTTTTCTACAAGTGTCTATTACAGTGATTATTTTCTCTTTCTCAAAATTTGCTAATATCAACCCCTGAGACACAATTTCAAACAAAATTAATCTGATGTAGCAGACAATAATATTATTTCTTCTCATTGCAATGCTTCAGCGTAAGAACTTTATAAATATACAAGCTGATTGCCTCCTTTTCTTGTTATTAAAAGCAACAATAATGCTGATATTATGATGTGATAGAGGTAGTGTTTTATTTTCTGTCATTATGGGGACCATTTTTGCTACATTACTAAGGTTTCATGTGCGACTGTAGAAAGTTAAATATTAGAACCCTTTGGAAGTGTTGGTGTTTCCCTTCCTTATTTATACAGAGTAAGTTGATTAACATTTAATATTGTCAATTTACTGACATTTCTCTCCAATTTAGTTCCCTTTTTCATGTACTGTGGACAAGTGTATCTCATTGTTCAATTATTTATTCAAAATCAGGAGTTGTTTGACATCAAAACAGTGCACCACTTTATCTAAGTGAACAAAGTACAGATTGATAAGGAAGAGCATTTATGTAATGAACATCTAATCTATATCTTTGTGAAGTGCTTCAGGATTATTTAAATATCTAAAAATCTGAAAATCATAGTGAGCATGACACAAATTCTTTTTATTACTTTAAGGCATGGGTTAAATTATGCATCATTTGCAGATTATACTGAAAAAAATATTGAATTTTCTCTCTCTAGAATCTCCTTAAGGTTCTTTCCCTTCTTCCTCTTCATCACACAGAACCTATACACCTATTAGATTTGAAGCTTTATGTACCATAGGTAAGCATTGAATTCCACTGTAGGATAAAATACTGAATTCACTCACAAAATCCTCTGGGGGACAATTACTTTATAATAATAGAGGTCATGTTTTGCTGAAGTGCCTTTTCAGTTATTTTTAGAATCAATAACAATTTTTGGGTATTTCTACCCTATTTACTATTAATTTTTATACATGCATACAATTTTGATGTTGCATAACAAGTAAAACAATATTATAAAAATAATCTATCACGCAATAATCAAGTTGGAGCCACTAGGAGAGTTCTACTGACAACCAAAACAAATACTCCTGTTATAATTCAAATTAATACCAACTTCAGTGGCAGGTTCAATCAGAATAATAGGTCATGAATGAAGGATATGACAAAGGGCCCTTAGGTGTTTAATTGTTTAAAGGATCCCAAGTCCATTTGAAGGTAATGTTCACTCCAGAGGAGCAGGATGATGACTATGAAACAGACAGTATTAAAAAGTATTTAAAACATATCCAGGGATTTACTGTATAGTCCTCTAAGTCCAATGTGCAGACCAGTCTATGGGTCTCTCAGAACCAGGAAAGCCTTCCAGCTCTGTGCTGTTAGCAAACTTGCTGAGGAACACTCCAACCTTTCATCCAAGTCATTGATGAATAACTTGTGTGCCCAGTACTGAACCTTGGGGACACCACCAGTGACAGACCTCCAACCAGACCCTGTGCCACTGATTACAACCTCTGGAATCTTCTGCTCAACCAGTTCTCAATCCATCTCACTGTCCACTCACCCAATCCACACTTCCTGTGTCTGTGTGAGATGATGTGAGATTTGCTCTCTTCAAGTCACCTCTCCTAATCACCACAACCACTCAAAGACCACTAGGAGTGGCCTTGTTATTGTGCCCACCAGCTCTCTCAGCATCCATTGAAGCATCAGGGCCCAGGGACTTGTGAAGCCAAATTTGCTCAGGTGTTCTCTAATCCAATCCTCCTTGAACAAGGAAAAGTCTCCATTTCCACATTCCTTTTCCCTGGTCCCCTGAGTCAGAGATTTCTGAGAGCTGGCTTTGTTAATGTGCAGCCATCCAGAACGACCTCAACAGGTTGGAGAGATAGACTACTACTTTTCTAGTTCTAAAGTTCATCTGTTTTTCTAAAATTCACTTGTTTTTAAGTGTCTCTCAGCTTTTTGTCATGAGTAACATACTCTTTTCTCTTGAATTGAGGAATTGACAGCAACAATCACGTGGCACTCCACATCTATATTTGCATGCAGGCACATAGGCCCTAAACCTATTATCAGACCATATTGTTTTGGAAAAACACCTATCTAGAAACTGATTCCTTCAGAAAGCTGTCTCCTTTATTATTCACTGTAGGAAGATGGATGCTTTTCTCATCTATCTAACTGTCTTTGCTTTATCCAAAAGGATGCAGTGAGATTGCAACTCACACAGTTTCAGTTAACACATAACTGTTCCTTGGCTTCACAGTGGTAGCTTTTGCAATTAGTCTGGCAGTGCCTAAAGAAGCACTTAAGTAGAGAATAATCACAGACAGATCTTTTGTCTAGCAGTGCATTTATCAGTAAAAATTTTGCAGCAAAATGAAACACATAATTTAAATGATAATTTTTTAATCTCAAATAAATCAATTTTTCTAAGAATGAATCAGTAAAATGCACTGAGGTTGTGTATTTTCACATGACATTTGCCCAGCCACTGACTGGGCATAAATTTTGTTTTAAAAACAAATTTCTAAATAACTTATAAACATCTAATATTAACTTAGCATGTGGTTAATAAATTATTAAAGATATGACTACAGAATTTGACAAATATCTTTATCATTTGTAGTCATAGACCGCAAGTGAATATAATAAATTTTACTGCAGTGTTCATAATCATCCATGGCACATACCATATACACCTGTAACACACTTGAATCTTTCATTAATAATTAATGAATCCTAAATAAATTATGTATAAATTTACCTTTATTGTAAGGTACAACCCTGAGGTTGATGATAACCATGAAGAATTGAGTGTGAATCCTACAACAGATTTTCCTCTGTTAATCCAAATTTTCTATTAAGAATAAGGTTATTTAATTGCAAGTTAGGGAAAACAATTGTAAGCCTTTATTATTATAACAATGACTCCTTCAGGACTTGAAGATAATTTTGATATTCCCATTTGCAGCCAGCTGCTTCCCTGAGGTTTCTGTGATAGAAAATCTGCTTTTTTATGCAAGTGAACATTTATATGCAACAACAGCAGTCTGGAAATGCCATATGAGCTTAAATAACTCTGAATATCAATGTTTAGGAATCACAGTTGCATATTTTTCTCATTTATCCAGTAAAAACATAGTAAATCAGATTGTTATGATTGAAGATGTTTCATTAAAAAAGGCTTCAAAGCTCTTTATCAAATTTCTATGTTTCTTGTTAAAAACATAAATAATGGGTACCTTAAAGAGTTTATTTCCTTCCTTCTGTGAGTGGTATCACCTGCCTTGATGAACTGACTGTCCTGCAGACCCAGTTTTTGACACCTGATTTTTCAGGTCCACTTGCCACCCCACACCTCATCCATTTTAAGAAGTGAGGCACCTTGGTGTTACCTACCTGCTTCATATTAAACTAGGATTCAGAATCTTGTCTCTTTTCCAACAAAGGCCAATTTAGAGCTCATTATTCTTAACATCCTTGTGTACCTAAATTACAAAAACTTTCTCTGGTTCTTTTTACACACCGTCCTGAATCAGGAAAGAATAATTATAGTCATCCAGAATCACCCTCAAGGCTTTTATTACGGTGATGGAAAACAGATGTTTGACTCCTGAAGTCTCTGGAGGCAAGCATACTTATTTATTTAAAAGGTATCTAGATTGCAGAAGAGTAAGAAAGGCTGTTATAGCTGATCAAATAAAGCGAAAATGATTTGTTGAATAATTTATTTGACAAATATGGACAAAATCTGGCCAATTCATTGTTTATCGAATAGTGCTTGAATAACTAAATTGAAAAAAACAACCCTTAACAGCCATATGCCAACACATATAAAAATCTGTTTCTGGGTTGTATTAAAAAGAATTTAAAAGAATTTCCTTGAAGGGACCAAGGGACAAGTTCACATAATTCAGACATTTAAGTTTATCGGTGCTGTAATAAAATTCTCTCTCAAAACCTCTAGGTAGGGAAAGTCCATAAATATCCTATCCTTCATCACTACACCCCCTAAATAACCAGCCGCCTTCCACATTTTTCCAGAACTAATTTATTTTTATCAGATCTAACCAGTTTTGTATATATTTCACATTTAGGATCCACAGACAAGGTTTTCTACACTTACTCATATCGAGGAGCCTGTTCTTAGGACATAATTATGAATTCCTCTAGGGACAGAGTCCAAATATCTTGAGGTCCTGTGGTTTTATTCAAAGCTCAAGGGAAGGATATGTGACCTCACTTACACAATAACTTATGGTTTAAGGATACAGGAGAGAGATTTTTTTATTTATTTTTTTTCTGAGGAGGTAAAACACTTATATCCTAGCTCCCAGGAGAGGGTCTTTAACTACTCTTGACTTTGCCAGATTGAGGATGAAACAAATGACAGCAAAATAACAGTTATTTAGAATCCCTCCTTAGTTTTTGTCACTATGCATAGGCTGAAAAACTTCCCTATAGAAGTTCAGACAAGGCCAGATGATGTGATCTGAGAAAGAAGCAGAAAGCACTGTGACATGATTGTGATGGAGAAATGCAAGCAGTAGACACTTATGCTTATATTTCTGTCCTTTCCTTCAACACTGTTATCCTCCCTCACAAATAAATCCATGGCTGCTTAAGGTTGTTTCCTTGCCAGAACAGGTAAAACCAGTCTAGCTTTTCACTGTGGTGAAATTACATAGTTTCAGTTGATAATTCGTCTGGAAAGCTTAAAATTGCAGCTGGAAAACCTGTGTGCACAATGTTTGTTAACAGTGAACTAGATCTCTCACGTATTTGATGGAGGGAAAATTAAAAGTTATGAGTTTTTTCATCCAAAAGTTAATAAAATTTTAATCCTGTTTTTACTATTCATTGCTTCATGTAGGGAAAGCTATTCTCTCCCGACTTGGCTGTGAGGGACACTTTGAAAAATCACAAGAGACAAACTAAAGTTTCCTTCTGTGGTTCATGTGGCTTTTTCTGGAGAATTTCTTGGAACATAATCTTGCCTTGGATTACTTTATGTGATGCATATGGGAGTGTCAGACAACACTACACCTTTTTGTGTTCTCTGACTCCTCGATCTTTGGGAAGTAAAAGGTTTTTTTGTAGCTGTGGTACATAAATTATGCAGTAAAGACCAGGAAAACAAGATGAACTCATAAACTATCTGTCTTCTACATCAATCTTTGAAAGAGCGATTCACCTTTGTTTCAAGCCATATGCCACCAGTTAAAGCTCCTCCTTTTTTCCATGGGTTGAGATACAGGTACAACAACTTCACATGGCTCTTTCAAGACCTGTGTAGTGTAAATTGCTGCATGTAAAAAGAATTCAGATTAATATCTCAGAATGTTTAAAGGAATAAGTGACATAATGTATTACATTCAGCACAGGGCTCTTTTACCACAAGCAGTGTATGAAAGAGAGGAGGGAGCCCAGGAGCTGCCTACCTCATAGCAAACATCTGCACAGACATCAGGAGGGAGAGCTTGCCATACTTATAGACACATCTGGTAGCAGATTTTCTTATGAAGAAATATATATCAGGCAATGACAGATCACTTGCTGAAAGTAACCTCCTGAGCAATGTTTATCTTCTCAACAGCTGTGTTTAGTTGAGGATTCCAGCTGAAGATAGCAACATTTGCAGTCACTAGAGGCTGAAAACTGGGATTGAATGATTAATAACTTTCTTTTATTACCCAGCTAGATGATTCACATTAATTACACCGAAGCAGATTAGCATACAGTCTGGGTTTACGCAATGGTTTGATATAGGTATATTATTTACTTTAAGGGAGGGTTGCAGAAAGTGTAGATGTGTATTCTCTCCTTTCTTTTCCTCTTCCTATCACATTCTGTCCAGCTTTTCACACACAAGCTGTATTTTTCAGTCCAATTTCCTCTCTTTCTAAGCTTGTATGAATGCTTAGAAAATATGCACTTCCAGAATAAGATCCCAGAAGCTCTATCATCTGCTGCATTTCTAGTAAACATTCACTTCAATATCTAATGTGACATAGATCAAAGACAAGAGAAAGGCAGAGAAGGTAAATTTTTCATTTTCGTCAATTAATCCAGTGAATTTGTTCAAATAAAATATTTGTATTTCTTTCACTGTGCTGCAAACTCCTAGAATCATGCATGACATATTAAAACATGAAAGGACAGCTATAAAAAGTGAAACTGTATATAGACATTTGAAAAGACCCTATAGCTCAGTCAAAACTTAGAAACAAACACAAAACACAAAACAACAAAAACAGGGAAGAAAGCCCAAACTAACAAAAAGCCACAAAGACATATTTCAAGAAACACCAGAGGAAAAATCCTCATCCTACTATATTTTTAGCCAAACAGCTTTCTGCTCTGGACTCAAGACTGAAGATAACTCTATTATTTTGAGAATTGGTAAAAACAGTTGTTTTTTGGTTTGTTTGTTTTTGGGGTTTTGTGGGTTTTTTGCTGTTGTTGGTTTTGTTTGTTTGTTTGTTAATTTTTATTTTGGTCCAATGAAAAGAGTCACATGTTTAATTGTTATTCATAGTTGAAGTTCTTGCGTTTCAGAATCAGGTGTTTTGTCTACAGAAGAGATAACTGCATTTCAAATACCTCATCACACCAGTTAGACTACAAGTGCTTCTTCACCTTACAGTCTTGCATACTTTTTGATGTGAGACTACCGCTCTGATGTACCAAAACTGAGTACCAGATACAGGTTCTCTTGTGGTTTTTCTCTGTCTGGTATGATTTTTACCCCAGTAAAAAAAAGGTCTGACTAGCCTTTATTTGGGTCTGCATGGTAAATTGCAGGTAGTTGAACAAAAGCCAGTGTGATGAAGGCCATCACGGCATCAATGTATTGCTTGTCCTGAAATAATATACCCTGAGAAGAGCCAGAAATACCTGCTTATGTTGCTGCAGCAAAACAGCTACATGATTTTTGGACTGATGTCACACTGCCCAGGTCCTGCTGGCTCAGAGGCTGCATGAAATGAGAATCTGTCTGCCTGCAATGTTCCATGTAGATGTGAATTTTAATTGACTTTTTCTTTACACTAACTTCAGGACAATTTTCTCAATCACAGGCTTCAGTGGACTAAAGTTTTCAGAGTATCTTGTTACCTTTTGTTTTTAATTCCTCTGAAGTCTGATTATAGTGCCAGCTCTTCTGCCATACCAGAGACTTGTCTACTACTGTTTTATCACTTTTAATTCCAACCTAAATATTATTAAAGAAATGTAATACATTTCAGTCATGGCACTCCTTATGTGGCATATGTAGCTTCCATATGCATCTTTAAAATAGTTTGTTTTGATTAAAATATGTGTGTTCACACAACTATCACATGCTATTTTTACCTATAAAGCATAGCTCTTTAGCATGTCTGCATCTTGCCATCCTTCCTCAGCTACCAATGCAAATTGTGGGAAGGATTCAGGACATGGGATAGGAAGCTGATTCTTTCAGACTCCTCACACCTAACAACATAATTTCAAATGGAGTTCTCTTTTTTCAGTAACTGAAGCACTCCAACATTATTCATTTCCTTGGGGTTTAGGTTGTGTTTTCAGATTTCCAAAGTTCTCCTTTTCCTTAATCACTGCCATGTCTCTCACTTTCAGCAAACATGTACAGGCAAGGCATTTAATAAAATGGAAGGTCTCTTTAAGTGATGATATGTCACATTTTTTTTCAGTCTGTTTCTTTTCATGGTCTTGTAGCAAAGAGGAAACAAAAAGGAAAAACCTATACCTATTCCTGAATATCTTAACAAGTTATATGAGTTATCTTTTAGTTATGCTAAGTGTTATCTACAAGCTGATGCAATGATCTAGTTTATAATGGTATAAGTATTTTCCTTTAGATTTAGTCTTGATTAAGAAAATCTGTAACACTACAAAAATGTTAAGATATTTCAAAATAGCAAAATCTAATCATTAAAAGTTTAGAGATTTTATTGGTGTTAATTTGTTTAGTCCTTTATTTCAAGTTATTCAATGTTTTTGGGACATTAAAATGTTTGGACGCAGTAATTTCTCCCATGAATAGGATATGATTGTAAAGTCATTAATTTTATAATTCATTTAAACTTACAAAATAAGCAGCTATATGCTAAATCAAGCACCCTAATAAAAAATTATCTTACATTTACTCAGATTATTAATTTTCCAGATTCTTCCACAGAAGAAAGTTCAAAATATCATGTTGCCATCAAGCACTTCCATACCTTTATCTGTAGCTATAGAGAAGAATGTGATGATATATTAGGTTCCAGACTGTGCTATTCCTGTGTGCATTATTCTGAGTCTGACTGACACAAAAATTACCTGTTAGGATGTGTGGTCTGGCCTGCAATTCCTTTCTTTGAAAACCATGGAACTGGTATGAGAATTGCCTTATTTCCAGGTCTTCCCCTGACGTGGAACTGACCTCTTATTTGATGTTGCAGATGGTATATACCATCTATATTTTCATTTTCTTCCTGAAAATTTATCCATGATTTTGGAATTCTTCTTCATTATGCATTTCTTACCACAGACACTGATTTCTACCTCTTTAGTTTTAATATTTGTACTGGGATATATGCAAGGCAGTTTTTTTACATTAGAAATGAAAGCATTAACAGATTTAATTGCTGGAGCTACTGTAGGCTGGAGCCTTTGTTTCTGGAAAATTGATGTTTTAACAGGTTGGGACTATTGTTATGACTAAAGATTATGGGCTTAGGCAACACTTAGTAATTCATTAAGTAGATATAATTGCAGACAACATTACAGATGAGAAATTATTCTTTAAATTTATACTAAAATATTTTCAAGTCTTACACTTTGTTCATATATTTTATAAAAACCCACAGTTCCCATGTGACAGTAGAAGGTTGATCTTCTGAAGCTTGCATGCTTGGTTTTACCAATAGATAATGTAAATGTAAACCATTGCTTTTCACAGGATTTGTACACCTTTCAATACAAATAACAGGACTTAAGAGCTAACTACTTATAAGTCAATAAACTAGTTACATCCATCACTTCTCTGTACTCAGGATTTCCATGTTATCAATCATTAAAAGGAAGGGTTATTTTAGATCAGAGATGCTTAGTTAAGAGAAAAAACTCCTTTCATGAACACTACAAACAAATCCAACCGTTACTTTTTTCCAAATGGTTAACAAAGAGCAGAATATGCACAGGAGAGATTAAGGGCAGTGGTTGTCCTCATGGGAGAACAGATCAGTAGAAAGAGTCCTTAAAAACAGGTGATTATTTAGGAAAAATAATTTCAAGCACATCATAGGATGGTTGGTGGTTTTTTGGTGCGGGTTTGTATGTGTAAGAAAAGACACCTGTTTCAGAGGAAAACAAATCTAAAAGACGAAAAAAGCAAAACCACTTTTTTTTTGAAGGCCGAGTAACTTCAGGAGACTTTCCTGAATTGCTGTCTGTGACTTGGGTTTTACAGAAATGGTTGGTCAGTACAGTGAGCTCAAGTGAGTGCATGAAGAAGTGACATCTGCAAAGACCTTTTCAAATATTCCCTGCTGACAAAATAGAATATTAGTACAACAAAAGAATTCTGCAAAGAGAAGGAATAAGCAAAGGAACATGACTAAAGTAAAGGAGTCTTTTTGCATAATCCTAGCACACCAATGGACATTGTAATATTTATTGAGGGAGGGAGGTTCATTCAGGACAATTTAACAGCATTTAACTCCTTAGATTTAATTAGTGGCATACTTATGCAATTAATTTCTTCACTGGTAAAGCCTTTTCCTGCTCTCTCTGACACCAGAACAGTCTTGCATAGAATAATTCTCTCTAGTAGCTGGTACAGTGCTGTGTTTTGGATTCAGTATGAGGATAATGTTGATAACACATTGATGCTTTGGCAGTTGCTGATTAGTGCTGATAATAAGTCAAAGAGTTTCAGTGTCCCATGCCCTGCCAGTGAGGAACTGCACAGGAAGCTGGGAGGGAGCATAGCAGGGGCAGGTGACCTGACCTGGCCAAAGGGATGTTCCACACTATAGAACACCATGCAGTATATAAACTGTAGGAGCAGTCATGCTGTGCATCACTCCTTTCTCTTGGGCTTTATTCCCATTTCTTTCTTATTCATTGTTGTTGTTGTTATTATTATTATTATTAGCAATATTAGCAATATAAGCATATTTTTTATTTAATTTTTAAACTGTTGTTATCCCAAGCCATAATTTTACTTCTTTCCCCCTTCCCCCCAATTCTCTTTTTTGCTGGGAAGGACAGTGAAGAGAGAGTGAGGAGCTGCATGATGTTTAGTTGCTGACTCTGGTTAAACCATGACAAATTTTTGATGAAGTTTGACATAGTAAAACTTGTATTGTTGTGGACATTTATGGGTCAAAATCATTAAATTGCTCTTGACTGTTAAAACACCTGTCAAAAAAAAGCCAAAACCCAATTAAAATCAACCCATGTCATCCAGGTCAGTGTAGAGCTGTTTAGAGTTTTCTCTGGTAATGTAGAATGAGTTCTTAAAGTAACCTTGCCAAGGAAGGAAATAACTTTTTATAAATAATACTTAAGAGCGAAGTTACACAAGACAGATAAGCCAGTCATTAAGAAAAGTGCTGCTTCTCTTTTTCACTCTCTTTCCTTTTTTTTTTCTTTTCTTGCTTAACCAATTTGACCCAACACAGCACTATGTGCTTTAATTCCAGGGTGTGAGAAGAGGGATTTTTTTTTTTACTATTTTCATGACAAATCCCCTCATCATTAAGCTCCAGAGACCATATAAAAGAAGGGTAATAGTGGACTGCTGAAAGGAGAAGTGAAGATACCTGCTTTACATTTCCTACAGCTTCACCCTAACTATGTCTGTGGATATCACTGATGCCTACTGGCAGTGCTACGTGGACCTGACACCTTGTATGCAATAAACCTTTGAACCCACTCACCTGAACAATTGATTATAAACATCTCTACTCCCCACCACATCTCACATCCTCTAGAATATCTGAAATGTCATCCTTCTATATTCTCCCTTTTTGGTGAGAAAAAGGGTCTGATCCTCTCTTTGTACCATTTACTTTGATGAAAAAGATGAAAATATGTCATTCACTATTATTGATCTCATCCTGTTAGTCACAGGCATCTTTCCAACCCCTCCTTAAGGATACACTGCTTGAATAACTAGTCACATTGGGGAACAGAGAAGGATGGTACTTTGGCAGGTGATTACTAGTAACTCAGAAAAGTGCAGTGCTCAGCTGATAAATCTGTAAGGTGGAGCAGAGTGAAGAACTTTGGCATACATTTTCAAAACTTTTCCATTTTCTTTGCAATTACAGTAAATGCCACTTTGAAAATTCATTTGTGTAAAACAGTGTTGCTTTTTTTCCACTGTAGGCTGATAGAACCACCTAGAACTTGATCTGACTCTCATGCAAAACCATGATTAACTTTAATTGGTAATGGAAATTGATTATAGATTTTGCCTTAATGCTGACACATCCAATTGCTTTAAGAAGAGACAGACTTTATAGACCCCTGATCTTGAGTGTGTGTTTGCAGATTATGAGAAATAAAGATATAAGAGAATCTTAGGTTAAAAAGTTAAAACTGGCAAGGATTTATGGGTGGCCACAGACATTGAAGAAGATGGAAGAGAGAAAAGAAGATATACTCCAAGGGTGTGGTTTCATGACTGGATTAAGGAGCTATAAAACTGGGCTGCTGCTACATATAGTGTTCCTCCTCCCTTCCTGAGATCCTGCACTTGTACACCTACCAAGTCAGATCAGCCCTCTGACTCAGGTGAAAAACAAGGGATTAATTTATCTGCAGTCAGCTCTCTTTGCCTCATTGAGAAGCCTCACAAAGCCAGTACTGATGCAAGTGATGATTGTGAAAACTACCCTAAGGGAATATGATGGAGTTTCAGAAGATCAGAAACTCTTGGCATTATTGTCAAGATTAATGCAAACAAATAGTGCGCTCCTCCTCTCAGGAAGTGACTGGTTTGTTTCTCTGAGGTTTATAGTCTCATCTAATTGTAGTGATTTTAATTTCTTCTCCCCATTTTGAAAAATCTACATTGTGATTTGTTTTAACAGCTACTTCATAAACCATATTTATTATTTTTAAGTATTTTGTTATGCTTTGCACCTGTTGCTTATAGTTTAGCAATTCAGAATAATTGTCAGAAGACACTTGATTAAAAATATGAGATATTTATTCACAACCTCACCTTTCTTTATTAAGCCCCAGAATCTGTGGTGTACCAGATTTTGTCTCAGTTGGTGAGTGTCACTCACAGTGGCAGCCCACAGAACAATTTTGCCAGCCTAGAGGAATCATGTCCAGGAGAAAGGTGCCATACGTGTTCCATGCTACTGGCCTTCACAGAGCCAGCACAGCACCTTTGAAAACCATTGAAACTTCACAATGTATCAATGCCCATGAACTGAAAGAACATAAAAATTCCTTAATGGCAAATTTAAATTAAAAAATAGCCTATAATTGCATTAATTAGTAATTTTGACCAGGCTTCTGGCAGCTTTAATTATCTATGGATGCCAGTAGGTCCAATGAGCTATTAGAGATGTCAGTGACTAGCCCAGTTAAAGGATGTTTTATTTGTTTGCCTTTTTTAGTTTGACCACCATCTTCACACTCTCCTGCACAAAGAATTTGTGGTAAAAAAGCTTTGATAAAAACATTTAATATTGGCTAAATTTTCTTAATAATTACATACTTATGAGGGGAAATGGAATAAATCAGTCCCAAAGCCACAGGGTAATGAGAGAGAAATAAATTTCCCAGGTAACTAGTAGTCATAGAAGATGGTGTCTCAACACCACCATCACAGCAGCTGAGGAAATTCATGAAGCAGAGGATGTCAAGCTACTATCTCAAAAACTCTTATGGATTAAGATATCCTTAATACAGTCAACTTTACAAATTTAGGTACTGCCCTATGTAATGTGTTACTAGACTAGTATGGCTAGATATTTAGGGTTGATATAGGTATTTTGCTGCTGTTGTGACTTTAAAAAATCAAGAGGATAAGACTCCAGAGCTGCACTCACAATTCCATTCTGTAGATAATTAATTTGTCTAAAATTTTCCCATCTCTCAGTTTTGATCTGGTAGTGTCTTAGATCTGGAGGCACTCAAATCAGTGGGGACACTCCAAGTGCTACTGTGCTTATATAGGTACAGTCGCTTCTGGTATTTCCAACTTCCTTTATCTTGGACGTAGCATACAGTAGAAACTCAAGCCAATCTTAAAAGCACTTAAAAGCACTTTCTTGGCCACTATGACCCCCAGACTTTCTACTGCTATTTTGTTTTCTTCTCTAAGTATGCCTCAGTGGTTTTTTTCTCAGTCCCAAATACTTTATGGTCTGGAAAGTTTACAGAGACTTTATTTTTTAATGTAAAAATGAGTTTACAAAGTAGATTTAGTTTGTCATTATAGAAACAAACAGTTCTTTAACACAGTCTAACTAGAGAAGTTGCTATTTCATAGTTATGTAGTTGTGACATATTCAAAAAAGAAGAACAAGAAGCCCCAGTACAGCTTAAGAATAGCTCCAGTACAGTTCTGTTCATTAGCACAGAGTGATGCCAAGAACTGGCATCTCAAGGCAGTATTATCCTCCCAAGTGCATAGCTGCAGAGTAACAGTATGCAAATAATAAAAGAAAAATAAGTTTGTTTTAATTAGTACAACACAGGCTGCAAATACCATTAGTGAACTACATTTAATTTGCTAATTTAAACTTCCAGCATGACAGGAACTTATTTCAAATTCTGCAGTGAATTCCTAAATACCTACTACTATGCCAGAGAGAAAAAGAAAAGCTTGTCTCTTTTTCCAGTGCAGCCATTTCATGATAAGATTGGTGGACAATTTCAGTGCTTTGTCCTCTTGATTCACCCTTTGCATCCTGACTCTGTGAAAGCCTCTGCTAAGGGTTTGCCTTGCCTCAACGTGTAACTATTCAGATGGAAGCCTTCTAAGTAAAACCTACTGATAAGAGATAACCACTAGATGACCACACAATGTAACATCATGTAGTAACATTTGAGGCAATTCCAGATGACCCATCATGGTTTTTGGCCCAGGGTAGGTCCAAAAGCAGTATAGACTTAAAAATTGGAAGCTGTATCTGAGCTAAATACCAGGTACTCCAATTTCTTTCAGCCTAGAAGTCTTCATCCAACCATAAACCCCTCAACAGGAAAGAAAACTTAATGAGATTTTTCCAGCTGCATAAGCTAAACCTGTAAGAAGAGTAAATCATCTGGAGTACACAAAAATAAATACAGCCTAGTTTGCTATTGGTCTGTGTCTTGCACTTGGCAGTGATCTGATTGAAGATGTTTTCCTGTGTGTGAGGACAGAACTTGAGCCTCTCTTCCACCTCATATTCTGCCATATGTAACAATCGGAGAACTCACCCTTTTCCTCTGTAGGAAGAAATTTACAGACTCTGTCTTTCCTTTTCTCAGCTTTTTATCATGTTAATATTTGGAAGAATGGTGCTGTCTTCAAGAATTCAAGATTTACTTTGTAAAATTTATTTAAGTCAGTTATAATTTAAGAGGATTTTATTTGTTTGAATTTTGAAGGCTTTTTTAGAAGTGAGGAGGAGAGAGATAGACATTTATTTAAGGGGATATTTACATAACCAGTTTCTCAGGACACAGCTTTGTTTTCTAAAAAATGTTCCTGTGCTCTGCATGTTCATGATAGCTTTAAGGTAGCAAGCACAATGTCAGTACACACAAGCAACTGAGTAGTAAGCAATTCACATCTAAACATTAAGACATATCTGAAATGCCTAATTTTTATGATAATAAGTTCAAATGTATCAGTATAGGCAAATAAGCGTAAGTAGACTTGATAGTATATCTCATGCTGAGCTGTTCAAAGAATGTTGAGCTCTAACACCAAAGCAAAAATGTTGCAGGTTGGCATTCACACCAGAAACAAGGAAAAACAGAAATTTATTGCCAGTCAGAAAACTAATCAGAGATGAATCAAGCAAAAAATTGGATAACTTTTTTTTGATAAATGAGTTAAATTCAGTTCTAATTTAATGCAGCAGACATTTTGATAATGCAACACAAATTAAATCCTTTGATAACTCTTAGAAGTTCTACTTTTTGGTACAAAATATATAATGAATAAAAAATGTCTGTGACATTCTGTCATCTTAATGAAGCAGATAATTTAGCTTCATCTATTTTTTCTTTTTTATTTTTCTATTTTTTATTTTTTTTTTTTTTTGTACCCCAAGATAAAAAACAGTAGAAAGATTTAGAGAAAAATCTTCATTTAGGAATCTGAGCTTAGTATCCTCTGACAATATCCTAAAAGGTACCTGAGATTTTTAAGCAAACCAATCACTACCATGAAATTTCCAAAGACAGTATCTAATTTTCTAAGTATTTAGAAACCCTAAGCATCTTAGATTTATGAACTTGTTTAAGGACTCTCCAGAGTCCTATGGAGCCTCAGGCTGGCATTGCTGAATTCTGAGACAATAGACTTAAATATGTTTATTTGTTTTGCAGTTCTTTTAGAACTTAATCACACTGAAAGTAATGGAAATTCACAAATTTTGTTCTCTGCATACATTTACTAATGCATGCTGATGGGTTTTATTTATACTAGGATAGAATTTCTCTTGCTACAGTAGAATTTCTCTTCAGATATTTATAAAATTTTTAAACACTGAAGGCAAGGCAGATATAATAATGGGAAAATAATATCATTTTCTGTTAGGTTAAAAATCGATGATGAAATAATTCACCTGGAACAAAATGGATATTTTTTTGCATCTCCTGCCAAACCAAAAAACTAAAACATGGCTGCAAAATAATTTATTTCACCTGAATCTGACAATTAAATCCTATTTGTACATTGTCTTTATTAAGTTAATATATCCTAACTATAAGACCAAACCCTGCCCCAAGAAACCATTTGGTATAAACATATAATAAATTTTAAAAATTAAGTGCTTAGTTTAAAAGCACTTAATTAAATTAAATTACTAGTCTCCTATGGAAACATAGGCTCTCATTTTCTTACAGTAGCTGATCAAGAGCCTTCCACAAAGATTAAAATGTAGATTGAAAAGATAAGGTTGATAGAGAACTTGAAAGGTTAGAGAAAAGGGAGATTTCATGGACCTTCCTGGCAGACTGGTCTGGAGAACTTTTGCAGATAGACCAGCCTCAACCTACTGGTGAAATATAATGACATGTGTGAGGTATATAGGACTGGATACCATCTAGCTAAGTCCTTACCATCAGTAACTTCAGCTTGTACTAGAGCCTACTATCTGTTATTGCAGTTTTTACTCTCCTTATAGCCAGGCTTTGATGTGTTTATAGGCAAAGGGGATAGATGATAGATGATAGATAGATAGATAGATAGATAGATAGATAGATAGATAGATAGATAGATAGATAGATAGATTTATTGATTTATTAATTTTTATGCTACATAAAACCACAAAGAGTGCAAAGTGTAAGCTGTGTCAAGACCAATAAATGAGTGTTTTCAAGTATAGAAGTGTTTCCAAGGCAGAGAGGTAAAGGCCAAGGATCTGCTTCATTATCTCTATGTCATCTCTGTAGTCCTAGGCATGTGAGTGATCACTAAATAAATTAATTAATTTTTTTTAGGTAATAAACTGTATATTAGTTTAAGAAGCTCACTGAAGATGGTAGAATGAGTTAAATTATAGCAAGAGGATCATAACAAAACAGAATCATATATTATATTGACTATAATCCAGGACCACAGCAACTTGACATGAGCAAGGATTCTGAAAATAATTGCAAAACAAATAGCAACCAGCAGAATTATCAAGTCACTTATCTGTGTTTCCTGAAATTAATTAGGGAATTCCATACCCAAAAAAGGCAATTTAACACTTTCATATGAAACCAGTTTATGTGACTGGTTACATCATGATACTTGTGCTTAATTGTACAGTAAAACTTGTCACAAGCATTCCTACTTTCCCACTATATGCATTCAATGGAACTAAGGAAGTATTTCAGTTATTAATAATGATGAGTAATAAGCTACAGCTTATTTTCCCAGGTTATTTACCTCTTTTATGTGGTGATGAAGAAGAAGTTTAATTTTGTCACTGTCATTACCAAGACAACAATAACAGAAGCACAGTTAGAAACTTGTCTGTATAATCAATCTTATGTTTTAATATGCTTGGTACATTTGACTCCAGTGCATAACCTTGAAATAAAACCAAAGCTGTATTATAAAGGCTTTGAATATCTCAGTCTGATTAGGGCTGAAGCTCTGAGATTTTTTTTATACCCCAGAAAATCTAAAACATATCCTAAAACTACACATCATAAAGTAGTTTTAAAAGCAACATATTTATTTAAGAAATGTTTTAATGGCTAGTAAAAGTAATCAAATTCAGAAAAGCTGTTTAGGCAGGTAGCCCTATTATAAGAATTTAAGGCCAGCCTATGGAGCTTCATGAGATTCATCCCAGAGTAGTAAGAGAGTTGGGTGAGGTCACTGTGAGACCTTTCTCAGTTATTTATCAATGATTTTGGAGATCTGCAGAGATCCCAGTCAACTCGAAGCTAGCAGATGTTATTCATACTTCAAAAAGGGCAAGAGAGGATCCTAGTAATTATAGGCTTGCCAGTCTTACTTTGGTGTTTGGTAAAATTACAGAGAAGATTATTCTGTGAGGTATTGAAAAACTCATGAAAGACAATGCAGTCATCTGTCAAAGCTGACGTGGATACATGGAGGGAAAGTCATGCCTTACTAACTGTGTATCCTATTATGACAAGGTTACCTTCCTCCTGGATGAAGACAAGATAGTGGATGTGTTGTTGAATGTTGGTTTTTATTCATTTTATCAAAGCTATTGCCACTTTCTCTCCCAGGATCCCCCAATACAAAATGTCCAGCACACAGACATATGCACACTGCAATGAGTGAACAACTGGCTGAAGGGTTGGGCTAAAAGAGTTTGTATTAAATAGAGTAATATCTGTCTAATAGCCAGATATCTATGGGATTCCACATGATCCAATTTTAGGGGCCCTTTTATTTTCTTTAATATTTTTATCAATGACCTGAAAAAAGAAGTTGACTGCACATTGAGTTTGCCAACAGAACAAAATTTGGATAAGCTGTTGGTTACCTTCAGGAGATATCTTGATGGACTAGAGCCTTGAGGGTTGGCAGGCACTGACCATTTGAAATTTAACATGGACACATGCCAGAAAATGCACTTGGAATAATGTGATCCTGGATGTATGTATAGAATGGAGGGACAAGGGTTGGAGTGCAGAAAGGAATAGGGGCTTTTGGTTGATGGAAAACTCAAAACGAGTCAACAATGTACCCTGGCAGACAAAAGGTCCAATTATGGAGTGCATGAAGTATGGTATAGCTAAGCAGTGTAAAGGAGTGATTATCCCACAATATAGCATTGGTGCTGCCTCATCTCACATCCTGATTGCAGTTTTGAGCCCCACAATATAACAAGGATTTAGAAATATTAGAATGTGTCCAGAGTAGAGCAACAAAGATCATTAAAGGACTAGAGGACTAGGTTCAGGAGGAGTGGCTGCAGATATTTAGTTTGTTCACCTTAGAAAAGAGGAGACTGAGGAGAAAAGGAGACTCCTTGTTGTCTACAACTTCACAATGGAGGTGAGTAGAGAATGAAGTGCTGATTTTTTATCTCTGGTGTCTATTGAGGCATACAAGGGAATGGCTTAAGAAGCTGTATCTGTTCACACTGGATATTAGGAGTATGCAATTTCCTGAGAAGGTGAGTCAATCATTAACACAATCTCCCCAGCTAGGAGTCCATGGCCCAAAGATTGTTGGTGCTCAAGATATGTATGCACAATATTCTTTGATAAATGCTGTTACCTCTAGGTTTTCTGTGTAGAATCAGGATTTGGACTTGATCTTCTTGTGTCCCTTCCAAATCAAGATCATCTATAATTCTGTTATTCTAATGTTATTCTAAGTCCACACACTTTGGGAATTGGTCCTTAGTAATTTTTAATTTTTTTGCTTTTTCTCAGTAGATTTTGTGTTGTTGGATGCTTTTGATGTGGGAAAGACTACATAGATTTTCTGATTTGTCTAGGGAAGGGAATCTTACTATAAATATGCCACCCTCATAAAAGAAGGGTTGAGACAGAGGATGAAATAAAAAAATACCAAGGTCTTGATCTGGAAAGGGAATAAACTTTATTTATTTTGATTAGGCAGAGAGAGAAGAAAGAACAACTTCATTGTCTGGTAAAAGTGGCATCAAAAATATGGAAATAAGAAAGAGATTAATCTAGTTTTCAACTCTTTCTGACAGGTAATGTGGATTTTTTAATTGATCAGTTTCACTTACAGAACTATTAATTACTTAAAAGGATTAAACTCTTCCCACAGGATGAATAAGCATTTAATGGGACAAAGAAAGTTCATTAATGGCCAGAAAATGACATTGCTGATGTTCTCTTATTGAATCAACCTTGTTTTTAGCCAGTGATGGCAGAAATCTTGAAAATTCCTGCTCAGTTGCAGGTAACAGACACTCAAATAATACAAGACTAATCCAGTCCAAGTCTTCACCAGTATGGCGCGTTAAATACTTCGGCAACGTGTCCAGTCAAAATTTAAGTGTTAGAGAGAGATATAAGTACCCAGCTTCTCTCTCAAGAGTCAGTTTCACACTCTGAAAGGTGTCAGGGACTTGAAACACACAATTTACAGCACAGGAGTTCTGATATGTACCCAACTCTATAGTGTAACTTTCCAGAAATTTGCTTGCAGCTTCTACTTAAGTTTAAGCACATTTTTCTTTGCTTCTTTGTGTTAAATTATCTGTATGTTGTCATGGGTTTTGCATCATTTAAATATGAATAGAATCTTTCCATGTTTCATCTTGATTATTATCCTAACATGCTAAATATATCATCTAGCTCTTTCAGTCTTTCCCCCATGTATCATTCCTTTCATCTTTTTTATCAATTATGTGGCTTTTTTGCCTTTTCCTTCAAATTTGTCCATGTCCCTCTCCAGTGGAGAGACAGAACTAACTGTAATAACTGTTTAGGTATATGTTCTAAGCAGTTACATATCAAAGCATTATTAACTTATTGATTTAGGTGTGATGATTTTTGTCAGGAAATGATCACACAGTGGTTTAAATGCTAGCCTGGGCATCAAAAGATTTGGACTTATTTCCCTGAAAAAACAGAGATATCCTCTGTAAATTGAGGTAAATTCTTTAGGGCAAATGCCAATGAAGTCCTTAAGACAGACCTTTACTGTGCTTTGCCAGGCAAGGCAATGACCACTGAGCAGCCTGTGTGGGATCTTCACAGCAACTTACAGAGTTCCCTAGCTTGGAATAAATGTGATATTTGGGCTAATTAACTGTTTCTATATTTCCAGTACACATCTTCCAGGTGAATTAGCATAGCCATCACACTGTATTAAGCTGGCTGTTGGCTTGGTTGGTTCTTTTCCATAGTGTCCAGGACCATGCTCAGTGAGCATGTTAGCCATGTATTTTAATGCTATTGCTGTCTCACTACATCCATGTGAATGTAATGTGTCAGTGTTCATGTGTTTTCAGGAATTAAGATGAGAATCTGACCTTCAATTAGATGTAAGGGTATATTTCTATTTCTGCTACCAGCCCTGCGATCTTTACAACACAATGCTGTGGATAACATAAACATGACCCATCTAGAAGATTTCTGCTACAAGGTTCAGGTACTTAATGAAATCTTGGCCCCTGTTCTCCAGGCATGTAGTTTACCACATTCAATTCCCTGTTGAATGGGGGAATGGGGATGAATATGCTGGCATTAACTGTCATTCAAGAGAAAACATGAAGAATGATGTGTATCTGAAATCATGTTCCTTTGTACAACTGGCATTCTGTTCAGGAAATACCACCTCATTCTGTGTAGAATCCACAGTCCTGAATTATTGTTTTTGTAGGTATCTACAAAAATTCTCTTAAAGAAATGACATTTCATAATAACAGCCAAGTAGTTAGAACACTTAAGTAAAGAGAAACACCAGAAAGGGACCTTAGGAGCTTTCAACTTCTGAATTTTAATTATGACTGAGATATAGGGCCAGTCAACTTACACTTCCTATATAATTATTGCAAAAGGCAAGCTCCTCCAAGGGATTATTCAGAGCAGGAATTTAACTTTGAAAGACAAGTAAATTATATACCTAAACTTAGGAGGATTGAATAACCCTGAGAAACCTCAAATAGCGGATGCAATTGCTTGGTTTGAGGAGTTTCTAGCCAACACTCTGTCAAATGTTTAATGTGAACCCAAGATCCCCTCTAGCCCCTTAAATAAAAAATATTCATCAAGTCATTCACCAAGGTGGAAGAGTACTGGTGGAGTTCATAGAACTATGCAACCTGAGAATACTTTGAAGTCCAAGACCTAGGCTCATAAAGAACAGAAACCGTGACAATGTGGCACAGAAGTATCTATAGTCTATATAGAAGTCTGTAAGTTAGTCATAGCCAAATTAACAATGTCATTGAAGGCAGAGTTCTAGTAGATGGAGAGGTCATCAAGATCTCAGGAACTTGAATCATGAGAGTTACACAGGTTTAGGTCAGTGTTGCGTTTAGAGTTTTGGGACATGATTCTTTTCCTAAACATTCTTGATTAAAGAGTTTAAGCAGCTGTAAATGTTGCTGACTGTTAAGTTTATTTCAAACTATATTTTATTTCAATACTTAGGTAATTAAGACATTTTTTCTGAACTCGAATACACTTTACATATTGTATTACCTATATTCAAACAAAAATCCTGCTTTGTTCTCTTTTTCCTCTATCTTATGTTTTTTTGGCTGGTAAGTTTGAAGTCCTTCCTGCAGGTGATTCATTTTTAGTACTGGTTAATGCACTCAGCTAGGAGTGCCTCTCTACACAGAGGTGATTGAAGTTCAGTTTCCTTGGCAGTGAAAATGTTCCCACCATTAAATTGGTGGGGCCTAGAAAGAGACATTGTAGGAAGCAGAGCTGGTGGCTTGCATTAATTCATTATATTAATTTCAAATCAGTCTGTATGTTTTTTAACACAGTAACTACTAGGAAACTCCTCTATTGGTTCTAGTTTCTAATCTTCCTGAATCCAAAGGTTGCCTGTCTATAAGATAAAAATAATAGTATATTCAAATAATTGTCTTAAAAGCTTTTTCTTTGCAGAGCTAAAATATGGTTGAATGTTCTTGAGATTTTGAGATAACCCTGTATTATGGAACGAGGGATAATAAAGACCCTTCAAGAAATAGTAGGAAACCTAAAACTCTATTGTTTTATGTGCTGCTCTCTTTCAAGCCAGAGTTAATTAACTTTCCACTTTTAATTAAATTTTCCCCCTTTTATTGGTTTTCAAAATTATTCCTTCATGTTACTCTCATTTTATATATACACACAATCTATACATGTGTACAGATGCAAACTCACTTATTTTGCTCTATGATGAAACATAATTTCTGGAACTGTTTTTTTTAATTGCTAGCTTATGTTTCCATGGGATCCCATCCCATTATTTTAATATATATATCTGAAACAGATCAACGGATACTCATTTGTGAGTTTCATTAACATGACATTAATCCCCTTTTCCAGTTCATTAACAAAGATGTTAACTACTGCAATACTTAACATTGATTCCTTTCCATACTATCGTTTGCTTCTTCCCATTCAATACAATGACATTTACTACAAATATTCAGTAACAGACCTTCAAAACACTTCTGTAATCCACATTTTTCATGTGTTGTTTAGAATTCAGTTTAGAATAAGAATATTTTACTTGTTTTGTTCTTTCTTCTGCAGTACTGAAACTTGCCAAACATCAAAGCCTTACACATATTGTATTTGCTGTATCTTACAATATTTGTCCCCCTTAGGTAGGGTCATTTCTACAAAAGATGACTGCATCAGATCAAAGAATCACAGAATGGCTGATGTTGGATGAGACCTGTGGAGGTCCTTGTGTCCAACTGCCCTGCTCAACAAAGGCCACCTAGGGCAGGTTGTCCAAGAACATGTAGAGATAGTTTCTTAGTATCCTCAAGGACAGAGTCTCCACAACTTCTCTGGGCAATCTCTGCCAGTGCACAGTGAGTGCACAGTAAAAAAGTGTTTCACTATGTTCGGGCAAAATCTCTGATGTTTCAATTTATGCCCATTGCTTCTTGTGCTGTCACTGGACACCACTGAAAAAAACCTGGCTCCATCTATACCTAGCCTCAGATATTTAGATACACTGACAAAATCCCTCCTGAGCCTTCTCTAATGTAGGCTGAACAGTTCCAGATCTCTCAGCTTTTCATTGTATGAGAGATGCTCCATTCTCTTCATCATCTGAATGACCCTTCACTGCACTGTAATACATCCATATCTTTCTTGCACTGGTACCCACGTTCTGAACACAGCACTCCAGTTGCAGTCTCACCAGCACTGAATGAAGGGGACGGATAATTTCCCTCCACTTGCTGGCAACACTCCTCCTAACATACCTAAGGATACTGTTAATCTTCGTTGCCAGAAGGATGCAGTGCTAGCTCATGTTCAGCTTGGGAAACACCAGGGACTCCCAGGTCCTTCTCTGCTAAGCTCCTTCCCATACTATCAGCCTCACCTTGTATTAATGCACAGGATAATTTCTCCAGCCTGGTGAGGCCCCTCTGAACAACATTACATCCTTCTGGCTATGTTGGCTGCTCCTCTCAGCAAACTTGCTGAGAGGTTTCCTCATTCCAGCTAGGACAGCACCAATTTTGCAGTAGCCAGAGGGGGCATAGCTAGCATAAGGAGGTTATTTTCTCCCACCTCATACCCTTGATGGGGCTGGGGAAGAGTAAGGGGAAGGGGTCTCTTCTGGTTCAGGGCAGAGTGTTGGAGGGAGTGGTTGGTTATTGTCAGGCTCTTCAGTGATCCTTTGCATGTGAATCATTCACCCCTCTCTTTTCTATCCTTTTGTTATTAGTATTTCAACTGTTACTTGTTTTCTCATTCCATTGCCAATTTAAATAAATTGTTCTTATCTCAACCTGTGATCTTAACTTTTTGTGCCTCCAATTCTCCTCTCCAGCTTTCTGAACAGGAAGAAGAGGTGGTGGTGTGGGGATAGGGTTTGTGGTTGGAATGTTTTCAGAGGAAATACTAAATTGGAGAATACAATTTCTAAATCATGACAAGCGTACACTCTACTCCCTAGTCCATATTATTAATAATGTTGATGAACAATGCTGGTACCAGTATTGTCCTCTGGGGTACAACACAAGTTGCTGGCCTCCAAGTAGACTTTGCACCACTGTTCACTGCCCTCTGAACCCAGTCACCCAGCCGTTTTCCAATATACCTCACTGACTGCTCATCCAACTTCAAACTCTCTTGTCCTCTTGATGACTATGTGCCATGGGTTAGCTTCACCTTTAAGACCGAGTAAAAAAAGGGAAAGTTGAAGCTACTGGTGACTGATGGGAGTTTTTCTTCCTGACCAATTATCAGTCATTTTCAAGAATTGACAGCAGATCTGACCATTAAAAAGTGAATTCAACTTGTAAACACCCCCTTAAGAAGTACACTCAGAGCTCTCTCGTTCTCTTTCTCTTTTGTTTCCGGCTCTGGAGAGGTAACAAGCTCTGTCTTGGCTTTCTCCCTCCCCCCCCAGGCCCGGGACAAGGCCGCAGGGAGGGGGGGGGGGGAAGGAGAGAAAAGCAGAGTTTAGCAGTTTAGTTTAGTTTTCAAGGTCTGCTGCTAGACTGAAACTTGACACTATGAACTTTTGTAGCTTTCTTCGTTTAATTCCTTTACTACCTAGATAAACAACAGATCACTCCTTTTTCTTAGAACAGACAGAGAAAGAGAGACAATTAACATGTAGGACATCATAAAACTACCAAAAACAGTGAAGAAAAGAGTTAAGTTTAAATAAGAAAGAGAGAAAAAAGAAGATGCTTGTTGCTGAAAAGTCTTTCTGTTACAGCTATGGAGATGGACAGTAGTTTAAAGACTCCTTTAATTCATGGCTAGAGTATGGGAGGAATAAAGTATTCAAAGTGTGGACTTTAAAGAAAAGAAGGGTGGTTGTAATACTGTGAGTTGCTGGAACTTGCGAGTGAAGTGAAGATTTTAAAGCCTTAAAGGAGCCAAAGAGATGGCTGTTTTACAGGAAGGCTCACAGAAACAACTGAAAAAGATTTCTACCTTTGAATCACTTATCCTTAAAAATAACATCCCTAGATTCAATTTGACCCATTCACACCTCAGAATAGTGTGAGATGGGAGGAGTGGACTCTAGAAACTCCATAGATTGCCAGGAAGAGACTTCTGTTTCTCTACAAGGACTGATGAAAAGACTCTAACAATTGAGACTGTTTTTGACCACCAAGATTGTAAAACTATTTTTTTGTCTCTATGTTGTTATGTGTACAAAGAAATAATCGAGTAATAAGAAGTAAAAGGGTTTTCTGAAAGTTTATTTCGGTATTCTTATTCTAATAGTTTGTTAATAAACTGTCTATATTCCTTTTAACTTTTAAGCCTGTTTTGCTCTTATTTTAATCCATATCTCACAACAAAAATAAGTAATTTTTGTTAGTAATTTAAAACCACAACAGTATGATACAGAAGACAGTTTCAAAAGCCTTTCTGAAGTCTTAGAACTTTTCATTTCTCCCCCCTCATCTACCAAGATATTACATCAAAGAAATTTATCACATTGAAGAAGTACTTCTCCTTTGTGAACCAGTGGGTAAAATTAAAACCAGCCCCTTCACATAGTATTGGCTGGAAGACTGAAGCTGAAGCCAGGTAAATTTGAAATTAAAGCATGTGTGTAAACAGTGGTGGGTGATCAGTAACTGCAACAGTACCAAGCATGCAAGGTCCACATTCTAGCATGTCAGTACCTGAGGGTAGTGGATGCCTATCTGCAAAATATGTGTGTGGCATCCAGAAGTAAATGAGTGACATGGAAGACAGATAATACACTTTGGTTGAAACAAGGTGCTCTGGTCCTTTCTTCTAAAGACTTGAGAATGAGTAAAAATATCTGTTAGAAGAACTCAAATTACTGCATTAGCAGTTTTGACTAAACGATCTCAGAGTCATTTGAAAGAGCAATTTATTAATGTTCAGTAACTAGAGTTTCAGAAGAATGTCAATCTGCTCCTGAAAAGATGCAAGGAATTATTCTTTATTAAAAAGACAGTCCACTTCTAAATGCAATCTCATGTCCGTAATTGTGTCATGCTATACCAACAGTGTCTCTCTTTTCATACAGATGTCTGGACATCTGCTAATGCTCATTGCTTGGATGACAGCTTATTCCATATGTGTCCTGTCTCAAAGAAATTGCACTGCCTGAAACTGGCATTTCTTCAGCTTTCTATGTTTCAGATATTGTGCGTGATCTTATTCTGAACCTAAATACCCCACTCCTTGCTTCTAACCGGTGAGCTGTTTGAAATTCAAAAGACCAGATGTGCTCTAACTTGTCAGTTTTAATGTTTTGATACCATTTCCCCCTGCATTTTCCCTCTTGCACCTGTTTCAGCTATAGGACACTGCAGATAGAGGTATCTCTCTGACAGCCCTTCCCTTCTGTCTACACTGCTTTTCTCTCTTGCCCTCCCTCATTCCTGGTTTATTCCCTGTCTTCCCAGCTGTCATTACTTGTGGCCTCTGTGTACTAGGCCTCCCCCCATTATATTTTTGGTGTACACTCTCTTTTGAAAGGGGGGACGAGATGCTGGCAAGGTGTATTGTCGTGGTTTTGAACTAGTAATTAACAAAAAAAAGGGAAAAAAGAATTATTTATTTCTTGCTGTGAGATATGGATTAAAATAAGAGCAAACCAGGCATAAAACTTAAAAGGAGTAAAGAAAGTTTATTGACAAACTACAAGAATAAGAACACCAGAATAAACTTTTAGAAAAACCTTTTCATTTCTCATTCCTACCATTTTTTTGTTCACATGACAACAGAGACAAAAACTTTATAATTTTGATGGTTTAAATAATTTCAATTCTTTCTACAGTCTTTCTATCAGTTTCTGTAAAGAAACAGAAGCTCCTTTCTGTTAATTTATGGAGTTTTTCACAAGAAAACTATTTTTGTTATAGTTTCTCGTTTTTCTGATATCAGCTGCTCAGAGCTGCTGTTATCAAAGCTCACTCCTCTTATTCCACGTGTTATAGGTCATTAGTTTGGGGATAGCATTTTAAGGATAAATTATTCAAAGGCAAAAAGTATTCTTCGTCTGTTTTTGTGAGCTTCACTAGAAAATAGTTTTCTCATTGCTTCTCAAGGCTTCAAATCTCCCAGCACTTCACTATACTATAATTACTCTACTTTTTCTCAAATTTACACTTTGAACACTCTATTCCTCCCCATACTCTATCATGAATTAAAGGAGTTCTTTTCAGGACTTTATTGTCCATCCCCATAGTTTTAACAGAAAGATATTTCAGCTTGATTAAAGCATCTTCTTAATTCTCTACCTTTCTTGAAGTTTCCTTTCTTTCTTGCCACTAGTAGTTTATAAAGTCTCTTTTCATGTTGATCACTCTCTTTTTCTCTTTCTGGATAAAAAGATTAATCTGCAAGTCTCATCTGGATAACAAAGAGTTAAAATCTTGCCCAAGCTTTTGTAGATGGTTCGGTGATCTCTGCTGAACAGGAGCTGGAGCCGTCTGCGATGGAAAGTTCTTCATAGCTGCTCTGGAGAGCGTGGTCACCGTCTCTGCTTGCAGCAAGCTCAGAGCTTCTCTCTTTCTTCATTCAGCAGTTTTCTAGTGAATGTAGTTACAGCAAAACCTGCAGCCGAGCCAGAGATCGGGCCGGGCCGGGCAAGCCCCCCGCAGGCCCTATCTCTCGGCCAGGGACGCGGCAGGCCCGGCCCGGCCCCTGCCCGGCCGCATGGCCTGGGCAGGGAACCGGAGGCCAGCCGGAGCTCCGCCACCCTTCACAGTCAGGAAACAAAAAGAGCCCCACAGACTTCTGGTTGTACACTTTAAGGTGGGGTTCACAAGTTGATCTCACTTTTCAATGGCTAAAACTGCTGTCAGTTCTCAGCAATGACAGATAATTGGTCATGAGAAAGACTGCAGGCAGTCCCCAGCAACTCCAACTTTCCTTAAAGGTAAAGTAACTCCATGACATGTATGTTTCAGAGCAGAGCAGCTGTGAGGTTGAAAATCCTCCTGTCACCTGCAGAGCACCAGATGGTGCCTCAGGAGGAGCTTCTTGGACAGGACAACAAGAGGACCTGATCCTCTTTCCACTTGCACTTGTCTTTTGCCCAGGTGTCGTGATAGCTATAAATGAATGAACAGCTGTGGCCAAGAGGGAAAAGGATCCAGGAGGGGCAGCCCTCAGCTTGACTGGGGCAGTCTGAAAACAGCAGTGTGTCTCCTGGTTACACCACTGCTCTTGTGCACAGCTTTCTCTGGTGGCTGTGTTTTCAAACAGGGCAGGCCAGGAGCTGATAAACCCCTGCTCTCCCCTTCACTCCCCCTCAACAAGCCAAACAAACTTGCCTACTGAATTTAGTTATAAGCCAACCATTTTATAGAGGGATCTGTGTTTGTTTATGCAGTGACAACAAAGATGTAAAGTGAGCCACTGTTCTAAAAAGGCTTCCATGAAAGTCTCTCGGCATTGTTGATGCCCTGGAGACATTTCTGGTACTAACATGACTCCACCTCTCTGAGTAATTCTTTCCTTAAAAATATTACCAAGTGTTAATTTAAAAATAAATGAGATGTAGTTCTTTGACCTGATTGTAGTTCTGCACTAGAATTGAGTTTGCCAAGTGATTTTGAATTTTAAAGGAAAAAAAAAGTGTATATATCCTCTTGTGTTTTAAAAGCACATTGTAATTTTATATATTATGTATCGTGCCCCAAAAATGGCTTGAAAAGACAAAAAGAAAGAAAAGGACAGGTATATGCCAATTAATACTTTTCACTGGATATTAATTTGTGGACATTAACCCCTTTTAATTGACCTTTAGACATGCGATTAGACAGACAGTGAGCTCTGCTGACCAGCACATATATAATTAGCAAATAGCAAGGTGAGGTAGAACTGGTTTAATCTCATTTCATCCCTGAGACTTTATCACCATTTGGCCTAGTTCCCTTTATCCAGAGATAACAGCTTTATTTGGCAGTGAATTAAAGACCCAAGTAGCTTTGCATTGTAATATAGGTCAAACAAAACCAGCACATTTGGTGTTGGGTTGTTTGACAAGCAAAATGCCTAGAGATTGTTGAGGCTGGGAATAAAACTGTTACAAAGGTCTGTAGAAGATTTTCAGTCTTTAAATAGTGCAAAAAAGTGTCAAGGATTTTTAGCTGGAGGCATTCAGCAGGTCCAGTGGCAGTTCATTGTGTCATTGAGCTAGAAATCAGAATTTAAATTCCAAGCCTTCTGGCAAGGACTTGGAGCAATGTGAAGACTGGGAAGATTTGGCCTCTGCCCAGGAGATTTCCCCTTGTGTTAGTTTTAAATAAAGTCTTCTATTTGATTCAGGAGTAAAAATCTGCATATCTGCATGAGAGGGAAAGTCAGCCTTGGTTCAACTCCTTCAGTTTCCACATGAGTAGTAGCACTGGCAAAACTCATGTGAAGACAGAGAAAGATTATATCAGAGATCATGTCTCTGTTGATATTTTCAACTAAAACAGCCTGTTTTCCCACCTACAAAATAATCTAAGCATTAGGTTATTAGATCCTTACTGGTCATCCTGATTTGCCACTCAGCATATTCAGTAAACAGCCCAGAATTGATTGAAGAGTTTCTGTGATTTTAAAGGTCTCTACCTGTGGACTATAACAGAATTAACTCATCTGATGCCACACTAGGTTATTTCAGCATATGTTCGATCACATGAAACTAAAAATATCCCAATGACTCATAAAGCACTTTGCAGGTTTTATTAGAATTTTTTTGCTATATCATTTCTTTAAAAGCGAATGGGTGCAGGAATAATTCATGAGCAGCAGATAAGGTACAGTGCTACAACTCCCACTCATACAAGCTATTTCAGCTTCTATTGCACCAGTGACTGTCTGTACTTAGTAATCTGTCCCAGACAAGTGTGTTGCAAGTTTTGTTCAGGTTTTCTAAATATGATACTGTTTACAAACTGATCTGCAGAAGTGTGACAAAGAATTAGGGAAGGAGGAACTGTAGGTAAAGTAGATGTGAAGGACTTTTCCTTTTAATTTAATTATTAGCATAAATAAAATTACATTTCTTTCTGGTGTGGGGATAGAGAAAGGGAAATAATGGTATATCTTTGATCTGTTGCTGGGACAATCTCATTATTGAGGCTTATACCAAAGATTATTAAGAAGAACCATCTCTTACCCAATGGGAAAGCACCCTGTTCCTCTCTGCAGAAAACTTATTGGAAAGAAATCTTCAGCTTGATAAGCAATGGATTGATCACTGACCCAGAGCTTTTCTAGGGAGATTGGACCTAGGACATATGGTTCTTTGGAGATTAGTTCTTTACTTACTGTTATCCAGAAAACTACCTTGTGGCCTTAGCTGGAGGGGCTGCAGTGGCCCCTTCACAGTTTTGAAGGTTGTCTGAAACTCAATGCCTCATGTGTGCATACGGACACTAAGCATAAACATGGGGTTAAATTGGTGATTCTGGGCTCATGTGGGAAAACACTCTCCACGTATCCATGTGCTCTAAAGAAAGCAGTATCAGCTCCCTAAATTTTATTTGGACAGCTAAATACTCAAAGCTCTGCTGCGTCTGCACAAGCACAATTGATTATATGGATGGAGATAGAGTGTGGCAGGAGGTGATCTCTAACTCCATGGAAAAGCGGTGTAATGGAGTAGACAATGTTCCTCAATCATGCCATGTGCTGTCTGGAGGCGGCTCGTGGCTGCATTCAAACTCCTTCAGACTAATTTAAGCAAAAAAACAAGGAGAAGGACTTAAAGCTGCCTTCATGCATCTATGCATGTTTTTAATATAGAACCAGGCTACAGAAACTGACAGAATAAGAACAACAGAAACAAATTTAGGATGGAACTTTAATTCACAATCACGCTATTGAGCTGCTAATTCAGAAAAAAATAGATGTGTAATGCACCCTAGTCAGACAGGAGTAGTAATGCCATTTTTGGAATTCAAGGAAGCTTATTTTGATTTATTTTCCTGTTTCAAGAAATGATAATATTTAATCTTGCCAAGTCTGATATATTAGTGACCTCTGATATTGTAGTGAAATTTTTGCTCCTTAAGACATTAATCAAACATTTTTTTTTAATATACAAAGATATTTTAAATTATTCTGTCAGGAATCCAAATGTACCATAATGCCAATAAAGAATGTCTTCTTTGAGATTTTACTTCTACTATTGTTTCTGTGAATTGGGGAGTGAATGAATGTGCATAAGAAGCTTAGTGCCTATTAGCTGCTAGGAAGATATTAATGATTTTGTCACTAGATTTCAGAATTATGCTCTTCAATCTGAATAAGGAGATAGATTTAGATAGAGTGTTTTGATACCACACAGATAATCCAAGGGATTTAGGGAGCTTCTTACATTACCCTGTGCAAATGCAGTATAAATACCACTCATCAAACAGCACAAGTTTAGAAGGATGACACATGCACATGGTAGTAATTACATCTTAATGTGATTCTTTTTCCACAAAGTAGCACATTTCTGGTTTATATGAAAATGTCATGTAGATAAACTTTAGATTTTGAAATCCTCAGTGACCAAAGAGAATCAAAGAAAACCATGTCAGATTTGCCGTAAAGTGTAATGCATCCGATAATCTGAATTTCTACATATTTTCTCTTGGAACCTATCAGATAATGAAGGGAACTTCTACAATAACACAAACAAAAGTAAAATTTGAAATATGGTGTTAGGAGGAAATCTCAACATAACAAGATTAATTACATAAAAATATAGTCAGCATGAAAAGGAAGACTTGACCCTTCCAAATATATCTCCAATTTTTAAGTTAAAATCATTTTGGACATCTTTTATCTCTCCTTTTTGCTGCCATTCAGGTAAAAAATTACATTCCTGTGAATGATTCCAAGAAAATAATTTTAGGCCTACAGATTTTAGTCATAGAACAAAATATATTTTGTGACATAAGAACTTCCTAAATTTAAGACAGGGTTCACATTCCAGACTAAGACACAGGGCTAATCCATACATATCTTTTTGGTGCTCAGCTACCAAATCTTCAGTTGGGCTCTGGAAGATATTTTTGGGTTGTTTTTTTTCAAAACTGTATGCAAAATAATATTTACAATATTTCTTTAGTTCTGTAATACCTTAAATTTTCCCTAAACACCAGGGCTTCACAGATAGCCAAACTGTGCCCACACTGCTCATATATTTTGGCTGCAGGATGTCACTATGGGATTTCTAGACTTCTACACATATTTCTGCAGATAGCTGAATTTAAATCTTGTCAGAGAGTTCAAAATAGAACTAAAAATAAAATTTTGGTTTATTTTGTCTTCTAAGTAATCTTAGAAAAACATCATGAAACAAAGAGAAGCTGGCAGTTTTCAATTCAGAGTCCCAGAGGAAGGAAAATTATTTTAGGTGTATAAGTATGTGAAATCTAGGGCATACTGTCATTGCTGAGTGACTCTCCCTACAAGCATTAATTTGACTCAGAACTGTGAGTGATGCTGTTGTTCATGCCATTCATATGTCTTTCCAGAAAAAAAAAAATTAAAAGGAAAAAAAAAATAAAGAATTTAAAAGGTTAAAGAATAATATGGTGCATAAAAAAAGCTCTCATCTTTGTAGAATAGAAAATAATTGTTGACCTAAGAAACCAATATTGCTCATTTTTCCAGGTAAACCTCTACCATTTGCCATCCCTTTGATTATAAAGTTCACTGATTCCAACACCACTGTTGGTTGTGCTTCACTCTGCAATATGTCACATCATTTGAAGATGTTCAGCATAGATAATTAGCAGGTGACCTTTAAAGTTATCTCTAAAACTGTTCTAATTTATTTTAATAGAAAAAATGTAATAGTGCAGTTGTAAGTCATCCATGCATCAAACCCAGTCATCTAAAGTAAATTCCAGTTCACCTTTAAGTATCAAAAGATTTAAGCCTATTTACAACTTGGATTTACTAATATTTAGAGAAAAAATATAGTTTAGCAGATCCTGTCTGAAGTTAAAAATCACACAATGCAATGTTTACCTTCTAAATGTCATATTGAAGGAAGCTTCTCTGCCAGATGAGAGCTCAGTATAATGGTTAAACCCATTTTCTTAAGAATCCTTGAGAACCAAGATAGAAAATGTGGTTCAGCAGATTCATTCTCATGTTTAAAGCACACATTTTCGTAAATGGGTGTTTGCCTTCCCTTTAACCACAACTTTTGACATGAGTAAATGTCCTGAAGAATTATTTATTTGGATTGTACTGCACATGTTTTGTTCATTATTTAAGATCCACAACATCATGAGGAAAATAAATTTGCAATGAATATCTGTTTTTCAGTAGGTATTTGATTTTATATATTTTTCACTTCAGCAAATTGTACTAACATATTGTATAAAAGTAATGTAATAACCAGTATTTTCTCTTAAAAATAAAAATTAAAGAAACAGCATTGCATTAACCTGTTCTTCCTCTTTTCCTTTCATACTTATTGAAATAGTCATCATGCAAATACAAATACTCAAAAAAATGAACTGTTTTTTATAAACCTTAAACAGCTTAGCAAACAGTTATATTTATTATGGCTACATCTTAATTATTAAAGACCCAAAGCGAAAAGCTTAGGCTGAAAGACAATTTTTCATGTAAGACAGTTTATGTACTTTAAAACTAGGGAAGATACTGGGTGTTCTAAATCAGCACAGTGCTTGCTAATAAGGTTGTTTTTATAAAGATGGGTTCTGTGCAAGAGTAGAACAAAGAAAATTAAATTGTCTGTGGCCCTTCTAATGCCACCTGGGTCTATCTTCTGCTTTTTTTGCGCTTACCTGGATCTCAGATAAGAAGATGAAGCAGTTCTGTATAGCTGTGATGCAAAAATATAGAGAACTGCTCTAATCTGTTCTGACTGCTACTGAAGACATTATACTTGTGTTATTTGGCCAAAATCAGCAAGATCATACATTACTGGGAGGGCATCTCTGTTGGGGTTTGATTCATTCAACCTTCTTCATTCTGAAGGACAAATTAGAAAGATATAATTGAAATATTGTCTGTGTATGATGTGAAGTACTTGCTCCAAAAACACTGGAAGTCCTGAGAGTTTGTGGAAAATATGAGTATATATTAGTTTACAAGAACAGCCATAACTGTCTGAGATTTCTTGCAAAATGTAGACAATTAAGGTAGCTCTTTCTAGATGATGATGATGATGATGTTTATCTGTGTTATCTTGGCCTCTGTGATGTACAATAGATAGAACCACTTATCACCATAATTTTTTATCAAGTTATCATCCTACCCTATCCATCTCTTTGATCGGAAACATCTAGGAAAACAAATTTCCTGGCCCTACTAACAGCCAATAAAGTCCTAGTTGGACGTAATAGCTAAACACTAGCAAGGTTTCTGCTGAATTGTCTTCAACAGCTGTGCTTACTTTAAACACTGGGCTTTATTAAATACTTAAGAAAAAGCATGTGCTGTATGTAGCTACTGCTTTGCTGTCTTAGCCGGATGGCTTGATGTAATATAAGCTTGAGCAAAATAAGTAAAATTGTTTCAACACAGTACTTTAAGATTTAGGTAAAATATATTCAAATGTTTCATACTTAGACCAATCCTCCCACTATGCCAGTGATGTCACCTTTAATTTCCTTTCAGAGAACCAACATTTCTGGTTCAGAAAGTGCCAAAGACATTCCAGTCCTAAGCAAGTTCTAAAATAAATGAGACCAATCTAAGCAGTAAGAATAATACCTGTAAAAACAAATGAGAAGGATTTTAATGAAAACCTCTGCATACATTTCAGCATCTAAGAGCCTTCCTAGGAATTAAATTTACAAAACAAATTCCCTATACTCAGTTTTCAAAAGAGTTAATTATCAACTAGGAGACCAATGTCTCACCACATGCAAAATGCTAGGAAAGTTAGAAAACAACATTTATGTTTTAGATTAAATATCATAACTCATTATAATATGGCTATATTCTGTGGAAGCAACAATTTGCAGTGCTCTTTTTCAGCTGTATAAATATCAGCTACATTTTGCAGTTTTGGTCTCTTTCTGCTTAACAAAAAAAACAAATTTTATTAGAACAATTCAGAAATATATTTGTATTTTACTCCATGCTGTATATTTTGAACTTAAGACCTCAAGAACCTGAATTCCAACCCAAACCTGCATGGCTGTTTAGCATAAGGTCGTGTATCTATAAGGAAGTCTAATAATGGATACTGAATAAAAACTTTGAGTCTATTCCTTTTATATTTCAGACAGCAATGGTTTAAAAGCTTCTTATGCTATTGATTGCCTGCAGGCCATCATCCTTAGCTGACACCAGTGGACCTCTTACCATGCATTTGTTTATTTTTTTTTCTGAATCCTCCTGTATTTTTCACCTTATCACCTTATTTTATACTTCATCCTGTGGCAAGAAAATGAATTGGATTGAGAGAATTGTTTTGATTGAGTTAAAATTTTCAGCATCATGGTATTTTTGATGCACTTAATACTGAACGGGAAATGATGAATACTTGTTTCCTATTCATTCTTTCACTTTATAGTCTCAGTCATCTTTTCACTAAGTAGAAAAGCTCCAGTTTGACTTCCATTCACAGGAAAGCATCTCAACATCTCATTTCAAAAAGAAGTTGGTTATTTTTAGTTAAGCAAATTGCTTGTCAAAATAATTTCAGCCTGACTTCCTAGCAGTTTGCGTTTAACTTGTTTCTTCTTCATCCATTTATTTTTAAATGCTGACACAATTTACAATTTCTAAACAGTGTTCTTTTTGGTATCATCTGCATCGTCAATAAACCAAATATTTGTGTTTGTTTCTTTACATTTTGGTAAAAATAATGTTTTTTGTTTGGGTTTTTTTCAGTCAGGGATATGCATGAACACTGAACAACTGATGTGTTAATTGTAAGCAACCTAAGTTTCAGCTGCTACTTAGAATGGCTTTGTAATTAGCATTCTCATTTTAATCTTATTGCCTTATTTGAAGATAGACAATGCAATGTGCATTTTTATGTCTCCTCTCATCCAACCAATACGATGAAATTTACGCCTTACACTCGCTATGACAAAAAGATTCTTTAACAGCTACATATAGAACTGCACTGCTTAAAATTACTTCTGTTCTTACATATCTTTTAACTCTTTTCTCCTAGTAACTAATTTTTGTTTTATAAAAACAGTCTGTGCACTATGCCTCCACATTTTTTTATCTTATTTACTTGGGTAAATGACCAACGTAAAAAAACAAGTTTACTTCTGCTATTCCTTTACAGCTTCACTAACTCCCCTTGACATTCTGAAATCATAACTGCTTTATGAATCAAATTCCTGGCTTTTTAAATCTCTGAACACTTCCCATTTGGGCATGGAAGTTCAATTGATCTAAATGAGACGGTACAATTTGACAGTATAAATTTATTTATTTAAATTAAACAATCCTTTTTTAAGTCAATATTGTTCACTAGAATGATATAAAAAAAGAGAAGTATGTTCATGTCAGCTGACCTACAAAGTATATGGAACTTACCCTGTCAGAGCAAGCCCAGCCTGAATCACAGCATGCACAGTTGCCTTGAGGGTCATCTTTCTGATGTATCTCCAGACAGAACTGCCATCTGGCACTTAAGGAACCTGGAAAGAGTAGGTCTAATGCCATGCTTTTCTCAATGAAATTCCCATGGGAGATGGTTCAAAAGCCATGGAAAGCAGAAGTAGCTTTTCAGCCATGATGTCCGGGAGAAGACACATATTGTCATGTCTCTAAAACACCAACCACAATACACTGAGTATCCATATGCTATAACAGAGGTTTTCACTCTTTGCTCCTGTCTTTATTTAATAAATTGCAAAATAATATAATTAGGCTATGAAAGGATCAAGCGTACACTTTGAATATTTCACACAGTTCTTTGGATTACCTTTATATACAGGGGGTCCAAAGCTGTTCTCACTGTGCATATGGAAAAGTAAACCTCATTCTGTCTTACAATTTATATCAAAATTTTACAGAATGCACAAGAGTATTCTGTGTTCAAAGGTTGTTTTATGGGGGAAAGAAAGAGGAATTGTCTGGTGGTCAAGAGAAACAGAAATTAAAGGAAAAATTAATTTTTCCTTTGAAATTTTTCAGACACATGGAGTAGTTCCTAGCATTCGTATTCTAGCCAATAACATGTTGCAGCAAAATATTTTAAGCAAATGAAGGTAAAGAAATCTGCTTTCTGAGTGTTGTTTATTATTATTATTATTATTATTGTTGTTGTTATTTTTATTTGGAATTCATCAATTACTGTCTCATGAGTTTCTGCATCAGTCTTGGACAAGCTAAAGCATATGAGTCATAGTGCACACTTGATTTTCAAACTCATTTTTTGAATTGTTTGTATAGTTTCTGTTCCTAATTGACTATGTCTTGTTCATACTTTTGAAAAGCAGCAGCTGCCCAGTGTTGCAAAGGCCTAATTTCGAAGCAGAGGCACACAGGCTGAGCACAGGAATGCTGCTGTGGCTGCTTGGTGCTTCAGCCAGAATTCTATTAACTGACAGCTGACGTGACTAGGAGTCTGCCCCACATAAAAGGGGTCTTCTCATATTTCTTAAAGAAGATAATTTAGTGTGTATGTGCACATGTCTTTAATGATTCTCTTCCGAAAAGAGAGAACTTACGTTGGGTCAGACAGTGTGCAGACTGCACAAATGTATTATTCATGAGTAGTGCTCAGAATGGCTTTTGGGAAACGTATAGGCAAACAGGTTCCAGGCCCTTAGGAGCTTATATGTCTAATAGAAGACCTGACAAAACCAGTGGGAGCTGAAAACAATAGATGGAGAAAAGAAAAAACAGACAAATGTAGCTCTCAAGATCAAAGGTAAATTAGATAGTTTATCATATGGGTCCTTCCAAAATATTCCTGCACTCTGCTAAGCAATCCGTTCCAAGCCAGTGGCATTTCTTCCTTTTGCCAAAACTCTTGGAAATACTTTCACAAACATCTCAGGTTTTCAGAAGAATGCACAAAGAGACTCCTCCCATGAATGTCTTTCCCCACTCCCCACCCCACTCTGGACTTCACATCCCATGAAGATAAATTCTCTGTGCCTCTTGAGTTATACTAAGGGCTGTATTCCATTAGTTGAAATAAGAATGTCACTCTGAAGAACGTTCATTCCTGGTCTCAGTGAATTTGGATGTTCAAGGCCACATCAGATAGGACTTTGAGCCACCTGGTCTAGTTGAAGGTATCACTGCTTGTGGCAGGAGGGTTGGACCAGATGATCTTTAAAATCTCTTTCAGCCCAAGCCATTCTATTACTAGACATATGTCAAAAGATTACATTACTTTCATTGCAGATTAATGAGGTTATGTCACTTAATTTCTATGATAAAGGTTCAGGAAGGATGAACCTTCAAAGCCCTAATTTTCTACTTAATACTAATAATACTTTTAATCATAACTTAAACTGATCCTGGCCGTTTCAATGGTAAAATTGTATAGATTATTGGTAAACTTTTAAAATGTGTAGGCATGGTTTAGATGCAGAAGAATGCAAAATACTGTTTTCATGATAAATGTTTCATATTTTATGGAAAATTACAAAGCTATGTCTAATATTAACCCTAGTGATGTGTTTTCAAATATTAGTGACCACTCAGAAGGTTTAAAAGATCATCAAAGCCCTATTAAGAATTTTGCAATAAAAATGCAGTCTTCCTAAACTCCCTAAACCATCTGAAAATCAAGGACACTTCCCCAGTAATTTATCCACAGCTTCAAGAACAGGCTTCAAGATACTCTAGAATTCCATTACTGATTTCTGTTTAAGGTAATTAAATAAAAGCAACATCCAAAAACTGTTCTTCATATTACCTTCACTTTTGGTGCAACACAAATTACTTATATTTTTTTAAATTTAGGCCTCAATAAGCCTTCTGTAGACATCCCTCATATAAAATTGCTCTAAGCACAGCTGTCTCTGCTGTTTTCTGGGAAATACTGCAATAGAGAAAATGGCTATTGGTTTTGTGCTGACAAATTATTGATCACACGTCTTATGAATCACTTGACACTATGGATTTTTGCTGACACAATTAAAGGAACAGCCTCAAGCCCTCTGTGTCCTGTGTATACTGACAACACTCTCACACTCAAATTTATGTGCATGCCACTAATGACCACAAAGAGAAAACAAAATTTTGAAAAGACAATTTTGAAGCAGGTGGTTTAAACAAAGGAAATTAGTAAATAATTTTAAAATGCTTACAAATATGCAAATGTATAACTAGCCATTCAAAAAGAGAGAATGAGTGTCCAGAATGTGAACAGTATTTTTAAACAGATAACTTAAGACAACTGAAAAATAAAGCAGTGGTACTAATGTATAGAGACTTTATTTATTTTATCAGGAACATTCTAATTTTCAAAATCTTTTTCCTGGATATGGGTATGAATATAAATAGTTGGATATGGATAGAAATAATGTGCAGCTCTTTCGGCCTTAAAGAATTGGGCAGGTAGGCTGCTAAGCCCTCTCTCCTAAGGCTCAGGTCAGAAAAAACACAGAACCTTTTGCTTCTTTGCTTTTGTCCTCCTGTAAACCCTTGATTGCCAAACAGTACAGAAACAAAGTCACTGGCTGCCCCACAGATTCCTCCACACCTGAGGTCCTCAAGGTAAGGACACTGATATTCTGACTACAGTGTGTGCAGGGTTAGGAGGGAGACTTCCTCCACATTCTCCTCCATCTTGTCATTCAAACAACAGCTCTTAAAATTTATCTTGTAATTCATTCTATGGAACAACACCATGTGTCGAACTGTTGTATTGCTTAAATTATGACCTTGAGCCTTCCTTTTATGAAGCCACATTTTCAGTTGTTTATAACCTTGCCCAATTCTAACTGTTTATGCTGAACATTTCAGAGATGGGAAATTTTACCAAAACTATTCCAGTTATTTCTCACATCAGTCAAGAAAAAAGGTGTTGCCTGTTTCTTCTAGGCAGTAAAGAAATATCTGAGGCTTAATTCAGGAGAGGCAGCTGTGGAATTCAGGTCTACATTCAGGTCCATGCAAGAAGACAATGTGAGATATTTTTTTGTTCCTATCCTATTGACTGATTGCTGAAGACCTATCAAAACCTCTTTATTTGCAGAGAAAGAAACAATGACCTCACATGTGGGAGACAGTCACTTTACACTTTTGACATCTCTTCAAGATGTACTAAAAAGTACTCAACTTTGCATCTCTTGAAAATCTCACTTCATACAACGTCAGTAGCTTCCTTCTACTAACTCTCAGAACAGTCTACCTGCATGAAACTGCGTGAAGGACAAAAATGAATATAGCAACCAATCTGTAGGAAACTGTTTGTGCTTCTCCTGAGATTTCATTTCCTCTCTCCCTTTGGTGTTTTGCCCTCCTGATCTAGAGAATCACCATAAAAAATGTTAGACACAAATTAATAAGGACCAGATATGATCAAAAGAAAAGGATGGATATTCAGGTAGGGTTTTGGAGACTGGTGGAGAAAGGATGATGCAGTTAAATCATCTGTGCAGAAACCTGAGTGATTGGAACAGAGCAAGAAAAATATTTGGAAGGTTCAGAAGATATCAGAAGGGAAATGGGGTCATGTGCAGAAGATGAAGTCAGAACCAAAACAAAAAAGAAAAGGTCAGGAACAGAAGGGACTGAAAACCTCAGGGAATAAGGAAATTTTAGCAATGTAATTTTATATTATAGAATATAGAAATTATAGAATATAGAAATTATAGTTCTTTAGCATCTGTAGAAGTTTGATATCCTCCTCCAGCAAGTCATCTAATTAACAGAGTGGGGAGGGAGTACACAGCAAAGACTTGAAAGTATTCTAGAAAGTAATTTGTGGAGCTGGAGGGAAACAAAATTAAGATCACCAAGAATTTTACTTGGTTATATGAACATATTTTTTATAACTCAAGCTTAAAAAACCATCTTCTATTTTCTGCAAGACTTTTTGCCTAATTTAGTCTTCTGGGGTTTTGCATTTCTTCACCGTGGTATGTTAATTTTATTTTTTGGGAAAGTAGATAGTATAACTTATTCTTTTTTTCTTTCAACCATGTCCACTCCCTCCTTTGAAAAGTTCCTTGTACTAACTCCTTATAACAAGATTTCAGATGGTTCAAATTGGCTAGGGCTCTTTAATATGGGTATGTTTAAAGCTTTATGTAAACCTACACTGTTTCCTAGAAACTTGGACACAATTGTTGAAATATGTTGAATATTGAGAGTTATTTTATGGTGAAATTTTATTCTCTCATGATGCTATTTAATTAGTAACAGGCTTTAAAAGAAATTACATGATATCACATGTACAAAATGACAAGCCCTGAGTAGAAATAGCTGTGTAGGAGGTTCTCTTTTAAATGTGAGTGTACTAGTCTTACCTTACCAAAACTACAGAGTACTGAATAAATTTTTGTTATGTTATGCAACATTCTTTCAAACTATAGACATTTGAGAATCAGTTTTCATACACAACTCTTAAAAAAAAATATTCATAACATCATCCTGCAAAGAGAAACTCTGTTAAAATTATTTAAAATCCATGTGCTATGTAAGGAAATTTACCTGGAGGCATTCATATACAAAAGTGGTGTTAAGGTGCACATATCCTTCACATACTGGAAGCTTTAAGAAGGTCCAAAGCTATCTATCAATTCTAACTTTGCAGCCCTATTTTAATGCTACTTCCTTTAACTTTTGCTCTGATTCCCAGGACTTTCAGAAAGTGAATAGACTACCTATGTGTAAGAGATTTTAGATAAGGCTGCAACTGCCTTCATTCTTTGCATTTTTTGGTCTGCATTTCCTGCTAATGTGATTTGAATAAGCCAATTACATTGAAATTCGGTCCATGGTCATGCAAATAAGTTAATGAGTGTGGATCTCTCTTCTGTGGATTTAAGCAGTGAGTACAACTGGTATACATTTGGTTGTATAAAGGGTCTGCACAGGATACTGGGGTCATGTTTTATGCTCTTTTCTGAGGTTCCATTTGCACTATATTAGAGGAAGATTTCAGGAAAATAGGACATTCAAACAAATAAAGAAAGCCTTTAAAAAAGTACTGAAATGCTAAAAGTATAAGCTGAATTTTATTTTCAAGGTGCAGGCTGAAAACACGAAGATTAAACACACATTTAATATATGAGCTCTTCTGTAAAAAAATGTCTGGGAAATTCTCACTGCTTGATGAAATTATGCCCAAATGCCCATTGTGTACAGTAAAACACTGATCAAACCACTACTGTAATAATTATTTTATTTAACTGTAAGATCTCTTTGTCAGTAACATCATGTGCACAATTAAGCTTGATTCACACCAACCAAAAATTCCAGACAGAAAATATTTATTTTTCAAAGTCATGGAACTTCCTAATACTCTTTAGGTGCTAGAGACCTTAAGACAGAATAATTCTTCGGCAAGCACTTCTTCACACACTGGCACTGACAGCAGTTTTGCTTTCTGTGTGTTGTTACACTTTCTTCACAGCTCTGTAGTGATTCCAGATGAAGTCAAATAATTGGGATTTTTTCAGTAAATTATATTCCAGGCAAAGAACAACAATCTCTGTTCTCACTGAAGGAGACACTCTGGAGACACCACTGTAGTGCTCTATGTGCAAATGCTGAATTCCACAATTAGTCTGTAAACAATAGAGATGTGGGCTAAATGGACAGGCTTGCCAAATTTGCTGAGGTAAGGGTTGCTAGAAACAAACAGTAGTAAATATAAATGCTCTGGTATGTGAACACCTACAACAACAATTATCCACTCCCTCCCAAGTTTAGCAGGTTGAGTTCCCACATTATAATGCTTGTAGTTTTGGGAGAAAGCCAAGTATCAAATTCAGTTCTAGAGAAAAAAAAAGAGACCAAACCACTTAGTGTTGGAGATACTGCATTAAAAATGGCACAATGTCATTTTATATAAAGATACACAGCCAAATGCTGCACAACACAAACTGGATCTCATCTTCCTTTTCTTTCAAAGGCAAAACATAGAACTGCAACTACCTACATAGACATGCAGGGTGTTGGAATGAGCAGTTTTGAGAGTAAAATCATGACCACATTGGAAGTTGTTAAATAAAATTCATTGAAATGAATTTTATTTAAATAAAAAAGAAAACACTTTGAGGCGAGTACAGATAATCATTATACTAGAAAACCTTAAAAATAGCATATATACCAGGAAAATAGATTTTTTTAAAGTATAGTTTTTAAAATTCAGTTATTTTAACATATCTAAATGGCTGTAATAATGCACCCAAAATAAGATGACTATAACATGACCTTTATGGTGTCATGACAAAAGCAGTTCTTCTCCCATACCCTGTAAGATTAAAATGATAAAGGGAAAAAAAATCAATAAACTCTTGCAACACTCAGTTTTAATCTCTTAGAAATATGAACATCACTTTCCTTTATTTCTAAATAAAAACATATTCTAAGACTCCAACCTTGGTGAAAATTCTTTTCAAATTTCCTTTTAGTAGTTATGAAGTACCCTAGAAAATGTGTGATTACAAAACAAGACTGTTTTACATAGAAGGATTTCTGACGCCATAGTGACATCATTAACACAAACCTCAAAGTAGATCATTGTTTATTTTCTCCCTCAGTTTCCTATTTGTGTTCCTTATGGGAAATTTATGTCATTAAAAGGAAAGCAAGGCATAAGAGGCATAGAACACTAGTGGGAATTTTTATTACTTTTCAAAAAAACATTAAAATTACTTTTACCTGGCCTAAATAGCTATTTTTTATATTTTTTTTCCTCATTTGTTTCCCTGGAATGCTAATTTTAAGTTTCTCACACTCATGATTTGTGATAGCAAAAAATCAAGTTTTGAAGAGATCTAAACCCAGAATCTGATCTATTACACACAGAGCCTGAAGCTCCTGGTGAGAGCTCACAGCACTTATACACAAATGCACGTCAGGAGTCCATCCAGCAAAACATCTGTCTATCCAAATAACTGTGACAAGCAGCACTAGCCTTTGAATCAGGACTCTGCTTTCTGTTAAGTATGTTTTTATGTGGTAGGAAAATGATCTCAAGATCTTAGGCACAACAACAAAAAAAAGACGCTACTGTACTCAGACCTCACAAGGAGATCAAGACCAAAGAAGATGACATTTGATCTTGCACATACTTTTCTCCAACTTCCCATGGCCTTCTGCTTCAGGAACTACTCATATTCAAATCAGCAGGACTTCACACATGCTCAAAGACAGGCATGTGCACAATGGATTTCTGAGCTTGAGGCCATCCTTTAAATTTTTATTAAATAAGAGAAGCTTGTAATCTGATGTTAAACAGTGGCCCAGACCTCAAGAACTACTGAGCTTTTACTCAGTCAGTGACTGCTTGACTGATGACCTTGGGGTTTGGAGAGCCTGATTTTTTTTTCAAAAAAGCTTCCTGTACAGTATGTCAAAGCTGGTATGTCCTCTAGTTCCACTAAGATGATGGCCCTGAAGGCAAAAACAGTAAATCAGTTGCAGATTAAAGTCAGATTCACTTATTTCACATACAAAAGCTGTTCCTAATATAAACGGCTGAGAAAAATGCACACAGTATGACAGAAGTAAATAAAGTTCTTCCTCAGTAATAGCTGCAACACAAATTTATCAGTAGTACAAGGTGGGCAATACCCTCACTGTATTACAATTCAACTTTAAATACTCATAACTCACAAAACTACTAAACAGCATAAGTTTTTTTCTTTTCCTCCCTTGCCTTGCCTTGCCCTGCCTTGCCTTCCTTGCATTTTTTAATGGTAATAGGGAAACTTTTTCCAATAATCAGCTTGTTGTTCATGTTTATGACTAAAAATATGCTTAATTAAATTCAATTTCAAGAAGAACTAATGTTCTTTAGCACTTTGGAGACCAGAAAATATAATACTATCATGATATGAAATGTACAATTATTTGTGTACATATTTAGTAAGACAGCTTGTGCTCCCACCCACCTTTTTCCTCTCTTCTGCTATTAGTTTCAAAATCAATTTAAAGTGCTTTTTGCATCTGAATAAACTGTATCAGAACTGTCATTTGAATAATGCATAGCTTCCTACTGAAACTAAAAATATTTATTTAAATCATGGAACAGAAAAAAAAAAAAAAAAAAAGGATTTTAAGTGGGTGGAGGCTGTCCTGCAAATTGCTGGAACTGATTTCTTACCTGATATATATTTCTAGCATTTTGCCCAATACTTTTAATTGCCAGCACCATACAGACTTCTCAGCCTTCCCATCCTCTACTTCTTAGAGTCTTCCCACCATGGGAACACCTGCTCTGATCAGGCAGGCTCTGTTCTGAATTTGCTCTCCAGTTCACTTCTACACAAGCAAGGCAGTGCTTCACAACACTACTTAAACTCCTGTGCATTCTGTGTGCCTGTCTCCTTCATTGAAACAAATAACAAAGGCACATAACACATCTCACTTGGATGTAGCAGTTCCAAAACCTTAGGTGGGTCAGGCTGTGGAAAGGAGAAGAGGGGAAAAAAAAAAAGATACAAATATTTCATCTGTTCAGGTTAAATCTCTGGGTTCTGAGAGGAGTGTTTCATGTGGAGGAAACTGCAGCACTTTTTAGGACAGTTTAGAGAAATCCCACAGCTTGTAGTTTCAAATCATGAATTTAGAAAAGAAATCTCAAATTCTTGTACTAAAAAATCCCCAACTGAACACAAAAAAGAGACCTCCCTACATACGGTACATGACCAGGTCCAACCCCTTGGACACCCCCTTTTCCTCCACTTTCTTCCTGCTCCCCATGGGGATGCAGTGCCTGGGACCTCTCCCCTCTGTCTGATCTGGCAGGATTATATGGCAAATGGAGGAGGATATAAGAGCACCACAAACAAGTACCTTCTCTGAAAATTTGAATAGACCCTGTGAGCCTTATTTCCCTATGAGCGAATTGCAACCAGATCTTGGTTTCATAATCCAAATAACAGCTTATATAACAGCCATGCAGTCTGAGGTGGTGGACTTAGGTCTTACAGTAAGGGGACATGTAATATGCTATTTTATCAAGAGATTAGCACAGGAATTTCCCCCCTTTCCCCCGCCCTTTATTTGCAATAATGTCTCAAACTATCAAAATCTTTCCATTGTTACTACTTCAAGCAACACAATCACATTTCTTAACTAATGAACTGTACCCCTCTTCTTCCTTTTCTCTCCCTCTTCTCAGACATGCAATGACATCAGGAGATTATGTTTAGTTTAAACAAGTCAGGGAGATACAAACATTCCTGAAAATATATTAATTCCTTCCTGCTCAACAGATTAGTAGCATTTGATTTGACATGACTATAAGTTTACACACTTCAAAGAATTTTTAAAGTAATACCTTCTATAAAAGGAAGGAATAAAAAAAGTTCTTGCACATTCTGCATGACTAAATAATGGATTGTTTTTTTCAGTATTCACAAGCTGTTTTCATGCCTTGGTGCTAACAGTCGTGAGCAAAAATCAACTCCAGTATTGTAACATTAATGGGGAACAGTCTGGCCTCCACCTAACCCTGAAGATAATTATGCTAAAACAATAGTGATGAGCATTCAGCTAACTAGCTATAATAAGAAAAGACTGCTGCTGCCATTCATCAAAAAGGCCATTTGGATAATGAGGAGAGATGGCTACTGACATATTTCAGCAGGGGAGGCCATCCTGCTGGGAGTTTCTTTCAAAATGCCAAATTCTATCCATTTAAAAAGCAAACATCATGCTCCCTTTGGTTTGTCTGGTGATCTGGGGAGCAGAGACATAAGTCATATAGTACTGTCCAAGTTGGAATAAAGAGCAGGAAGAGACACTGAGGGAGAAAAAAAAATTTCCACAATATATGTATGTATCATTGTAATCTTCAGTCTCCTGAAAGGACTAATCCTAATTATGAGCAACATGACTACTGTCAGTCAGGAAGAGCAAATCCCTTGCTTTCTGTAAGAAGCTACTAATCTGATTATTGATTTACAATTCTGGTGATTAGTTAAAGAATGTGCTTCTCAAGGAATCTGAATATCCTGACTGGACAGACAGTAAAACAGATGTTTAGAAGTGTTTTGCTTTAACTAAATAAAATAGCAGATAAACCATAATTTGTCAAGGACCACGTTCAGAATTTCTCCAGTGCCATCCATTGTCAGCTGCTGAAGACAGTGGAAGTGTCAGACAGCACAGCTTCAGCCCCTCTGCTGCTAGGATATCAGGGTCCTCTCTTTCATTGGCTCATCACACAAGGGTGAATATATTTACTTCCTTAAAAAGCTCACTAACAAATCCATGACTATGTGGCAAAGAAGATATTAAAATAATAGAAAAAGAAGAATGCCTGGAGGAGAAGGAAATTCAGTGGGATATTTCTAAAAGGAAATATAAGCCCCATGAATCTAATCTCCATGGGTTTCTTCTACAGTCTTCAGAAGGTAAGAAGCTCCTCTATTGAAGTTATTCAGGGCAGGATTTTGGCAATTGTTTCTGGAAGGATCTATCTTTCTCCACAGGCTGTATGAGACTTACGGAACTTGGCTTCAGTAGGCTAAAATTCATCTCTTGTCATACTCTGTACAATGAGCCCACTCAAAAATGACAGTGTTAAAGAAGCATCTCTTCTCTTCCATTTTCAAAGAGTCAGTTTCAGAGAAGCATTTTTGGGATGCTAGAACTTATAGCTGAAAATTAGAAAACTTTCTGAGGGCAAAATTGTTTTTTGGATCATGCTTTACCATGGTGTCAAAAAAAGGGTTTGTAGTCCTCACCTAGAATTCAAACAAACACATGTTTTTGCAGTGCTGATAAAGCAAGTTATAGAATCATGGAATATCCTGAGTTGGAAGGGACCTAGAGGAATCATCAAAATTCTGCTCTTGACCCTGCACAGGACCATCCCAAGAATCACATCTTTTCAGCCTTTACACTGTCAAGAAATAGGGTATGACATGTAAACATGTAAAACATATAACGAGCAACAAATAATTTTAAAATATAAAAATCTTATATATTAACTATGTTCAGTTACATTAATTGGACTTGGTCACAGAACTCTGTGTTTCTAGTGAACTTTCTCTGCTCATGCTGAAGTCATTGCAAGAGGCTGATCATAATGTATTTGGTTTCTTTGAGGTGTTTGAAGTCATGAGAGAGCACCACAGATTGCTGAGTACCATTAGACAGAAGATTAATAATGTTATACCTTGGGTAAAAGCTATTTATTGAAACCAGTTACAAACACACAGTCATCTTTTGGAACAGCATGGGCTTTGCTATGTACATTTCTAAGTTGATGAACTCCGCAGAATAGAAGCTGTTAAAAGTGTTTACATTGTGTATTTCTTATACTGATCTATGATTTCTGAATGCTATGTGAAAAATGAAGAAATGGAGAAGGAAAGACAATTTACCTTTCTTTGCGCCTTACATGATCATGACTAATTTGATATTAGAACTGGAATCAAAGGAGCTTATTAAAAGTTTTCATATCTAATTCTTTCCCACGTTCAGTCTTACCTTGATCTCTGAAATGCTTTCATTCTCTCCTTAGGGCGTGAATACTTGCTATTTACATGTCTGTATTTTTGCAGCAGAGGCAAATTAGGGCAAAAATTCTCAACAACAAACTTCCACAGTGAAGATAGTGAAGATAGATAATTTCATATTTCTAGCCATGCTGAGCTCTGGGAAAATAAAATTCACTGCAGCTATGTATAAGTGGTCACAGAAGTACATATTGAACCAGAACCCAGGCATGAAGCATAGTTTTGCTTTAATAAGGTTAACTGTCTCTAATATTTGGAGCCAGTAACAATAACTTTTCTACTCCAGTCATGGCTTTTTGGACTTTATAACACTCAAATACAAAACTAACAAACCCCTCACATTTCTCTTTGCACTAATGACAAAAGAACAGGGTGGTGCCATGTTGGCAACACTGCTGGGTTGCACTGGTCTCTGTAATTTTTGGCAAATAATGAATCAACTTGGCCCCTCTGAAAATCTCATGTGAGGTTAGAGATATGCTATTAGTGTAGAGCTAAAAAATACTGCTGTGGTGTTTACAGAAAGCCCTCTCAGATTATTCTATTTGAAGTCAATTAGAAGACTCCTCTGATCTTACTGGCATGGGTTCTCACAGCAAATACTAGACAGTTGTTATCACTAACACTGAAGAATGCAGCTATCCCAGGAGAGTGCAAAGGCTCATTTTAGGAGCTATTCACTATCTCTGTTGATGCTCATTGCATATATGTCTGTTTTGCAAAGTCAGATCAAAATCATTGCCTCTAACCATTTTGCAAAGGTTGTCAAGTGCATGCCAGTTTTCACAGTACAGTTCACATATCTGCTGGGCATTGTGGTTCCACACAGTGTTATTCATTTCTAGTACACCTTCTGAAACATTAACAGTGCCCAACACCCCTGCTTTGAAGCACCAACTCAAGAACAGAATGTAGGTCAGTATGTTTGGTTTTATTTATTCATTTTTATTTTGCTTTTTCTGTTTGCTTTCATTGCTCCCGCAACCTCATTTATGAACTGTTTTCTGTCCACTTTGGTGATATTGAAAAGCACCTAGCTGTAAAGCTTTCACTTATACTAGTCTTCCAAACCAAAACCAGGTTGCATACACATATCTGCATCTCTCTGTCTTGCCTATATAAACATGGTAAAATATAATAGGCAAAGTCACCACATCTGGCACATGCATGACAGACAGAAGAGGACAATATTAAGACCTTCCCTACCAGAGTGTAGCAAAAATATATGTGCAAGAGAAATCAAAGTATTCTGAGGTAGAGGTGTTATCCTCTGGTTTGCCTTTTCTGTGTATTTTGTTCAATGTGTTTTCTCAGTCATGATGGTCCTGTTCGAAGCATTTCTCATCAAATGCTAAAGTCCACCTTCCCCACTCAAGGGAATATCCCTAGCTACAAAGTTACAACCGGAGATGCGCACCTGATGTCACTTCCATTACTTCTGCAAGTATCATATAACATGAGATCATGTTTGCATTCATTTTCTCATTTTCTTTAGCAATTTTATAAGCTGCAGCACATTCTTTGTATATTCACTATATTGCTTTGCTCTTCAAATCAGCAGCTCTGTTGAATATGGCCCTTTCTTTCTACAGTTTTTTCTTCTGTTTCTGAACTGAAAAGCGACTTCTCAGTGGGCAGCATCATCCATGTTGTGAAAGCCTGCTCTCAGGGCATTTTGCAAAATATAAAGAGCAAAATCAAAGGTATCAGAGGCAGAGAATAAAAGGATTTTCAGGTTTTGTAAGCTAGATATTGGGCTCTTAGAGCTGCCATGTTTGCATCACATGTATTCTGATTTTATGAAGTGAAAAACAGAGGTTATTTCAGTCTTGATTTAGTGTTTCTCTCTATAAACCTAAGATTTATATTCATTATGTTTTCTTTCTCTGACTTTTTAAGCCCATGCTGTTATATTTCTTGTACAAAAACCTCTCTTTCCTAAACTACTGTGCTCTGAGAGATCAAATAGTATACCATGATGTACAGTTCTTTTTGCACACCACCAGATATCTCTGAGGAATTACCCTGGGACATCAGCTTGGCATTTGAATGTTAAAACAGAAGTAATAAAGTTAGTAACAAATCCTACTAGCTATAGAGCCAAAGCTTTTTCACTGATTTTTATGAACCAAAAAAAGCTGTATAATTCCCTTTGTGTCTCAAGTACACATGCACACACATGTGTAGGCATCTAGCATACAATTTACTTCTTCAGATAAAGCATTTGTAAAATAGAATTTGTCTACTGTGATGTCAAAGTCTCCGCATCTAATGTGATTGCTGATAGATAAACAGCTCGCTTTATTGGTTCATCCTTGAACATACTGAGTGACTTTTTTAATTTCAGAAAATGTTGTGCATCTGCTTTCCAAAATTATCCCTCTGACTTGATTTCCTCTATCACCAATTATTTCTGAGAATATAGACCAGCACTATAATTTGCATCATGAAGCAAGAATGGAGTTTTGATTCAGAACTTCAAATGGAATTTTTAAATTGATCTAACATGACATGCAAATGCATGAAGGGTTCCATGTTTTTTGACTGTGCCCATGTACAGTGGGGTGAGAAACAGATAATCGTTAAGATCATTTCCAATTCAGGCCATTCTATGATTCCATTCTGTGATTTTCCTATATAGCAAACATTTTAAAATTTTGATTTAAATTTTAGAAGTCTTTCTGGAAGCAAGGAAGATCTTTCCACTCTCAGACTGTATGGTCTACTTTCTAAAATATTATGTTCAGACAGACATCTGCTTATCTGGCTCTGGAGAGCTGAATGAGCAATGAGATACTTCTAATGACTTATTTTGCTGGAAAATTAATTCAACAGGAAAACACATGTTTTTTATCTTGCAGTGGACTATTTTAACTGTTGACTAAAAATTTAAAACACTGATATTTTTAAGACTAATGAAGGGTTTGCTTTCCCATGTATTTGTGCATCTAATTGCTGTTAAACTTACTATGTAATTAACTTTAAATAGTAATGAATAAAAAAGCAAATATTTAATTTTTACTTCCATTCACCATCAGAAATGGAGCTATGGGTAAAAAATACCAAGCATATCTTCAACAGTTTATAGCAACACAATAAAACTTATCCTCCTACCCAGAGCATACCACTTTCTTGATAAATAAAATTATGTTCAAATTTACAAGACAATCCTGTGACTTTGTAAGACAATCTGTTCAATGTTCCTCATCAGACTAAGTATAACAGATAAACCCTCTATCCTCCAAGCCAGAATAGAAAATACTCCACTTATCTACTTTTACACTCACTTCCATATCTTTTTTTTATTCTTTATTACAAATGAATATGTAATATTCATTTGTAATAAATTTTGATTTCTAGTCTATAGGAAAGTGTTTCATTAGCTATCATTCCTTTTGCAGATGTTTCTTCCATTTGTAAACATAATCGAGGATTAAAAAAAAAAAGAAAAATAAAAATGTGAGTAAAAATATTGGTTTTATTTAAAAAAAGTGAAATCATGACTGAATAAAACAAATTTTGTCAGATCACTGTCTTCCTGGGTCTGCAAGGAGACTAAAATGAAAGTTATGGGGAACTTTCCAAAGTTAACTTTGGAGCTTTGTTACAGTGATTTAAATGCCTATACTGCTAATATTTCACTAATTGTTATAGAATAAAGAAAAAGAAGGGAAAAAGAGGTGCTTATTTTGCAATTCTTAACTATTTTCAATTATTTGCTTGCTGACAAGTTAGAAAACATCTCTTGCAATGGCTAATTTCAAAGCTTTTATAAAGTCATAATGGCGTAGTTAATAGAGTTTTGCTCCTGTTTGCTCCATGTGCACTGATGATCCCAGGTGTGTATAGAGCTTATGAATCCATCTACGAATCTAGAAAAGGTGAATTAGACTATCTGCTGGTTTTGAAAGACTTTTCTTTCACTAGCTGGACTAGGACTTACATCAGACCACATGTGCTTGTCTATTTGGAGACAGTCCAGCACTCTGGAGACTGAACATGCTATCAAAAAATACATTTGACTTTTCACTGAAAAACACATTAAATAACTCAAATATCCTGCTCTTATTTGATCCTTTTGGTTGGTTTTTTGGGGTTTTTTTTCTTCTCTTTATTCAGTTTAGTAAAAACAGAGAACTTCATCACAGAAGCCAAGGCAGCATTTCAACCAGGGAATACACAGGGTCCTTCACACCCCACTGAGATGTCTGACTGCTCTTTATTTGTGCTGATTTGTATCCCACAGAGCATATAACCAACTTAACCAGTTGGTTCCTCTGCTGAGACTGTTTTTATGAATTACAAGGAAAAAATAAAAAAACATCATGGAAGAGAGAAATAAGAAAAAATATTACACATAAAGAAAAATAATAGATATGCATTAGAAAGAATATAAAAGAGTCAAATTCAAAAATAGGTTATAGAATGCCATCCTTTCTAATTACTTAACTATTTCTCATCTCCTTTTAATTGGTGTGGATTCTGTTGAGGGGCTAAAAAATCCTAATCTAACTCCTCCATAAATAAATGAAAGCAACAAGAAAATTAATTGCAGTTTGTTTTATATTTGATGTAAATCTTTCAAATTCCCATCATGTTCCTTAGGACAGCCTTTATTATTTAAATACACATACAGAATGGCATGAGGTACATAATAATAATAATGAGGAAAATAGGTAAAAAACAAGTGACTCAATAATCTTCAAAATGTTCTTCTAAAGCAGAGAATATTTATTATATATTATTATATCTATTATGTGATGATCATTATTACATTTATTAGAATATTAATGTACTATTAAACTATTGCAAAATTGACACTAATTGCTAATTGTGTGTCTGTGATCTGTCAAGAGTTGAGCTGTTTGAGGATTCAAATGCAGACACTTCTTTGCTAGTCCTACCTGCAGAATTCCATGTTAGGGGTATCCATGGGACAAATTTCCCAAACTAAGCTGTGGGGAAGATAGTAGGGCTGCTGCTGGCAAATTCTCTTCAGTTTAGCAGAACAGAGTATAGTATGCAGGAAATCAGTTCCCATTCATTCCCTTACCAAAGGGGTTTTAAATTTAAATTAAAAATAAATTAATCATATGGGATTGATGTTTTGCTTAACAAAGACACTTCACTGACATTTGAAAGTTGACTTGGGTGGATATTGTACACTCAAGGATAATAATAACAACAACTTAATATTATCTTTTATGTGTCCTCATATTCAATACTTTAAAAAGTACTTTTTCAAAGATGTTACTTTCATATTGCTGGACTAAGGACCACAGCTATGCCCAGGATATTTTTATAGCTAGTATCAGGATGAAAAATAATATCCTACCTCCTGTGCTGACCTGCTACACTGAGACTGGACAGACAGCCCTTTCAGAACCATCTCCTCTGGGCCATGTGATGTGCCCCAGACGTTGGGTAACGAGTAACAAAGAGGTTTTAATGACTAGTGACGACTGAAAATTTTGTTTTTTGTTAGATTTCTGAATTTCAACAATTGCTTTCAAACTCTGAAAATATTTCATTTTAGTAATGTTCAATGTTTTGTTATGAAAATTTTAGAATATACAGTTGTTGTTGTTGTGCAATGTTTTGATTTTTAATAGAAAGTTAGACTTTCCTTAAAAGAAAAAAAAACCTAACCATTTCTTTTCAAGAAGGCTGCAATGGAAATAGTTTTAGAGTCATGATTGTCCATGCTTAGTTTTCAATGGAGATGCATGAAAAAGATAATCCCTTATTAACCTTCAGTTTATAGCACTGAAGTTTTGCTACTGCAAACACAGGCAGGAATCATATTGTAGACAATAATCAACCAAGATTTGCAAAGCCAGCTGAGGAATGTAGCTACAAACTTCATGGAAGGTCTACAAGTTTGATGGAATTCATGCAACAAAATAGCTCAAAACAGCTCTGGGCATTTCAAGAAATGTGTGTATATTTAAAAGACAGAATTTGCCCAATTGAGTTTAAATAAGGAATGGCCAAGTGACCCTGAATACTGAATGAGACTGATAAGGAAAATAGAGTAGTCAAGGATGACAGAAAAATAGGAAAGTTACTTCAGATCCTATTTTAAAATAGTTCTACATTTCAGATTTTAATCAGTGATCTGAAGAATTTAAAGAACATTTCTAATCATTCTTGAAAGTCAGAAAAGGAAAACTAAAATTCTTATCCTCAGTCTTCAACAAGTACATTAGTAATGACCTTTTAAGAACAAATAGTAAAGCTAAAAACATATGAGAAGCTCATGAGAAAAAAAAATTATATAATCAAAACATCATAGAGAGTGTCACTTCTATTTCCATCTGGAAAAAATTGAGTTGCATCTTCTCTGACCTTGTTTGTCTGTTTGGTTTTTCTTTTGCTAGAGTTGTGCCAAATTATCTGAAGGTCTTTTATTTCGTCAGAGACCCTGAAGAGTTGTTAGTCAGAGCTGCTGCAGATGTGGCTGGATATTCACTGCTACAAATGCAGCTCTCATCAAATTGCATCACACACCCTGGATTCTCAGTCCCCAGCAGTGCAGGAAGAGTACAAAATATTAGAAAAAAAGGCTAACCACAGTATAATAGACAAATTTTTAGCATGTCTGCACTCATGCCTTTAATTCTGTCCTCTGAAAATTTTAGAAAGCCATCATGTACCGTGTGGCCAAGTGGTTTTTGCTGTCTAAATAATGGCCAAAAGAGTGAAATTTGATTCATTATTAGAAAGGCAATCACTGATTATTCATAAATTCATAAATCCATTAAGCTCCATACAGAATCCTGCTCTGAAGAAATACATCTCCCAGGTATGATGTTCTGCATGTTTATACTCTCACAAGTATCTCTGCCAGGTATATTACTCAGTCAATACATTGAGAAACAGGAAAAGATTTTTAAATGGTTCATATCTACGCAAAAGTCTAATATGTCTTAAAGCACCTCATCAAAAAATGGCTAAACAAACAATCTCTGCAAAGTTGAGTGTTTGCATAGCAGGTCACTGCATTTTAGTAGAATTCTCTGACGTGCATGGAGTCAGAGAAAGAAGTTCCCATAAGAGATTATCACCGCAAAAAGACTCATTCATGTATGCAATTGTTTGTTATCAATAGACAACATGTACTCTAATTTATTTTGACTTGTTGGATTTGATTCACTGCTTTTGCATATGTTTGCTTTAAACTGGATAATCAAATCTGGCTGTGTATGAGCTGAACTTTCTGCCTCTATGAAAGTGTGCATTGACCATTCTGTGGCACTTCTCCAAAGGGAAGTACACACCTTTCTCACAAACGTGACCCTTCCACTTTACTTTTCCTTTCTCAGAACAACAGACTGAAAATTTCTTCAGAAGGCTCAGCAAGTAATGTACCCTCCTCTAGTCAGACTAGAGAAAAAAATATTTATTGGTACGTTTCCCTCTTTGCCTAGAAAAACATAGTGTAAACAATCATGTTCAGGGTGTGCCTCCCCGTACCTAGGCAGTAGATAAAGTTAGTGATACAGTTTGGAGGGTAAAGGTCGGAAGGCAAATTAATTTCCTTCAGCTATAAGAAGATAAATGGCTAGGGGAGGCTAAATGGATTAGAACTTCCAATAAAAAGGCATGTTTGAGGGAAAGGCTCAGGTGAAATACCAGTATTAAATACAGGGAAGTCTTCATAAATGTCCTAACTGGGACCCTAACTGGGTCTGTCCCAGCTGTTAAAGTTGGTGGTCAACAAGTCAGAGTTTTGTAGGAAACCACATGTCATTGTTGCCACTCCTCACAGAATCACTGTGAGCTATTGGTTTGGTAACAAAAGTAGAAGTGGAGACTTATTTGTGGATTTGAAAACTAGACCCTGGAAAGATGCTCAACATATTAGTTGCAACAGAGAGACAAACTTCTCCTTTTGGCATCCTGATTCAGGGAAAGTGGTGGAGAGGACACCTCCAGGTCTCTAAAAATACTGTGACTTTTGCAAATTATGGCCTCTTGAAAATGCTATTTATTTTCTAAAGCTTTTGTCAGGAGGCATTGAGGGAGAATCCTGCCTGCATTCTTTCTGAGGCTCTGGCTGAAGGGTAGCATGCCTGAGCATAGTCACTGTAATGGCAAGCTTAGTCATCAGAATGTAGTCAGCAGCAAAACCCTCTAAGCAGGTTCTCTAATCACATTGCAGGATCTGTAGAGCAGTGGCTAAACCAGCTGCATGGTGGGAGAGGCTTCCTACCTGCCTCTGTGGGTCACCTTTGTCTTGGCTTCACCTCGTCAGGGTGTGAAATGCACAGACAACACAAATCACCAGCTGCAGGCCAGATGTCACTCCAGCAGCCTTTGATGTGAAAGTGTCACAAGACACAGAGCATGCCCACGAGGAATTAAACCTGCAGGGGCAGCATGGTGAGTTAACAGGAGCCCTGTAGAGAGACCATCGTGGTGACTGTGATACCAATTCACACTCATTTTAAAGGCATATTGTCCCACTTTCCCTTCTCTGTAAGACAAGAATACTTGAAAACTGTATTCCTCACAGAACTATTGTTAGAAATGAACAATTTCTGGTATCACAGAATAATAATTTTATAATTAACATTATAAACATTATAAAAGAACTGGGCATAATTTTAAATGCAGTTTTTGTGTTATACTCTACATACATTCTCACGGCACCGTTACCGAGCATGTACATCCACTTGCCAACAAACCAATTCTAGTAAGCATGTAGTGCTATACTCTGGATGATGCAGGTTTCAGAAACCCCATGGAGACAGCAATTACATAAATCCTATTAGAAGATGCTGCTGTGTTCCAAAGCATTATCAACGTCATCTGCCAAAGCTGGAAAAACATATGAAATGTAGAATTCCATTATTTTGTGTTACTACATTTTCACTGAAAATAAGACTATTTCAATTTCCATTCCTGCAATAAATGTATATGCAACATTTTTTTTCTATTTTATTAACTTTTATGATTATTGATTATTTATTACAACTAACCTTAAGATTATTTTTTGCTGTTGTTTAATTATATTTTTAATTTGTCTGGTTGACCCAGAAAGGCATTGGATTTTTTTCCTGTCAGACAGTGGTTGTTATGAAAGTAGGTGGGTGGACTGGTGATAATTGATAGCTTATACGTATAAAACACTTTTCATCAATGGTTATTCTATTTTTTCCAGAATTTTACCAAATTTTCTGTTGTCTCTATATTATATGAACGAAAATATTTTTTAGGAGTAGATGTAGAAGAATAAGTAAATACTCTGTGTTTTAAATATCCTGCACAGATGTAAACAGATGAAAAAAAAACCCTGAAAAAATCAAGCCCCACTACAGGTATTGTTCACCATTTCATTGACTTAAATTTGAGATCCAAGACTTTCAAAAGTGATTTCCTTTACCATGAAAGAAAATTACTGTTGTTTTTTTTTTCCTCTGATAAATTTTTGAGGGAACATCCCATGTAGATGATTATCAGTGGCACAACTTTGCATTTGAACCACCTTGGGCTTCTCAGTCCGGGTTCAAGAGACATCTGGCCTGTGTGTGTTCCTCTGCAAGGGCTCCTGGTGGCTGCCTACGCCACCACTTGCACAACAGGAACACTTTTCAGTTTCATGATTTTCATTAGAGAACATGGTCATGTCAGGTGGTAGTGTGTTTTGGCTCCTACATACACAGCTGTTTTTACTACTCAGGGTATTTGAATGCTTACTCCACCCATTTGTTTAATGAGACCTGTAATCAGCTTCAATTCCAATAGGTCATTAGCACCTCACCCACAGCAATATGAAGCCAAAATTGGACAGGTTTGTTATGCCTGTTACAGCATGCAGTGGAGATACTTTCTGCAGGCTTTAGAATGTCTTTATTATAATTCATGTTGGTAATAACTATGAGCCATCCTCCTTGCTACAGCAGCAACAAAAATTAATAACTCCTCTTGAGTTTTTCCTGTGTGATTATGTTTTGAAGCGTATACCTTTTTCCTAACTTTTGAATTTCATTTCAAAAATATATCAAGCAAATAAAAGCACTATTGTAAATGAAACTCAATATTTTGGTCCTTACAAGAGAAACATGCAAAAGTTTAATAAATGTATATGAACAACATCTGGCTCAGTGTGGTTTACTAAACCCCACTTAGTAACTGGTGGAATAAAAGGTGTCATAAGTATCCATTCTTGTAATCGTCTGATGGTACTTTCATTTCTGTGACTAAGTACTGGGCTGGATGTAACCAGTGTGGCCTTTCTCTTGTCCTTAAAGGACAGGAAATAGTTGTTACTTAATATTTGAATTCCACCTGCTAAATGCACCTTACTATAACATGTAGCACCAGGGAGCTGGCATTTCCAGAGAGGAGAGTAGGTATGTGAATGACACACCTTCATCCATTTGTCTCTTTTTTTCCTCTCTGGGAATAAAGATGGTGCTATTAGTGTGGTATCTGCTTGTGCCTGAGACAAAATCAGAGGAACACAACAGAGGAAAAGGGGCAGGATGTGGAGAAGGAGAAGACATGTATCCCAAAAAGTGATCTGTGCAGTAAACTGGGAAATTACTCTTTCCTTACATTGCAAAAGTTCTAGTATATTTTCATTAACTTCAGCATATCTAAGCATTATGCTGTGAACTGTTCCTGTTACATGCTATACAGACAGAGTCTATAACCAAGGGTGAGTATTAGCAAGTGCTTTGAGTTTAACAATGGGCAGAGAAACAGCACACTCCAAGCCCTGACCCATGCTCAGGTCATCTCTCTCGCCTGTATGTTGTACCTCTGTATCTTACTGACAAATTATACAATACTTGTATGTATCTATACTCAGAAAGTGACTATGATCTATAAATGAAGGATAAGCATGAGTTCTCTTTCAGTCGATTTGCATCCTGATTTTATATCTATTCACTTGCATGATCTGGAATCAGAACTAGCTGAGAGTGTTGGAACCCACCAGAAAAAAATTAGCTGATTTCCAGCAATGGAATATGTGGCTCTTTTCCTCTAAGGAAAAAAAAAAAACCAAAAATATATATATGACATAGACTGACACAGATGGTTTAAAAAGGTGGCCAACATAAGGCATTAATGTGTAAAACTTTGTTGGGTTTTTTTTATTGATATGTAGGGTGCAGAACAGGAATACAGACATTCAGTCTAATTGGAGTTTGGCCATTTTCATTATAAGAAAATCTAGTATTAGTTTTGTTCCTTATTTCAGATACCTTAGTGTAAAAGCCAAGGACAGATAGTACATGAAAGTGAAGCTCCACCTCTCACTCCCAAATATCTCCTCTCTGTCACAGTTCAGCTGGTCTGCAGGGAACATACAGAACTCTCTCACTTCTCTGGCTAAGCCTGTAACTCGCCTAAGTGCTCAGTCTCCATTGCTCTTATGTTAATTCTTTTCCCAAGCTCTAAATTTATTTCATAACAGGGACAAAGAATTATTCTTGGAAGTATAAAGAGAAAAGTAGGTCAAGACACAGACTTACTTTGATGATCTCCCTTTAGCACTTTTGTGTAGTTGTAATTGAACTGTCCTTTTTAAAAGTGTGCCCTGTATTTTTATTTCTTAATTTTTTTTTGGTGACAAGTCAGCTTGAAAATGAAATCTACTGTGTCATTCAATTTTTCTGCAGATTTGCAGCTGTAATTAATTATTTTATTGCACTTCAGTTTCTTTAGAGCCCATAACAAATAGTGTATCCTTGGAAATATAATGAGGAGTAAATCGGGTAGAGTTCACTTAAGTTCTGCTACATACATTTTAAAGACCTATATGGACTTTAAGGTAATCATATAGCTAATTTCCACCAATGAAACATAACATTGCCTTCCCAGCCATAGCAGGCAGACTTTATGCTCCTCACATACAAAAGCAATCAAGTAAGTTGATAAAAACTATGGATTTGGAAGAATTGTGAGGACATGGGTCTTAGAACTCCTTCACAGTATTTTTGTCTGAAGATTCTAGAAAAATGGATTATGATTTTTGGGCCTTATAGACATTGTTATAGTAGAACTATAATCAGTATAATAAAAAAAATCATCAGTGGAGAATGCACATCACCTGTAGCATTCTTTGCTTCCTTCCTGTAGACCTAAGGCTGTTTAATGGAATGTTTTTAATTAAGAAAAAAACCAAAAACTATTTACCAGTTTAATTAGTTAATCCCATAATTAAATAAAAAGAGAACATTGTGTTTTTATATTAATCATGTTAGGTTGAATACAATTTGTTGTCTCATGACTCTAGATCTTTCAAGTTCCAGATGGCACTTCAGAGAGAAAATCCAAGCCTCAAGTTTAGTCCTTCAGTTGCCACAAAAATAAGTGTAGGTTATGTGACTCAAAAAGATGTACTCTTTAAATGATGCAGATACTTGTTGCACTATTTGAAATGTCCTATTGGCAAGACTAGACTAGTTTAGCCATACAGAGTGGCAATGGTCCAAAAATACTAATCAGAAAAAGTAGAAAATTTGCTTAATTTGGGTGCAGAAGGCTTGGGTTTGCACAATGCTGCCAAGCTATTTTTATCATTGTAGTCTAGGTCTTGGCCAAAAGCTAGGAACAAAATCTAAGCACATATAAACTTCAAAGATCTTTTAGATTTGAGCTAAACCCAAACTTTGTTGACATTTCCATGTCTGAGTTTTGAAGCTATCAATTTTATGGTATTTTAAAACCACTGCGTAAGTTTGTGTCTGTAAATATCACTAGAGAAAGTAAGCAAAAATCCAGAGTGAAGCAACAGAATTCTTTGGAGCTCTAAGGATAATCTTAACAGATTTTTCCTGTTGTTACATTTCCAGTAGCAAGAAAAAGAAAAGAGAAAAGAGAAAAGAGAAGAAAAGAGAAGAAAAGAGAAGAAAAGAGAAGAAAAGAGAAGAAAAGAGAAGAAAAGAGAAGAAAAGAAAAGAAAAGAAAAGAAAAGAAAAGAAAAGAAAAGAAAAGAAAAGAAAAGAAAAGAAAAGAAAAGAAAAGAAAAGAAAAGAAAGAAAAAAGAAAAGAAAAAAGAGTAGCCATATACCATTATTAATAAACAGCAAGGTGTGGTCCTGATTTCAGGGAAATAATGATGGCTTATTTGTAGTGAAGATCTGTCTCTTAGCTTAAAACTTCACTTAGAAATTACATTGGTGGATAGTCAGGAAGTGCCTTGGTTTATAATAATGTCATGTTCAGGGTCATCTGTCTATTCACAACTGATTGATTCTGTTTGGTTTTGGTGACTCTTCCTTTGTATCTGTATGAAAAAGCTGAACATTTGATTTTCAGGTTTGCCTTTTTTCCTGTGATATTACTTTGAGTTCATCTTGGACTGAAAAAGAACAGGATTGGCCCCAGGGTGAATTGGAAACTTAAATTTTCATGGTTTTCTATGACATGACACCCTGTGAAAAAGTATTCAATGGGTCAGGACCAGACCTTTGTTTTGAGGCAGAGAGGTATCTAAGCAATAGGACATTGACTTTGGCAGCTCAGCAGGGCTGGGCAGGTGCTATGCCCTGAGAGAACTCCATGCATTTTTTAGCTGGTAAGGCTGTTTTGTGAGAGGGGGAAGAAATGCATTACAAAAAATATAAAATATTTTTAAATGTCCTGCTAAATTCCTGGTGAGCACAGAAGTAATGGCAGTAGGACTAGTTGGAACAATGTAGGTCCCTTCCAACTGAAATATTCTATTCTGTTCTATTAATTACCGAAAATTAGACTGTGATCCATAATGTGCACCCATCTTGCTCTACCTGTTAACACATGAGCATATACACCTTCCATATATGTGCAATTTTGTGAATGGATAAAGTGCAACTGTTAAGCTCTTTCTGGACATATAATAGGGAGCAACTTAAAAAAGCATGAAATTCTAAGTTGTGAAATTTTACTTCAGATGCACAAGTTAGAAGGTCTCATGAGAGACTTGTGAATATATAGTATGCATAAATAACAGGTTAAGGTCCAGAACTTGTTCAAATGGGTTTTTGTCTCCTTAACAGCATCTTATTACATGAATAGGTGCTGGAGTCACTAGGACTATTCTAGTCTTTAATGGTTTTATACCATATGGTAATGAAACTACCAGTATGCTTCACAGTATCACTTTCATCTTGTGTTCATTGTCTATATATATATTGTTGTCCAGTACAAAGATATCAAAGTTTTGCCCTTTTGGCATACTCTTTTTTAAAATGATGAGACACTTCCAGAAGAAAAAGACAACTCACTTTGAATTAAGATAATAGAATATGACTCCCATTATGGGAATAACCTCTTTTCATCCTTCTTGTGATCTTCTGATCACAGGGTACAGCGATGATGACAGGGGAGGGAATGCACAGAGATTACACTCATGTGGGAGAAATACAGCACTCTGTGTCGAAAGACCTTCTCTAAATAGTGCTCCAGTGTCTCTACAGAGAGCACAGCTCATTCAGAATGCAAATCTATATATCTATAATATCTGTCGGTACAGCCACTTGTCTGAGAGCAGAGCAGAAGTGTTTACTTTTTTTTCCTCTACTCTGAGGAGTAATTTATAACAACAATATTCATTCTGTCTAAGCAGTCTCTGGCACCAGAGTATGCATATCAGCAATTGTAATATAGTCATTCACTATTGGCACTTCAGGCCAATGAAGTTTATTTCACTTGGAGTGCTGACATGGCTGTCTGCAAACAAGGCTCTGAGAACTAAGACAGCTGGAATGTCATTAAAGAATATTGACTCACTCTCTCTTCTTTTTTATCTCTTTCCCTTTGGTGGAACTTTAGTGCATTTAAGAATACTAGTTGCCTCCCAAAACATGAAAGCAAAACAGGTAAAATCTATTTTTATCTGTTCCTTCATGAATATTGCAAGTAACACAAATTGGTGAAGAGGATTAAACAATGAAACAGATTTGGGGAAGAATAAAAAGGTGCCCAGATGGTTGCATCAGAGATTTCTTGATGGCTTTTTGTGAATTTAAAACTGGCTGGGGGGGGGGGGCTGATTATTAATTTAGCAGCTTTGGCAGGATCAATATGACTAATTTGTTATGTCTTCAGAGCTAATTCCTATTCCTTTGTGAAATGAAACTGTGAAAAATTGAAGTAACAGTTTAAAAGGAAAAGCACTTATAGGGATTAAGGGGAACTGATTGATTCTGGTTTAGTCTTAAAAAGAATAATTTAAAATTAGGGTGTTCTTTAATAGAATGTGCAACTTGAAGAACTTGCTACTTCACTGTTTTACTGCTAGAAGGGGTTTCTGAAAATCAAACTTCACAAATGCTGCACATTTCAGTTATTTAAAAAACACCCTTGCAGTAGCAACACCCCTCTGGTTTGGTTCTGCCGCAGCTCATAGAAGGAATTCCAAGCACTCCCAGAGCTTAATACAGACTACAGGAATGTAGGAACCTGAGTTCTAGCAAAAAGTGAGAGAGTTTGAAAGAAACAGGTCTTTGTCTCCCTGTTTTTCCCGAACTATTCAAGTAATTGAACAAAGTTCATGCCACAGTAATAGCGTATGTCCTTCACAGAGGTTTCTGCGCTGCCTCAGACTCATTAGGGAGAGCCCTGCAGAACAAATGTCATGGATAGTTTCACAAGGGCAGAAAGCTGCCACACCCTCTCACTTGGGGAGAGGTGAAGGACCAAATCTATGGCTTGGAAACAGCAGACCCTGCTACCAGTGGTATCCTATCCATCTGTTCTGTCTCCTCCATCTGCCCCAAACACTGCACAAAGCACTCACCTATGCTCGGCCCAGAGCCTTTGGTGAGAACCTTCCCCACTGAGAACCTGTGCACCAGCAGTCCTCTCTCTGCTGGCAGCCCTCACAGTCACAGGGCAGGACTGGTGTCACGCTCCTCCTCAGTGATCCCCATTTTCACCACCCTTGAATTTCATTCCTCCAGGTCGTTCCCTGTGGGACAGAACGCCTGGCTCCCTGCTATTGTGGATGCATCATCTGCTTCATAATAATGGGAAAGCACCTCTCTACAGTATGGATTAAAAGGAAAGACAGAAATAGGATGTTTTAAGAAGAATGAGAACAAAACACAAAAAAAAAGACATGGAACAATTGGATCACATTCAAAAGGAAGTTTCCAAGAGAACTTAATGGTGAAATTAACCTCTTGTAATATTTACAGCTTTTAAATACAGAACAGAATATTATATTTGGCTCTAGGAAATAGAAAAGAATTATTACCCAAATGACAGTTTATAGAGTATCCTAGAGTGGGTTCTGTTTCACACAAAGGAGAAACAAAGCTGAAGAAGAATTCTTGAAAAACCTCTAAAGAGTCCCTTTAATATTATACAATGCAGGGGAATTAAGACTTAACACACCTTGAAGACCAGTATGGACTTGAACTACTTGGAACAAAAAACTATATTATGTTGCCATAATTAAAACACATGCATAAGATTTAAGTCATCAGGCACTGGTAAAGGACTGTGAAGCACAAAATATTTAAATGTTTTAATGTTAACACCTCAGTGCTGGAAGGAAGGTTCCACTAGGAGAAGTCTCTATTAAAATGTTCAACAAGTTTCGTTTTGTTTGGTTTTTTTCAGGCGTTTGGTTTCTTGGGTGTAGGGAGGGGTGTTGTTGGTTTTTGCTTTAATAATTGGCAGATTTGTAGAGAAGACTGGACACTTGAGCCCTTTTCTAATGTTTTATACACTTTATTTGCTTGCAAATACATCACTAGCACAAACATGTGCTAGTCCTTAAAATGTACATGTCTTTAAAAAAGGACATATCCTTAAAAAAGACATGTACATGTCCTTAAAATATAGTCCCTGAATATTCCATTTCATTCATGGCTTATATTGCATTATTTGTTTAAAACCTTAAATGATTAAATAAAGAGACTGACAGGAAAAATGTGGCAGCCTTCTAGACAGGGTTAAAATTCAGAGCTAATTTTGCTCAAATTACTTACATTCCAGAATCACTCTTACATTTCAGGCAGTTAATTCTGAAGTTGCAACACACTTTCACAATGTTTCTACTTTTTCTTCTGTACTCCATTGCAAAAGTAAAATATAATAACTTCAGCCTTCAAAACATTTGCCTAAATTTTTTCTTACATCTGAAGCACCAAGTAGCAAATTAGGACTATGACTGTCAGGCCAACTAAAAAGACAAATTCCATGCTGGGTTCTTCTCAACAGTACTCCATTAGCAATTTTTTCCTAATGAAAAAGCCTCAGCTGACCTAGTACTTCAAGAACCTACCATGGGGATATTTAAATTTTTAGAAAACTTAATTACAGCAAATAAATTTACCAGCAGAAACACACTGATTACTAACAGAAGCTAGCACTATCCTGAAGTCCTTGTGTTCCAAACAGAGAAAACTAAAAGGCTGAAATAAGTCTACTGGTAAAATTATTTCTGCCTACATCTGAAGTAAAATACGTCTTTCGGAGTGGTGAAAATGTTATAAAAAGTCTTCTTCAAGACTTTCCAATGGCTGCTGTTTGTCAATAGCAAAAAAAAAGCCCAACTGCATGATGTCCCGAATTCCTGGTGAATTCAGGCTTTTGTTTGTTTTTCTACTGAATGTAACACAAAAACCTCTGAATTGTAGTGGTTCTAGAAACTTTGTTTTGACTGATCTAGTCTACATATATAATTAGGAAAATCAAGGTGAGTCCATGGGGTTTTTTATCAGTATATTGAAAATGGGCAAACCAAGTTACAAAAGCTGCTGGAAAAGTTGTGCATATACTCATGAAGGCAGCGAATAATTATTTATCCATTGTAAATAATTTTTTTTCCTTGAAAATGCATCACTATTTTGCTATAATTATTACTATATTTACTATATACATACTCCTGAGTTTTCTCAAGAGTTTTCACAAGGTTCCTTGAAAGAAAAATTACTGAGTAAAAAGAAACTACACAGGCTTGAAGATGAGCCACGAAGTACACATTTTATAAGTGCAAGTTCAGTACAAATTCATTGCATTGTAGTTCTCTTCTGGTAGTTCATTCATATCCTTTGAATAAGAACTAACTCCCAAGTCTGTCTATAACTTGAAGATAAGCCAAGTGCTTCTCTCGTGCCTACATCCCATAAGAAGTGCCCACAGAAGTGGGCACAGGTAGCTGTGAGAGGCTGGAAAGAGGCAGCAGAGGCACCTCTGTAACCCCTGGAAACAGAGCAACCAGGGCCTTGCAGAGCTGCTGTAATCTCTTACCTGTGAACTGTCTCTGGAGGTCCCGTTCCTCTTGGTTGTGGATGCACTTCTTGTGACTGAGACATAGGAAGAATTTCCTGTGCAGCTCATAGGACAGGTCAAGTTGCACACTCCTCTCTAAAGAATCTCCATGTAACCCCAAATTCTTTTTAAGTTATGTTTCATTTTACCTTTTAGGAAAGACCAGCAGTAGACTGTTAACCAATTTTGCTTTGTATTCTGTGATGTGAGTAATTATGTTGAGGCACAATGTATTTATCCTGGTAGAAAAAGAAAATTACTTATTACCAGAAAGACTTAATTGCACTTCTTTTAAATCAATATAAAATATTTAAATTATTTCTATTATCTCTACCTAGCAGAATCCTTTCTCTTTAGTCTATTTTGTTAGCTTTTTCAATTAGTGAAACAGATCAGATCAATAGATCAGTTTCCATATATAGAATTAGCAAAGCAGAGCATTCTAAATTACTAGTGACTGAAGAACAGCCCTTTTCAGCTCATTAGACCAATTATAGAAAATTTTATTTGATTCACAGGCTTTATAATTTTTTTCCCTTAGATGACAGAATTTTACTCTATCAAATTTAGCTTAATAGTGGGTTATTTAGAGATAAGTAAAGAAACAATCCTCAGCTTTTCACCAGAGACTAATAAGCTAATTTGTTTCACTTAGCTCTGTGATTGCTGAGAATATCTTCACACTTTCTAAGGCTCTGGAATGTGCCATAAAAGCAAAGTCCTCTGCTGGGTGAAACTCCAGCACTGGGCCCTAAGGGAGCACAGAAAACACACTTTAAAGGGGGAATAGAGAGAAGTTCCTCTAATCCTCGACCCTTCCTGGCTTTAGATGCATTGTCTCTTGATAGGGAAGGAAGCTGGTTACTGTATCCAGGAACAGTGGCCAATCTTTGTCCATTCATTCCTTGTCCTGTAAATATGGGTAAGGAATGAGCAGATTCTAGTCCTACACACTGTAGTTAATTTTGCTATTTGCCCGTTGTAGTTTCATTGCCTTAGTAACTTGCAAATCACTTTATGTCCTACAGCTATCCCACACAGTATGGTATGTAATGCATCCACAAGGAAGGAACATTTTTCACCATAAAATGATTGTTCTTGATAGAAATCTCCATTTGTAAAAATACCCTGCCCAGGGAGGATACATAATTTGTGAAAGAAGGAAGCCGTTTTCAGTAATAGAACCTTGGAAAATGGCTCTAATTCTCTTGAAGGCAGATCATTTAATCTAACTGTTGCTACAGAGCTGTAGAAAAGCAAGTATTTCTGGGTAACTTGACCAGAGGGAAAACAATTAGGCTACATTACTGAACTGTAGTAATATGTTTTCTTGGCAGTAGACCTTCTTCTGTGGTTACCGCCACATATAATGTACTCTCTTTAAGGACTAGAGGCTGGAAAAACAAACAATTCAGAAGTGTACTGCACTAAGTTCCACACACTGAATACATGTTTGAAAACTATTTCAGTTGTGGATTCATAAGCTTGCTTTACCTTGTTTCACATGTACTCAGACCTGTTGGTTCAGACACTATTTTATATTACGGGAGAATTGGATTAAATTTTCAAAGCTCAGCTAAATCATTACTGAATTCCCCTAATTCATTGGCAAAATGATGGGAAGAGAAGCAATGAGGAAGCGTGGCAAAAAGACTAGTGAATAAAACAGGTATTATGGCTATAGGAGACGCACACACTTGTGTCTTATAAATACTTCTTGTATGCCTAAATGCACATGAAATGCTGTTAGAACTTTATGAAGACTGAAGCAGCTATTGCTCAGAGTTTATAATAAACACTGTTAATATTACCCACTCAAGTCTAATTCAATCTTTTTGTACATTTATATTAAGACATTAATCGTAATTACATGACTACGTGCTCTTATTTTTAAGGGCATTTTATTGCTTAATGCAAATGATAGAAGAATGTTATACATTTGGGAAAATGTCTAGAACTGTGGTTTGGGTTAACCAAGTGTAGTTATCAGTGCAAAAGACCACTGGCTCAGGATTTATCTACTTTGAAGAATCCTTATCCTACATGTAGGCAGAATAATAATTTTAAAGTGAATACTTATGCTGTTCAGTATTAGAGATTAGTACTCGATCATGTCACAAACATTCCTAAATTTGTTTTTACAACACTCCTACTAACCAAGGCCATTTTAACCTCCAATTTGCAAATGCAAAAACAGGATAGAGGAAAAGGGTTCAAAGGTCAGAACATCCACAATAGTTTAAGGCACCAGCTTGTGACACTTACTCAACTTTCCCAAGAAGCTGATGTTACACAGCTATTCATGTTTTTCAAGTTCAGGTTCCAGTAAGTTTAGTTATAGTTCTGTGCAGAGAATTTCTCATAGGTCTTTATGTCTCATGCTGAACATGTAGAACACAAGGACGTGTAATTAGTGATGACCCCAGAAAAGTTTGGGTTGCATGACTTGCTTAACATCACACAGATGGGAGGAATGAGAGAAGAAATTAAATTCCTCAGAACCATATTCAAAGATCTGAATCAGGAAATCCTCACTTTTCTGTTTGATGTCCCATTTTAGTTACAAGCAAACTCTTAATAATAAGACCTGATTCACTCTTTGAATATGCCTCTTATGCACTAAATGCATGAGGATTCCTGGGGAAATGATCACATCACTAAAGACTGTTTTGTAACGCTTACGTATAAGCAGGTTGAATTAATACTACCCTAACAACTTTACCTTGGAATTTTGTAACTTCTGAATACCTTAAGTTTTGGGTTTGTTTTCTTTCTTTTATGTATATATGTATCCATGTATGTGTGTGTGTATGACTTTGTGACTTCCTTTCAGCTGCAACCTGAAAACAGAGACACTCCTTCTCTGGGCACCACCATGCCTCCCCATGTGTCCTGAGCATGGACTGTGGTCTGGAGCTAAAGGAACTAAAACATAGCAGGTGCAGGTTTTTGGGCTCTGTGTACAAGAAGTACAAATGTCACCCACATAAGTGCTTCTACTAGCAGATAGAAGAAGAAACTTGCTGATAGAATAAATTTGGAATTAAAATCAATGGTCCATCCTGGACTCTAGTAGGAGCTTCTGTTCACTCCAGCCATGACTCATCTTTTTGGTTCTCTCCAAGCATCCTATTGCCATGTCACCATCCTGGTTTCTTGTTCCTTCCTGTTTTCCTCTTTACCCTTAGACCCAACGTGCCTCATTTGCTGTTTCCTTGAGTCTTTTGAAACTGCTAAAACAAAAACAGCAATAAAATCTCTTCTGTTTTACTGTTCCTAAAACCTCCTTTTCACAGACTGGTTTTACAGTAGTTTTCACAATACTTAATCTCTTACATTCTACCTAAGTTTTCTAAGCAATCCTACTTCCACCCTGTTGTATCATGGGGCAAGTTTTTGCCTCAGAAAGTTGTCTAATCATTCTTTCCTCATCATTCTTTTTCAGCAAACCAGACACAATTTTATCCACTGCCTCCTTGATTCATGCTATTTTTCTTGTCAGACCAACTTGTACTTTGTCTCTTCACCAGCTTTTGGATGCAATCGCCCACTCACCAGACTCCAGTCTCATTCTTCACTGCAAACCTCATGTAGCTTTGTTTCCCTCAGGCATCCAGTCTCATGCTTGATTAGTCCAATTTTCTGTTTTCTGACTGTTGATCCCAATCCTCCTCCCCCCCAATCCTATTGTTGCTTGTACTTATTCGTTAATGCAATCTTATTCCTCCCTCATTCTTCTGCCTTGTGTTTTCCTTTATACTCCTTGGAGAAGAGCCTGAGAGAGGGCCAGGGGCAGATAAATCAGACTACACAGGATGGGCAGGTTCTCTGCCTGTGGTTGTGGTGGTAGGCTCAGTATTCCTGCTAAGACATTTGCGTAGGTATGATCATCAGGTTTTCTGGAGAATTAGTCAAAGCAGGCCCTACAGAGCACAGATGCAAAAGGCAGGAGTACTGTCTTCACAAAAATGGGCTTTCTTGGTGAAGAGCCTGGTACAAGGTAAAAAATCTTGTAAAAAAAAAAGGTAAAAAATATATATTTTTTTAAAAAAGGATAAAAAGACAACAAATTTATGAGTCATTGGCTCTTCCTGTGCTGTATGACAGATAAAGTATGTAGAAATCCAGATGAGGGTGCAAGTACAATGTAACATGTAAGCATCCTCTATAAAAAAATGGGAGTAAAAAAGCTTGCAGGTCTCAGAAATGCTTGGTGGTGTTGTGCCAATACATGGCAAGAGCACACAAGAGTTAACCCCTGTCTGTCAGAGTGCAAGTGTGCAAGAGCTCTGCCCTGTACTCTGGGCTTGGTCCATGGTCATTCTCTGAAAAGAAACTGTGCTGGAGTTCCTGAACAACAGACCTGCCAGCACCAAGGTTCCTGAGATTACAACAGTGACATAAAAGCCAAACTGGCAAATGCTAAACAAACAGGTCCAAGCTCAGATAAAATCAACTATTTATGACTTTTCTGAGTTTTCTCATTTGACCTGTTAAGTCCAGACAGATTTAAAACCTTGACAAATCTGTGCAGCCTTTCCTGAGGGTGGCAAAAGGAACATCCCTATGAGAGAAAGACCTTTTCCTTCAAATAACTTTTATTTTATTTCAAAGGGAAAAATTATCTTATTTAATATGAACAAAGAAGTATATTTTCTCAAGTTTCATTTTCAGAAATATCCAAATCATTTTGACTTAAATTAAAATATATATAAAAATAATGTAATTTTGCCTAAGAAAGGCAATCAGCTTTTGAAATGTCAGCCCAATTATTTAAAATACAACAAAATTACAGGTCACAGAGTGCAACAACTTATAATGAGAATCTTAATAAAAGACAGTGTTACCACTTCCACTTCTAACACTGAAACTAATTTAATGTGTTCTTTTCCTAGATGGTGTTTTACCTATTTTGCAATTGTTTCTACCTTTGTTTGGTTTTCTAGCTTTTATCACCACTGAAGAAAAAAAACAATAAACAACAAACAGAAACAACTCACTGTTTACATTCAGATTGCAGTTGCAAACAGGCCCATAATTACTGAAAGCTGGGCTGTAAAAAAATTAAATAGAAACAGTTGCCCATCTGCATGGCTATAGAAGGGATTATCCTTTACAGAACAGATTGGTCATGGGACTCTTTTTTAGTGAATCAAACCACACAGAAATTCAACAGTAACAAGAATCTGCAACATCATCAAATTTACACATTTTTTTTTTTTTTCCATATAGGAAATTTCGGAGGATAGAAGGGGTAGAAAATATTTCAGTTTCTTTTTTTCTCTTCTAAAATATTTTAAAATTATTCCAAATGCTTCTGAAATCTCTTTCAATAATCTGCTTTCGAAGGTCTTGTCTACAAAGGGCTGGCACAGCTCTACCTTTTCATAACTCACCAAAAATTTCCCCCATAGTGCCTCACCCCAGCACAGCTTGTGTTTCAGCAAAACCACACTTGTAAATCTCCTGTAAAACTTTTCAAAACACTGTCTTGCCAGCATGCTGTTTCCATTATCATGCTCCTGTTCAAACTTTGACATGGCCTGGGTTATGGGACCTGGTCAAACTCTAACAGCTGGATGTAAAACAGCTCTGCAGAGAGTGGAAAATCAAACAGTAGGAAAGATCTGAAGAACTCTGGGAAGATACAGGTGGCAGAGCTCTCACAAGCTGATAACCTTGGAAGGTTCCTTACTCTCTGTCTAAAACCTCTTTTATCAGTTTTGCTCAGGGATTAAATACATTGTTTTGGAAAAATTAAGTCAAAATGAGATGGAAAATAAACCAATGTCATTTGGAAGATTAGGACACATTTAAATGCTAGACTTTTTGTCTGCCTAATTTAAATGCCTGCTTTCCCTCTCAAAATATATGTGTGTGTATACACATGAACATATATACATATATATGTATGCATGTACTATTTTGTTTATGTAAACCCTCATTTGCACACTGATAGCATAGTCAATTATTTCCAGTAAAAAGTGCTTGAATTTTTTTTTCTCTCAGTTGTACCTATTTGCATGTGATAGCAAACTTCATAATATTTAATTTAGTTCTCCTCAAAATACTCCTTAAAAGGTGTGAATATTCCTGTGGCTGGAGAACTAAAGAGCAGAGAGCCACGGTCTAAGTGATTACAAGAATGTCTCCAATACCATAGGAGCTAAAGTAGGATGAACAGGTGCTTCAGACAGTTCATGGGTTTTGATATTAAAATAAAGGCACAATGAAATGTCTGTTTTAACTTAAATATGAGTAGATGTAACTTAAAAATGAATATTCCAGAAGTTAAAAATCCTATGATTCAAAGTGATTCCTAAGGCTTCACTTTTAAAAGATTTAAATCATAATATATAAGTAGACATATTTGCAAAACCTTCTGAAAGGTATATGAATCTTTTAAAGAAGCCTTTTGTTCTTTTGAAGACAGAATTTGGACAGATTTTTTTCCCAGTTATATCTTCAGATTCTTGAGCTCTTTCCAAATTCTGCTCCTCTTCTCTTAAGTGAAAGTTCATTATTTTAAGATTAGATCTAATTGTCATTATACAAGTCCATACCAATGACACTATTCAAATTTTATTTTATTGATTCTGAGAACACTAGATAAAAAATTAAACTTTGTTATTGCTGAAAAGGGCAAACGGCTGTGACAAAAAGAAAGAATAAAGAGGAAATGAAGATGATGGGGAGTTTAAAAATAACTTCCCACCTGTATGACTGAAATATGTATTCTTTCCTGTAATGTCCAAATGTTTTAATCACCTTACGTAAGAGGTCATAGATGTTGTCCATTGCTACCTTTTTAAAAACTCCATAAGCTTATAGGTCTGATAAGTTCTTGAGAGGTGTGTTTTGTACTATTAAGAGGTACCTATGGGAATCCTTCTGTTCTGTCATAAGGGACTCTGGTCAAATCTGCTACATCTGAGAACATTTTCAAAGCTCTTTTTGTGAATGTCTGAAAGCTCTTTACCCAGACTTCAAGGTTTTTGCTTTGCTTTTTCACCAGAGGGCAAGTGAAGTACAGAGTCAACGAGATCCACAGCATCCTTAAGACTGGGACCTAAATGGCCCTAGAGAGGGACCAGCCTGAAAATTAAATAATCTTTTGCCAACAGATGGTCTTTCATGTGATATATGAAACGAATAAAGGATAAAAGAACATGGCAAAGTTAAAAAAGAGACCCCCTCTGTTAAATTATTTCTAAGGCATGTAGAACATTTCTCTTTACGTTGCCCTTAAGTGCATTGAAACACTCATAGAAATACATTTTTAAAAAATAGGAAAAAAAATGCCACTGTACATTTGTTTTATTTTTCTTTGATTTATTTTTCCTGTCAGAATCCAATTTACCTGCACTTTTAATCTGCTACAAAAGTACATTCTTATTTCTATGCATATTTTTTGCACTCCTCTCGCAACATAAGATCTCTATACAGTGTTTATTGAATGCTTTCTATTTACTCTGTTCTGAATGAGGTAATTCAGAAGTCCTATTCTTTCATCCTACATGATCAGACTGGTTAGTCTCAGCCAGCTTCTCAGTAAAAGCCTTAAGTGAGGTTATCCATCCTATGTGAAGTTATGCAGGTATCTCTGCTGTCACCTGTCTTGTTCAGTGTGTACCTGAGGTTGGCTGGGTAATTAGAATGAAATTCTGTACAGCACTGACACAGATCAATGTTCCTTTCTCAGCAAAACAGCAAACCCAGATGGCACAATGTCTTTGCCTTCACAGTGTCTGGGTGCGATTGAAACTTGGCACTCAGTTTAGATAAAAGAGAGATAATTGATGGGGACAGGAGGGGGAGGAGGTGGGCAGCAAAAAGGAATGGCAGGAATTGAGTTTTCTCCTATAAACATAACTATTGCTCATCCTTCCCAAATAAGTTCATAGTATAGAGCTCTGTCACGTAACTTAGTGTAATTAGTTCTTCCACTATTCACTCAACACTTGGGTGTTGAGCACTTCTTCCAGCTATGGCCAAAACTACTCTCTATAAAGCATAGTTTTTTGCAAGGTTGAAGAAAACCCCAACTAAACAGCAAACAAACACAAGTTATTTTCATAAGTGCTTCAGCATGCAGCACGCTGATTCAAATCTGTACGTATTCAGGATATGTCTGCTCAAGAGACAGCCCTTTGGTGCAGGTGTTAGGGCAGCAGTTAATTTTAAATGTGTCACAAGAGCAATGTCCACACAGCAAACAAGCATTTGCTTGATTTGGAAACCATAGGAGGTGCTACACCCATGTCCCATCACATCTGGTGGGTTGAGGTGATAAGAGGGACTGCATGCCAGTCATCAGAAAATGCGTGTTCCTCCTTTAACATTGTTCAGTATGAATTTCCCAGCAGATGATTTTATTCAGTGAAAGCAATAGAGACATAAGAAATATCCTTATCTCATATGGTTTTAGAGAAGCACAGTATACTAAAAAATAGTGACCTCATTCCTTGGGATATTCTGAAGTGGCTAAACCCAAAGAACTCCAGTTATCAAGTCAAGGCTATTGAACCACTAGTGTTTCTTTCTAGCAGTACTTATCCAGACTCAACACTGTAGTAATGCCATCACACAGCTTGTATCCTGCTATCTTGGGACTGTCATGAGCAGACAGACTCCTGTCTGATCAAACTGTAATGTTTATAAGTACCCTGAGTGAACCATTAGCCTGTGATACAGCCCATATTGTCCTCACGGCTATGAATCAGTGAACAGTTTTCATATGTATCTCAAAGCAAAATGTCCTCAGGGAAAGGAGTCTGAAGCAAGCACTTTCTGAAAAATTCAGTCGATCTTACAAAAACACTTTCTCCCACACAAATTATGAACCAACTTTGAATTCCACCAATTTCTATTGTGTCATCACTCATCAGACAAAATTTATGCAGTTGATATTTTCAGAGGAGGATAAGTGAAAAATACAATAAATATGTTGATCCTCTATCATTCTGCACTTGAAATAGTTAAAAAAAATCTGTGTGCACTAACCTAAGATGGAGGGGCAAAAATTAAAACCTACCAGTAAAAAATATAGTTTTTATACCTACATACTACTGCACTTTTTTTCTACACCACTTTCAAGTTTTCTAGACCATTAATAAATAAAAGAAATAAACATCTATATCAGCAATATTTTTTCTGTTTTCTATGGCTTTTAGTTAATAAATTATGTTTATTATGTAGAAGCGCTAGAGCATGTTAATTTCTCTTGAACAAAATTACAATCAGCAGAGAAGAAAACATGGATAATGATGTGCATGTATCTGCTTATTAATGCTCTGCATAGAAGCATGCATAAGCAGCATTTCTGGTAGCCTTGTGTGAAAGTTACTGTGGGTGCACACAAATCAGAGGTACAGAGCACTTCCAATTTCAATAATTGACTACAAGGTCTACTTCTGCAGTCCCTCCTGGGAGGTCATGAAGACATGCATCTGGCACAATGTTAATCATATTTGTTCTGACACACAGCAGTTCACTATTTCCCCTGGCAGATTACTTTCTATTACCCAATATAAAAATGGCTGACATCTTCAAAATGCTAATGAGAGATATATCAATTTTTTTAAGAACTTGGATGGCTCCCAAGTATTTTTAAATATACTCAACAGATTGTGAAATACATTCAGTATATGGTTATAAATGCAATATGTTAACTTTCTTTGTTGTTGTATGCCTTGTAATCTACACTGGCAGAGATTAAATATGACTGGATGAGCAAGTGCCCCTGAAATATTGGTTTATTCTTTTGCTTAATTGCTTGTTTTTCTTCAGCTACTTCTTATGCTCTAATTGAACAAAATATATCTTTACAGTTGCTACATCAGCTTGCATCATAAAGAAGTCAGGCCCATTGCATTTTGAGCCAGAAAATTAAATTATGATTGGATTACAGAAATAAAACTCTAAACCAATTGGAGTGTGGAAATACTTTTTCTTTCTTATTACACTGTGATGAAAATGTTCTAAATTTATGTCTCTACCTATTTTCTTTTAAACATTTTCATAGCAGAATATCGTCCAATTCAGGGGTAATCTGGTTTTATCGTAAATTTTATACACCAATATCCTCAGCTGAGTATAATGAGACACACTCATGAACAGATTTACCTTCCAAGGTCTAGATTTGGGATTAGAGCTGTGATACACTACTCCTTGAACAAAACTATGTACAGACACATGCAAAAAAATTGCTGCTGGAGTTTTATTGTCTACACATTCTAATCTCACCATAGTGAAATAAATGACGAAAACAAAACAAAGTGAAGCAAAGGGGGGGGTGGGGGGAGTGGGGAAGGCAGGAGGGAGGGAGGGAGGGAGGGAAGAGAAGGGGGAGGGAGGGAGGGGGGAGGGAAGGAAGGAGGGAAGGAGGGAAGGAGGGAAGGAGGGAAGGAGGGAAGGAGGGAAGGAAGGAAGGAAGTGGCGGAAGGAAGTGGCGGAAGGAAGTGGCGGAAGGAAGGAAGGAAGTGGCGGAAGGAAGGAAGTGGCGGAAGGAAGGAAGTGGCGGAAGGAAGGAAGGAAGGAAGGAAGGAAGGAAGGAAGGAAGGAAGGAAGGAAGGAAGGAAGGAAGGAAGGAAGGAAGGAAGGAAGGAAGGAAGGAAGGAAGGAAGGAAGGAAGGAAGGAAGGAAGGAAGGAAGGAAGGAAGGAAGGAAGGAAGGAAGGAAGGAAGGAAGGAAGGAAGGAAGGAAGGAAGGAAGGAAGGAAGGAAGGAAGGAAGGAAGGAAGGAAGGAAGGAAGGAAGGAAGGAAGGAAGGAAGGAAGGAAGGAAGTGGCGGAAGGAAGGAAGTGGCGGAAGGAAGTGGCGGAAGGAAGGAAGGAAGTGGCGGAAGGAAGTGGCGGAAGGAAGTGGCGGAAGGAAGGAAGGAAGTGGCGGAAGGAAGGAAGGAAGTGGCGGAAGGAAGGAAGGAAGTGGCGGAAGGAAGTGGCGGAAGGAAGGAAGGAAGGAAGGAAGGAAGGAAGGAAGGAAGGAAGGAAGGAAGGAAGGAAGGAAGGAAGGAAGGAAGGAAGGAAGGAAGGAAGGAAGGAAGGAAGGAAGGAAGGAAGGAAGGAAGGAAGGAAGGAAGGAAGGAAGGAAGGAAGGAAGGAAGGAAGGAAGGAAGGAAGGAAGGAAGGAAGGAAGGAAGGAAGGAAGGAAGGAAGGAAGGAAGGAAGGAAGGAAGGAAGGAAGGAAGGAAGGAAGGCCGTAAAATTGATCAAAACATGGTTTATACTGTTTTACAGAGAATCTGCAAGACAGTAATTTTGTAACATGACCAAAAATTTGATGGGATATTACTTCTTGTGACATCAGTTCTAGTGAGAATTGCAGCAAATTCAATCCTAAGAACTGCAATATTGTCTTTTCTAAGTCTGATGTTATGGAAAAAACTAAACTTAGTAAAAATAGGTTTTTGTTTGAAAGAGATAATTGCATGATTTGCTAGACAGTGAATGTGTTGAGAAAGTGTGCCTCTTAAAGAATAAGCTTTAACTTTTTGCTTTATTTAACATAAAATTCCAGGAAGTGTTTTTGGGGTTTTTTTTTCTTTTTGTTTGTTGGGGGTTTGGGGGGGGGGGGGGGGGGCGGGGTTTGGTTGGTTGGTTGAGTTTTTGTTTTTGTTGTTTTTAATAATCTCAACAGTAATGTTGAAAGCATCACAAACAATAGAATAAATGCATACATGGCAGAGGAAACATTAGATTTAGCATAACAAGTGAAAGATAACTACTAAAAAACCACTAAATGCTTAGGCAAGGTAATAATTTTGAGCTACATCAAAAGGTAATAATTGTGACCACAAAAGTATGCAGTAAACTAAAGAATTGGCTTCTGAAATTATTCTGTTCATGGTAGAACATAATAAATAGTTAAATTAGTTTCCTATTGCAATCATAGTAGAATAAAATTTTATGGAGTGGTGTAAATGAAGACTCTATCATATAATTTCTTAGATTGTATGCATTCATTATGAAAAAGGACCAGTTATAGGCAAAAATATTCTTCTTTACTTCTAAAGGCTCAGCTGTACATCTAAAGAACCTGATATACAAACATTTCTACATTTAGGAACAGAGCTGTGGTGCTTATACCCAAAGCTTTTTCTAGTGGTCTCTCAGGGGCTTCAGCATCAGTGACATCCTCAGAGGACAGAAGGTAATGTCAGCACTTCAGCCACCACAGTTTATAACCCAGCATATAAACTCAAATTTACCTTTGGTACCGTCCTCAGCTATGGCTTCCGGCTGCACTCTGGCCCTGCTGTGGTGTGGACATGTTTTACTGATTCTGCTGTGGGAACACCAAGCCAGGGCTGGTTAGAGCTTCACTCGTGTTGGTAGGAGTTAGCAAAACTCCCATGAGCACATCAATCTTGCAAATCTATTGATCGGTGCAGACTAAAATAGCAGTTCTCTGAAGGAACCATTCCTAGCTTGGCCACAGATGCTTCAGCAGTTTTATGAACCCTTATTTTAATAAACAAAACCCTGTGAATATGTTTTCATATTCAGAGCTAGGGAGGTGAGGAAGGGCATCTGCTTTAGGTCTCATTAGCATGAGAGCAGTGACTTGTCACGAAGGAAACTGCAGTCTCACCCTGAGAACAATCTCTTTGCCCTTGTGGTATTGGGACACAAAAATCACGTTGCTGCATGAAGACAAACACTATAAATGGCCTATAAATAGATTTTGATAAGCAATAAAGAGAAGCTTGGTAACACAAAACATACAAGATGACTAGAATATGTAAAGCTAAGAACAGGATGATGGAGACATGTACCAGACATGCAAACTTCTCTTGGAAATGCATTAAATTTCTGCTATGCCCATAGTATAAATTGGTCAGGGTTGTTCCAAACACTTTGCTAGAAACCTCAGTTTAGATTTGTAGTCCAGAAAACTTGAAGCTGAATCCAGACATTAATGGGTTAGTCCAATCCCAGAAAGAGATCAGTGCATGTCCATATTCGAGAAAGACTGATAGAAATAATTTGATTTAGAGTAGACAAAGCCTGCTATAACGAATTTTTGATGTGCTCACATGAAGAGTAAATAACCATAGAAATAACCCAAGATTCCAAGTTCACTGAGAAGTCCTATGACATACATTTTGCTCCTCTTTCCAATAATAAATTTCAGGCAAATAGTGATACACAGCCACTGAAGAAATTTTAAAATAACAGGCAGAACACTAATTTCTGTAAAAAGTTGAAACAGTCTGAGGCTAAATCAAACAAAATGCTCTTGAAGAAGTGCCTTTATTTTACTTCATAAAGTGTATTCCTGATTCTGACAAGCATCTTTATGCTATTCTAATGTGTGATAAATAACACTAATAAAAACAGGATAACTTATATAACAATAGAAAACTAATTTGGTTTAGTAACAGGATTATAACTGATCCTATGTATTAATTTCACTAATATGGAGCTGGTATTTACTTTACAATTAATTTTTAAAATCAGGGGGTTTATTTTTTTTTTTTTTTTTCTCCTGGGCATATTGAGACAGATACACAAACCATTATAAAATATTTGGGACAAGTATCACTTTGGCTTTGCATTGTACAGTTTGGTCATTGAAACTTGTCATGGTTTGACCCCTGCTATCAACTCAGGACCACACAGTGATTCACTTACTTCCTTGCTGGTGAGATGGGAAAGAGAGTCAGAGGAGTGAAAATAAGAAAGCTCATGGGTTGAGATAAAGACATTTTGATAGGTAAAGCAAAAGTCATGTGTGCAAGAATAGCAAAACAAGACATTAATTAATTTTCCGTGAGCAGGCAGGTGTTTAGCCGGACCCCATAACATGTAATAGTTACTTGGGAAAATAAACACCATCACCCTGAATATTATCCCCCCTTCTTCTTTCCCCAGCTCTATATACTGAGCATGATGCCGTATGGTCTGGAACGCTTGGGTCAGTTGGGGTCAGCTGTCTTGGCTGTGTCCCCTCCCAACTCCTTGTGCACCTCCATTCCACTTGATGGTGGTGGGGTGGCATGAGAAACAAAACAGGCCTTGGCACTCTGCAACAATGAAAACATCCCTGTGTCACCAACACTGTTTCCAGGACAAACCCAAAGCATAGTCCCATACTAGCTACTGTGAAGAACATTTGCTCTGCTTCACTCAAAACCAGCCCAAGGCTGTAGCACACTTGGTAGAACAGAACAAATATAAACTGCTGGAAAAGTAAGTTAGCTGTTGACCCTCTTGGTAAGTTCAACTCATTTGCTGATAACTTGTTCTTAAACTCTGTACCTGCTGAATATAAACCACTGCCTTATTACAGCTGTGAGATAGACAAACTGCTGCAGAAAACAAACAAAGTCCGATAAGGGAACTCAGTTGAACCCATGGCCAGCTGATTACCTGTGATGGGACCTTTTCCAGTTCATAACAGTTTTGGCACATGGATAAAGTACTGAAACATGAGAAATGCTTATCCTAAAAGCTGGGTGGACATTTTTGCAGTAGATGCATTATTTAGTGAAAGTCATCTTCTCTGCATTGAATAAATTATTTAAAATAACTTGTTTTCTATACAAATGTACTTAATCAAATACTGTTCATTAAGTAATGTATTTGAAGAGTAGTAACAAGCATTAATTGGACAATTTGCTTAAGGATCATTTTTGCGTATATTTAAGCAATTTTAGTTTTGGTCATGCAAAAACTGCTCTCTAATTTTAGCACCTATGTTTATGTGGATTCAAACCGAATTAATAAGGCTGAGATTATATCTATACTACTGTAGTAAAACAATATTGCATCTCTTCTCTTACACCAATGTAATTACAAATTAAATGGTCAGTTTTAGTACAACCAAACACACTTAGACTCCATGACAAGAAAATCACATGCAAACCACCCTAGTTCTGAACTCTGCTACTTCATTCACCTTGGCCAAGAATGATTTCGACATGGAAGAATTGCAATTTGTATATATGTTCTATATAATGTATGTTTTAATGACAGTGAATCCCATGTGCAGATCATGTATTTTTATCATATTTTTGAGTCACCATTAGGATGCAGTACTTTAGGCTGTCAGTAGAAATACATGCTACTGGAGACAAGCAGTGATATCAAAGCAGTGTCTTTAATGTTTTGAGTGTGATGCAGGCATCCGAATCTTGTGGAGTTCAGAGCATTCCTTACTGTGTCAGTCATCAAGGCCTCCAAGGAGAAGAAAACTGGAAGAATGCTTATAACCATGGGGATGAGTATGTGACACAATGGGAAATGAAGCAGTGGAACAAAACATGAGTAATCAGTGCTTCTTGAGTGGGCTTTACTCCTGCTTTTGTGCCTGGGGGTCCCTCCTGGACAACACTAAATAAATAAATAGAATGCAAAGTTAAGCAAAAGCTTAAACTATAAGGCTGGGCAAAAGAAGGTGTTTATTCAACTGTTTTTCTTTTGTTGTCCTCATCTTCAAAGACTTGATATTTTGTGGGGGATATATTTGGCAATTGGACAGAGGTGTGGCACAGTTAATATGACAGCAACTTGAGTGCAGGACACCTAAAGCTGGTAGAGATTCAGTATGTTAAGAAAAAAAATAAAAAAAATAGAGTATTAATCCAGTGACTTCAACACTCTCTACAAAGGAGGCTGATATTAATCTCAGTTTTATAAACTGAGAAAATGAAACAAAAATATGAGTCAGTTTGACCATCTTATACTGCTACCTGCCATTGTAACATCTGATAAAGATTAAATTTCAAGACTCCTTACCCATTATTTTATCAATATTTTTCAAAGGAAAATATTGGCAAACAAAATATTGTGGAAATCATATTTTGGAGTGCAAAGCTCAAATTCCATCTTTTCTTGACACTTTGAAAGAAATGAAAATTTCATTTGCAAAGTGAATGGCATTTGAAAAAAATATAGGATATTCTGATTTGGCAAATTTCTCCAATTCCACTTTCTCCATTCTCCACAGATAGTTGAAGTCTCCAGGAAAATCTTCTACCCACTGCAATTTCTATGTCCATAGGAAGAGCTTAAAGAAAGTTCATGCCAGAAAGTTTACAGTTACTTATAATGCATTTCAGGCAGGAACTTCTGGTTCAGTATCCAGTTCAGATTAAACAGATTTATATTTGAATCTGCATCTCTCATCTGCCAGCTGCATACAAACTTTAATAACCCTGCTTTTTAGAAAGAGTAGTGTCCTTGCATGGTACAGAAACTATTAGATCAAAGAAGAGTGACTTCAGCTTGCTTGTTTTAAACAGGAAAGGCAATTGAGTTTTCCTGTTAAAATCAGAAAATGTCAAATTCCACAGAGTTCAAAAATTATTTCAGAATAAAGGGAAAGTATCTTCATTCCACAGACCAATAGGAAAAATATCAAAATTCACTAGAGGTTTGTTGAAAATACCATGAAAACCTCTACTGACATAAAAGACAGGGTTTTTTTACAGTACTACCCAATGCCTATAGATTTTCTAGATTTATCTACATTTGAAAGCAAAAATAGAGACCCTTGTTATCCTGAACTGTGGTAAAAGCCACGGGAGAAAACAAATTCCATGAGTATTCTTCACAGAGGTTCACTGCTTCATTGTTTTTAAATTATTTACTTAATTCTCATCTATTAATATAAAGACATTAATATCATCACCAATCTTATATAATACTTGAGAAGGAAGAAAACAAGTCTATCTCAAACTTCTCAACTGACCTGCAGAAGCTTTTGCTCCATTCCACAATGTCTTTGTTAGCATCACTCACTGGGAGCCATGACTGATTACTCAATTAACATTTCTTGTTTTTGCAGCTACACAAGACAGTCCCAGATGTTCCATGAATTAAATAATTGTAGTGTCCCTGAAAGTGTCTATTTTTTTTTCATTTCTTTTCCTGAATCTGCTAGAGCTCATACCAACTCTTAAAGCTTGTGGTTTCTGTCCTGTAGGATACGTCAAATCAGAGGATACAACCATTCAAAGATTTGTTCATTTCAGGGTCATGACAATGAAAGAATAGATTTGCAGCTAGGACATTATTTGCAATTTAAATTTTAATAGTGATCAAACCCTAAAAATTGTTAAGTATTTGATTCCATTATCTACTCCCTCATCCTTTTCAGGATTTAGACCCCTGTACCTGATGAACGTGGGGTAGCCCAAATAAATGCACAAACTCTCCTCAAAGGTCCTGAGTCTGAGCTGTAGATTTTATTTCTGTTTTTCTCTGTTTTACTCAATATTCTCTCTTTTGTAACAAAAAAACTTGAAATAAATTCAATGCAATCCCAGCTACAATATCCTGAAGAAGACTGGTACCAAGTCCTGAGCTCTGTTGTTTCAAATAAAACATACTCATCAGAAGAGATTTGTGTCCTATCATTAATTAATGTGAGTACTTTTATATTTATAAGAATTTTTTTGTCACATTTCTCTGTTTGACTTGCTGTGAATTCTACCGAGAATTGTTATATCATGTTATTTAGATATCCCTGATATGATTTTATTTGACATAATATTTTCCCTTTCCAAAGAATTTAAAAGAATCCAAACAAGGTAAGACAGCAATAGCTAGGAAATCACTTTACTGAGTAACAAAAATTTCTAGGTGGAACAGAACACAGAAATTCAGAATATATGAAATGAAAGTAGTCAAGGTGAACATGAGAAGGAAAGAAAATGGAAAAATATCTGACACCATATTTGAACCAGAAAGCTATTATTTTAATGGAGTTTTAGAATAAGTTTTAGTGTGACCATTTACATAAGGAGGAGTTGTCACTAGCGGTGTGAAAATCTCCTGACTGGAAAAAAATTAAGTGCCTATAAGATAAGCCTGTAAGATAAGCTTTACTGTTGTATTTGAGGAGGGGTGGAAAGTGTTAGGAAAAGCTTTCCACTTACAGTCTGTTTAGCCTCAACGTTGGTTCACTAATTTAAATGTCACAGTTGAAGGTTTTTATCTCTACCTGTGTGAAAAGTGCAGGCAGGCATTTCACTTAATCTTCAGCTTATTTCTGTGCAATGATTAACCTGGGTAAAACTTTAAATAGCTATTGATCATTCCATTACCTAAGCACCTAATAGAGCAGAGGTTAAGTTTATGGAAAAGTAACAAAGTTTTGCCTGGTTTTATCCTCTAGATTCTGTTCTCTGAATCTACAAATGTGTATGGACTTGGATGTAAATTGTGTCCCTGAAGTCAAGGATATTATTTGTTTATTTAACATCAAATATATATTTAAGAGGTGTGATATATGAAGGGCATATCTGATATAACACAATCAAGCTTAAATGATGTTAGTGTTAAACTTTATATTAATGTATAATTCCTACAGTTAAGAATTTATAATTCTTACCGAGGGATTTAACTTTCACATGACAATAGAGAATTTTAATTAAATTTTTTTTAGTATTTCTTGTTAGTCTGTTTCCTTTTAGCTTCTCTGTTTTGATCAGATATGTGTTTCAGTGAGACAGAGATGTTTGAAGAGCAAAAAGTATACAGGAAACATAAACCAAAAAATTACATTAGAAAAACTTAAAGGCTTCTTCTGCATCATGAAACTGAGGTTCACAGTTATAGTTTGAGTGTTCACAGACACAGTATGAGGATATTCCTATTACTGTAATAGTATTTATTATTCCTAAGTATGCTACTGGGAACTCCTACTTCCCTTTATATTTAGTGACTAAGACCAAGTTTTATAAGCAGACATCTAAGAATATCTGGAAAATATTAGTTTCTTTTTACTTGGTAGAAATCAAGACAGAAGGATTTGCTCACAGTTCATCACCTTTATCACAGCCATGTAAAACTAAAAAGGATGAGTTCAATCCAGAACAGCCCATCCTCTTTTTACAGTGATCATTTATTTAATTCCTGGTAACAGTGAAAGGGATAAAGCAGTCCTCAGTGTTCCTAACTGCAGGAGACTGTACCTTCTTGCTGGTATATTTGAGCCAATACAATTCAGTGCTTATACTAGCTCAAATAACAAATGAGTCACTCCACTGCTGAAGAAGAGACCTAGAACATACTGAGATTTAATGTATGATATATTTTTCCCTGAGAGTAGAGTCACTAACATGATAACTTTTTCAGGGAAAAACAACAGGGAGAAGCAACAATCTAGTTCAATAGGATTTGTTTTTCCACTCCTTTTAATAATGCATTCAAACACTATCTAAGCTAATATTCTTAATGTTGCTGTACTGTAATCATGTTTTACATAGGAATAGATATGGCTGTAGCTATTAAGGTCCTCTGTCTCTCTGAAATTCCTATCCTGTAAAACCTGCTTTATTGAGTAAAGATAAAAGAGCAGGGTACTCAGTTTTCATCCTAATTTTAGTAATGACATTTTACACTACAGAAATAACATCCACAGTGCACAAGCAGTGGTTTAGATGGGCAGGTGTTAATTTAATACCTCTTCTTACAAATTGAACTTGGGAACATCCTAAAATCCAAGCCTTTTATACTAATATCAAGGTATATAATTACAAACTCCCTACAATTTATTTAGTGTAAGAATGAAGGAACTGTCTTAGATCAAATTCATGTTCTAGACAAGGACTTTATTAAAGTTTAATAATACAAAAAAAATGTGTATCATTGTATGCATTATTACTTCTACCTTCTATCATTCTATCTCACTGCATTTTTGTCAAGCCAGGACATCACTGGAAGTACAGAGTCTGTAAGACTGATTTCTGCCTGTGATACATTCCTAAAGGGATTACCAATCCTTGATTTAAAATAAATAAAAAAGTTTTCTAACAAGATTTCATTTAAATCAGTACTGAGAATTCAGGAATGAATTCAGATCACCATTGAGATTTTTCACTGTATTGGGAAGATGTGAGAAGGGGTTAATTGAAGGGAGAGAAGAAAACTAAACAATAGTATTCTAAAATATGAAATGTGTGTATTCCAACCTGTAGAATATCTGCTATTATTTTTATATCTATCAGTATTAAATTATAGTTCATCTGTTGCTGAAGTCATTCTTATCAATGGATATTCTGTAAGTATTATGATTTGGCTTAATCCATTCCTCATTGCTTAATTGACTTGACTACAAATAAATTGTAACTACACTTTCCTAAGTGCAATGTGAGCCATGCCAACATGCAAATATAACAATGTTACTGTTAAATTGCCAGTACTTTTACTTTTAAATATGAAGACAGTGTTAAAATACTGGAAATACATTTCCCTTTTGATTTCAACTTGATATGAAATGATATGAAACTTGATATGAAAAATACTAATTGTCTAAATATACTTTTCTTATTAAGGATAAATTATTAAAAGCAAACATAACTGTTACCTGTTGTTGCTGAGTTTGGGGGTTTAAGTTGTCTTTGAAGCCTTTTTTTAGTTTAAGCCACCCATAAATCATATTATGATTATCCTAAGTATCCTAAATACGAGGAAAAAAATTATAACTATGCAAATTACTCCTCTATACTAAAAACTCAGGTTCACTGTCTCCTGCCTGCTGGCTGTGCATGCTAATTATGTCTTGTCTCTCAGGCAGTAAACTCCTTGGAGCAGGAACTCTCCTTTAAGGGGCCTACACAATGCAAAACCTACTTGATTTAGCCTCCACGTGCTCCTGCAGCATATATTGTTTATAGTAATGTCCAGCTGTAAGAAATAGGTGATTAAAGTAATTTTTTATTTTACACATGGTTTTGGGAAAGACATGAAATTATGCAATTTGTGGCAACTCAACACAATATTTAGGTGGCATTTATTTCTCATTTTAAGAAAGGCATTGATTCATAAAGTGTTAGAGATTTTTAAAAGGATGATATATGTGTGCCAGACAGTCTGACTACTGACCATGTCAAGGTTACAGTGCTGGTACCACCTCAGCAGCCCTAGCCCAACACTTGCTCTTGTAAGCAGCAGCTTGGCTCTAGATCTATAAAGTGATCTGAGCTTGGTCTTTCTTGTACTACACATTTCTTAGCTTCTAAAAGTCTTTGTCTTTCCTCATATAGAAAAACTATTTAGATTTTCACTTTCTTTATGGACTTGCTTTTTAACAAGAGAGTTTTGCTTCTTCCTCTGTGGTGTTATGAAATGGTCTTTTTACTCAGTTCTCATCAGTGTGGGAAACATTTATCAATGAAGCAGGTTTCATGCCTCAGTAAGACAATTCATATGCCTGAAGTACTGAAATTTTTGCAGAATGAAGATACTAGTTATGAAATTATATTTCATAAAAAGCTGAACTAGTAAGGAACGTGAATTCTTTCAGCTATCAAATCTCCAAAGGTTTTCTTATATGAACCATTTCCTCATACTTGTTTCGCCTGAGGTATCACTAGACCTGAATGCACTAAATCTTTTGGTGTGTGTCATACATTTACAATAAATTTGCAAAAGATGTGTCATTATCTGTGCATAGAGAAAACTTTTAAAGAAAGTAGCAATATTTTCAACCCAGTGGATTCAGTCAATTCACTTCTTGTACATGAGTGATGCTACTAACTGATCAGCTTGTAGGTGTTTATGATCAAATTTCTCTAGAATATTAATTTGCCATAGGTCATCCTAATGGGAGTTATAAAAATTATAAAAATTAACATAAGCACTCAAGAATTTTTAATGTATACAGAAAATACTTTGGAATTAAAGCAAATAGCAAGAGTTGCATTTCTGTATCTGGTCACACCCACTGAACTATCAATTTTTCTTCAAAACCATTAGCAGAATACACAAACCAAGGAAAAAAATTGGTACCACCTTTGACATATTTTTGTCACTTTTTGTCTTATTTTTGGAAAGTCAGCACAGGACTGCTCATTCAGCTCAGAACAAAGTCTAAGATAATACTTGGTTTAAGGAAAACAGCAAAGTATACGGCTAAAATATTTACTATTGAATATACATGCAAAGGTAATGATGCAAGAAGCCACACATAGTCTTGATTATTTGTCTGCTAGATGCAAGGAAGCTATATTGTATAATTCTATATTGAACACCTTTCTTTTCTCAAAGTAATGGCTTACTGCTTCCTGCTCATGGTAAAGTCTCTGAAAGGCAAAGGAAAAGGAGAGATGGTAGCCTCCATTTACAGCAGCACTGAACTGCAAGCTGTGGATCACAGATTCAGAATAATTTGAGTTGGAAGGGAACTTAAAAATCATCTTGGTCCAACCCTCCACTCCTGGGGCAGGGATACCTTTCACTAGACCAGGCTGCTCAAACCCCATCCAGCCTAGTCTTGAACACTAGCAGAGATGCAGAGCACACAACTTCTCTGGGCAACCTATTCCAGTGCCTCATCACCCTCACAGTGAAGAATTTAGTCCTGATATCTAATCTAAACCTCTCCTCTTTCAGCTTGAAGCCATTACCTCTCATCCTATCACTACATGCCCTTGTAAAAAGTTCTTTTGCTGCTTTCTTGATGACTCTTTAGATACAGGAAGACTATTATTTCTATCATCAGTCTGTATGGATACTTGTGACAACTGAACAGAAGGAATAGAAAAGCTGGATGCATTCTCATTCAGTCTCATTCCTTCCTACACCACCTACCAAATCACCTGAGCAGAGTAATGAGTTAGATGGAGAACACTCCTATCAGGTTTGCAGCTGCTGCAAATTGAGGGGAACTGCCAATATACTTGAGGTCATGGCTGCCATCCAGAGGGGCCTTCTGGAGGAGTGGGCTCAGAGCAGCCTGATGAATTCAAGGACAAATGCAAATCCTTGTACCTTTTTTGCTAGGAGGAGGTCCTTGAAACAGTACAGACCAGGATGGGGGATAGTTTTGTAGAACAGCCCCTGCAGATCCTGGCAGACATAAATTCGAGCATGAGACAACAGAGTATGCTCTGGCAATGAAGACAGCCAACAGTATCCCAGACTTTTGTGACACAGCCTGTCAATTAGGGAAGTGATTATCTCCATGTGCACAGCACTTTCCTGGGCTGCCTTAAGTACTGAAGTACTTAAGTACTTAAACCCCTGCCCAGTGTGGGGCTTCCAATAAAGAAGATACAAATATACTGGACTGAGTTGGGCACATATTATTGGCAGGGCAACATTTGCCTTGTCAGGAGAAGCTGAGGGAAGCTGAGCTCCTTGCTCCCGGAGCAGAGATGACTTTGGGAGAAGGCAGCAGCACTCAGCACCTACAGAGAGGGTATCAACAAGGTGAAAGGCAAAGGGGCAGGACAAGAGACAGCAGGCAGTGTCTGAAAATACAAACATATGGCCAGATATAAGCAAAAAACTGCTTCATGATGAGGACATGTCCAAGGAGGATATACAGCTTCCATGGTTACTGATTTCCAAGGCCAAACTGACTAAGCCCTGAGTAATTTCTCTGGCCTTGAAGCTCATTCTGCTCTGAGCAGGAGGCTGAGCAAGACATCTCTTGAGGTCCCTTCAACCTGACCCATCCTATGAACAGCTTGAACTAACAGGGCTTACATGACTGAAATGGATTTCACCAAGGAAAACCTTAATTGTCTTTGGGAGAAATTGGAGTGTATAGATTTTATTTAATTTTTTTTTTTTTGTGGATTTAGTTTTTGTTTTGGTTTAGATTTGTTTGTTCATGTGTCTGCTTGTTTGTTTTTCCCACAAATAAAACATGTCTCTTTTCTATGGCAAATAGAATTTTGCTGAGATAAAGTGGAATACTGTGTTCCAGAGTTTTGGCCCCAGCACAGGTATGACAAGTATCCATGCAAGTCTCTGACCCCAACAGTGAGAAAATTCTCCCAAGTCCAAAAGTTCACATACTGATATAAGAAATAGAAAGTTATGGAAAACAAAACTGTAAATTTGGCTGATGATCTTGTGATGTCAAAGTAGCTGCTATTTGAACAATTTTCATGATTAGAAGAGAGATCTGGAAGCTGCACATACTGGATTTAGGGAGTCTTGTTGCTATATCAAATTACATACCTGTCCACATCATAAACATATTTTTTAATTCTGAGACATAACTGAACTTCCAGTGTATTCTCTGAATATACATGACTTTATTTTTAGTTGAAATACCACAGAATTTTGAACAGTTGCTTATCAGTCATACAATTTTCACTTTAAAAAAGAAATTTCCTTCCCTTTCTGTCTTTCTCCTTGTGGGGCAGGGAGTGGCAACAGGTATAAATCAGGCAAGTGACTGCTTTGTCAACAAAATGTATTACAGAATAAACCTGTGTCTTATTATAACACTTAGTTTAGCTGCTTTTTATAGGGAAAGTTAATCCATTAACCTATGCGTGGCTATTTGTGTGCAACGTGAGCACACAAGCTTAAAGTAAATTTATTTATTAGTTTGATTACATGGGGAATTTTGAATATATCACTTCTGCACAGGGAATCATTTCGCTCACAGAATTGGCAGGACATATTTTTAATAAACAAAGATTTCAAGTTGTTTATTAATAATGACATTGTATCTGCCTGAAACACAAAAAGCAAATTTCTGGAAAGTTGGAAGTGAAGACTTCTTGGGGTTTTTTTTGTTTGGTTATTTTTTTGCAAGTGCAGCAGCACTGAATCACAAAGAGAAACTGACTTGCATATATAGAGAAGGTAGTCAGACGGGTGTATCCTCAAATGCCATCATCATTGGCTTGTGCATCATAAATGGGAAGATTAAATGATGGCTGTAAGTAAATGAAGCAATATGTAATAGGTTAGCAGAAACATTGTAATGACTGACCTAACAACACTGGTGTAGACACGAAGGTAAGTCAGGATGCATTTAGAGGTGGCATGCCACATGATGTTATTGTTAACAGTAATTTACAAGCTTTATTAATCTTTTTTTCCAGAAGCTACTTTTGAGCTTAAACAAAAATTTCAGTCTGATGCAGAAATTTCTGGGCACATGTATCATCTGTATTACACAAGTGGTCGTATTATTTAGTTAGAATGGTCCCTTCTAGCCTGAAAATCGGCAACTTGACAAATGCATTATAATTAACCTAATGAGTTGCTTGAGGTATATATGGCAGTACAAAGACAGGCTACGTGTAAGCATGCAGATAGGTGATGACCATAATGGTGTGTTACCTTCACAGATTGCTGAGTCTGGACATCACTCTGCTGTGGAATAATAACAAAAGGCAATTTTTGAGCTGTGAGGCAAGTGTTTCTAATCCATTCAGATTCTTATCATTTGAACCTAAAGGTGTGGTGGTTATCCACAACTTCTAATGAAATCAGGAGATGCAGACACATAGCAGGCGTGAAAATCATGCTCATAAAAATGGGTAGGTATCAGTTTCCAGAGATAGTTGAATGACAATCTCATAATTAAATAGAGAATCCTATCCAGTGTAGGTCTGGTTTATGGTACATATAAAATTTAATGGAACATTAAGCAACATACCTATTTTATTTAATTCACTAATATCTTATACAAAGAATTTGTGATTTTGAACACATTTGCAGTGAAGCAAACAGCACAGACAGCATGCAGACGAACACATTTGCAGCTATGCAAACTGCTAGATTATTCTAATGGCCTCCTGCAGTGGGTTAAAAAGACAAACATATTTCATTACACTTTGTTCACAGGTAAGTTGATCAGATAGGCATTTTCTTATTTTCAGATAGAAATACTCTGTATGGGTCTTAATTACTGAAGTAAACTGTACTGTGGGCTAATCAGATGGGAGTAGTCTAAGCCAATGTAATGTTGCTTCCCCAGGCCTTTTAGAAAACATCTGATATCTTGTGAAATATTTAAACAGCTTAATTAAATAAAACACACATTTAACTGTGTTAAAATTGGAGCATCCTTTCTTTAAGGAGTTTTTTGCAGTTTTTGGCATTGTAATTTTTTAGTATTTGTAATAGGTTTTTTTTTTCTATCCTTTAGACTCAATTCTCATGCTATAACAGATTCATGAGGTGTTGCTCTAATGAAGTCAGAGGATTTATTCTTCATTTACGCAATGAGAGAAAAATTAAGTTCATGGTGTAGCATATTTTTTATCTTAAATCTAATATTTTCTTTTTACTTTTGAATGTTTAAACGTATTACCACTTCATTCTTCCTCTTCAGCACATAATTCCTGTAAGCATAACAAACATTCTTCCCTTAGGATTCTATCAGAAAGGCTGCCATAGCAGGAGAGTGAGGAATTATGCAAGCATGGAGAATATGAATGAGTTGATAAACGTTTTATACTTTCAAGTAAGATTAAATCGGTTCCCCATTGTTTCACAGGTTGCTAATATAATGCTAAAGTCTTGATCAGAAAGGCATGAGAAGCACTCATTGATTTTTCCTGCAGGACTGTAATTACTGATAGTCTGCTTTTTGCATCCTACAGGATGTTGTGGTCATGATTTCATTGCACACAGCTCATTCATTTCTAATGACTTCTTCAATTGAGATTTGAACATTTTCCACTACATTCTTTCTTTTTTTACATACTCATAGAATAACATGCAACATAAAGCAAATAGAATATATATTTCAACACATTATTTTTCTATTTTCACAACCTTGCTAAGTGGAAGCAATCACATAATATTTTCTTACCAAAAAAAATAGGTCAGCACTCACCTCTGTAAATCTGATACAATCTTACATTTATTTTAGACTGGATGACTGAAAGTGATTTCACATGAGGTGCTAATCTTCTGCTACATAATAGTATGTGAAAATGTGCTCCAGACTGTGAACTTGTGTCTCCCTTAACAGATGTCCCACTGAATTCTGTCACATTTAGTATCTCAAGGACGTATTGTCAGCTTTTCTCAGGGAAAATATCCTGCTCCGTGAGCTGTCCTCTTCATATCTTTAGAACTGCTACTGAATAAAGTAGTAGGTGAATATAGCAGTGAGAATGCCTATGTCCAATGGTCATAATTTATTTCTGCACTAAGAATTTTAAAAATAACATAAGGCCTCATTTTTTCTTTAACCCTAGATGTTAGTGCATCTGCTTTCCAAACCAAAATAATATGTGTAAGTATAACCATAGCGAAATGCTGATTGATAAGAGCTATCACTGCATCTGGGCAAATCACTGCACAGAGTCCCCCATAATACCTCTAAAAATAGAAAAGAAAAATTGCAATTCCATAATTTAACTAATTCTTCATATAATCGAAAATACCATGAGTAGATTTATATGAACTTGGCTGCTTGGCCCGAAGACAGAAGTTAAGATGATGAAAAGAGTAATATTCACCTTGACTATCAAAGTATAAGACTATACTTTTTCCTTTTTATACCGAGACTTACTTTTCACTCCTGTTCCAATTTTTGTACACCAAGCAAAATAGATTAAGTCAGATGAAAAATTCTCAAGTTTTTGATCACAATATGTGGGACATAATTTTTTACAGGATTTGTATAGCATAAATAACTAAGGTTTCTTCAGAGCATTTTGGTCTGCCTTCTGGTCCAGTTAATGTTAGGAGAAGCCTATCTTCCCACAAGGTTATAAGGTGACCTGCTGGCTAACTTAGGCATCTAAAGCAAAGGCATAAAGTTATACAAACATAAATATTCCCCCATGCCACTTCAGCCACTTGCATGATCCATAAATTCTACTCTGAACATATGGAGACAGAATAGAAATCTGATGTAGTGTTACCTACTGTCATAAAATCTGCACTGTTTTATTCATCACACTCCTGTTCTCTTTTTTCTAGTTTTGTCTAGTCTATTCTATTCCATTCTATTCTAATTATTTTTATTTTATATAGTCTACATATTAATATAATTAATGCAAATCTTACATACTTTACATATAAATACTTAGAACCATATATAATATAATCACTTATATTCTTATGTACTGTAATATATTCTGCATACACACACACCTCCCCCTAATATATATTTTGGATTTGATGTTCCAATCTTTGAGGAGACATCTGTAGAATTAGATTTCAATTTTCTAATTTCACCCCTTGTTCCACAGAGAAGTTATGTTACAGAGAATGGAGAGGTAGGAAAACACCGTGACTTCAAAATGAAAAGCATCTTTTTCTGCTTATTATCACCTCATATAATACAGAAAACTTTATTAACAGAAAATATATACTATATATTTCCTTAAAGGAGGTTTAGTCTTTGGTGGATAAGGAAAAGAAGCAGAAACAGGGGGAAAGAAATTATATCGTGTATGAAATGCATGACTCCTTTTAAACCCTGTGTATTAAGACCAGATGAGAAAGTAGAAGGCAGCATCCAATTGAGAAATGAATTAGGGAATGACAAAGTGAAATGACTATATTGCAATAAACAATGAACAGAGTCAGGAAGTGAATGAAGCATCAATGAAAATAATGCTAAGGTAAATGGATGCCCCATTACTGAGGACGCTTACAGATGTAATCTCTCAAGATGACATTCTCCAGAGAAATCTTGCCTCCAGTAATAACAGCCAGGCAGTTCTTGTTTGGATTAGAACCCCCTTCTTTGTCAAAGGTCTTAGAGTTTTCCCAGTTTTCCTTGTGTGGTAAAGCAGTCCTGGAAAGCACATATGACAGACAGACCCCTTTTTATGTCCAAGACACAAGTTATTAAGGAGATGTGTTTTGAGGCTGACATACACAAAGGGAAGATATATAAAAGTGTAAGACAATTTTTCCAAATGTTCAAGCAGTGGAAGTGTCCCTTATGCCAGTGTAAGAGCAATGGGCCAGGCAAAGAAAATGGAAAAAATTATGCCAAATTATTAGTTGGCAAGAGAGACAGATGTTAAATATCTAAGGGAGTGCAAGAAAGGTCCTTAGCACAAAATACAGAGGCTTTGTCTGAAATTTTTGAAGAATGTGTTAGTCTGAATGGTGATTTTGAACAACCTGTTTTACTAGAGTGGTCTTATATGTACTTTGTAAACAAACATTCTCCCCTGAAAACTCAGTCTTAGCAACACAGTAGGTGATACACCAAGATATCATTTCTTGGCGTGTTTGGACCATCAGGCTGTAAATGTTGAGAAAATGGATCTAGAATATTCTTAACTGTAGACTGCCAAGTTGCCTCTCAAAAACATCTCTTACAAAAATGCTTGAAAGAATCAATACAACAAAAAACTCATTGTCATTATAAATGAAAACTATGTTGTGCTTACATATTTCGAAATATATCTCTTTTGTTTCTTACATACAGCACAGACTGGAAAACGTGTCCTAATATTCAATTAGTCCGGTGTTTTTATAGGCAGAAATTGAAGGGTTTCAAAAGGAAATAAATTACTTTTAAAGGAAGTAAGCCTCAAATTCTAAGCAATACTTTCTCCAACAGAGATGTCCTTTCTCTAATTTCAATTCTTCCTCAGGAAAATTACCAGAGAATTTCTTTGTTGTTTAATTAAGAAATGTAATAAAGAGGCAAATGACCCAGTACGCTTTATTTATTTAAAAATTGTTTCTAAAATATTTCTATTTAAGTTTTATGGTGCATGAACAGAAAAAGCTTCATGTCTGGGTTTCCAGACTATATTTTATAGGCCAATACTAAAGCTAAGCTACACTGACAACATTCTACTTCAAGGAAATGTGCATTTTTGCAAATGATGTGACGTTCTTCAGCTCCAGACTCACAAACTAATCTAACAACAAAAATAATCTCTGGAAAGCATGAAGTTGTTGATAATGGCATCTCGAAAATTTCATACTCCCTCAGGCTTTGCCTTGAGGTTAAGCCCTTGGGTGAGATACTATCACTAGCAATCACGTCCTTTTCTTCCAACCTTCCTGACAAAACCATGTTTCAGTGTGGTGTTTATCAATTTACACATCTCATTGGTAGGAAACAGATCTATTTTTCTAATGAGATTCAAAATTTATTCTGCTCTCAGACATGAACTTTGAACTCTTGATATGAACTTCAATCTTACAAATACTCAATGAATGATCTTCGTGCATGAGTGGTCCTATGGAACTGGGCAGGGACCACTTGGATGAATGAAGCTAATCACATGCATAAGTGTTTTTAGAACAGAACTAACGTAAGCTATTGCTTCCAAGAGCAAGTACCTCTTGGTCAACCTTCCACATACAAAAATAGAAATTTTAACATTCCCTTATATCTTCAAGATATTAACAAGGCAGCATAACTTTGCATTACAGTGCTCAGTGCTACTGGGACTGCTTGGAAAATATTTACCTAGCATATTACAGACATAACAAGGGATACCCACAATGCTCTGATCAGACTTGAACTCTCACTGTGTGTGTTCATGCAGACTGATATTTGTGTAACTGCTGACAGTGCAATGCTACACCTGTTAATGAACCCTTCCGAGAGCAGAGATCGAGACTGGTGCAATTTGAATGTGGCTTTTGAACCAGGGCCAGCCTGATTGGAGACCAAGCACAAATACTCAGTAAAAGGCATGGCCCTAAAGGTACTATGGGGTACCTCCAGGCATTCTGCCAAGTCTCTATACACAGTGGCAAGTGCAACAGACCACCAGGACTGCCCTTATCCTCGCAGACCTGCTGTGCCTCATCCCCACCCATCCCTAGTTCACTGATACTCTAGGAAGGAATGCAGAGGCAAAGATTGAAAAGATATACTTACAAAGGGAATTCCCCTTAATCAGAAAACTTCCTTCCATAAGTACCTCTCTATGATGGGTATTCTACAATGAAGGTTAAGTTGACATTTGACATATGCTTCAGAGACTTGCTGAACTCAGGGATTTTGTGGAGAAAGGAGAACTAAGATGTTCAACTATTCTTCTGCTTAATTAGAAAGGAAATTGTTGGCATGCATCAACAAGTCAGTATATTTAAAATAGTGCATACTCTTCCTGCTCCCATTCATTCAAAACTGACCAAAACTCAGCTGGCACTAACCACCTAAATACTAAAGTTTAACATCTGAGCCCCTCACAGAAGTTCCCTTTTGCAACAACAGGATACAAATGAGCTCCTCACAGTGGAATGACTAATCTTAGAATATGCAACTATGATATATGCAGATTCTCCATTAAGAAGTCTCTACTGTGAAGTGTTAATATTATTAAGTAGAATAATATTGAGTTACATAGATAGCTGTTAAAAACTGAATTGTGGCAGATTCACTGGTGTCGTCTCTAACATAAACAGTGTGGAAAAGAGGCAAAGGATTCCAGCCTTGAGCCTTCTGGAACAGACCTTCTCAGCTGAGCTGTCTGCATGGTGTCAGCCCCACGACAACACAGCAAAAGTCAGGATGAGATCAGAGTAAAGTTGCAGAGCCTGACACTGGAAACCTGCACAGTGGGAAGTGTTTTAGTCTCTGCAAAGGAATGCAGGAGCCTGAATTTTTTCCTTGGGGTGCTGTTGACTCAGAACAGTCTTGCATCAAAGTAGTAAAGATGTGAAGAAAGTTTGGCCTTGAATCAGGATTCAGACTTCCCCATGCAGCTTTTTGTGGAGCAGCTAAAGCTGTCTGTATTCCCATAAATCACTTCAGATGTGTTCTCTTCCTAAACATGAAACATTTAGCGGCTGCTAATTGATGACCTTAAAATAATGCTAAGCAACAATATTAGCATTAGAATGTTCTATATATTTTCCTATTTTAGACAGTATTTTTGCCACATAGGATAAGACCAGGGATTAATATATTTTCTTTATTATAAGGAAATGTGAAAAAATATTATTTCATAATAAAATTTAACTGTTTTTTAACACACTTTTTTTGTTTGCTTTAATGATAACTTCCCATCTGCAAGTTATCAATTTCTGCACTTTCCTTTTTTTATTGATATCATGGTTTATTTCACTTAACAAATATTTATCTTCTATTAACCACTACAGGCTGAGTCGTCCTTGACAAAATGAGGCATTTCAACAACAATCTTGACCCTCTCATGAAACAAGGTATGACGCAAATCTTGGCCTCTTCATCAGCACTTGTAAAACTGTTGACTCATACACCTGACTCTTCCCATACCTGTTCCTCATAAGATCATAAGTTTCGTTCTACCAAATAAAGGTCAAGGTAAAACAAAACAAAACACAAGTCCTAACACTCCAGTAAAAAGACAGACTGCTAAGAGCAGTGTGCAGCCTGAAGCTTCTCTGGTTTCTTTGCACTGCTGATGTACTCCATTTCCCTACAGTTTACTTCTCAGAACTACAGAAAATTTTGGGTTTGGAGGAACCAGGCCTATAAACATTTCAGGTCCAGCTTTAAAGTGAATGGCCCATATAGGAACCAAGCCCTCAATCTTGGCAGCCCTGTTCTGACCAGCTGAGCTAATCTTGTTATTTTTCACACTGGTTGCTTTGTGGAAATATTGCTAACACTTAGATTTAAAGAATGCTGCCAAAGAGAACCTAAGTTTTTGGTGAAAATATTTCTGCCATCAATTCTTGACCTTCTCACAAGTATATAACATGCTCTGGATTGCATTCAGGTTGCCTACATGGGGCCAAGCCTATGGCCATTTAGTAGCCCTTCTCATAAAGAGAAAGAAAATGTCAAAAAGGTGTATCACTTTACAAGGACATCCAGGAAATCCACCTACACTCATGATAATTCCTTATTTTATTCCCATTTGTTTTCACTGTTCAGACTGGTAGAATTCCCTCATATAACCTCGGGTTGATTTCAGTATTTTATTTTCAGGGTGGAGCACTACCATGATTATTTTCGGTAAACTGTTGTAGAGTAAGATTGTGAAAGAGAGGGTGAGAGTACTCAGCTGTGTAATTCTGGCACAATGAACAGTTTCAAGGGATCAGAATCTTTGCTATGATTTGGGTGAGTCACTTTGGAAACTATCCCAATTTACACAGAAATCCTTCTTTCCCCCTGTACCTTTTTCATTTTCTAAGCACTGGGTGCAGCCCATTACTTCCCTGTAAGTCCCATGGAAGGCAGGAAAAGAAGCAGGGTCCTGCCTGCAACACTTTTCCTTGAAAACAATAAATATTAATTATGCCTTATTTACAGGATATTTGAGATGGTATAAGTTAATAAACAGACTTCTGGGACTTTGAAGACTAAACTAATCCAGTATAGCCACAAAATATTATTACTGCACACAATGGATACTGTGCCGTGAATTAATAGAGATTTACAAAAACTTAACAAGAAATATTGTCGTGTAGATATGTTTTTAGGTTGTTTTTTCTCTCAGTAAAATGTCTTGTTGTGTTGTCACTACATACAAGCTGGGGCAGCTATGTATCACTCCATTATATTACTCTGGATCATGGGATACTGTCAACACATATATGTGAACTACTGGCTGCAGTAGAATACAAGCAGAAAATGTTAAATCCTAGGAAGAAATTAACATCTCAAGAAAAGCAAACAAGTAGATAAAAAAACAACAAAACCATCCAACCAAGCAAACAAAAAGCCTCAGAGCAAAAACAAAGGAAGGGTTTATAGATCAACCATTAAGAAAGTTCAGATTATTACTGGCTGGTATAGTGACCATCATTTTTGAGAAGTCAAACCACTGCCCTACAAAGAAAACTACTGATCACATATGCACACTATTTAGAATATTAGAAAAAATAAAATGGCCATTTGATCTAGCAGCTCTTAAAGCAAAAGAGAAAAAAAAAGTTGGAACATATTGTGCTGTCTCAATATACACAAACTTCAGTGGTATTATTTGTGGCACCAGTGCAGCAAGGTACCTAAATTACTGTATAACTAATACTAGGAGACATTAATATCATGACTTGGATGTCCTCAGCACTGTAAATTACAAAATCTTTATTTCAAATATGCTATTAAACAGTATTTCATATTCTGAATATTCACTTGCCAATTACATTCAGTTTCCATCTTGACTCTTTTTGCAAACTAAGTAGCACTTCTTCATCTTATAGGAAGTCTTGTCAAAAGGGGTTTTTACTTATCAACTACTGTAATTAAGATAAATAAATGTTGTCTTTCCCTAGCAGAGAAAATGTTCCACTCTACGCCGTCCCTTCCTATTTTCTCTTAGAATCACATACTAATCAAGAGTACCTATAGTTCAGCACTTCAACTGATTGCAGTCTCAGTATTTAAAACCAGATCTTCCACCTGCCAGCTTGTTTAGCTGAATGATTTGTTCACATTATTGCACTGCTTGTACTTAACTGTTTTGTGGGGAGCTTGCTGTTGATCAACATAAACTTCATATTATCATCTATCACTGTCATGTTCTGAAGCAATTTAAATAAATGAATGTAGCCATGGGTAGGATTGCATTGTGCACCCAGCCTGGTTATAGAACAATTAAACTCGCTCTGAAAGAAAACCAATAAAGATTTGATTAACGTTTGGTAGCAGATGTCCACCTGTATTTCAATTTGAAGTAGAAAAAAAATAGTTGGAAAAGACTAAACCCACAGTCCCCCACACCACCCAGGTACATAACAAGTTAAATATATAAAAACAAGTGTTTTCTAGCTCATGATGTACATCAGTTTCAAAATCAATAAGTGGCCTGGGGTTTATATTACTTTATTTTAATATTAAATTTAATTTTTTTAAAAGCTTTTCAAAAGCCCTCTTTTTTTCAAAAGCATTTATACAAGCTATCATAATTTTGAAGGATTGTTTTTATGCTCTTGACAGTACATTTTTTTCACTTGCACTGACAAATAAAATTTTTTTTGCAAAAATGTTAACATTTCACTTGTAGTGGGGTACTTCTTCCATATGAAAGTGTGCAAAATCACTTTCTCTTTCACAAAATCATACAATACAGACGTTGTCTGGGTTCTGTAGGATGCATCAATTTCTAACATTAGTGACTCTAATCTCCAGGATCCCTTACTTCCTTCCTCACAGAGATATGAAATCTGGATTTGTCTTACAGAAAGTAATCTTTGTTCCATTCCACATGATGCTCTTGGCTGCAATGCTCTGCAGATGTTTTTATGCAAAGAAGAATGATGAACTTTATTCAGTCAATCTGATAAGAAAGTAGCTATGATGAAAAGAACATGAAAATTTAAAGGAAAGAGAGAAAAAACAATGAACAATTCTGACTGCTCACCTTACAGGTCTGCCAGTCCTTGGCAACTTAAGCTGTTGCTGGGGAGAAGGTGCCATGATGTCTATTAGACCTGGCCACTGCAGACAGTCTATTTAATTAGCCATTGCAGTGTTTGTACACCTCCTGCTTTCATTCTGTTCCATGTTCCAGATTTCTTAGAGAGATATTTCACATTATTTAGCACAGTTAGGAGTAGCCATGGTCCTTTGCAGCAATTCAATTAGAGGTTATTATGAAAGGCCAGACCTCAAAGGCACTCTACCAAAAACAGGGTATTAAGCCTCTAACTACCACCTGCACAAGTCAGCATGGAAAACAAAATCTTTTATTCCCAGTAGAAGACTTTGGAGTTTGTTTTTTTTCCATATAGTTGCAAGTTCTGTTAGGGAAAAGATGTCTGAATTTATAAACTGTCCTAGTGACACTTGGAAAGAGGAAGAGAAAAAAAAGTGAGGTATTTATAGGGATTTTCAAAAAGGGAGTTCAGACTGGAAAGGGAGCAGTCACAAATCATCTCAAGAAAGCTTGATGCTACCAAAAGAGAGAGAGAGAGAGAGAGAAAAAAAATGCTGCACAATTCCAGAAAAATAACCAAAACAAACTAAAAAGACATCACTTGTTTAAAAAAAAATTGGAATATACTGTGATCTTTCAGCAATTTTCTCTCATGTGACACATTTCATAAACATTGATTTTTTTCTTTGACATTTCACAAACAGAGTTGGATTTCCTTCTTCCTTACCTGTCTCACGTGCACACACACACACACACACACACACACACACACACACACACACATCTGTAGTGAATTGTAATAAGCTACCATTGATTTCAAGATAAATTAGATGAAATGGGATAAAGGAAAAATAGTATCTGCTGAGGTAGACTTTGCCTGTGGTCATTAACAAGGCATTTAAAAAATAAGTACTTGATGAGTATCTCTGAAATAGCTACAATCAATTCCTATCCAGAAAAATTAGCAGTGCTGCAATGCTTTACTAAAACAGTCACATGCTTGGTTTTCAGTGTTTTCACAGACCTGCACAGTAAAGCCTTGTGTCCACTTCATACTCCATTCCCCCGTGTGAGTGGTCACAGTACTTTATGGCCTCTCACGTTGCTGACTGAAATCATACACGTTTGCACATCTAAAAGCCTTTGACAGGCAAATCAGTTCACAGGCCACTTAGCTCATTTCATCAGTGTAATCAGTGTTACATAATAAAGCATAGTATAAATGTTAGACAAAGGTTGCCCAAACATACAGAGCTTTAATCCACTGAAATGTTAACATGACAGAAAGCACCAAAAGAAGGCATCCAGTGTACAGAAGGATGAGTGATATTCCACAGTGAGTTGATCAATACATAAAGAGCATTAAGTGTGGAGTTGCAAGAAATCTAAATTACTAAATGACCAAGAGCTTGCAAAGAATCCCAGAAGTTGTCTTTCAGGTCCTCACTAACTGGATCATATGCTGTAAGTACCTCTGCTGCTGTTCACAGTGAAGGGCCCATGATTTTCAGGTGAATTATAATGTTTACAACCTCCTACTAAGGGTTTGCACATTCTGTACCCAGTTTCATTTATTCTGACCTGGGAAATGCTGTGAACTGAGAGGAGAACAATTAAAGCATTAATTGCCAAATCAGTTTAAGTTATCGCTTAAAGCTGTTCCAGAGGTCAGGTCTACTGGTGTGCCCTGGCAGTGGTGGAGGCTGAGCAGGACACCAGGCTGTAACTGGAGAATAGCCAACAGATGAAGGAAAGTGATCATCCCACATTACCTGGCACTTGCTAGGCTACATCTGGATCCTTGCATCCAGTTTTAGGCCCTCAGGACAACAAGGATGCTGATGAAGTGGAGTGAGTTCAGCATAGGCTGACTGTAATGGGTGGGCTGGAGCAATTGGCTGGTGAGGGGAGGTTGAAGGACCTATGCTTGTCCAGCCTGGGGCAGGGTTGGCTTCAGTGTGACTGACAAGTACCCAAGGGCAATGAGGAGATGAAGCCAGAATCTGCACAGTGGAGGATGAGAGAAGGACATAGACCAAACCTAGAGGGGTTCCAGACAGATATAAAGAGGTGTTTTCAGCTGCAAGGATAACTAAACATTGAAACAGGTTGTGCAGAAAAGATATCTCCACCTTTGGCAGAGCTGATAAGGTCCTGAGCCTCCTCATCTTCTTTCAGTTTTGCTCTGAAACAAGAGCACTCTAAGGTCCCTTCCAAACTGAATTACTCTGTCATTTGGTAGACCAAATCAGACAGAGAATACAGTGGGTGAAATAAGAATGACAGTGCATACAGCAATTGATGGATGGACAGAATAGTCAGTCAAAAAAAACATTATTGCTATGAACTGTGCTTTTATAGTCCTTAGCTTTTTTATTCATTCTTAATGAATGAACCACAGAAAATACTTCATTGCTAGTGTTAAGAACTAAAGGTCTGTCATTCTCTTTTTCAAGACAGAGGTTTGAGGACTTGAGGTGAGGGGATTCTTTGTAGTAGGAGGTTAATATTATTCAGAAATATTAGTTTGCCAGAATAACTTGCATTTAAAGCTATTAAAGAAATCCAGTGGAGACGCAGTGTAATACTAAATGAATTCGTTTGGTTTTGTTTTAAATAGATTAACAAAGACAAGATCAAAACCAGGACAGCTGAGTAAAAATGGAAAACAGGTGGTTACCTGTTATTTTACCTTCCAAGCAAAATCTCTGGTGAGACTATACAGTCCAAATTTTAAATTAACTTGTAGTATTACACTCTAGGTTACACTCTGTCCTTCTTCTGCATGACTGAAAGATGCAATTTTTTTCTGAGGTTTATTTTTCCCTGGGATATTTCTCATATCTTTTTAGCTCATATCTTTTTAGTTTTAGTAGGCTTCCTGGTTAATAATTCTCAAGTCATCTGCATTTATAGAAGACCACCATTTGAATCATTATATCCTCTGGTCTTCAAGCTGCTAAATTTCTCCTCTCAACCCCTCAAAGGCAGACAGGAGGATTTGTTTATTTTGTTTCCAAAATAATATTTAGTAACTATGAATATAATGTGCAGGATGGCACCAGGGTTTCAGTGACACTGAATGTATATTAACTTAGAAATGACTGAAAAATCCAGCTTGTCCAGAAGAGGTGGTAAAATTAATAAGTTTAGCATGTAGGTGGGATCCATGCAAATGTGGGGTAAACATAATAGGCTTGTCCTGCACTTTTAGAACAAGTTATTTAGTGTGTTAATTTTTTTGATCTGAATTAGATGAAGCTATAATGGTTATTTGGTACCAAATACAAAAACTCTTCTAATTACAATCTGAATCCTCTGGCCAAAAGCAACAAACAGTACTAAAGCAGCAACAAGAGTGTATGAACACCTCAAAACAAAGGTGCAATTTGCATTGCCACCTTAGATGCAATGGCCAAATAACATAAAAATAGACCTGGCAGCACCACTGCATAAATACCTGCATGGGATAGAAATTTAAGCATACAACCACGAAACTCCAGTGTATGGTTTCATAATTTGCTGACATTCTGCACCTTCAGCCTGATCAGAAACCAGTGGCAACACCTCCCAGCTGCTATTGTTATCTTATTTCAGCTATATTCAAGAAAGCATAGTCAGACTTTGGCTTGGATAAAATAGCCATACCCTGTTTCAGTTTCAGTGAAGAAACAGAGTAGAGTTTGCTCAGGGGAAACTGTTCTCACCTGCTGAGACTGGAATAGAAGAACACTGGCAAGCAGAACTGGAGGAGGGAAGCACTTGCACAATACTAGAAGCAGGGGAGGTGGGAACCTCACTGGACTATTTTGGCTTTGAAATTTTGTAGTTGTATAAATATGCAGTATGTAGTATAAGCTACAACTCAATTCTGACTAAGCCATCTGGCAGACAAACCAACAATTTTTCTGAATACTTAATTCAAAGAAAAGTAAGAGGGGTCACATTTTTTAGAATTCTTTTCTTACACCTAATGAAACAACAGAAATTACAAAGTATTTAGGTATGAAGGAAACCACACCCATGAGTCATTTTAAAGAGAGAAAAGAGTATTTTGGGGGTATTACTGAAAAAGGAATATCAACCTGTGTTTTAGTATATCAAGGATGCACAGAATATTCACTTGCAACAGCTAGTTTTGTTTCTCTGATTTGAAACCTGTGCAGAAGGATGAGAATTTTTAAATCTGGTATGTTTTGTTGTTAGGTTTTTTTTTTTTCCTTATTCCCTGCTGTGAGTTTTATTGCCAGGTGAGCTTTTCTGTCAGGATCTCTCAGCTCCATTTAGCAGGTTTCTACATGTTTCAGAACTTGAAAGACTCACCCAACGTATCATCAGTGTTCCCATCATCGATCACGTTGACACTGGCTTACTCCCAAATCAAACGTGAATGTCTTTTTTCCTTCTCACTTTTTTTTAAAGTTTCTGTAAAAGAGATTAGTCAATAAAGTTAAAAAAAAACCCAAAGAACTAAAAAACAAAAACAAAACCCCAAACCCAAAAAAACATAAATCTGCAAAAAACCATAAACTTAAAACAAAACAACAAAAACTAAAACAAAACCAAAACCAATCCACAAAAAACTCCACTTCATTTTAAAACAGTATTTAAATACATTATTCCCATCTTAACACTTTAAAGTGCACAAAGGAGTAAATATCTAAAAGAAGCAAGTAGGATATGAATCAGAAGCAGAACAATGTGTGGTTTTAGGACAACAGTCTAAACCAAATAAAGGCATGTAGCTCAGATCACTGGTACTGATTAAATGTATCGGGGTTACTCACCAATGTCTTCTTACTGGCCTCAATTCAGCAAAGCACTACACATGACTAATTAGGAATACAAGCTTGGAAATAGGATTTAAACTTTAGAACAACCATATGGGGGTTACAGCATCTTACTAAATAAGGGCTTGGGTCCTTAGCTCGCAACTTTATTCATGACGTGTTTTCCACTCAGTTTGCTGGAAATGTCATCCCTTCAGTCTCGTGATTTTTTTTTTTCTCTTGTGCTCTTGTATTCCACATGGCAGAGTTTCCATTTCTTCCTACATGCTGGGGGGGAATTTGATGGGAGAACACAGTCAAGATGTGTTTGGTTAATTTCTATGCTTATATTTGACACATATAGCAATACGCTACATCTTTGTTTATACAATTTGGTTATTTCTCACAGGGTTTGGTACAGTGTTGTGAAAGCATGCATTTTTTGTGAGTGCCTCAGTACCAGATTTGAGGGCTAGAAATGAGAGGAACAATACTGTACAACCATAGACTTCTGAGAAAAAAATACACTGTATTAAAATGGCATTGTATAGCTTCTTATTGTTTCTAAACAATTTCCAGATGAAATCTGAAAACAGGGAGATGGTTTTCCTAACTGCCAACTCTGCAAACACAATGTGGGAGAGTCAAGAAAGAGTTATATAACTAATTAAAACCAAATTAATTTAATCAAAACCATTAGACACTCATTACTCATGCGGCTGCAGTATCTTTCCAATTTACCTTTATCCTCTCCCCCTCTGCTGTATTGGTTACATACACCTCTTATTTCAAGTCTGAAAATAGACAGTTTTTTAGGAAAGGAAATGCCTCTCTCTGTGTACCAGCCCATTATCTGTCTTGATCTAGATCAGGCACAACTGCAATGCAAATAAAAACATCAGTGGAAAAAGACAAATATAAACAAAGTACATAGGTAACTTGCTATGTTTGGACATTATTCAAGACAATTAATTTAAATCTTCTCAGCCGCTCATACAGCATAGAAATATTTTCCTATAACTTATGGTCAATCACAGTTTCTCTCCATACAAAAAAAAAACCTTTTAGGATGACTAAAGTTTACAGCTTGAACAGGTGAATAAAGATATTTTATTCAGCCAAGCAGTCAACTTCTGAAATCAGACACCTTCGAAACTGGGTGAGGTTTTTTACAGAGCATTGAGAAACTTCATATTGCTTCAGAACTTTGAAGATTACTTTTATTGCAATGAAAGCCAGAGGGTTTAAAAGCGAACATTAAAAACAGACAACACTTATTATAAAGAATAAATTTTGTAGACGCTGTACATAATTTCTACTTTGGGATTATTATTTAATGACATGATGGAAAGAAAAGACTTTGCTTTTATTTGTGTTCTCTCTTAGAATGGATGCTCAAGGCAAAATCCTCACTTGCAATGCAAGGTGTGCCAAGTAGGGAAAAGAACACAGACAGCTTCTTCCTTTTCCTCATGCACCTGTACACGTTTGGGGCAGGATGGTGCCACATGTACTGAGAGACTTGAAGAGAGAAGGGGTGGCCCACAGTACTTAAGTGAAATTAAAGATATGGGTCACAGCACTAATTTGCAGGAAAGGACCCCTCTCTCTCCTTCCTCTCCTTCCCTCTCTAAATGCCTTTGGGCATCTGTCCAAGGCTGTATCTGTGCCACACAATAGAGAGACATGATGGAAACCTCAGGCTCAGAGACCTCTGAACTGAAAGCCCACCAGGACATACCCAGGTTTGTGGCCCTGGAGACACTACAGGTGCAATAGTTTATTCTGTATCCAGAGCAGTAAGAACTGCCAGAAAAACATTTCAAAAGAAATGGCTAACACTACCACAAGGAAATGCCCATGCTAACCTTAGACCAGGAAACCAGGGACTGGGGAACATGGAGCAAGGATGCCTGGCTTTGTAGTGTACAAACTTGCAAACTGGAAAGAGTCAGCTTCTGAGAACTGAGAAGGCCAGATTCTAGTTGTGGCTTTGACACTTCCAGACACAAGTTTGCCTTCATGCAGCCAGCTCAGTCTTTGCATGATATTCTCAGAAACCTTCAGGAAACTTTGGAAAGGATGGAGATATATTTGTCAGTGCAAACTCATATGCATGTGGGACTCGCGGATATGTTTTATTAGTGGATGGCAATGGTAGGGCTTGATGAGCTTAGAGGTCTTTTCCAACTTTAATGATTCTACGTTTCTATAAAGAACACATTGACCATTGTTTTAAGTCTTACATCATGAAAATTAAACTTAAAATCTGGATTCATTGCAATTAAAAAAAATCATTATGATCAAAAAATGGTTGTGTTTGTTCTGTGAAGAACAAACATGATTATTTGACTGAAAGAACAGCCTGAACTTCTGCTGTATTTACTTAATTTTTTTCTGTAACACTTTTCTGCACTGTTTGATAGATACAAACATTAACCCTGCTGTGATCACAATTAATCAAATTCCTATTTTGTCTGATATATAACACAATTCCTGCTCTCTGTCAGAAAACCTCCAATTCAGAATACTCTTATATCAAGGTCTGAAATATTGTATAAAAATAAAAGTTACAAAGTGAAAGCTGAGACTTATCAGTGTAATAAAGATCTGCATAACAAAGCATTCAAAGTCATCAGGGATATTCTGACAAGGCATGGAATTGGTAAAGAGGCATGAATAGCAGAACATCCTTACTCACCTCAATGTCTGAAAGGAATGAGGGAACATAAGACCTGCATTTGCCAGCAAATTTTGTAGCTGAAAAGTCAGTGGAAAGTCTCACTGGGCTGTTGGAGCAAGATTCCTATAAGACCAGTCATACCTATCATTTGAAAAGAGAAATAGTTTCCCAGGTATGTTACCAATATTAACTTTAATTTTCATGCTTGTGGAAAATGCAGGAAAGATACAAAAAGGATCACAGGTCCTTTCTGCTGTTATGAAAAAGGCTGCTAATTATTAGTGAAATATGACCCCAATTGTCATATTCAAGAGAAAAGAAACTGAAAATCATCACATATCACAAAGGAAGAACTACCTTCTTTATCTATTTGTAATTCCTTCATGACAAAATGTAAGTCTGCTCTTTAAACAAATTTATTTTAAAAAAAAAGGAAGAGGTGAAAGAACATAAGAGAGAACTCATAGTTCTTTCTTTTGATTGTTAAGAGGGGAAATCATTCATTTCACAGAAAGAAATCACTTCATATTAATATTACTATACAAGTGTACAACTGGTATGAGCAAAACCACAATCTGTCCCTGTAAATCAAGCTGAGACTGTTTATTAACCCTGTTTGCTTGGAGCATTTTTCTTTCAGAATTCATAACTCCCTTAGCACTCAAGGCACTCCAGAAAAATGGGCTTGTCTGTAAGTACACTGAAAATGTGTCTAAAAGTGAGGTTTGAGGAATAGAAATTGTCCAAATGAGAAATTTGAATTTATGAAGTCTTTGTCCAGATTTTATTTGACAATTTCTATGCTAGTGAAATTAGCAAAATACCAAAGATAGTAAACTGATGTGGTATTATTCCCTAGGCAGCTCAGAGGTGAGATGAGCCCTTAACAAAATTATTATCACTGACACCAGTAATGGATCTCTAAACTAAATCACAGATGAAAATAAGACCATGTTACTCCTTGTGCAAAAAATATTGCTCCACTTTTTGGTTTTCATTTTTGTTGTGGAAGCACTGTAAGCATCGAAAAGAACCAAGCAAAGACACGGAATGGAAGGTTATTGTTCTCAACAACTAATCTCAGCATAAGGGTGAGAATAACTGGTTTTTGATAGGTCACCATTCATGCACAATGTTTTATGCTTCCTGTATGCTTTACTGTGTCCACATTGTAATAATACTGTAATGTTCTTTTTTACAGAGAGAAAAAAAGATAAATTTGGGGGAAAAATATCCCTTGTGCAGGAGCAGTGAAACCAACAGATGGAAATGCCATCAGAGCCTACAATTTACTTCATGGATCTCCTCTCTAAATACATAACCTTCCTATGGAAATAGGAAAAGTGGAACAGAGCAGAAAAATCCCAGCATTCATGAAACTGAACTTCCTGATTTCAGCCATCAACTTAGTTTTAGGATCCACAAACCAAATAACATCACTCAAGATTTGACTCATGGAATGATATCCATATATGACCCATGGAAATATATTTGATGCTGTTTGTGGTGGGAATGAAATGCCACAGTTTATGAGTTTCTACCCCTTTTACCCCACAGTTTCTATTTACTCTATCATTGCCCTACTGTGTCATGCGTATTATTCAATAGATAGAAGAAATAATTGAAAAATTAAGAGCTTTTCTGTGCACATTATGTTGGATGACATTAAGAAGCATTTTCCAGTGTAACTGAATCATTGTAATTTTATTAACTTCTTTATGTTCTTGAAGTTTGAAAATAATGGGACTCTAAGAACTCCATAGCCACTTTTATATATGTAAATTACAGTTGTTTTTTGGATATTTTTGCCTGTTTTAAATATCACAAAGTTTCAAAGATGTCATCTCCCTCTGCTACTAGTTCTTCCAGATAACCATAAGTAATTTTACTTTCATTTGTGGGTATGAAAATCAGACACGATAAACAAATTTGAGATCTTTGTTGCACTATAAATCCATATTTATATTTTTTATTATGTAATGAAACTGTTTGATCCAAATCCCCTTGAAGGCCCCAAGACAAACTTTAAAATGTTGATGAGAACATTTCCTGACTATAGGTAAGGATCTTGTTCTCTATGCTCTTTTTTCTGCCAGTTCAGAAAGCTGACAGTGGTTCTTCTCCTTTTAACATTTTAACATGTGCCTACTTTTTAATCATGGAAGAAAAAGAAAACCCCAAAATAAATCAGATTTCATAAAATTAAGCCATAGAGAGGAACTCTCACTAAACCTTAAGGGGCAGTAATGGTATTCCTCAATACTTTCAAAGGAATCATTGCCCAGACACCAACAAACGGAACATCTAACTTTTAAATCTCTCATTTTTCATCTTATTAAAAGATATTACAGAGGATATATTTCCTCAGAATACCTAACACCAGTGTTTGACTGACTGTGTTTGATATATGAGGGATCTTTTTCATATCTAGGACAAGAAAGCTTGGAGATAAATATGATCTTCAACAAACTATATAGAATATATAGATATATAGAATATACTTACATTATGGAAGAATTATACAATATATACATAGACCTTTATGCATTTAACTTTTTTGTACCCATAGGCACATGTACTGGCCTGAGTTTAAAATCAGAGTTCAGCTAGATGCAGTTGGACACCTTCTGTCAGGAATCATGATAGCTCAGCAAGTCTCCTAGAACAGGACAAAGGACAGAAGCTATATGTAACAGAGAGAATACTTATTTGGAAATCATAATGTGGAAATTGACTTGAAGCACACTAAGGAAAAATACATCTGAGAAGCTGCAGTGCTCTGGCTTTCCTTAAATGCAAAATTTTGCAGGGTAGTAAAGGGACAGAGAAAGATGTGCTCAGTAAGTTCTGCCTCTTCATCCTGGGCTGATTTGTCAAGAGCCCCCTGACACCTCAGATCTGATGGTGGGGCCATTACACAGACACTTCCTTTGCTCCTGCAAAGTGAACAGAGCAGCTTGAAAACCCCTTATGCAGCATAACAGCCACGACATTTGCCTTGACCAACTCTGCTAAGCATGGGCTACTGATGTACAGGGAGCAGACCATGCCTGGAGGGAGTGTTTCTAGGACAGCCTGGTGGTTTCTAGCTTCCCAGGCCTCCTGCAGTGGTTATTGTAACCAAGCCACATGTTTAATGGGAGCCCATCCACCATAATAGCCACTTTTCAAAATTGTTTATACCTCTGGTTTATACAACATTCTGCATCAGTGAGTATCAACATTTAGTCAGGCATCATGTGGGGGAAAAATATGTTTAATTTTTTGTTTTGTTCTTGCTCATTTAATCCCAGCTATAAAAGACTATAATACAGCTCTGAAAGTGATGCTGAATGGGAGGCCAGCAACCTCTCTGAGAAACAGAGGACTGAAGGTGGTTGTCACAATTCCAGTGAGATTTCCAAAGATCTGTTTGTGCTCTTATATGTATTTGAATCAATTTCAGACACTTAATTAGAACAGAAAGAATCTGATAGCATATCCATACTGAAAACATGAACCAGAAAACTTAAAACTTTCCATTTACACCCATTTCCATTTACTCTAATTTCCACTTTGGAAATTTCTTTGCCTTTATATAAATATCACAATTTGTCAGATATGGTACCTGAATGAAATACAGCATACAGTGAGGACATTTTTGCTGGCATATCTATGCTATCATTATTCAGCTAGGATAGTGATGTTGCTTAGTGCAGTGATTTTTAATGTGCAGAATTTACTTAGCTATGTGGGCATAAATTTAGCAGAAAGACTAGACTTTGCTTTAATTTCTTTTTTCTTTTGTTTTGCTTCATTTAGCTCACATTTCCTCTTAATTTACCTAAACTAAACTAAATTAAGCCTTATGTACACTGGAAAAAAAAATACATCTACTGGTTTAACCTGTTAAAAGAAAAAATACTAAATTAAACAAGGATGTATCTTTGTAAAGCACACAGCAAAACATCCAAAAAGTAATTACAATAGGGATAACTTTGTAAAATGTGCCATGAACACAGTATAGAAGAACCCGTAAGCTTTGAAGAAATTTAGAGAACTCAATTTTATGGGAGGCTGTTTGTTCTCCTATGTTAAGCACATGAAAGAAATCTAAAAATTGAAGCAGTGCAGTGAGTCAGGTCTGGAGAGGTGCTGACATGAGGCATTGGGACTGCAGGCCATATAGAGAGTGTGCTGTCACAGAAAGGATCAGGGGAACAGGACATGCTGGGGGGAGGACTGAGGCTTGACAAACTCATATTCCTCCTCTTGCATATCTATCAGCGGTAGCTTTTGAACTTGCTTTTGCTGAGTTTGCAAAGATATTCCCCGTCAGGCCTTAGCACTCTACCATTATCTGTTTTAAAGACTCATCTCCACTCCCACTGTTTCCTTCCACAATGCTGGACTTGCTGCTGTAATTACTGTAACAACTGTCTGTGTCACAAGTGGTTTCTGTAAGTTTGCATAGAATTTAGCCAAAATGAGGCTTTGATACTTCTTGGGGTCATTAATATATCACAAGTAAAGAACATAATCAAATATTTATGTGGCTATTCCTTTCCATGTTAATTTTTTTTTATTTTTATTTCATTTTATTTTATTTTATTTTATTTTATTTTATTTTATTTTATTTTATTTTATTTTATTTTATTTTATTTTATTTTATTTTATTTTATTTTTAATATGATCTTTGAGCCTCAATTTCTACCTTTAGTAAGATCACTCCAACATCTTTCTGGAGGGTAGCAGCTTTTTGACCTCTTGTGAAAAGCAGCCAGGGAGAAAGCAGTGTTTCACCCAGAGAACTCTGACTGTGATTTTGGACCAGAGGGATATGTGAGGAACAGGTTAACTATAAGTATTGACAGAATTAGATAAAAATTCCCTTTACGTATCCTAAGATTTTTTTTTTCCATAGTATGCATTATTACACCATGACAAAACAAACTGCAGTATTGTAGGGCAGTCAAATAATAGGCAATTTGTTCTTGGTTTTTGTTCTTCAAGAATGGTTGTTCAGACCTCTGTCACAGACTGCTCCTTTCATATCTGTCCAGTAAAAATACAGGGCTTTTCAAGGGTGTTGGAGATTTAGGAAGTTTCTATAAACATTAGGGATTATATTTCTATAGTAAAATTGCCTAACTCCCCAATTACAAAGCTAATTTAAACCAAATGTGTGCACTTTTGCCTTGAAAAATAAAGTACTTCTTTAGTTCTTTCTTTACTCTCCAAGTTAGCTGAGATATTTTCATGTGTTAATGACTTACTTTTGCTATTATAACAACTGAATTGCTTGTCCTTCAACCACCTTGAAGTACACAAACAGTTATTAGCTTGTGTTAGTCATTAGCAACACATCAGTTTAGTCCTTTTGTGCTGCACTGAAATAGATGTATTGGGACATTATTATGAGCTTCGAATTTTACTGATTTATGTAATTCTGTGGAAACTGGAGATTACTTGTCATACCATGTATATTTGGTAACACTTTGCTTTCACGAATTAATGAAAAAAGAAAAAAATAAAACAACTGCATTGCGTCTTCAAACATATGAAATCTCTGCTCTGTGCCCACAATATTAGGCATACATGCAGCATGCAAAATACCTGCACCATTATTTATGACCTTCAGAAATGCTGATACAACAGCATGCATTCAGAGTGGAGTACAAAACCACCCCATTTCTGTTGGACTCTTTGACAGAAGAATTATAAACATAATGACTATGTACACACTTGATAAGGACACCATTATGCCATTTATACTAATATATGATTATATCAGCATAAACACTGCTTTCAACGCATACAGAGCATAAGACACACCTACAAAAATCTTGCAAATAAGACTTTTGTCAATGTACAGCTGCCTGCACTGTAGGGTACATGTGCTCTGCTGTTTCCTGTCCTTCCCTGTCCTTCCCTCTTCCATGTCATTGATTCAAGAGGTACTGAGGCACAGACTGTGTCATAGGTCAGTACCTGAGTGTTGAACACTTATTTTAAAGTACAGATGGGTTCCAGACAGGTTCTCAGACCTTAAAGCAAATGCAGGGAAGGGGCTTTCACTTCTCAGAGTTTCCTTCCTTCTTCCTCCAAAGTTTTGAAGTACTTTTTTGTTAGTTACAGCTCATTTTGCTTCTGCTATGTTTTTGTTGTCAGAAACATGGAACTGTGTGATTAATACTATTCTTTTTTAGTTCCTTTTAGAAATGGAGTTCATATCTTGAATATTTACAAAATATCAATGTCCAATCTATTTATCTTCAGTACTACAAAAAAGATTAACAAACTAAAGAAAAAACCAAGGAAAATCTGCATATGCTATAGGCATTCATCAACCAATTACATAAAGCTGTCCTGTTATCTTGGCCCAAGAGATGAGGAAATGGGCTTTGTACCATGGGGTACATGTGAATGAAATACCTACTAGTGCAATTATTTTGTTGCTCTTGAAAACATTTTCCTTATTTACTTGGTTTATATATAATTTTCAATTTGATTTCTTTTTTTTGTTTAGCTTAATTAATTTAGGAATGTACAGCTGTAAGAAATCTCTCCACTCAGTGAATCCAATCATCTTCCTTGACTTTGAGCCTTGGTTACACTATACATATTGTAAACCTTTTTCTTTTGTTGTTTTTATATAATTATTATGATGAAATATTGGTTTGGATGTGTTTGTTTCACTCCCTATGGCTTATTTCTCTTGTATTTCAACAGTTCAGTAATCTCAAGGTTATTTTGGTGATACTAAGCAACTGAGAGTCTTCATTTCCTACTTTAGGGTAGACTCAAAGTCCCTTAATAGTTCTCATAGCAAGATCCAATGTTATTATTTCATGCTCAAATATGTATAATAAAAGAAGTGCACAGCTCACTGGTGTTGTATGGAATTCCTCATTAAATGTAAATAACTATTGCCTTCAAACTTCACAGACCATTGCAGTTGCTTCTTCAGTCTCAATTCTAAATAGACTGAGGCACAGTGTCTTCTTTGAAGATGTTGCTGATATCTAATTCTGTACAGACTATCACCTCCTTAACATTCCTGTAATCCTTGCACTCTCCTTCTTTTTTTATTTTTTTTTAATATTGTAGACCCTCCAATGACTATTATTTCACTATGTATTAGTTCTATAATACATTCACTGAGTAACATTACAAGATTTGTATTGCCTTTCTCAGCTGTAAATATTTATTACTAAATCTGTAGTGGGTGTGCCAGTTTGCTTCATTATAAATTATTTTATTTTGCTACATCTAGTAAATATATAAAAAGTTTATAACATTATTTATTGGATAACAATTAGCAACTAAATTGAAACTAATGCATTTTGACGTGTATCAGCACCTACAAAAACATTCTTACTGAACTTCAATTATGCTAATTAAAAAGGTATAGCAGCTCCTTCTAGTACTGCTTATACACCGTGATATTTATTGTCATAGCCCTTGTGCTTCCCCACATTCATGTTTATTTAGTATGGTGGGGATAAGGATGCTGGTGACTGGCATCTCAGTGGAAGCAAGGTGCTATATCAGTGCATGTACTTATGTGCACACAAGTGCTCACACTATGAAAAGTATCTCAGAGTTTTACTCAGTCCTTTCTGGATGTACCATGGGATACATGTGAACGAAATACACTTTGCAGGTTACAGTGACCTTCTTTATCTTCCATGAAGCAATCCTTCTTATCCCCTTTCTCATCACCAGCAGCCTCTTCAGAATGGAAAATCTATGGAAATTTGTTCTCTTTTGCCTGTTCCTAATTCCCATCCTCAGCAATGATGGATTTGTGAAGAACATGTAAAGCCATTTATTTAGTGGTTTATATATATACTTTCAAGGATAGTAAGAAACTGCCTAAATCCTTTCTAATAGAGCATGCAACCTGTTAAGGTTGCTTCAAATCTTAAGTTAGCTTAAGTTAAACAAAACCTGCCTTTGGGGTATCTAGCTTAGAGAATAGCACAGGGCTACTGCGAAAGCCTTCAGACATAAATAGGGAAAATTGGCCTGTTGGAACTCCCATAGAATAGATGTAATAAGCATTGCTAAACTAATTGGAAGCAATGGTATTTATTTACAGATTATATATTTTCCCAACTCAGTGACTAAACTCAGAAGGGAAGGAGACAGGTGTTTAACAACACTTAAGTTTTTCTGCTATTCTTCGCTATTAATTATTATGATAAAATATACTTTCTAAGGGAAAGAAAAATAGTCAGCCCTTTCTATAAAGGTATCAGGAAAGTAGGAGGAGAACCTGTAAATTTTTTTTCAATAAGTTGCCAAGGACAGATAAGATGTTTGCCACACGAGGGGTGGAAGAAGAAATAAATAAATAAACCCTCAGTAAGAAAGGTTTGCTACCAAATCCTGATTCTGAAAGTTGGAGAAAAATGCAATAACCTGAGCAAGTACATATTTTTATTTCTGTCTAAGCCTAGGAGGTCACACTAAGTGGAGTAGCATTTTTTAAATATTTTTACAGTACATGGGAAGAAATGTTTCAGTGTAATGAAGTATTTTTACTAATGTCATTCCAGCCAAAAAAATTAAAGAAATTAGAGAAGTTTTTGGACTCTAGTATCCTTTTTATGATTACTAAAGGTATTCTGAGCCAAAAGCTTGTATGTTTTTGAAGAAGTATCTGTTGGTATAGGAAAAGGCATTATGTGTTCATAATATGATTGATGGTAAGTTGGAAACAATGTGGCTACAATCCTTCTGTTATAAGTGGCCTATGAAGGTACTCTTTAAAATCTAGAACCTTCAGCACTCTCAGGGATTCATAAGATAATCTTTTATTTGTAATCTTTTAGTTGTCATATGCTTAAACATTGGATTCAATATTTCGTCATTAATATTTACCATTAAGTGATTTTTATGAATATGTTGTTGGTTTAAGCTAGTAAAAAAAAAAAAAGTAAAAGAAAAATCAGTCGTTCTGCCACAAATGTATGAAAACTAAATTATTCTAATATATTGTTATTTTCACTTAAGGTTAATTTCACTTGTGTATTTTTTTTACCAAAATGGGATAATTTTGTTTGTTGCTCTAATTCTTCAAAGTATTTTAGTGTTGGAATGTAGTTGTAAAATGTGCTCTGATCATCCTCCATCTATTTCAGTGTTTATTTTTGCTCCTGCATGCTTGACACATGTCCCTGAAACATTTGACTGGGAGAACATCTGTGTTGATAGTATTAGGAATAGGAATATATTCCCCTTCTCATATCTGAACCACAAGGTCTGCAGATTTCTAGAGAAAAAAATAAAATTACCAGCTGGAAAACTCCAGACAATATTATTTGTAGTCTGCTTGCTTCAGTTCATGTTTCAGTGTCGTGTAGTTGTGAGAAGGGATAGACTGAGAATCACCAGTACAGGTCTGTGGAGATAGTGACACTGCACTCTCCAAAGAGAGTTGACTCAGCCAAATCCAGACCAAAGGAATCATCTTTTGTAATAAAGCAAGTGTATTTTCCTCATATATTCAGAATTACTAATTCTGGGACTGAATACTTTGTCTCTCTGATTTTCCAGATACAGCTGTTTGAAACATTGGGTTTTGGTCCATCAAAAATAAAAGTTCTGAAAAGAGTGGAATAAGAAAATATTTGGGGTTTATTTTCTTTTTTAATTTCAGTGATTTTAAATGGATAAATGAATAATTTATTTTTCCCAATGGCTTTCATTTTAAGGACGTTTTGAACACATTTGAAAGCAAATGATTGTTTCAGATTTCTGAAATCAAGTATTCGTAATTACTTTTTTTTTCCTGGAAAACTGTCTCAAAACCCCATGTTGGTTTTGGTCAATCATGTGTCCATTTGGGTGAAAAAAAAAAAAAAAAAAAAAAATTAGGAGAAAATTACAAAGTTATACATTAGTCAGGAATACTACCAAAGTCTGTGGGTTTACAAGAAATCTAGAAATTTGCTCCAGGTATGCATCTGCTAAGTCAAGATGTTGGGCATTAGGACTGAGAACTGTCTGGGTCAAAATATATTCTTCTTCTTCCCTCTATCAGTTCCCAGTAGAAGTGTCTTACATTATATTTATTCTTAAAATATAGAAAAAATGCAAGTTAATTCAAGAGTTTTGTTGGTATAGTTATAGACCATATATTCTGGGACTATCAAGTTATTGTAATGTCAGCTTTGATAAATATGAATGGAAATAAGATGAGGATGTGGATGTCTTTCTTCTTCGTCATCTATAGTTATATAAATATTTCTGTGGTTTTGGAAGAAACAGCTAACTCATGACACCTCTCTCTGGATGCAGAGAAGAAATCTTCACCATGTGGAAAACATCCCATTAGCATCAGAAAGGATGTTCTTGCAGAAAATTCCAACCCGTTCCATATGTTTCCTCAAAAGACTGATGTTTACAAAACCATTTTTCATGTATTTGTAAAATCAGTGTGTAAGTAATATTTCACTGCAGCTAGGACATATGCAGAGCAAAGCTCATAAGCAAACCAACAAGTGTTACACTTCATTACATCAACAAGTACAGATGAAAAGTTTTCACAAGGCTTCAGACAAAATTCATACTTAGCAAACTCAGAAAAAAATACCTGCAGGAGGACTTGTATAACCACAGTTTTGCTTTATTTTGCTTCTATTATTCTAAGTAGTCTTATATAAAATGTTATTTCTATTTATAAGCTTTTCTGTGTTTTTTCTTTGAGTGTTATTTGTGTAATTTGTAATTTGTGTTAGTACTTCATAATGAAAATCTACTCTTAATCATTAATTCCAGGAGAAAATCATAATAATTTACATCATGTATTGCTTCTACTGAATTAAGTACAGTTTAAAGAAATTAATCTTAGTTATTTTGTTTATGAAATTTTCTTTATGATGAAAATTCTTCATTCATCTGCTCAGAAACCACGCAAAAATACCCAAACAAACAAAAAACCACATTTTAGTGTCTAAATCAAGAGAAAATTTTGTTTATATCATTTTCTTGTTCCAAGGTCTTTTTGGTAACTGCCTACAAAAAAAATCTATAATTTAAGAAATAAAAAAATAATACAGAAGTCTATATTTCATTACCTTATAATTTTCACTCAATATTTTTTCCTTTATTTTTACATAGATACCATTTTCTCATTTGATAAACAGAAAAAACTTTGTACATTACACATCATTACATATGTTACAGAATTAGAGCAATGTCAATTTGAAGTATGATTTGTGTCAAAGTTGCGTACAAATATTTTCACAGTGAAGTTTTTTCAGTTTCATTCCATTTTCTTAAAGCTGGCATATGAGTATGTTGGTAGCTGCAGATACAGTTAGAACTATTCTGAGGTCCTTGTTTATGTGATTACATTAGCAGCAACAGCAAAAATAACTGACTTTATACTGGTAATTGTCATCCTGGCCCTTACTGGACTTCATAATGGGAATAAATATTTTTTAACTATTTAATATTCAACTCTAGTTAAGGGCAGCCTCCTCTTCTACCCTGGCTATTTACATGGGTTTATGGAGTGGGGTTAGGGTGCTCTGTGCCTTACAACACTGAATCCAAATATCCTGTAGCAGTCACAGCTCTCTGAGGTTCAAAGAACCAGACTAATTTCTAATATGCAATGTACGTAACTAGTGAACAGAGAATTAGGGACAAAATAGGGGTAGCATTTTTAAGAGTGTGGACAGAGCCAAAAGGCTGCAGGCTGTTGGTACTCTCTTCTGGCAAGCAACAGGCAGCTGAACTCCAAAAATAACCAGGCATGCATCCTAACCTGGGCTGTGGGATTCAGATCTCAAAATATATAAAACTTCTGTCATTCTCTTGGAGAAGACCTTCAAGCAGGGCCCAAGCTCAATCCAGTTCCCCAATGGGAAATGAAGCTAAGACAACACTCGGTGTGTCCTACAAGATTTGTGTCCAAAAGCCTGAAGATCTCTTTTGAGTGGACACTTCCTTTGCAGTGTAAGGGAGCTCATCTCTAGAAATTGTCCACAAGGAAAACATCTTCTCTGACAATTACTACACATCCCTGAAATAATTGCTACAATGCTGTTCTGCAGCAGTCAAGGGTTTTGCTACTTATATCTGATATAAAATAATGCGTATGGGTATGCAGCTCTCTCCGGGCCTTATGAAGTGCAATCTTTTGTATTTTGCATTCACATGGGCAAAGAAAATTTGTTAATTGCTTCTATTTTAATCAGGCTGTCTCGCTGAGGGATACAAGAGAGATGTGTTTCTTTCTACAGGGGAAAGCTGAGCAGTAACACTTGCACTGATTTCAGAGCCAGGTGGATGTAGTGACCGTGGTGCTGCTCAACAGCTGCAAGGGTTTAACACCAGTCCAGCACCCCTCTGACACACATTAAATGATTGAATGACTAAATGTGGGTCAGTCAATTGGGATAACAGGAATAATGGAATCATTGCAGAATTTCTGTTCCCTGCTTTGTAAATAAGTGTCTTGGCTTCACTTCTGTCTGCCACAAAAGGCGAGTGGCTTTCTTTGTTATCACATGTTTATTTCCATGTTGACAGGGTTCATGTACAAATCCCTCAATGATGTTCAGACAATTTAAGTTGCTGATAAACAAATTCCCTAATGCTTTTTGTAATAATTTCTGAGACAGTTCTTTATGTGATGGAGATAAAGAATTAAGATTAGTTCTCTGATATCAGTATATCTCTGTGGCTTTGGACAGTTACAACAATTTCTTCAGTTCCTAATTTCCCTATGCAGAGTGTGGTACTGAATTCAGCAATCCTTTTACTGGCCAGGACTGAAGCGCCTTAATCCTCTGTAATACTTAAAAAGTGCTGTTGTTTTGGGTTTTGTTGGTTCTTCTGTTTGAGGTTGTTTGATTTTTTTTCCCTGTGGTTCTTCTATTCTCTTTTTAGATACTCTAATGGTTATTTTATTTACATTTTACAGTTCCATGATCTGAGTGTATGTTCAATGTGATCAAGGTGATCATCATGTTAGGTAGTGATTTTCATTGGTTGATCTAGGTAGGGAAGAGCAAAGAATTTAGCAGACTTTTCTATTTAATATTACTCAGTGAAGCATAAATGCAGTCTTCTCACATGATACAGCAAAAGTTCAGGGCTATGCAGGATCTATTCCTTCTCTCTCCTGGTGTGACAGATGCCATAAACTGTCATCTAAATCTTATCAAGCACCAGATATATGGTGTTAATATTTTTTTTTTCTATTTATCTTTAGATAGAACTTGTACATTTTATATTTTGGGTTTTTTTTTTGTTTCATTGATGATAAAAAATTGGAAACCTCTAGAGATTTAAATATATCAGTATTTCCACTATAATTAGAAAATCCATTAGATTTACCTTCAGGGTGTGGAGTTCATTTTCTACTGTGAGACCTCACTAGTTTTGGAAAGTGTCTCTAATTTTTTTTTTTTAAAAAAGTGCAGCTTGTGACATTGTAACACTCAAATAAAATTGTTTCAGCAGAGGTATGTATGATGATTTTCATCATGAAGACACTTGTGTTTTTGCCATCACCACAATTATTATCGTGCCATGTTGTACAATAGAATTGGAGAACGAACAGGATGAGCTAGCCCTGTTCAAGTTCCAAAAGCATACAGAAACAGAAAATGTTGATCAACTTACTATCATTTTATATATATAGCTGTCATGTTAAGCCACCACACTTCAAAGTAGTAAATTACCAAAGCAAATTATGTCAGAACTTGAAAACTATAATACATTGCTCTTGATACTCTAGACTCTGAAGGCAATATCAAAATCTGCAGTTTCTAGCACAGATATTTACTCTGCAATAAGGAGGCACTAGCAAAAGCTCAGTCTTTTGCTCTTTGGCTTCCTGGAGCTTGGCAGGCTGTTCATCCACCTGACACAATTAATCCCAACAACTAGACAATGTAATAGCAGCAACACATGAACTTTTTCTGAGAACCACTTTATCATATGTTGCATAAAAATATTTGAGGGGTTGTTGGACTGAAAGTTCAGTTCATGATTGTTTACAATACAGCAAACTTTAGTCTAAACGGAGACTGTGAATTGCTTTGCCATCTGTTGTTTAAAAAAACAGAAAGAAAAGAACGAAGAGAAAAATGAGTTCCATTTGCTTCAAACAGCTATGGGGTGGTCAGGCTAGAATACTTGGCACAGGAGATGTTTAGAATTAAAAAGGAGTTTACATCTGGTCTCTTCTCACAGCGTATTTACCTCATCTGTAGCTGCCTTTGTTATCCCAAGCTCTGAAATCTATTTCTGCTGTTCTTTGGGCTTGCTGCAGCTTGTCCTGGCTACTGAGGCAGGGATGTGAAGCTGCCCTGGACTGCCCATGGCTGTGGCAGGCGGCCCAGGCCAGGAGTTTCTGCAAGTAGCGCTTCCCCTGCAGACACAGGGGAACACACACTGCCAGAGCTCACCCAGCTGCCGAGGCAGGCATCCCCGCTCCCAGAACAGCAGCAGCAGGACCCCTGCATAACGAGTAGGAACAAAGTTCTTAAGTCAAAGTCTCTTTATTAACTTGTGGGGTTATATTGGTATTTTTAGGCTGTGAGTAGTGCTTGGGTTTTCAACAGAAGCAATTTTGGGTACCAATGATCTAGGAGAAGGTGAGCTGCAGTTGCCACTGTCATCAGGAGTGCTGAACTTGGCTGTGCCAACCCAACTGACACCACAGCTGGGGAGGTTTCAGTGGTGGCAGAACCCTACCCACACACAGTCACAATTTGGCCTTAGGAGGGTTGATAAGACATCATTTGCTTTTGTACTGGAAGAAATGCCAGGACTGGAAGACATAAATAGAACCAAGGTAGATATTTTAGGCTGTTGAAAAGCCTCCTGTGGACTCCTGTCTGAAACCAGTAGTTTGAAAATGTCCCTGCAAAAGGTCTTTTACAACTGAATATTTTCACAGATTTTCAGATATATATGTGTTGGTGAGTCATATCTTACACTTGAGGAAAGCCAATGCTGTTTGTCTTCGACTGTACTTCATCATTACTGTATTATCAGGAGATTATGGTGAACATTCAGTATCATATGCATTGGCTAGAATACATAATACACAAACCTTACAAAGTTAGCTATCTTTAAATTTACCTGGCTTTCAGCTAAATTAGAGGTGTAAAAAAAAAAAAGAATATTCAGTGGTGCAAATGTGTTTGAGACACTTTCTGAAGACTTTTTAATGTAAATCAACAGGCTATTGTAAACAGACCTTTTCCTCAGGCAATAGGTACAATAAAGACAAGTCTTCATTTATCAAATAATTCAAGCATAATATAATAAAAGTTACAACTAAAAGTTTAAACTTTTCATCATATTTTACAGACCTAAGAAAACAGGACACTTATAGAAAATAATAAATTTTGAACTTTGACCAAATATTGAATTTTTGCCATACAGAAGTTTCCAGAGATGAAAACTAAGTTTAGTAATTTCCTACCATGAACCTTTTCCCTCCCTCCTCCCCTCCTTTTTTATTCACTTACTGGCCTGCTCAGCTATGGTCTAGACTGAAAATGAAATCAAATGATACATGGAGATACAGGTCAACACTTCTAGCTCATTCTTTTTAAGGAAGGATTCTTCTGTTTATTCAGATAAGGTTTGACAAAGTTTCTCTGTATCCCAGCTGAAATAAACTATCAAATTTATCAGGGTTAGACCAAAACTAAAAATCCTGGGCAACAAATATTGAAGAGGTTGAGGGAGCTTCAAATCCCTACAGTGAAATGTTTGTACTTCCGTTCCTGGGAAGTCAGATCATGCTACTGTAGTTCCTTCCCCTCCACATATCTGTTAGGGTACATCCATACCTGCTGTGAGGATAGTAAAAATGTGTGATTGTGTGAGAACTCCATAAATGTGGTGCAATTCCCACCTAGCTAAAACCCCCCACTTTGTTGCAATTTTCTTGTAACTGTTGAACATTGAATTGAATGGAGCTACAGCTACTTTCATCGTGTCTTAGTTTAAAATAATTTGATCTTGAGGATGGACCATTCCACAGTATCAGACATTCATGGGATCATTTAGTTTGGAAAAGACTTTTGAGACCATTGAGTCCAACCACAAACCTAACACTGCCAAGGGGGAACTAAACAGAAACACTGCAAGAGATTGCCAGTGCAAACAACAAAGGATTTGTTGATCCTAACAAAGGATACAGTAGGATTGCTGTGGATGTCCAGGCTCTGGAGGAAGTCTATGAGCTAAGAAAACAGAGGGATGGCCTCCTTTGCCTTTTGCCCCTCTAAGACAAAAACAGATTTTAGTCTCAGACAGGGCCTTCAAGTAAAATTCAGCTCTCATGTATGACAAGGAATCTGAAAACAGTGGGTTAAACACTTTTTATATGCAAACTTAACCCACAAATTAAACCAGGCTTGTCTTTTTATCTTATTAATAAAATATATTATTCTGCAATTACTGATTAGTAGCACTTATCCAATATTTAGTGTTGCTAGAATCTTGAATAAAAATATGTCTGAAACCCAGTTGGGCCAAGGATTTTTGCACTCTTGTTGGATAAGGTCTCTGACTATGTAAGGTGTTCCACAAACTATCCTGTTTATTTTAAACATTTTATTATTTTCTTAGAAAATTTCTAGATAATCTCACCCTTTCCATCCCCTTTTTGACAGTTTGAGTAGGACTTGAGGGATGTCTTAGCCTCAAATGGAAAATATTTGCTGAAAAATCTGTTGAATAATTAAGACATAAACATAATTTTGCTTATCAGCTGGTGTAAAAAGACATTAATCTTTTACAGTCTTTTCAGATATCCAATGCCAAGAGTAAAATAAAATATTGCCATAACTTCAAAAAAAAGTAGTTAAAGGTGATTTGATTTAAAACTTGCTGTTCTTTTGAAGTTGTCATATATACCTCTACTAAAAAAAGTAATTTTTTTTTTTTTTAAAAAGAGAAAAATTTAAATACCTGGAATTTTCTTCCTATTTTTGAGTGTCTTGTCTAGGAAGAAAAATTCCTCAAATCATTGTGTAACCTATGTATCATCTATTGCACATAATCACTACCTGCTACAATGCTTTGGCTGGAGCACATTTCTTACCCTTGGGATGAGGGGTCAGCCATTTACACAGATTGTGAGTAAATTTCCCAACTATGAACCTCACCCAAGATCTCCAACATATGTTTTAAATTTCCTAGTCAGATTGAGGTTTGTGTTGTTGGTGCCTTCTATTTTGCTTTCCAACTGGAACAGATAGTCACAGGATAAGAGAAGCCTTAGAATATAATTAACCTCTATCTGTCACTGTCTAGCAAGTGATTGTTCTTAAAACACTTTTTTTTTTGAAAAATCTTTTTCAAGTTTCATCTAATTATAGAATTCATACATGTGAGAAGGTGTTCCTATTACTTTTACAGGATTTTTTTCTATTGCCTGGTGTTTGTTTGATCTTGATATATTTTTACATCCAAAACCTTTTTTTTTTTCCATATAACCACCTAATTTTTAAATTGTCTTTCTGTAATCACATGTACTCATGCAGCTCAAGCAGCTCTATTTTTAATGCTTACTAAAAGAAATCAAATATAGTGCTTTTCAGATGACATTTTGCTTCAAAGCTTTAATTTGAAGTCAATGTATTTCTGGCAACAGCTCTATCATTGGTTGAATTTATGAAATAATTCAGGTGGTGATCCCAGTGAGAGAAAATGATGCTATCCTATGATATGAAATCTGTGCTTCTGCAGTACTACTATGTTTTGCAGAATCATGAAATAAATTTATGAAGGTCATCTAGTCCATCCGCTTGATTTGATCCACTTTTACCTTGGCAATCCTGGCAGATATTTGTCTAACCTTTTTGTAAAGGCATCCATTGACATCCCCAGTAAACGGCTCTTTATTTCTCCAGTGCAGGTGTATGTCCATTTTTATGCATGGGCACACACAAAGGTGTATTGGGTGAAACTTTGGGCCTCTGTATCCCTCATATGTGATAGTTAATTTTTAGAATATCTTTTCTATGAAAGCAGCAACACTTTAAAAACCAAAGTTCTGACAGATGGTCATTTTATCTGTGTGACAAAAGCAGTGGTTAATAGCTGTATGTTAGTGAAAGAATTAATAAAACAAAATGAAAAAATAAAACAATTCTCCAAAAGGAATTATGCAAAAAGAGCAAGACTGGCATACAATATTCTCCTGTTTTTCATTAGTTTATTAACTAATTAGTTATGTCTGTGTTGACCAGATAGAATGGGACAGATTCTAATATGGATTAAGTTGTGTTGGTCAATACATTTAAAATTATTCCTATAACTGTTTCAGCATTTAGGTCTACATATAAAGAGAAAAATTAGGTTTTTTTCATATATCAAATATGTTTCACAGATCTCCTTTTGAAATACTTTTCATTGAAATTCAACATATTCATTTATAAAGATGAGCAGTATATTAGTAGTGAGTAGATATTAGTAGTGAGTACGGCATTCTTTAGATTATCTCTTCAGAAACAATTTCATGTCATGAATGACTGATAGAGAAATATCAGTCAAACTAAGCAGAGGAAGATCATCAATAAAAGCAATTATTCCTGTCAAAGCAAGTGGGTTTGCTTCTAGTTATTTGTAGTTTAGATTCAATCAGTGCATGTCTTATTTAAAGTCAGACCTTTCTGTCCTGTGCTGTGCTTCTGGACTGTGACTCTCTTTATCAGTTGTGATCATGACAGTGTAAAGAAATGGATGATCATGCCTTACCTAAAACAGACATTTAGTTCTGATTTGTGTTTGCTTACTACTTTGCAAAAGTGACCACTCACAGAAGTGTCTCGAGGAAAATGCAAAACAGTTATAGCCTGTATGTTTGTCTCACATTAAGCCAAGAGACTTAAATCAAAAATATTTAATGGAAGACAAGTACAATGAGTCTAATGCTTTAAAGAAAATTCATCTACCACCTTATCTAGAAAAATCCTGGTTTTTATTTCTGTGTATCACAAATCCAGTTGATTGAAACCTACAGCAAGCTCCTGCTAATTTGGAAATGTATTTAACCAGAATATAATTTTGGGTAATGCAAAGCTGGGTGGCTATGGCTGGCCTGAAATTTGTTGTCAGCAGGAAGAAGATTAATTTCATTTACTCTCTTTGTCATGTGTCACTGGCTTCCTGTCTTTTTTGCTTGTTGCCGCCAGTGGGCTGCTACTGTCACTCTCAATTCACTTTCTACTCAGTTACTTGCTATCTGATGGATCTGTCAACACATTTTCCCAATATGACATTTTCCCTCTCCTGAACTGGAACTATTACCACAAAGTCTACACTATGAGAGAAAAGAGAAAGGGAAGAGAAGGGAAGAGAAGGGAAGAGAAGGGAAGAGAAGGGAAAGAAAAGAAAAGAAAAGAAAAGAAAAGAAAAGAAAAGAAAAGAAAAGAAAGAAAGAAAGAAAGAAAGAAAGAAAGAAAGAAAGAAAGAAAGAAAGAAAGAAAGAAAGAAAGAAAGAAAGAAAGAAAGAAAGAAAGAAAAAAGAAAGAAAGAAAGAAAGAAAGAAAGAAAGAAAGAAAGAAAGAAAGAAAGAAAGAAAGAAAGAAAGAAAGAAAGAAAAGAAAGAAAGAAAGAAAATTACATTTGTACGATTCTACAACAATGCTCCTGTCCAAGTACTCTGGCTGCCTGAGGAAAACTGCCTTTTTCCTTGTATTTTTTTCCATGCAAATGAAAGGAGCAGTGATAAAGTATGAAAGCATGTATTTATAGGCTCCAGACCTTACGTCTCAGTCCCTGCATCTGTGAGGAGGCCCAAGAATAACAGGAGTACTCCGTGGTGTTCAGAATAATATGGTACATAGACAAGGAATTGTTAAGAGTATGTTTGGAGTATTTTAGTCCATTTGAAAAGGGTTCTAAAATCAGACGATGTGGAGTTTTCTGCCAGCAGTGCTGAGTTTTAATAGGATTAACCTGTAAGGGGACATCTATATTTCAAAATGTTTATCATATGTGTATGTACATGTGCCTGTGGACATGTTGTTTTAATTACATTATCTCTGCCTGACCTGATGTAACAGATCTCTCTTTAAGGCAGCTCTGTAGATGCTTAGGGACAAAATGGGAGGACCAAGGTCAGACTGCCTAGCTTCTTTCCCAGGGGAGCAAAGGAAAATCTATTCTATAACTTTATACCTTCTGGCTGCATATAGGGTATGTTTAAGTATTTTACTAAATTGTCTTTAACAGTTGGGTTAAATAAATGCTATACCATGCTGAGTGACAAAAGGTTATCCTCAGTGGCTGCTCTTAGAGTGTGCAAGGGTCTTAACCTTATAGTTCCTCCTAATGTTAAGAAAATTTCACAACTGAGAGTGACCTTTTAATGTGTTAAGAAACCATACAGGTTTTTTTATAAAAATAACTTCCAAAAAGTACACAGGAACAAAAATTGTGTTATCAGAGTTGTCCATGCCTTGTCATACCCTGCTTTGGTGTAGGACAGAGGCTGTTTACCAAGGCCAGTTTTGGTGAAAGACTCCAACACTGTAGGCTCCCTTTTATTTACAGACTTGCTGTCATGGGGTTAGTTTACCTTTAAGAAAGTTAAAGTTGCTAGGGACTCTTGGGAGTCTTTTCTCCTGACCAATTATTGGTCATTGCTGAGAATTGACAGCAGTTTTAGCCATTAAAAAGTAGAATCAACTTGTGAACCCTACCTTAAAGTGTACAACCAAAAGTCTGTGGTGCTTTTTGTTTTCCTGACTGTGAAGGGTGGTGGAGCTCCGGCTGGCCTCCGGTTCCCTGCTCAAGCCATGCGGCCGGGCGGGGGCCGGGCCGGGCCCGCCGCGTCTCTCGTCTCCCGGCCGGGAGATGAGGCTTGCCCTGGGCTAGGTCGGGCTGGGCCGGGCCCGGCCCGATCTCTGGTTCAGCTGGAGGTTTTGCTGTAACTACATTCACTAGAAAACTGCCGAGTGAAGAAGGAGAGGAGCTCTGAGCCTGCTGCAAGCAGAGACGGAGACCACGCTCTAAAGCAGCTATGAGGAACTTTTCATCGCAAACAGCTCCAGCTCCTGTTCAGCAGAGATCACTGAACCATCTACAAAAGCTTGGGCAAGATTTTAACTCTTTCTTATCCAGATGAGACTTGCGGATTAATCTTTTCATCCAGAGAGAGAAAAAGAGAGTGATCAACATGAAAAGAGACTTTATAAACTACTAGTGGCAAGAAAGAAAAGAGACTTCAAGAAAGGTAGAAAATTAAGAAGATGCTTTAATTAAGCTGAAATATCTTTCTGTTAAAACTATGGAGATGGACAATGAAGTCCTGAAAGGAACTCCTTTAATTCATAATAGAGTATGGGGAGGAATAGAGTGTTCAAAGTGTGAATTTGAGTAAAAAGCAGAGTAATTGTGGTATAGTAAAGTGCTGGGAGATTTGAAGCCTTGAGAGGCAATGAGAAAACTGTTTTCTAGTGAAGCGCATAGAAACAGATAGAAAATACTGTTTGCCTTTGACTAACTTATCCTTAAAAATGCTATCCCCAAACTTATGACCCATAACACATTTCAGAGTGATGTGGAATGGGAAGAGTGAGCTTTGATAGCAGCAGCTCTGAGCAGCTAATATCAAGGAGACAGAAAACTATAACAAAATAGCTTTCTTGTGAGAAACTCCATAAATTAACAGAAAGGAACTTCTGTTTCTCTACAGAAACTGAGGAAAAGACTATAGAAAAAATTAGAACTGTTTAAACCATCAAAATTACAAAGTTTTTGTCTCTGTTGTCATGTGAACAAAAGAATAGTGAGCAGTGAGAAATGAAAAGGTTTTTCTAAAAGTCTATTCTGGTGTTCTTATTCTTGTAGTTTGTCAATAAACTTTTCTTTATTCCTTTTAAGTTTTATGCCTAGTTTGCTCTTATTTTAATCCATATCTCACAGCAAGAAATAAATAATTCTTTTTCCCCCTTGTTTGTTAATTACTGGTTCAAAACCACGACACTTCCTAAACAGGCAACCCTGAGAAATCTTGAAACTGGCTCCAGGAGATGTCTTCCTCTATTGTTGACAACAGCATCAGTCTGTTAATTCTTTACATTTTTATGTGTCTCCAATGCTGATCAGCAATGTGACATTGATTTCAGAAGATGAGAAACAGTTGAATGATCATACTGAGGTCTAAACCTGGGCAGCAAACATGACAGCGAGAGAACAGGAGAAATGGGTCAGGGTATAATAATGTTTTCCCATGACCTTCCAATTTTCAAGTAATTTGTGTCTTGGGGAAATACAAAATTATCAACAGCTTATGCGTATTTAAAATCAACCCTGAAAACACTATGGTGTGAGCCCACTCTCTGATCTGCCAGCCTTCCTGCTAACAGTATAAAGTTCTCATTTGAGGGTATGCCCACAGATATATCCTGGCAGGACTAAAAGAAAAAAATAGGATTATCATAGAACCATAGAATGGTGGGAAGGGACCTTAGATATTATCTAGTTCCAAACCCTATTCCATGGCCAGAGAACGCTTCCACTAGACCTTGTTGCTCAAAATCCCATCAAGGCTGTCCCGTATCCCACTGAATGGCATCTCTTCCCTCCTTTGCATGAGTCCAGGTAGATGACATAAGTTGCTCTTCTCTTTTCCGCCAACGCTGTAACCATATCAAAGAAGGCCAACCAAATTTGTCAGGCAAAATTTTCCCTTGATGAAGCCATGGGGGCTGTCACAAATTGCCTCCTTTTCCATGTGCATTAGAATAATTTCCAGGGGATCTACTCTGGCTTGCTAGTCACAGACATCAAAGTCACTGGCTTGTAGTTCCCGAGGTCTTCCTTTTTTTTGTCCTTCTTAAAAATGGGGTTTATTTTTCCCCTTTTCCAGTAAAGAACATCTTTCCTGGATTGCCGCAACTTCTCAAATATGACAGATAGTGGCTTAACCACTTAATCTGGCAGTTCCCTTAGGACCCACAGATGCGTCTTATCAGGTCCCATGCATTATGATGGATGCAAACTCGGTGAATCACTTTGAAGGAAGAAAAAAACATATTATCCAAGTGAAGAATTCAGATGATACTTTGGCTGTTGCATGGGAAGGTCAGTCTCCAAATTTAGTCATTACCTTCAGTAAGCAGAGTGCTATGTCAAGAACATTTATAAAGGGAAATTTGCACTGCTAAAATGCAAAGGAAAGTTCTCTCTCCACTCCTGGAATGAGGGCAATGGCAATGAGAAAGTCCTTGCACTAATTCTGGAATGTGAGCTTGCAATACATGGTCATTTACAGACAGCTGTGGCAAAAACCCCCTAGCACTACTCTCATAAATTTTTGCTGTTGCCCAAGTCAGCTGGAAATTTTCTGCCTGAAAGTTGAGTTTTACTATTCTTTAAAAGCAAACAAATGAACCTCTGGTACCTCTTCAAATAAAAGACAGATGTTTTCTATTACAGCAAAATGGTAGCTTTACTACCATGAAAGAATGCTAGCTTACTTTTTGAAAAATTTTCGGTACATTTATCAAAGAGAAACAGATGCTATAACTAATTTGCTTTGTCGGTGTGGTATGGTCCATGCAGTGCTTTTTTCAACATGCATCAAGTACATAAGTACATTCTCAAAGTACCCTGGAAGGTGATGGTAGCTAACAACACCAAATAAATGGGAAAGGAGATCATTTTTCAGGAAAAAAGAATAAAGAAGGAGCTATAAAATCAAAAGCAATAGTTTTTAAACTAAAGCAGGGAAACTTAAAGTAGAGAAATAGCATAGTTTGAAATTATTTGACAGATCTGGAAACTGTAATAACTTGTGAAATTGGGGTGTGCCCCTTTCTTTCCATTGCTTAATACAAAAGAGTTGATGTTGATAATATTACAGAATATTGCCCTGTGACCAGAACTAAAAGTTATGGGCTTTAATGTACTATTCAGTTTCATTTTTGTAATCTCTGTAATGACTTTAGGTGTCATTCATGCTGTTAACCCACACACAAACCAACCACAATGTTTTTTGAATTTATGGTTGACAGACAGTCTTTGCAGAGTTTGAGCAACCAAGCAAACTCATATCTTTCTAGTATTTTTCTACAAGTGTTTATTAATTTGTTTGCCACTTTCAGTTGCCATCAACAGCATCATTGTCCAGCTGAGTAGATCAGGGATAGGGTGGTAGCTACTTCCTGAAGCTGTATTTTTGTCACACTTGATGCAAGCATCAGGAATCTCTGATCCTATAAGGATGAAGGTTTCATGTTCAACAATCATGTAATTCTAGTTTAGGTCACTCTATAAGAGTTTTCTTTTTTTTTTCCTACTGTGTTTACTACAGGCAAGAAGACATGAAATAAAGTATTATTGTGGAAAAGTTTTTGTTGAATCTGTACTGTTCGATATATGAGTAAAATGTATCTTGTAGTAACAGAATTATTTTTAAAATAATTATTAGGAGATAGAGTGGAAAAATCTACAGTATTATTCACAATGACATCTAGAGACAAGAGTGAATTTAATTTATTACACATACATTTCCCATATGAAGATCAGGCATTTTCATGCTAGCCAAGTTCTGAGAAGGACTTATGAAAGGACTGATCTCAGCTGAATAGCTAGAGTGATTTTCATACAAGGAGTCACACAAGCACTATATATATATATATATATATATATATATATATATGTATGTTTATAAATCATTTTGGGCAGGTTTTATTACCTTCCAACTGGAGAACCAAATTGCTAACAATAAAACATTACACTAGACTAAAACATTATACTATATGTGTGGCAAACATTACCTTTATTACAAAATGACATTTTAGAATACTTTAAAGCATTTGCATTTTTATTGTGACTGCTAGTTGTAGCCTTTCATCTATAAAACAGATTTCCTCAGACACAATCAGACCTTTTTCCAGAAGTGTCATCATATACTACAAAACCTATTAAAATTTTTTATTTTTAATTTCTTGAACTGCAGAATTTTGTGGTTTACAAATCTTGTATTGCTCAGAAATTCCAAGGCTAGAGGTGACTATAAAATCCCACAGGAAACCTGGAAATATCTTCTTTCCCAGGATGGGAATCTGCACTGGCAGAGTAAAGAGACATGAGTTTTCTCTCTTGCACCTTAAGATGGTATATCATTAACATGTGGTTTGAGGCTGCAACAATTTAAGGAAGTAAGAGGAAGACATTTTTTGCCAACATGTTTAAAATTATATATGTACGATTAGGAATTTTGGAATTTATTTACAACCACATAAAAGAGTAATGAGGGAAGAGTAGAGATGTAGTAAATAATGCATAGAATAACAAGAAAAGTATATCTAGCACAATACCAGGATTTATCTTATTTCCATTGTTAACATAAAATTGTATAAAGGTGGTACTGCTATTCCATCTTTTTGCAAATCAGAGACACCAAAATTTAATGAAAAAAACCCACGTTCTATGTGGTTTGGGTTTATTTGTTCGGTTGTTTGGTTGGATTTTCTTATTTTTAAGAAGTATAAACAATAATTTGCTAATAAAAAGTAAAAAAAAAGTCCACTGTAAAAAGTGAAAAGTCCACTGTAAGAAAATTCACAGATAACAAAATACTATTTTCCTAATCTCTTCTTTTTCTATTTTCATGTCATAAGTACAATGGCAACATTACTCTGGAAGCTAGGAAAACATTTGTCGTCATGACATTGTTTGGCCCTGGGCAAGACAGTCAACATCTCTACTGTATGCTCAACAGTGGAACAGAGATAATAAAGCTGTATATACACTGTAAATCCCTGAGCGCTGGATTACAGCATCCTGCAGAAGTACTTTCAAAAGGGGATTAAAAAGCTTTGCAATGTGGCCCCGACACTTCTCAAGTATTGCAAGAAGTGCTGCGCCTCAGAGTTGTTTGCAACACCTCCTTTAAAAACCTGCAATTCCTGGTTGTAAGGTTTACCAATTGTCTGATATCCAGAAAACAAGGCAAGATCTTTCCACTGAGCTACAAAAGGGTAGCTACACATTTGAGTTAAGGTGATACAGTTTACCCTGGTTCCCCTTTCTTACACTTTCTGCACCTGTCCTCACATGAGAGCCATGGCATCAAGCTATGTGCCTCAGGACCCTTTACCCAGTGCTTGTCCACCAGAATTCCTTTACCTCACCTCACTCTTCCTCACCTCACCTGTCCTTTTTCTTTGTGCCTTTTGGACTGGTAGAAAGAGCAGTGCAGAGCCATCATGCCAAAAATAAGGCTCATCTTCCTATATATGTCTTAGAATATGCTGATTTCCTTTATGAATTTTGCATGAAGAACTTAATGTAAATGGAAAATACAATTGCCTTCTCTCACAAAAGTGCTGTGAGTATTAAATAGTTAATGACCATTAGGCTTTGTTAAGTATCATTTTGCAATTTTGATTTCTCAATTCTAAAGTATTATTCTAGTAGGTGTTGCAGCTAATTATCTGTCACCCCTGTCTGGAGCAAAGATCATATATTTTAGCTGGACTACTATTGCAGAATCTCCTTTATCTCACGACAAGGCTGTTACCTAATTTGGGATGAAACAATTAAACAACTTTTAAGATCCCTTTACCAACTTCAAGTTTTATTTTTGCATAGGATTCCTTTAAAATAAATCATCTGAACTTCTAATGAAAGTCTGGCATTTACGTGACCAATAGCAGACTGGTATTACTACCATCATGACATCAGTACACATTTTTGTCGTAGGAATTTAAGCTTTATTTTTAAATAAACTGTTTAATAAAGCAGGTGTGTTCATTAAAGATGCTTAAGAGCAGAAGGAAAGAAAATGCTTGCATTATGTCAATGAGCACAATATCCTTTGCAACTTTTATCTTCTTTAATTGGGCTAAAACTTCCCTCCCAAACTAGACCTTGCTCAGACATTTTTCACCACTAAAAATTTTGTTACTAAATGCAAAGCTTGATGATACTTACACAATATAAATTAAGACCAAATTCAGTCTTGGAAATATCTTGAAAAGAACAAGTGTCCATTTCATAGAACTACAAAAATAGAGAATTTATTTACAAAGCCATAAATTTCAAATTAATGGTCTGTATTCTTTACATCTTAGTGTATTTTAAGAATTATGTTACTAAATTACATACTGGGGAATGTATTTAACAAGTTATTGAAGAAAAAACGTAGAGGAAAACAGAATGAACATGAGAAGAAACTGTATCCTAACAATCAACATCCTGAAATCTAATTTAAAATAATCTGACCTAAGAGAACTGGAATAAGCTGTACAAAAGCTTTTTATTATTGAATAATTAGTTAAAAAAATATTTCTTGCTTTGTCTAAACTAAGAATAATTTTTCTCTTTATTTAAGAAATATGTTGTTGGTTTTTTTTCAAAAAGGGATTTCTGAATTTAAAATCATGCTTCATGGTGTATGAATCACATGTACTCAATCATAAATTTCAAATTTTTTCATGGACATTATTTGAAAATTCTATTTGTAAATATAATGATAATTCAAAATATTATTCTGGTAGAAGAATGATCAGGCAAACATGCAGGAGCCTAGAGAATGGAGTCACTGAATGGCAGAAACAAAGAAGGTCTTGAATTAATCCCCAGTAAAACTCCTCATTCTCCTGTGAAGAAGACCAGTTGCAAATCTGAACCTGTTTTCTAAAACCATCTCTCACTTTTATACTGAGCAAAATAACTTTTAAAAAATTGGATGAGTACCATCCCTAAGCACTGATGGCAAGGAAATGTGGCTTCATTGCTGGGGCACAGCAGAGGTCTAACCCCACCCTCTTGGCCTCAAGACTCCGTGTGAGAGCGCTGAGCTGTGAGGTTTGGATGGAAGGGTCCCTCTGGACCACACTGAGGAATCTTGGCCCTTTGTTGCTCCAGGGTGGTAGAGACATGCTCTCACACATTTCATGTGCAGATTGCTTGGGGCCCTCTCCTTAAACACGTCACTGCACCTGGATCTTGGATTGTAGTCTGATCTGCAATTAATAAAAAGTACAGTTGAAGATAGGAATGTTGCATCTCGTTTCCATTTGTTCTCCAGATTTTTAGAAATCCCAGACAGATGTTTTCATTTAATATAAGAAAGATATGCAAAAAAGTAAAAATCAGTGTGTTTTCAAGAAGAATGTAGAACACTGTGTTGATTGAGTGTCTTGAGCGTCATTTCATACACTGTTCAGTTGTCATTTCACTAGTAATTTATTTTAAAATAGTCATCACATGAAACTCTTCAAATCAAGTCAACAACTCTACCCATAATATTAATGACTAATACATGGTATTTAGATGGTGTTGTCCTCTTCAAAACTTTTTACAAATATTGATTCACAATCTACTGAAGAATAGGAAAATTTGGGGTGGACTTTATGAAAGTACAATCTTTTAATTAATTAAGATTTATAGTCTTGCTCTTGTCAGAATTCTGAGTATTTTGTTGGAATTTGCCCAAGACAATTTTCACCCACTTTATTTTCCCATCTTCCTGGAAGGTATTAGTTTAAATCTGAAATGTTAATGTCTGGGGTAGCATCATTTTTTTATTCTATGTTCTTTGGTTTTAACTCTTAGATATAGATTCGCTTTGCAGATTTTGGACACACAGCTGAAAGCAAAAACACATGAATGCATCTTGGGTGATTTAAAAATTGTCCTTCACACAGCTGATCAGCAAGAGTAATGGTGATAGGGCCTCACCACTGTGCAACTCTCCAGGGACTACAATGGCTCCAAACTGGGAACATAAGCAATGTCTGAGGACAAGTAGAAAGAAGCACGTGTGCAAAGAGTTCACAAGGAAAATTTCCAGGTTACAAGTACTGCAGAAGAGCCAGGAAAATCACAGAGCCATAAGAATAAACTCATGTGCTCCTCAGTTACCACCTGGAAATGCAGCAGAATAAAAGATTACCAGAAAGATTTTACCATCTGCTGTAGCCATTTTGTGCTATTCTTGAGACAGAGAATGGCTGTAGAGGGTCCCAGGGAAAACTCTTTGGTGTGAATCACAGCCAAGGACACTGTTCTTTCAGGAGCTCCCAGAAATTCCAAGTAGAATAAACCAAGCAGGCCAAGTTTTAGGTTTTGGGGTGGGTTTTTTCTGTGTCTGATCTTTATCCATCTTAACCCTGATAAAATGTCTAGATTTCCTGCTCTGAGACAGGCTGAATACTCTTATGACTGACTTAAATGTCTGTGGCAGCGGCCTCAGTGAGACAAAGAGTTAACATTGTTCCACCCCAAACCCCTTGTGAAGGGCGGCCCAGGAGTTCTGATTGGGTTTGAGTCCCTGGGGGGTTCTCCCTTGGTGTGTTTCTAATGGTCCCTGACCCTGAACTCCACCCTCAAAGGTGTAAACCCTCGGTTCTGTCCCTCAAAAACCCGTGCTCAGCCTCTGTTCAGGGCTCTCTGTTCTGGACCTGAGTTTGTTCCCATGCTGAATAAATGGTTTCATGAAAGGGAGCCCGTCTCGTTGGTGTTTCATGCTGGTCCCCAGAACCCTGCTGCTTCCCTGGACAAGATCCTGAGGTTGCAGACTGCAACAAATGTCCTTTCCTATATTGGATTTTTGGAAGATAGATTTACTAGATGGGAAAATGCTCTCATCTATTTCCTATCCACTCACAGATCTTCTCTTTTCTTTGACATTTCATTCTGTCACTGAAGTGTGTCCCTTTAAGTATAGACAGTGATCTGAGGACACATCATTTTACTGTAATCTCCACTTGCATGTAGTAAAATAGACAATCTTATTTCTACTTCTTTGCATGACTTCTTTTTTTTTTTTTATTTCATGTCCTCTAGTTCTGAAATGAGCTCAGCTGATAAATAACTTCAGAATAGCCACCCTTAATGGCCCAAGAAGAGTTACTTTTTCTTTTCATAGTAGAGCTGCATTGCATCTCAAACATTTTGTAGCTATTTGTCAAAATCTAGAAAAATTATTCTTGTAAATAGAAGTTGTTATCCTGGCCTTATTGTTCTGAAAAAAAATCCAGTATTTTAATGCAGAATTTTCACTTAAGTAGTGTACTTCTGGCTTTCTATATAGTGGATTGGCATTGCAGTGTATCATCTAAAATATTTTATTATTCCCAGTGATAAAAACAAAACAGTCACCTGGCAATTGAAAGGACAGACTTCAAAAATAACATACCAAAAAATAAGATACCAGGTAGGAGGCAATAGTAGCTTCATCAACATATGTAGGCAGAGTACAGGTTTCCTTATGAATAAATGTAGATCATCTCTTTCCTTTGGTATTCCCTTTTGTCATAGACAGTGTCCTTATAAAGATACACAGCAATATGAGGAAATTTGATTTCTGCCTGACCATTTCAGGATTCAACTCATTACTGCACGTTTGTTCAAATAAATGTTAGCTCAAAAGAACATGCTAGCTTAAAAGAATAGAAACATCAAAAAAATAAGAAATAAAATTTTCTGAGCATTAGTCTACATTTTTTAGCAGTATATTAACCAGGGTTTTTTTCTAAATTTTACAAGCACTTATTTTAATTACAGAATATGAGTCAATTTGTAAGTAAATCCTATGTTTCAGTATTGTACTGTCTTTTTCCTTCAGGTGGAGAATTACCTGCTTAATGCTTCTGCAGAATCCGATATACCTCAGTTTTTCCAGCTTCTGTCCTCAAATCACAAAATCATGAGATTTCTTAACTTTTGCTTCAGTAAGTTAAAAAACCCAGGCATAGTCTTTTCCTGAAATCTTTCCATCACAGCTGAACACCAAAGAAGGGACAGGCAACCATTAGAGCAGCACTTGGCCTGACTCTTTGAGTGAACTAGTTGGAAATTTCACAATGGCCTCCAGTTGCCAAATAAAAGCATGGACATTCTTTTCCTTTGTGGTTGTTACATGACTTAGCAACCATTGCAAAAGATTTATACCTACACTTATCCTGAAACAATCTGTTGCTCCACTCCAAACATGTTACGCTGTTTCTTACACTAATCTTTTCTTTATCTCCTCTCCCAATCTTTTATTAACTATTCAATATAACCAAATTGATTGAAGATTTTTTTTTTAATCAGTTGAGTTTCTTTCTTACCAGTCTTTCACATAACTGAGACAACAAGTAACTATAAGCAACTTTCAAACATCTCTTAACTAACAACATTTTTATATACCTGCCAGCTACTGTTAGTTCCAACAAAGAAAACTATTCTTTTCTGGAAAGGAAAGGAAAGGAAAGGAAAGGAAAGGAAAGGAAAGGAAAGGAAAGGAAAGGAAAGGAAAGGAAAGGAAAGGAAGAGGAAAGGAAAGGAAAGGAAAGGAAAGGAAAGGAAAGGAAAGGAAAGGAAAGGAAAGGAAAGGAAAGGAAAGGAAAGGAAAGGAAAGGAAAGGAAAGGAAAGGAAAGGAAAGGAAAGGAAAGGAAAGGAAAAAGAAAAGAAAAAGAAAAGAAAAAGAAAAGAAAAAAAAAGAAAAGAAAAGAAAAGAAAAGAAAAGAAAAGAAAAGAAAAGAAAAGAAAAGAAAAGAAAAGAAAAGAAAAGAAAAGAAAAGAAAAGAAAAGAAAAGAAAAGAAAAGAAAAGAAAAGAAAAGAAAAGAAAAGAAAAGAAGAAAAGAAGTAAAAATATTAGCTATACTGCAGTGTAGTCCAAAGTCCAAATGATTTTTTAAAGTTTTGTGCGTAACATTTAATTGAAGTTTAGCTGACAGCTTGGTGGTCTTATATGAGTACTTGTTCTAGCCTTGAGTCTTCATCATACATATGCATTTAGGAGATACCAGGCAAATAAATATGTAAAGGCTTTGTGCTCTTTCTTCATTGCCACTTCCTGGCAATAGTCCCATTCCTGTGGCAAGATCCTACACCTAGTCCTCTCATCAACAGACCTACAACACTTTAGACACAAGATAGTTTCTCTCCCGTGGTAATTCCAAACCATATTTGGTGGTACAAAAATGTCAGAAGTCCGTCTGGGGAATGAAAAAAGGAAGAGAGTAGAGAGAAGGGAAAGAACTTTTATGCAGATTTGACTGAAATTTAAATAAAGCATCTACAGACAGTAAGGTTTTCCTGTTGGGAGTTACTAACTCTGAAGTGCTTCTTACTCTCAGTGCACTCCGTAGAGAGACCTGATTATAATACTCATTCTAATTTAAACATTTCATTCAGGCTAAACTCAAGAATCCGGGCTTTGGAACTGATATTTTCTATTGTTTATGTTATAAAGCAAGCTTTGGAAGGACTGTTGGAGTTCTTTCCTCTGACAAGCTCCACTTTCAAAAGAGCTTGGGCCTCAGCTTCTAATGGCTCCAAAACAGTATTTTTCAAGTTCTTCAAAAATTTCCAAAGTGTGGATTTTAACACATCCACCAGTTCATATAATGAACTCTTCTCAGAAAAATTAACCCAGTTTATGAACACAATCTGAGTTTCTCTAGAGGTATGGTCTTCAGGCTAAGCACTAAATGTCTGACATTTTGTCTCTAAGTTGATTTGTTTGTATACAGCAAATACTTATAAGACAACTGGATACAAGACAGAAATCTGTGTATGTATATAAAGTTTCATTTAGGTAACAAAATTCTGAATTCTTATTAGAATTCTTCTGTCTGCGGTAGTTTTTAAAATAAGAATGTTAAACTTGGAATGTTTTTCTTGGAATGAAAACAGCTCACCAAACACCCAAAGAGTTTCCCCTGCTTCTTTCTCTCAGTGGTCTGTCTACAGACATTGTTATAATTCAACATAACCTTTCAGACCATTAAAATGCCCGAGTTGTCTTAAGAAAGACCAGAGTGTTCCTTGCCTCAGACACCTTGGCAGTGTTGATTGCACAGCACGACACTCTGTTCTGCAGGCGGGAAGGGAGCGTAGCGGGGGAGCTGCCATCACTCACCGCTGTGCACGCAGGGTGTCCCTGCTGCAGCTACCTGCCTGGGCACAAACAATAGCTCATAACCCTGCTCGCTGTTTCCTTCGGATATACACACACACACCAAAAAAATAGAAACTCTGGCTTTAGTGCCAGCCCAGGCGTGTATTTCTAAAGGTCAGTTTAATTCATCAGGAATAGTTGAAAATATGCCAGTTGAAAACATGCCTTTCCACTGGGTCTTTTTGCTCTTGTGAACAAATGTTTCCTAATGTCAAATATCTATATAAAGGGCAAGTTCTCTCTACAGAACTGCACAGTGCCTATATTACTGATACTGGATTCTCACCTGATATATAGTCTTTTCTGCTGCACTGAAGTAGCTGTTCAAATATCAAGCTCAATACACTTCATGAGGGACGATATGTCTCTTTTCTCACCAATACAGACTTGGAATGATGGTATTATCTCCTTTATTCTAATCTAATGCTAGTGTTTTAGCAACATCCATGATATCAACAGTCTGTCACGCTGTCTAGCACATACATGCCATGGAAGTACAATGGGCATTTGGAGAGCTAAGATGAGCACTGGCTGGTGAGGTGTTACGTACAGGAGGACACAGGCTGGAGCACCTCATTTTGACTCAAGGTTCACACCAGTGCCTAAAACTCTGCCTCTGTATGAAAAAAAGGTAATACACAAGAGGCATGGGGGTACAATGAGCACAAACTAGTTTTAAGTTAGAAATTTCATCTTCTTGGCAGGCTGCCCAAGATTCTGGTTAACTCAGAAAAAGGAAGAACCCAGAAGGACTTAGAATCTTTTTCTGGGAAAAACATAACGATGATGGCAACAGCAGTAATATGAGCAGGAACTACATATTTATTTGCACATTTTTGTATATATTGGATAACAGTGCATAACATTAATTTGTAAAGACAACAGAATTCCTTAATTTTTAATCATTTACTTAAGGGAATGTTTCTGACAAATCAATTTTATCAGAAAGAAAATCAAATTATCTGCATGATTTTCCTGTAGATCTGTTCGTTGGAGTGTTTTTTTCAGAAAGGTAGAGCAGCAACTGAATGAAAAAATAAGAAAATTTATCTTTAATAAAAAAATTACTCTTATTTGTTATCATTGGATTGTTAATTTTTTTGCAATTAGCAGAGTTTTAAAAGAAGTAGATATACATAAGAGATGTCAGGACAAGCAGCAGAACACAGGAAATAACTTGAGTAATAAGAATACATCTAAATCTTATGGTTACATATTAAAGGAGTCAAAATAAAAGGTCACACTACCATTTTTCTAATGAGTAATAAGTAAACATGCCAGAATATCAACAACAGAAAACAGGTACTATTAGATTTAAGTGCACAGATTTTCATATCAAAAGTAAAAATGGGTTACACATTTCTTAAGGTTTCTGTATTTTTGTTTGCAAACAGGAAAGTTAAAAATATTTCTTGCTGAGCAATAGAAATACCTGAAGATATCACAAAGATACAATCACAGATTCATCTCCTGAAAACAACTTTTTGTATCCACTAAAGTAACCACTTCAGGAAAGGTGGTGCAGGGTGGTTCTACCAGTGCTCAGGTGAGGAATAAACAGTCTAATGATGCAACCAAATATCAGTTCTCTTCCCAGCTCTTTCCAGCTCCTCACCTCTGTGCCTGTGCCTCCAGGCCCTGCTCCACAGAGCAGGCATGCCTTGCAGACACTTCCTTTCCGGAGTTCCAGCACTATTGCATGCAGCTCTTGTGGGACCAGCAGTATGAGAGCAAACACACCACACAGGGACCCTCCCTGTATTAAGAGCACTCAGAGGAATCTTGACATATATATAGCTTTCACAAGAATAATGTTTGATGTATCACTACAACTCTTCAAGGTATTTAGATAATTGACTATTCATAAATATAATTTCATGAGCAGAAATAGAGGATGTTTTTTCCCTGTCTGGGATACCAACATCCTTTAGTGATGAGCTGGCCGTAGGACTCCTAACACAGCATTTCAAGACCTAGGCTGAAAATTATTATGAGCAGGTTTTATTTTCATTGCCTTCTATGATTCTTTAGCATAACTATTCATATGTCTATTTATACTCGTGAACATGTCCTGGAATAACTTTGCCACTATACTACAACATCCCCATTGTAAATACTTTCCAGCAGGAACAAGAGAAGCCAGTTTCCCAGCCAAGAAACCCGACTTCAGCAGGAAGTGATCTCAGTAGGCATATCCTTCATTTCTGGAGATATTTGCTTGAGCCAAAAGTCGAATGAGGACACATCTAAGCACACAAACTAGGGTAAAGAAAATGTGCTACAAATTAAAGGGAAATCAGTCAACAGAGGACATATAAAGTACATTAGGCTCTCCTTTTTCAACAATACACACTTCTGCAATTAAAATAGCAATACTTTCTAATTAACATATTGAAATCATAAAGCATCATTACCTCTAAACATCTTCCAGATATTCTACTGTGATCTAAAAACATATGTGGATTAAGGAGTGTGTTAAAAAAAGCCTGTCTTCAGGTGAAGGTTGGAAAATCTTATACAATAGTGTGAAGCACAGTAACATACACACTGAATTCCTGCCAGGATTGAAAGGTTCTTTTGCCTGTTCTTTATGCTCGAGACAATACGCAAAAGGTAAGTTACAAAGACATTGGATAGTGATGACTAGAAACCTCAGAACATATAAATATCTTACTGATTTGTGACTGCTCCTTTTGCTTTCTTGCTAAGATTTGATGACAATTTATGAATCAGGGATTCATAAGTATCTGATTGTTTTTAAGGTTGTTGTTTTTGTTGTTGTTGTTTTTTTTTTTAAATACCATGATTACAATTATTCTTCCATAGGGTACTTACTTATTTAGTAGTTATAATTGAAAGATACTTCAAATACTGTAATTGATACTTTGTGGTTGCTATCACTCAGTATGGAGCCCTGTATTTCCTGTACATCATTCACCCTGGAATACATTCATATCTATTTCTCTGTGACTTTTTTTTGTGCTATGTATAATACCTGAATATAATGGAGATGATCATGAAATCTCTTGACAGCACCTCTGTGAGATTTACTGGCATTATTATTTCCACATCTCAGGGACAAGAGTACTATTGTTAAGAGTCTAATATATGCCTAAGCAAAATGTTTATCTTCATCTAGCTTTCACTTAGTCCTTCAACCTAATCTCCTTGTCATTTCTACACTTCCTTTAGTTTTTCACAGCTGTTGATTCCACACATTGGTGTGTCCTCCCTTTCTAGGCAGCAATACAGGAAACAAAGGACAAGTTCATATCTCTTTTTCAGTACCTAATATGACAATAGTTCCTGACAGATGAAAGGGGCAACTCTAAGGAAAACTGTGCTCATATCACCTTCCAGTCCTGGATTTTAGCATGCCCAGTTCAAATGAAATCTTCAGATAGTTTCCGAAGACCAACAGTCTCTACTGTGAATGTGGCTCTAATGAGAAACTTGAGATCTAAGAAGGTTCACAATATAGTCAAATATCCACAGGTGTTACATCAAATGTATTTCTGACATCAGAATGATCTCACTGCATTTTTGGACAGAAAATATAACTCAGTGCAATACTTACTGACATTGGCAATTAGATGCTGTTTTCCCATCTTCAAAAAGCCTCAGATAAATCACATTTGATTGAAACTTCTCTCCCCTTCCATCACCAGTGTAATTATGTGGGAGGCAACATTTTACTTCAAACAACTGAAGTCTGGCAAAGTCAAGCAAATGAAATGATAGAGTGAAAATTATTGAACAACTTTATATGGCTTCTCTGTGCATTCTCCGTAAGGAAGTGATGACAAAAAAAAAAAAAAAAAAGTAGAAAAAACATAAAAACTGCCAGAAAAAAAATAAGCTTGTCTGATAATTGTAGAGGAAATAATTCAGAAGAGAGAAAAAAAATTCCTTTTACTGAAGCCTTTAAAGTGAATAAAATTCCCAGTTGGAATGTTTTGATTTTAAATTTAATATTTGATCTAAATTTTCCTCTATTTATTTGTCTATAATACTTCACTTTTAGAGACTCTTATGAAACATGTATGTCCTTTTTTGAATACATTTCATGCTTAATAGATTAGACATAATTGTGTTAACACATTTAATGGTTAAAACTCTTAAATGAACAGTGACTCATTCTAAATAATAACATATTTATTTCTAACTCTCCAAAACAGCTAAGGAATAGGACAGGAAAAGAACAAAAATGTATTGTACTAATTTTCAACATGACTTTCTTTTTTATATATTTAAGGAGCAGTGAACGATTTATAAAAAAATCAGCAAAGATTGGAAGAGTGTATCACAATACTGAATTGTGACATCGGCATTTGTTTCCTGCTGAGGAATAGACACTTCTTGAGTTTTAAGACTTCTATTAATTTAATCCAGGTTCTTATTGATGGTGAAACAATATGTTAAATTATTTGTTCCCCCAGAACTTCCAATCCAAAACATTTTAAGGGTTATTCAAATCTTACAGGAATCTATTCAGAGCAGAAACCAAAAGGGTATTTTAATCTCTTATGCAATATTTTCAATAGCTTTTTTTACACATAATCTACATTGAACTGCTGTGCACAGTAGTAGTGAGAAATCTGTTCTTTTATTAAATGAATCCAATAACAATATATTCTCTTGGCATTTAGTTCCAGTGATTAGAATTAAGTAGCAAAAAATGGGAAGGGAGTAGGGGAAGTAGAGAAAATACTTTCCAGAAAGGAAGAAATAATTCTTTGAGATTTGTACATATCCTGAAAGATTAAAATAAAATAAGAAAGAGACAAACAAAAGAAAACAAAGCTAAATGCTCATGCAATCCTGCTTGTTATTAAAAAGGCTCTTCATGAAAATTTAATTATGTCATTTTTTTGCCCCTTCAAAGGCTTAGGTCTTGACTACACTGCAAACTAACATTTTACAATATCAAGAGTCATAGCTGTACTAGTTTAAGCTGCTTAGTACAGACAGCAGTAAGAATGAAAATGAGACATTCATTTCAGAAAGGTCTATCTAGAACCACCAAGAGCCATAAGAAAGTATCCATGTGTTTTTCTACTGCTGAAGTTTGTGGCTTTTATTATTACTAAATAAATTAAAACCAGAACAGATATCATACTCTTCTGTACACTGCACAGATGTACAAAGGCAGGAGCACACAACTTGTGTCTGAGCATGACAATTCATTTCAGCTATAGTGCTTCCATCCTTCTCCCCTCCTTCCCAAAGGCTCACCAGATAACAACCAGGAGCAACAGCAGATTTAATGCTCTGGCTCTGGCAAGCCTAAAACTGGGTTTTAGGCTTCCTAATGCCATTTTCCCTGGGAAACTGTGATCTCCATTCCAGCACACAGCCAAATTGCAAGTAACTCTCAAATGTCATTAGGCAGTTCCAGTGGTCCCAAAGGACTGACAGGCTGAAGAAAGATGGTATCAAAAACCAAGCAACTATTCCCAGAATATTTAATCATTCAAGAGACACTTCCTTTTCAGTGATTAAAGTTCTGTTGAGAAAGAAAATGGTCAGGAAAATCTCAAAATACTGTTCAAGTAGCAACATGCCACCTCTGGCTACTCTTTTTTCCAGAAGCTGTGCAAATGGAAAGATGCATTGCCTTCATATAAATATATTGACACGTATGGGCAGTGGGTCGAAGCCCAGTGTTTCTATATATGGCACGTCCAATCATGAGGAAAAAAACCTATCAGTATCTTGCTCTTCAGAAGCCTTCACTGGAGTTAAGGAGGCCTACTCTGGCAAGAGAGTTGGCCTCCTATGCTCTAAGTCTAGCCAGAGATTGCTGCTTTGAAGGCTGTTCATAGAGCATGACATTTTAGAAGGAAATCAAGGCTTCATTCTCTATTTACCTATTACTATATATAATGATATATTTGCACTTCACAATATATATACTCCTTATTTTCATCAAGTAGAATCATATCTATTCAAAAATCTGTTTGCACAATTTTAAATTTTCCTATCAACTTAAGAAAACAAAAGTCCATCTTCACTAATCTATTACATACTAAAATCTGCCTTTTCTAGAGACAATAACTTGCTAAACAATTGAGGAATTATTTTGCATATGAATTAAACATATACACAGGCAGAAAAAAGTTATTAAAGAAGAATACAAGATTAGAATCTGAAAGAAATCAGTAATCTGAACTAACTAAAATCTAAATACAGGAGAGTATGAAAATGTCAGAAACAGAAAAAAAGCAAACAGCACAAAAAATTAATTCTCAAAAATTAGATTTCTGGTAGCTAAATAAAAATTAAAGGGAAAAAATGGAAAAAAAAAACCCCAATTTAATTCAGAAATTCATTTGAGAGGCTTTAAAGTTTAAGTATACATATGGGATAAATTTATTGAAAAGGTTTTGAAACCAAAATAAACAAAGACCCAGGGTATGGATGAGACCCTTGTAGAAGAATGCCTGAATTTTAGCTCTTCCCCAATTAATTTTGGGAAGTTAATACTAACACACAGATCTTAGAATGAGGTCATATGTTTCTATCCAATTAACGAATCTTTCTGCAGATTTAACTGGAATATCAAATCACTGTCTATGCAAAGGTTTACATTTCCTCTAAATTAGACATGGCACCACTAAGAATCATGACACGTTTGTAACCAGCAATAAATTTATAGCAGTCATAGAGTCTCTCTTTTCCCAGTTGCACTTGTAAGTTTTTCCTTTGGTGGTAGACTGTGAAAGAAGCCATATTCAGTATTCAAGCTGATGATGAAATCATACCATACAGAAAAATATCATGGGAAAAAATGTGGATACATCATCATTCCTGTAAAAATAAATGAATAAATAAATTCACAAAGATATGCAAAACAGGTTGCATCTAAAAAAAAGTATTTACGTGAATTGTGCAGACAAAGATTGAAATTTAAGCCTGTGAGTGCAAGATTGCCACCAAGATTTATGGCTTTCCCACATAAAGATCTAATTTTTAGCAAAAACAGTCATTCATTGTTTGGATGGAAACCAGTAGTTGCTCATTATTATGCTGGTTATGACTCAAAGAGGAAAAATCCCAGACAAAATTCTGTGATATGGGTGGAACTCTCCTTTGAATTTTTGGTTTGTTTGAACTCAAAGTTAAGCTTAGGGGATATGAATCCACATGAAATGAAAACATTAATGTGGATCTCTTTTGAACCAATTTGCAAAGATTACACAGCTCTTTCTATAAAGTCCCAAAACAGAAAGCTATTTCAAAAATGTCCAAAATTCAGAATAGAGATAAGACATCTGTAATAAAATTTCTGGAATGCTCAAAAGTAATTCCACAAGTCAGAGAGTGCTATAATCCAATAAGAGGTACTAATGTGCTGCCCTCTAAAAGGCAGCATGTCTCTAGCTTCTCACAATCCACTTACTGTATACAGAAGAAATACTTTACTGAGCTGGGAGTGGAGCTAAACAAAATCCTAACTTTAGGAGGATATTTTGGACTTTGAAGCCATTGTCCAGGTGAAATTGATAGCTATGTCCAAGCAATCATACACCATGGTCTCTTCAGAAATGTAGCCCTTGCAATGCCTTCATGAACCTGAGTGCATATTAGTAAATTACTTGCACTATGTTTTATAGCAATACAATTTTAAACCCACCTGAAGTGTATGAAAGGTGACATTTTAAGTTTTTCACTGAACTTTGGTTCAGCACCTGAAACATCCTCAAAGTGTGAGAACTGGCTTCCCTATGGGGGACAATGAACAAGAGGGTTCAAATTTGTCCCTCTGGCCCTGGTGTCTCTCATGGGCATTCTAAGAACAAGGTGAGCATGAAGGGTTTCTAAGTGCAGTTGTGGAAATCGTGTCACCAGCACAAGCTGCCTCACTCCACGAGTGGCCTGTTCAGGCATACGAGTTCCTAATGCCACTTTTATGTACCTGATTTCATGCATTAGGCCCAGACTTTTTTTTTTTTTTCTTTTTTTTTTTTTAATCCATTAGGGAAAAGTCTTTTTGCAACAATCTAATATTTTTTCCTAATCACTTCAAGCAATGAGTTCTGAGGACTTTTTGACTAAGTCTACATAAAGCTAACCTTTCTGTTCCTTAACAGATGCCTCGAATTTCTGAATACAGCATGTAAATCACTTGAATTATTCTATGCAACATGTTTAAATACCACCAGTGGTACACAAGTGACAGGACACATTCTGTGCCTAGAGCAAGCATCTCAAGAAGTTTCAGAATGCAACTGCTCTGCGTCTTTCCTTGATGATGTCAAGCATAACCATTTGTCAGAGAAGTGAAAATGTGCATCAAACCATTGCCAATTTGTGAAGAGAGCTTGGAAGCAAATAACCTTCAGAATTTTAGGTTTTAATGTGAAGGAGATGAGAGTAAAGCAGATGCCAATAAATATGAATTTTCATATAGGTCAAAAGTAATCTCCAATTCAGAGAAAATTCTAAAAAGCAGTGGATTTGAGAGATTTTAAGATTGAGCAGCACAGTTTTGTGAAAAACAGTGGATATTTTGCTTGGATAAATTAGCTTCTAAGACTGATTTTCACACGAAAAGAATATGATTAGAAGACACCTATCAATACTCCATTGATCTGTTGTATTTTTCTGTCTTTCTTCTCCCTTTATTTCATATGGGAAATACATATATGTACATCCTTACTTATATTGCAACATTAATTATTTGTATATTTATGTGTTTATTAACATATAGAGCTTATTTGGTTTTGATTTTATTTAATTTCACTGAATTTTCCTCCTCTCCACTGTATCTGTCTTTTGCTTTTTGCTATTCCTTCTGACTTCTGCATTTCTGCCCATTTTCTCCTCTCTTCTGACTACTCATTTCATAGCTTTGTTCAGCCATTATCGGTCTTTTTTTTCCACATGCAGATACATCTGGGTGTCTTCTGTTTCAGCATCTGGATCCAGTAAACTTCTCACTGCACATTACTCTTCTCTCCATGTGAGATCAGAGACAGCCCCCGATGGTAGTGGAAAGGAAAAAAAAAAAAAAAAAAGAAAAACAAAGCCCAAGAATGCTCAGGCTGCTAGGCATCATTCTTAATTGTCTTTCCTCAGAAGGTGTCTATTCATTTGGGTGTGATTAAGAAAGATAGGTTTTCCTAGGCAGTAATGACAGATCTTTGTTTAGGGTCTTGCATTCTCAGAGGCAACTAAATGTACTGATCTATGAAGACACAGGTCTTCTGCATGAACGATGACGAATATTTCCAAATTTTACTGCATTTAAGTCGCACGTGTTTACAAGATTACATTAGTCCGTGAGGGCTAGTTTCACCATCGTTGTCCAGTGGGGAAATACATTACTCCAAAGGGGGCTGAATGTCTAAGCAGAGGAACATTTTCACAACACTTTATCTGATCTAACAGTGAGCTACAACTGGTGACCAAAAGGCAACGATGTTTTTGCTCCTCCTCATCTGTACTTCACATAACTCTTTGACGGATCTGGCAACTCAGTTTTGTGGTACTGAATTGACTAAAAAACTTCTTCTTGTTTATTTGCAGCACCAGTTTCCAGATGCATCAGGGATCTGATCTGCACATACTCCCAATTGTTCAGCCTGGCAAATGGATTGTGCCACTACAGACAGGGAGGTTCAGCCACAGGCAAGATTACAAGTGTTTATGCTGTCACATCCTGATGGCTGCTGATAGTCATTGAGGAAGGCATTCCTAAGTTATGTAAATAAATAGAAAAAATATTTTCCACTAAAGTATTCATTAAATATCCCAAATTTCAACAACATATAACTCTAGCAAATATAATAACTAACACTGAAGATGTTATACACTACATGTTTTATACCTGTTATACAGAACAGGAAGGTATAGGATATTTCACCAAACAATTCATAGGTGGAAAAAACAGCATATTTGTCTAAATGAATACAGTGCAGCCAGTCTTAAAATATTAATTTTCAAAGTAATTAATATTATTAATTTTGTCTTGCCTTAGAATATTAACAAAATCTAAAAGCTGAAATAAAAGTTGGTTTTATGTTTTCTTTTACTTTATTAGACTAAGCCACCCTCTACCCTTCCCACTCTATCTTTATTCATGTTCACTTTTCAAACTAGAAATTCCAGACACAAAACCAGATTCAATAGAGATGAGACCTGGCATTTTCATTCAATTTTTCCAACAAAGCAATTAAAAAGAGGTGGGAAAGGAAAGGAATTTGTTATTTGGGCAGCTTGGTTCTGGTGTCCTTTGTTATTTTTTACATTTACTTAGCACAGAAACCTGACAAAATATTAAAGTAACAGTCATTATTAAAGATTAAACTCCCTTTACCATTTGGCCAAAGCCTTAAATCCCAAACTGCAAACACATAATATTATTACTAAAAGTAGAACATGCAATCAAGGGACATTCAAGTTTTGTCAACTGACCATGGTTAAAACCATTTGAAAACTGTATCTAAAAGGGGTCATGAACATCATTAGATCCTCTATCCAAGCATTAAACAAAACAGGGAATTAAAATACATCTTTCTTGATACTTTCCAGGTATAAGAACAAGTGCAAGAAAAACAATTTCTAACAGACCATGTAAACTTTTTCCATCAAATATTTTAGATCAAAAAGAAAGAGAAAAGGGGAAAACAGAATCACATATGATTTTTTAGCAAGTCAGCCTAGAGACTGGTTACTCAGTGAATATAACCATTACAGAGTTTATGATCTCTCAAAGGCTTTTTTTTTTCTTTTCTTTTTACTCAGGTGAGTAAGGCCAAAATGTTCATGTTTTTTATTTAGAGGAATAGTTTATGGTTTATTTCCTCATTCTGTAACCAAAGAAGGAAAAAATAACACCGTAGCTCTTCTTATAAATATTTTCTATTTGTTTTATTTATTTGTAAAGTTTCATTCTCTTCTGAAAAAAGCACATGCATTTCAATTAAATTAATATCCAGCTTAGGAAAGGTACTTCAGCTTCAACTTTCATGTTGAAACCAGGAAACTGTAGCTTCCCTGTCAAAATCAATAATAAAAAAGAAAAGAATCTTTATTATTTGTCTACAGGACACAGTGACTGCACAAAAGCCAAGAGCCTACTAACATTGCTCAACATTGAAGTTCCCAAGAATTAATAAAAGTCTTGAACAGGTTCGGTTCTCAAAATACAACAAATACTAAAGGTCATCTTCTCAGGTAACACCATGATTATAAATGACAAATGGCATGAAGCAGAAAGTTCTTTCTCACTTGGGAGAATTCCCTGTCATATTTACATTTTGTGGTACGAAACTTTTTTTTCTGAGTTGCAGTCCTAATGCTTCTCCTTTCAAAAGCAGAGAGGCTTTGCTATTTATGCGCTACAAGAGAGCAAGAATCATAGAAACATAAGGTCTTTTAGGCTGGAAAAAACCTTTAAGACTGTCAAGTTGTACCATTAACCCAGGTTAATTCCAAGTCCACTGCTAAACTGTGTCCCTAAGTGCCATATTTGCATGGCTTTCAAATACCTCCAGGATCAGTCTGATAAGCATTTGACTTTTTACAGATCTTATCCATTAATAGTTTCACTCAATTCACAATGTCTTCAACAAATGTTTGACCGCAACACATTTCTTAACCTAGACTTTGTAAGTTTTAGTACGACTCCTTTATTATAACTTTTCCTACTGATTTCAATGAAGTTTCAGATGGCTTCCATCTTCACAACCATATTCTTTTCTACAATACTTTAACCATTATCAGCCAACTACCACACATGAAAGGTTCTAATATTAGATCAGGCATTCTGAATTAGTCAGTGCCAAAACCAGTTTGTAATACAGAACCTGAGTCAGTTTTACTATTTGTCAAATTATTATGTGGTTCTTAGAAAGGTCACCTACTCCATGTGGGAAAAGATATATTCTAACAGAAATTCTTGCCAACTGTAAATATTCTTCAAAGGAGGGAGGCAGGAAGATGGCTGTATTAAATTACACATAAAATTAGATCACAATCATATTTTAAAGGTTTTTAAACATTTTTGGTTTTTAATAAACAGTGAAATTTTCTACCTATGACCTTAAGTATCAGTGTGCAGGAGAAGCTGGAGGTTGTGTAAGTGGGTTAAAACAGAAATTTGACATTAACTTTTTATAACCCAGGCACAATGGCTAAAGTCAATGTTAATCATCATTTTTTTCCTTATTATTCCTCTCAAAGTGATGAACTACCCATAGCACCACAGGTCAGTGAATGTGTGTGATCCTCCCCCTCCCAAACCACCACAGGAGTTCTGTCTTGGCACTTAATGAAGGCTTTCTTCCTTTAATTCCAAAACTAACAGGACTTTTCTTGGGGCCATAGATGAAAATTTTCACTCTTGCAAGCAATAGCATAGTACAAAACAGCTGATGAATGTTAAAAAAACCCAAAAAAACCTAAAAGGAAAGCAGCTGCCTAAAGTTAGCAATCTACACATATTTTTCTAACAGATAAACAAATAAATGATGCATGTGTTAAAAATTACCCCAGTACATGAATTATGTACTTCTCCTGGATGCAGTAACAAATTCTTTAATTTTACATTACCATAGATCAGCCTCTTCTAATCCTATAGTCATATGCTATCACATAATACATTACACAGTTCAGTTTGTGATAGAATAATTGATCTGAATAACTATTCATGCATCAAAACCCAAGAGAAAAAATAATCCATGTTCACTTAATGAATGCATCAATAGGTGCTGTATATCATAACTTACCTCTTCACTCATCAATATACCTGCCACTTATTTGAATGAACTGGCCAGAGAAGAAAAAAAAATTGTCTTAAGGAATTTATTTAAAGAGTTTAAATACATGGCAAAATTAGGAAAAAGAATACACTCCCAATAACTGCTGGATACAGGGGATGCTGCTGGAGCATCAAGGAATGATCAGCAGCAAGAAATACCTGCACCTGTGATAGGTAGACCCAGGGTTAAGTGCAACCCTCCCACAACCCCTTTGGTCAGTGTGGAAGAAATTCTGGGGTTTAACAATCTCTCTTACATGAAATGGCTTCTTTGTAAAGCACAAACTGTCAGTTTTGCCCTGTCTTTAAAACAGGACTGCATTTTGCATCTGCTGTGCAATGTTGTCTGAAAGAGCCCCCTCTGCAGTGCCATCCACCAGTTCTGTAAAGTCTGAGTATTTCTTAACCCCTGTATGCCCCAACCCTTCATTTCATTTCAGCCCAACCACCTTCCAGAAGGGATTTGTCTGTGCAAGAGAAAAATCCAAACTTGTTTTCAACTTCATGCTCAAACTAACAGAGAAAAGGAATTTATATTAAAAAGTACTTTTACTTAGGAGTTTCTAAGAAATAGCAATTTGGGGTGAGAGTTAAGAAATATGATGAAGGCTATATATCTATAGCTAAATGGATGTTAATATAGTTATTTATTAGATTTCTGAAACCAGTGTCAGGTAGGCTGATGAAAAATGAGTCTGAGAGGAAATGGTGAACATGAGCTTTTGGCTCCATTGTGTGATGAAGGTTCATATGGGCAAATGAGCAAAGTGCTGGAAGTCTCTAAACAGTAGATCTGAAAAGGAGAGACTGGGTGAAAGGTAAAGGAGTTTGTCAGGTTAACTTACAGCAAGGACAATCATGCACTGGAACATAGACAGTAGAGCTGGAGAATCCTACAAGGACAATATTTACTTTAGCCACTGTGGGTGATGATGCTGGGCAGTGTTGGACCACTACTGTCTGCTCTTTCTGAAGATGTCACCTAGGAAACTTCAGCACAGGAACCTCATAACAAAGCACCACAGGAAATAATGTCAGGTTAGTTTATATAAGACAGATAACAATGGATGCCTGTTAAGCAGTCAGACAGAAAACTCTGCTGACTGCCATAGCTCTCTCTCTAGGTTCAAACATCCCCTGCACGCATAAAAGTTTTCACAAATTGGTACAGTACTGACTCTGGAAGGATTTTAACATTAGAAAACTGTGGAATTTTCAAACAAAGAAACAAGCAAACGAACAAATCTTGGGCCTTTTTCACACGGCTCAGACGCTGAATAAAAAAGCCAACAATCTGATATTTTCTGGAAGTCAAAAATCAGATATATGTCATGTTTCATGGAGATTCTGAATCCATGTACATCTTATTATGTACATAACAAGAAGAACATTAACACACAGAACTGAGCTCAAAGCATATTGGTATTTTAGGCACTTTGCCAATGACCAGGAAATTAAGAAAACAGAAGGGAAAAATCACATTAATAATCTTTTACTAATATTCTACATTCTCTATTAGAAAAAGATCCTGAAAGCAGTGAATCCACAATGACATGGGGTCTCAGAAATCAAGAAGGAAGGTATGAAGCCAATAATTTACAAATGGAAAATAATTAATTAGCTGTGTAAATTATTGATATCCTTTTGGTAAGTTAGATGAACAATCAATGGTATATTACAGAAAGTCTCTCTAGTAATACATATGGCTGCTTAAAGATCAGTCAAAAAGAGCAGGGCAAAAGCAGGTCAAAGCAATTATGAGAATTATGTCTCTGCTGTCACATATTACAAGATCATCTACACTCAGGATCTTTTAAAAGGTAACAGAATCCTAAGGATATTGTGGTGAGATAATTGTTTGCATGTTACAGTAGCATTTAAGTACTGATTATGCCTATTAAAATCTACAAAAGATAATGTAAATCTATAAATCTAGTATATTTTGTGAATATTTTTCCTGAAAATCTAACACAAGTGACGGAATGATAATTACTGTGATAGAAGCAATTCTCTAAAACTTCCTGAAATCTAAGATTCCTGCTGTTTGGTTCCTTGAGAGAGCAACCACTGCCCACTGTTTCTCTATACTTCTCCAGAGTAGGATGACAAACATGACCACTTTGGTCTACAGAAGTCTACACATCCTGGCTTACAAGCAGCCCTCAAGCTACAGAACATAATTCGCTTTTGTGTTCATTTTGATTAACACCTTCACCTATATATAACTTTTAACTTTTTTTTTTCTCTTTTCATGATAATTATAAATGGCTGTAAAGGCCTTTAGGTGTTCTTTGGTGTACTCTGTCACTGCAGTATCTTTTTTGACTTATTACTACACTTACTACCATTTTTTACACACTGAATAAATCCTGATAGAAAAGGAGATTATGTTGAAAGGCAAGTACAACCAGCCATAACTGCAAGCAGCACTTGCTTCAGCTTTGCATTGCTACCCTTGAGAACAAAGAACACGTTTCTGAGAAAGAGATATAACACTAAATATTTGCACTGTGAAGAAATACTTTCTGCTTATTTCTGTCTTAAAATGCTTTACTTTTACATTATTACACCTATTTTGAGGTAATTTCTTCTGTATTAAATACAAGCAGAGACAGAGCAAATAAAATTATTGAGGAAGATATCAGGCATGGGATAGATTTTAACTTTGCCTTTGGATTAGGGACCGCACCTATGTTTTCTCATATGGAACTTTAGACTGAGATAGGTAATTCATATCTCACTGTACTTTCTTGGGCTAGTTGGTAGCTGATATCTTAATCCTTGTATCCTTGTATCTCAATACCTCTTTATTGATACCTAAAGACTTAAGTGAATTCTATACCCATTACCTATTCTGGAAGGGATAAACAGCAAATGGTGAGATTGAGGACCTATTAATAAAGATACTCAAATAATAATAATAATTTTAAAAATGATTGTCACTCCCAAAAATCACAAAATATTGGACATTAGCTTCAAAAATCAAGCCTATTGAAGGAGAAGGCACCTGAATTAAGGCAGAAAACACATAATTATAAGGGTAGCCAAATCATTAGCATTCCCTGATTTCTCCCTTTACTTGTCCCAAACGATTCTCAGTGTTACACTTTTACTCATCTATTTTCTTCAGTTGCAAGTTGATTACTATCCTACCAGTAAAATCTTCTTATGTCTTGAATTAATGAACACTCATCATTTCTGCAGGCAAAGTCTTGGTCTGTCCAACTGATGTCTTTCTTCTTCAATATGCTCCTTTTTCATTTACAGCTGTCTTCCTATTAAATCAGTTGATGACTGTTCACTCAACAGAGAGAAAAACTGTGGTGTTATAATCATATGCAATATATGAGTGGTAATGCATTTCATAGGGTAAGGCAGGATAAGCAGCTCCATGGAAAAGTAGCATTTCTATTAGAGCTTGCCATCACTTAAAACAAGAAGAAAATTTAGATAGAAAATGTTGTATCTTAAAACTCCTTTTCAGTGAATCACAGATCATCACACATTATCACAATTTGAGAATTTATGTTAAATATATTTATATTAAAAAGAAAAATAATATTGGCAGAACCTTAGTCTCAGTGATTTTGTGAAACTTTAAGATCCTGAAAATACTCTCCACTGTTATAAATATTGGCTACAAAAGCTTTCAGGTTTTCTTTTAATGGATTTTTTGTTTGGTTTTTGCTGTTCTGCTATGTCTCAATTATGACTATTTTAGCAGCTTCTCACCTGTGAAACTTCAAGATGTTTTTTCAGTGCTGTACCCCAAGTACTGATTTTTCTGACACTGAAAAACTCCTACTTATGTCATTCCACGGTATGACATCAGTTTATGTTGCTCATGGGCCTGCTCTGTCATGTCTGGGGGTATGTAGAACTAGCATCCTTAAGATGATTTAAGCAATGTTAATGCTGTGTTACAGTAAATGAATATTTTTTTATGCTTATTGCTGTATCTTTTCCCAGTGTACCCTTTACCCTTAAAAATTAAAAATAGCTCATCCATAACCACAGAAGACAAGCTGAACTTTCCCACTGAGAGAGTTTTCAGGACAGCCTGCAAAGAACGTGCCATATATTCCAAGAATGCACTCTCTTGCCTCCGCTATTTTGAGTGCACCTTAGGAAGCTACAATAATTACTGTGCTCATCAGCTGTCGTAATTGTAGGGAAAAATGTTCATATCAAACAGAGTTTGCATTGCTATGGCAACACAGCCAGTAATAACAGTGTAGACCATTTTAGAATGGGGATCCCCAGTCAGAGATCTGAAGCACTTGCAGGTGCAAAAAATTTTTCCATGCACTAGAAGTCCTCTTCTAACAGCAAAAAAGACAACAATTTGAGGGGGAAAGAAACAAACACAAACCAAAATCAATGAAACAGCCTGTAAGGGCCTATTCTAAGACTGCACTGCACTGCTGTTAGAACATCACTGCCGCAATCAGAATAATTGACAAATAAAATAGCCTGTAACTGATAGAAATGCCTCTTTCCAGCTTTCTGGCAGTGTACTGCAGCCTAAAAGAAGGTGTAAATTATAATGGGATGTTGTGCTAAATTTAATCACATTCACACCCTCTTTAAGGATCCTTCATGTTACAAGAGCTACAAAAGAAACTTAGACTTGCCTACTTGTAGAAGTTATTCCAAAATAAATCAGAGTGCCGCTTTTAAAGTGCAGTGGCTACTCTGAAGTAAGTCCCTATGCGGGAACTCTTATTCTACAGAATATTTCCTTTGTTCTTCTTTCAAATTTACCTTAATCCACTTGAGATAACCAGAAAAAAAGTCTCTCTTTGCAAGCTATTCCAGTCAATTTCCCAGTGCAGCTTTTTACTGTAAGTGCAATCAAACCTAGTGACTGAAAGGACAGGTTTTAACAGTCCATTCTAATGCCAGGACTTCCAGGAATAATGAAAATTTGCATTATGAGAAGCAGCATAGAAATTGCAAAAGCCAGTTTTCAAAAACAGGCAGCCATTTTTTGCTTATTTGAGAATGAAGACCACAGCATGAGTTCATTTTGAACGAGTTATCCCCTGATGCAAATTTTTTATCATGGGTATTTTTACAGAGCATCAAAAGTGTGGTTATACACTGGAATCCTTTCACAGCAGCCCATTAACAAGGTTCCAGCCTTGCCTGCACCTGGACTTTTACTTCCCCTCTTGTCCTACAGGTACTGTTTCCTCAGTCATAATGATCTGGCAATTTGTAAAGGCACACTCTGTAATAGAACTGTGTGATTAAATATCCACATATTCCGGATGTATTCCATTTACTTTAGTGGACTATTTTAATGGTCTGGTTTTGATCACAGCCTGAAAACACACTGAATTTGTAAAACAAGGTAACTGGTGACCTTGGCCAAGATGGATGTGTTAAAACCATGGGAACTAACTGCTGTTTACAGAATCCTCTGCAGTTTTTCCCAAGGAAAATTTTACTGTTAGTGAGGAGCCAATTACAAAGTATAAGCAGAAAAATGTATCCAACAGATTGAGACTAGAAAGTTTCCTTTTATGTTTTCACCTAAATGCCATTCTGTCACCCCAATCTAAACAAGGAAAATGATCACAGTGCCCTTGGGAAATGGGCGCAAACCCAAAGTATTACAATGACAGCCCGCTTTCTCTTTCTTTAATTTCAAGTTTTAGTTCATCCACACTTCATGTACATGAAGTTAGGGCCAAAAGCACTCAGGGCATTTTGGATATGAGCTGCCCTGCTTGACTGTTCACACCAGCTGAGCTCTGGGAAAGCCCAGCCCCAGAAGAGCTTCTGAACAGTATTTTAGAGCTGTGGGCTTCACTCAGAAATCTATAGGAGCACAATGATTTCTTCTCATATTGCAATTTACAAGCAAAGTGGGATTTTTACTCACTGCCATTCTGTATACATCTCTTACTATACGCTCTGGGACCACAGGAAATTAGCCATGCTTCCTGCATTCTGAGAGCATTATGGATAAGGACAAGACGAATAACCCCACACCGGCTTCATAATATGTGAATTCAGGTTACATTTGGTTCTAGTTCTTGGTAAATTACCACAGAATGAGAACTGGATGTTAAATGCTTAATTTCACTGAATATTTGGCTTCTAAGAATATTGGGTCAGATTCTCAGCTTTGTACCTCTATATTCTGATTCAAAGAAATGTGCCTTTCTTCCCAGTGCAGATTTCCTAGTACAAAGGAGTTCCAAGAGGGAGAGTAGAATTGGCTGTAGCTGTACCAGACAAACATGTATACACACCTCAGTATTTCAGCATATTGAGTATTATGGGGAAGGTGTATAGAGAGACCTGTTGTAAATCTTTGCTCCTTGAGAGATTAATGTGATGAAAAGTACAAAGCAGTAAAATGCAGTGAAGTAAAATGCAGAAAATCTGCAGTGAAGATGATCCAGAAATGGTCTTGATCACCATAAGGAATGAAAAAATCTGCAAACAGACCAACCAGGAGAAGACACAGGTCACACCATCAGGTGCACCTCATTCAAGATATTTGAAAGTTCCTCAAAAGCCTTCAGGATTACATCTAAAGAGAAAAAAATCTTATTCAAGTATGCTAGATTATTTTAGCCATGGAAAGATAGTTGCTATTCTGGTATTGATTGAGTTCCTAGAATAAATTTTTAAGTTCAGCTTTTCCTTCACGTTATTCTTTAAACTGAAGATAAGAAAGAGATACAGATGATTGGATTGAGTCTCAGTCTAAGCAGGAAAAAGAATGAGGGGTCACAGAGGCTATGTCACTGTTACCTTCTTGTCAGGCAGAAAAGAAACAGATGTACCTATATTTATATTTACATTCTCAAATTAAGGATAAAATAAGCTGAACCATAGGCACATTGGTGGCCTTGAAAAGTCAAATTGAACACTGAGCATTTTTTTAAATTACTGATTATTTAGCCTTGCGTATTGCTCATAAAAATAGTCCATAACTGTTCTTCCAGTAATATAAAATGACATACTTTTTATTAAAATAAGATTTAAACACATTCTTCAAGAAATCGAGAGTATTTTGTCTTTCTCTTTTCCTTTTTTTTCTTTTTTTTTAACCCCAAAAAAGATTTTCAAGTTTTTACTGAATTAAAAACTACTAGCTTACCAACAGGTCGATATGATTCAGTGTAGAAAAAGCTTTGCCTCCCATCAAAGCCTATTCTATTCAGGCTGAATGGTTTAACATTTTACTTCTAAATTCCTTATGGCATGGATAACCACCCATGTGTCCCTGCATTCCCTTTTATATTGTTACTAATGTGGTGCTGACGACAGTAGGTGCTGTCTTTGAAGCTAAGACCTGTGCATTTCAGGTCAGTAATCTAAATTTTTTCTAGGTTTTCTGTTACTTGCTCCAATGTTACATTGCCAGATAGAATTATTCAAGTTTCCACTATCAGAAATGAAAGCAAATTTTTTTTTTAATTTCTCTTCATTCCTTGATTCATCAAATCTATTTTTTATACAAGTATGACTTTAGGAAGGAATTTTCTTTGTCTGCTTACATATTTCTGAGAAAAAATTTGCCTATATGTTCAAAACTTGAGCAAGTAAAAATCATTCCACCAGAGAATTCAAAATACAAATTGTAATACTTTTTATTTGTTTTTCCCTATGCAGCATTAAATAAGCAATATTAGTTTTCATTTTTAGAGAAAAAAACTTCTGTGTTCAGTGTTCATGTTTTCCTTGTCCTTCACATTTTGCCTGAGTAGATTAAAAAAACCCATACATAGGTTTCATAGCTGTGTTGCTCTCTAATAATTCATTAAATTGTCTGATTAACTGAGTCTTTTTTCTTGCCAAAATGTGTGGGAATGAAGAATGTGCAACCACAAAAATGTCATTCAAATAGGCAGATAAGCATAAGAAGGCAAAAAGACATGAGTACATAACATCAGATATTTAATTATGAAAAATAAAGACGAACTCAAAATTAATTTAAGACAAATTTCAGGGAGCAGAAATAAATACAGTGTTACTGAAGACATCAGTAGGTGTAAATGCATGTGACATAAATGTTAATCTATAGTCTCTGTGCAGGTGTTTAACTGTGATCAACAACTTCCCGGAAATGTCTCCTCAACCTCCATGAGCTGGTGGTTGTCTGTCTCCTGAAGGAACACTGAGTGGCCTCATAAGCCACCTGGGAGAGTAGGCCAGGCCAAAAGTGTCCTCTTTATCCCAGAATTTGTCACTTCTCATGTTCTCCAGGCTTAGTTCCTTGGTTGCTGGGAGCAGTGGCACCTGGGAGCAAGGGCTGTGACCCTGAATGGCTGCAGCTGCAATAGCACAAGCACACGGTGCTTCAAAGGGGACTGGACATCCACGTGTCCTTTCCCTGGAGTCAACAGAGGGCCACCAATCTAAAATGACCATCACAGGCATCATTACACTCTCTAGGGTGTCACCAGCACCCCTCTGGCAGGGCTGACAAATAAATTCTGGAACAAAAAGAAGCCTGGAAGTATACAGTTTGATGACGAAATCCTAACTGTGTGGAAGTCAATTGTCAGAATTCAACTGATTCAGAGGTGGAATATTAGCCCTTATTATTAATCAGTGTATTTTTAACATGAATACATAGGTGTGTATATGTGTACACATACATATGCATATTCATTATGTACCTGAAGACATATTTTGCATCCACCAAGAATGCTTTATAATTAAAGTGTTTGCATAATTAAAGTTCTTCCAGAAATATTTTCTACCATAGTGCAGTAAATCATGAAATGAGAAAAGGAGGAAAAGTTGGCTTATCTTTGAATGATATAAACATTGTTTGATGCTTTGTAGAATCCATTTATGGCAATTTTTAAAGCTTGCTGTATTTAAAATGTGCAAATATAAAAAATTGAAGCTAACCGTGTTCCTACTTTAGGCACTACATGTTAGTATCTTTTACTCTTTATTTTAGTGACAATGACTAATTAGGAGATCTATTAAAAATCCCTGATATTTATGGAATGGAAAAGAATCCAGTGCAAATACCTTTTTTAATAATTATAGTATTTATAGACATAATATAGATAATAAAGTCAAACATAGAAGTTAATAAGACTATAAAATGAACCAAGCCTATTTTATATACATAAAAATAGAGAGTTATTTACAAAATTGGCAAATATAACTGATGAGAGAACAGCATCCATATTAAAGGCTGATTTGATTTTACTTTTGTAATATTCATTTAAGATTTTACCCCTTAATCATGTCATTGGTCTGAGCACAGCACTGTGGAGTGCTTTGTGACATGCATGTGACATGCTTTGATTATAATCCCAAGTCTAACTGGGTGGTCTTGGACAACTGATTCCTGAACTTGTTTTTTTTCACTGTTGATAGTGTGTAGGGGAAGTAGAGTCTTTGTCTGTTTAGAGGTTTCTTGACTAGTAAAATAGAAATGGTCATCCTTATCTGCTATGTAAAGATGCTACAGGGATTTGGCAGCTAATATGTGCAAACTGTTACTTGTGAATATTAAAAGCAGACAGTTATGTGCTAATTATTTGGTTTTACTGTTATATAAATTATTTTATTTGTAAAAAGGGAACTAGAAAATATCCTGTGGTGTTTTTAAAAATTAGGTTTTCTCATGTTCTAGAATCATGTTATGATAGGAGTTGGTCAAAGCAGATGATTTGAAAACCGCAAGATAGTATATGCACTAATAAATATGCTGTGCATGATGCAATGTAAGCTGGGTTTTTTAATCATATCTCCATTTATAACAATTTTTAAAGCAGAGAGCACAAGAGACTTCATAACTGAAGGAAATATCAGTGAGTAGTAATTATGAACAAAAATAATAAATTCTTTTTCTCAGTTATGGATCACAATGCGAAACAATCATTAATTTGTATGGTTTTGGAAGAACAGTTTCTCATAAGTCACACATCTATTGTACTGTCAGGCTAAAGGGAACAGATCCAAGTTTTAAGAAGAATTTGTTTCATCTTGTAGCTGGAGCATTTACAAATATTTCTGTGCCATTTTCTCGATGGAGCTCCTCAGTTAGGGGCTGTCAACTTCACAGCTAGTGCACATGAACAGTAAATCACCTGCATCTTTCTAAATGATCCTTCCAAACTATTTTACGTTTAGATACCTGATATTACACTGCATGGGACTAAAAATTTCATAGTCTTGGTTATCTGTGGTGATTTTAATGGCAGAGAAGTAGAAGAAAGAGCTTGACTGTGACAGGTTAAACTACTGCAAGGGGGTGGTAACTGATTGCATTCCAAAATTTTACATCTACAAGCGACTACAAGCAGACTGCAAAGAGGGAGAAAATAATTATTTCTGGAAAAAAAACATGTAGTTAGTTGCAAATCTCCATTAGGAGTGATGATTCTAAGGAAGAGCAAGAAAATATGCCGATCAGACTGTGGCTTTGATAATCTTATTGGTTTCACGGACCTTTGAATTATCTGACTGACAAGTGAGATCCCTCAAATGAAGAGGTGGCTCTGGACCAAGTTGCTTTTGACATGGGAGGAAGAAGAAGAGAGGAAGAACAGATCTGGTGAAAGAACAAGCAGAGGAAACTTGTTCTTGCTGCTCTTCCTCCTGTAATTGCGGCCTGGGAATCGTGGCTGGTTTGCTGCTGCTCATCTTGTATACCATCAGGTTTGGTCTTAGAATTATTATTTTGCATACTGCAAAATAATGGCAACTCTCCATTAAACCTGCTGTCCCCAAATTTTGAAAACCTGGGAAGAAATAAAAACATTTAGCTAAAAATTATTCACTTAGAAGCAATCAATGTTTAGGGATGATGAAAAATTTATAAATGGCTCTTGAGCTTAAATAAATTGTCAATGTTCTGAAATTATTACACACTGAAAATTTGTATACTGTCTCTCTATTGAGCAGATAGATTAACAGTTTGTATAAATTAAGCAGGCAATCGAACATATTACTATAGCTATTCCTGTATATTTATCTTGTTCTTCAAAGTGATGTATGAGTATTTATTTGTTATTAATGATAGACACAGATATGAAAAATAATATTTCTGTACATACATGATAGACATTAATGTTTTTGTCTTGGGAATTTTTTTATTTTCACAAGGAAGATTCCATCAGCCTGTTTGAAATATCTTCTGGAAACAGAATTAAAAAAAAAAGTCATATAGTTCAGGTTTGAGTGGATGACTGCCAGGCATACAAACCACGTGCTGTAGGTGGCCCAGGGAGGGCCATCCTCTCTGATGGACACTGTTCTACCACCTCCAGGAGTTCTGGGAGACAGGTGGGGCCACAGGTAAGCTGATGGAGGTGGTTACAGGCTGGGTGTGTTCACATGGCCCAAAAGCACCCCAGGGTTTTCTTACTCTACAAGTACTAAAAGAAGCGCATTTTGTGTTTTATGGAGGCAGCCCTTGCAGACCTGCTGTCTCTGTGGTGTAAGTTTACTCAAGATTTCCGGTCTGTTGAAGTCTATTGAAATATGATTGTAGGAGCTGGAATCAAGACCAATGCCAGTCTAATAACTGAATTCACATTAGTTTATGTTGTATTTCATATGCCTCATTAAAGGATAAGTATAGCTGTACCATCCCCTTGTACAGTGAGCCTTATAAAAAGATTTTGAAAAGAAGGACTAATGCTTTAGCCAAACATTGGGTATAAAAATGTTCTCAGGTTGAATTGAGGATCACATGGTAAAATTAGTCAATTAGGAATGTGTATCTTGTGCTAGTGCATTATGAGGATAAAAACAGTTCTGGTTCTTGAAATCATTTACTTAATAAGTACAGTCACAGAGTTAACAAATCAGCTTCTGGTCTTAGAAATTATTTCTTCAGCAGCTGAATAAAAAGTATTTTATTTCCAAAAGGTGATCATTTCAGAAGTTTCATAACTCCCACTCATGTCCCACTCATTACCATCAGCCAGGAATATTAAGTGTATCCTAGCAGAGACCTTTTGACTTCTAGTGGAATCAGAAATACCTTGTGGTTCACATTCTGTTGCTGAAAATCTCAGACGTGTGTTTCTGGAAAATTACTAACTAGAGAGAAATCTTTAAAATAAAAGCAATAATGTCCCCAAATTAGCTTCCCTGAAATCTAAATAGTCTGTAAACTGTATTCAGAGCCACAGATTGGGCTTTGAAATTGAAAAAAAAAATAGAACTTTGCCAAAATTTCAATTTCCTTACATCACTAAACACCATGATGACTCCTATCAGGATCACAGTCTTACATGTAATGTGTGTGCTGGAGCTGGTGGGTCATTTTAAGAAGTTAGGTAAATGCCATGGTTTAAACCCAGCACCATATAAATACTGTGCAGCAACTCGCATGCACTCCCCTCTCCACTTGTGGGGAGAAGAATTGAAGGGGAAAAAAAATGTAATGGGGTGAGATAAAAACAGCATAACAACTGAAATAAAGTAAAATATAAAACTAATAATAACACTAATTATACTAATAGTAATAATAATAAGAATAATAGTAATAAGAATAATAACATAACTGAGAAAGAAAAACAATACACCAGAGAAACAATTCCTCATTACCCGCTGATGGATGAGCAACCTGTTCCCAAGCAGCATTTGGCAGTTTCCATGGGCCAACTCTCCCCAGTTTGTATACTGGGCATGATGTTCTATGTTATGGAATATCGCTTTGGCCAGCTTAGACCATGGTCTCTCCTGGCTTCTTGCCAACTTGCTCCCTGTCAGGGAATGAGACACTGAAAATTCCTTGATTTGAGTGAATACTGCTTAGAAATAACTCAAGCATCAATGTGTTATGAACTTTATTCTCATACTTAATCCAAAATATAGCACTGTACCAGATACTAGGAAGAAAACTCCCAATCAGAAGCAGGACAGTAAAGTACTAAGACTTTGTGCCATTAAAAAATACAGTGTTTTAAAGATGGGAAGACTTATTAAAGTGTATCCAGAGTTTGTTTGCTTCCTGTCAATATTCTTTCCATACCCTGACATGGCACCCTGACAATGTCCATCCTACCATCATTCCTGTTTGGAGGGGCAGATGCATCCACTGTTGACTTGAACTTTCACACAGCGCACCTGCTCTCTGCGGCTCTCTGCAGCTCAGTCAGGGTCCACCAGCTCAACTCCTAACACTGACAGCTCAAGTCAATGCTTGCAGTTAGGTTGGGTGGATGGAAACGTCTCTATACTCAGATAGGAAGGGACTGCAAGAAGTTTATAGAGAAACATGATCAGATCAGCAGGGAAAAAGAGCTGCTGCTGAGGGCACCAGTTTCCCACCACGCAAGTTGTGAAGATTTATGCTTGAAAGTGGTTGTGGTTTGGTCCTCCCTACTGAATGTCCATTAGTTGCTGCAGTTCAGTATATTCATTTCTGGAGCACATCTCTGAGGTTATTTTCATTCTTCATTAGGCTGCCAGAGCACAGTGGACAAGGGCAGAGATGGTTCACCTCAAAAACACAAATTCAAATTTGGAGAAAAACACTAACACAGATGCACCCATATGACTTCCAATTCTCCTTCCCTAATATACAACCAGATTTGTTCAAAAAGTGAAAATCTATCCCTCCCGATGCCTGTTTAATTTTATTCACTCATTGTTTTCATCTCCTGTTTTTCTCAGAGCTGTTTGACTATGTGAGCATTTAGGCCTTTTATATACAACTCTCCTCTGTATATTATGTAAGTTTTGTATCCCCTTTCTTTTGTCAATAGCTACATTTTTCTGCACAGTTATCATCCAATTGCATAATGCTCTGGTGGAACAACTGCTGTGTCCAAGCTTCCTGTATTAAATCAGCATTTCTGAGGGTGGAGGCTAGAAGTTGAAAAGAAGGAGGTGGTGTTTAACAGAGGGTGACACCTATCTAAAATATATTTTGGGTTTTTTTACTAAGGAGACACAAAAAGAATTAAACTTGTTTTAGTTAAGTCTGAGAACAGAGAATGAAAAAAAAATCATAAATACTTGAGCAATAATTTATTTCATTTTACTTTAATTGCTATACAGTCAATGCTTTACAATCCTTAGTCACAAAGGACTTTAAGGTCATGCTGCAGGCAAGACTCGTTCCAAAACAAAAGTGGCAAAATACATACAGCATTTTCTACTCATACCCTATGCATTATTTGAATTTCTTCCTGGAAACCTTGGTCAAGTCTCAGTCATTCCGTCCCTGGACATTTGCACTGGGTGGCAAAGTGAGCCAGGTGCTGTGTTAGCAGCATCCCACTCCTGTATGTTTGTACTGCTGAACACCCAAACCCATAGGCTACAGCAGCTGATATTCCCTACTCATCTCCAAAAACCTTGAACTAGTTTTTGCAATGTTTAATGTTTTTATTTCTATTTTGGAGATAGAGCTTTTACCTGCAAGGGCTTCTGTTCATAAGAACTACAGATCGGTCCTGATAATATCACTCAGGACTTTTCTCAGTAATCTATACAGTTCTGGTGGGCCACACTCACTGACACAGTTCTAATTACAGAGGATTTTGAAAGGAAAATAGATTTATTTGTAGTTTTTTTAAAAATTCTTTTATATTTTCTAGATTTTCTCCAAAGCTTATTTTGTTAAAATTACTGCCCTGCCACTATTGGCCTGAGTGTTTCTGCTTGTGTACATTTCTGGTCCTTGACTGAATGTTTATAAATTTTTTAACAGAAAAACAGTAATTTCTAAAATTCCTAAATAAGCTTTCAGATGATGTACTTTCCCTATTTTTTTAATTGAAAATATATTTGAGGACTTTCAGTGTCTTTCTGATTATAAAAAGTCTGAAGACTCTGTCATTAGCAAAGCACTTAAACTACACACTCTATCAAGAAGCTTTTTTTTTTTCCATGAAATTCATCATACTTAGGGCTGTAGAGATGAAAGTTTGGGTTTGTCTGTGTGTCTGGCTATACAGTAACATTGTAGATTGAAAATCTGTATCTCTTTTTTTTCTTATATGACAAAACTTCAAAATTCACTGTATGCTTTAAGATATCGCCAGTTGGATTAATCAGAATAATGTTCTTCCTGGAACTGAAAAAACAGAAAAGGTCCTTCCTCACTGGGTAGCTGAGAATATTCAAGGTGTGTAGAAACACTTGATGGAAGATGATATCCTTTGGGATGGAAAATATTTATTCTTCATTGTATGGCCAGCACTTCTATTTTTTACTCCATGTTGGTCTTACACTGTCATCACATGCACTTTTAAGCCTTCCCTCATCAGGAACATGGGAGGGAAATTGCAACGCATTCAGAATATTGCAACATTTGTCTCAAAAATCACTTTGCCTCTAGCAGAGACCAAATTACAGGACACCATTAAGTATTAAAAGTCATAGCTTCATCCAGTGTCTAGCTTTTCTGAGTATGCACCTTCATGTCAGCAACATTAAGTCTGTCAGGATGCTCACTGAAGGTTTTCTGCAACAGCCTGTTCATAACAACACATTACCAGCAAGGATACTGTGAGCTGGATAAAGATATGGCCATTTCAGTCTCCAAAACTTGGTTTAATTATGCCCCACGAACCTGCAAGGATATAACAAGAGTGTTTAAAGAGACACACTGATTTGACTGAGTCTCCTTTGACTATGTCAATTCATACCACTGTCACAGATATCAGCCATGTTTTCAGAATCCTTACCTTGCTGTTTCCTTCTAGTGATAGATGTTTATAGGGCATGACTGGCAAAGAAAAAAAAGAAAAGGAACTGGAGAGCTCTGGATTGGAGTTTGGAACCTGGTGTCCTGCTCCAGACATCCTCCTGGCAAATTCCAAGCCTGATGCACACACAGTGTTGCAAGGGTTTGTTCAAGTTCCCACAGAGAGAAAGAGATATATGGGAAAGGTAATTTTTGGAGGAAGGGAGAAGAGACTTAAAGAGACAGAAAACCTTTCCACATGTAGCTTGATGGCAGGTGATAACACTTTTTGACAAGAAAACCAAGCAGTGGTATATACAATTATTTAGATGTGTTTAATAGGAGCCGTAATGGGGAAGGTTACAACTGCCTATTAGTACAGCTTAGAAATTAGTCCTGTTCTTGCACTTCTCAGACAAGCACTGCGTAGCTGTGTGCCCTATCATTCTTAGCCCAAACTTAAAGAGCAGTTTTCTATCATATCAGAGTGGGGTTCCAAGTGTCAAAGACTATAAAACAATACCCAAAATTCTCAGTTCTTCATGATTTTATTGCTAATTTGTCTACATACAGGAAGGTTTTTTTCCAAATTAAGACATCAGTTTCAGTAAGGCTTGGCTTTTCACAGGAGAAAAATCATTAACAAGGCAGTAAATGGTGAATAACCCAATGACTGATTTCAATGTAGCCCATGGACATATGACATTAGTAAGGATTATAATCTTTAAAAGAATGACCTGTTTTAGTATCTAATCTGGTAAGAGCATCTGCCCACACTGAGTTCATAGCAAGAATATGACTATAGAGAAGAGTGAGTCAGTTTGAATTCAATAGGAAAGGACCCCATCAGCACAAGATAAAAGGAAGTTGTGTGCCTCACCCTCCTAAGCCCCTTTGAATAGCCCAGCCACTGTTTTATTCTGCCAGATGGGTTGATGACAAGTAGCAATCAGAAACTCTCTGGTTTAGCGCTATTAAAATCATTACTGGAGGAATTTGGAAAAAAGTCATCAGCATTCTTTCATTGCATTAAAATATTCTGGTTTTTATGATCTGACTCATAACAAGCTGAGACATATTTACTACTTAGACAATTTTTAAACATTATAGAGTACTTACTCCAAATATTACTACCATGAGCAAGACAATTGACATTTTCAACTTTAATATGAATAAACTCCAACATTAGTACTGCAACAATGCAAATGACTACAGTACCTCTTCAATTAATACTGCTCAACCAGGAAATTACTTTAAATTATGGTAGCTGGCAAGTATATATCTTGTATTTATGACTTCCCAGCAAATGCAGCTCAGAGTGGAAAGGCACATTTTACTACTATAAGAATGAAACTTCCTTAGTCTTAGGGTTTATTTGTTTGTTTAAAATTGATGAGACATTACATCCCTCCTACTGAATTTCACTGCAAGACCTGTTAGTAGACCATCTGAATTCTGTTTTCCCATCCTATATCAGGATCCTTCTGGATTAGATTTATTGTTGCCTTCTCTCAATTGCTCCAACCCACAGCAGTCTCCTCTCTGATGATGAGGACTAAATATAGTTAATTTAGTTATATTATAGTTAATAATAGTTCCCTCCCTTGCCCAGATCAGTAACTGTAATATCCAAACACACAGAGAAGGCAGATGTGCTAGTTGGTAGCTGAATGTTCTCTTTCACCACTTCCTACCAAGAAATAAGGCCTCAGTGCTGAGCTCAGAATAAGAACTTAAATTTAAATACTGGTGCTCGATGTGCATGGTAAGCTGCTTTTGAGCAGTGGGAACAAAGCCTATTACAAACAAACAGGCAACTCAGCACAAGCAATTCACTTTGGTGTAGAGACGATTGAACCGTTCAAAATAAATAGATTAAAGGGTATGACAGCTCATTGAATAATCAGTCAAAGAAACAATATTAGCAGTACAGAGTTATTTAAAATCTGCAGGCATCTTTTCTATATTTGAAATGTATAATTTGAAATATATTTCAAAATATATTGCAATAGGATCTGTGAGTAGTCCTGTTACAAACTGGAACTAGGTTACCAGGTAAAGAGGGTTGCAAGATCTATGTGGAGCCAACTGTATAGTGTTTCCTTCTCTCTATTTCTTCTTCTAATCAATAAAAGCTCTTTAAAGTGAAAAAGTTCTTCCCAATGATGCAAATTAAATTATAATATGTCTGTGTTTTACAAGTGCTGCAAATGTTTTGCAGTTAAGCTCTGTGCCAGGATTTTACTTCAGTGGATCATTATTTGTATAACACAACTAGATATGGACACCCCAAATGAAAGCAAAGTCAAGCATCCGCCCACACCCAGACATGCTACAATTCTTTGGACAAGATATACAGAGGTTAATGCAATTCCAATGACTATTCTTTGGACATTTTATTCATATTTTCCTCACATCAATGGGTTTTTTTTGCCAAATACCCAGCTTTAGCATCCAGCAAATCCAAACATCAACACTGCATTTGTGCTTGGTGATACTTGAAACCAGGTGTATGTAAATGGTGTTTATGTCGCCTACATGACATCTACTATCATTCAAAATGGTCCCATGCAGAAGGATGGGACACTCTGTCCGACAGATCCAACATGCAGAATGGCTACACTTGGCAGTATGAAGAATACCTCAATTTAATTCAACTCATTATTTTAGAAATCCTTTAGTATGGACAGCAAAGGAAGGCAGACTACACAGAATCAAAGCTCTACATGGAGGTTCAGAAGAGACAAGGAGAGGACTGAACTCCCTAAATGTCTATGTGAATAGATCAAATTTTACTTGTGATTTTGATCTTCTGTGGTAGCAAACTGTTAAAATATTCCCCAGAAGAGATTTGGCACATTCCAGCTACTATAACTCCCTCGTATTCTCTGATTTTATTTAGATGCTGCAACTAGCCAGTGACAATTGCTAATAAAACATTTGTCTGCCTTCTTGAAGGGAAGCATGTTTACTAGCACTTTGCCCTGGTACCTAGAACATTCTCAGACATGTTTAATTTACTTCCATAGCCACAGAGTTTGTAATCATTACTTCATTTTACTTCAATCTTTTCTATATCTTGAATTAGGACACAAAGATAGTTGGGAGTACAATAGAATTCAGGATTCTAGAGTAGTTTGCTGCCTCAAAAAGAGCAGATGTCTCTGAGGCTGATAAAGCTGTTGTGGGAGAGAATAAGAATAGGTTATAAGGTGGGAGAGAAAGTTAAGAATAGGTTGCTGGGTAGCAAAGGGTTGGTGGTACAAGAACTGGTTTTGAATCCATATCCCCAAGATAAATTTCATCATCACACCTCAGGCAAAGAAACTTTCTTCCAGGGCTGCTTGCTGTTTGCCTTTTGGCTGTCTTTTCTCCTAGTTTTCTCTTTCCCTGGGAACATATCCAGGGTCTGGTCATGCTCCTAAAAAGATAGGCTAGCCTTGCTAGCTCTGGTCCAGACCCGACAACCTTTTTTCTCTTCTCTGCGCCAGTGGTTTTGCTTAGGTTTTGCTACAAACTGTGCCTTGTACTCTTAGCAACCCAAAGATCTGTGCCATCCCTTTCGTCTCACCTCACTTCATCCCCCCACATTACCACTATCATTAGAGAAATCACATGCATATATACACAGAAGAAAAAAAAAATCATTTCTTCCTAATTAGAATTGCTTGAATAAAAATTGAGAAAAAAGTCAGTAAAATGAAGTGAGTTGTAGCAGTTTGCAGCTAACATTTCTGTTTGATAATTAATCAAATTGTCATTGATTGTGTGTAGGATTTCTGCTAATACTTCAAAAGCTGGAAAACTGGGACTGATCTTTAACCTGAAGTGGTACAGAAACATCCTCCAGATGCTTGTTCTTAAGATGGAAGGATTATCTTTTGGCCCTTCATAATTAGCTGCTTTTACACTCAAGGAGGGAGAGAGAATTCAAAAAGTCAAACATTGCTGTAATTATTGTAGAAGGAAATGGCATCCCTGGAGAATTGTCAAAGGAGGGCAGACAACAGGATATTCAGAAGGACTCTGATAACAGTGTCACAACTTACACAAAGGATGACCTCTTAAGGATGAAAGCAATTATCACGTGCAGATTCAGCAGTGCCCATCTGAAATATGCAACTTGGCATTGAGTAGCTCAAATCTAAACGGCCAGATGATCCAGGAATGGTTGGACATGGTGTTAATAAGCACAGAGCCATGAGCCAAGGACTCTGGTTGTGGACAGCCACTCTGTCCTGTGCCACTGGAGATCTGCTCCCACCTGCTCTTCATCACTCTGACCATAAACTCATTATCTGTTCTGACAAGGCTGTGCCTGTGGGTGTTGCCTATTCTGTTTCAGTCAAAATGAGACAATGAGGCAGTTTATCTTAAACCATATAAACATATCATAAACAGTAGTGCTTAATCTTGTTTTAACCCAGCTCATTTTAAGTGCGACAAGTCACAGTATTTATTTTTAAATAGGTTTCTTTTGAAATGTCTGATAGAAAACTGAGCCGACTGACAGACCTGCACACCATCCTGCTCCCGTTACTCCCCTGGTGGCCTTTGCCAGGGAGATAGACAAAGCTTGCCAGATGCTGTAACACCAGAAGTCTCTCCAAGGAGAAACATCAGATGTGTGTGTGCCCACAGCCCTCAGGATACATATTGGTAAAATTTCTTCCAAGGGTGACACTAACCTTTAGAGCAGACTAAGCTGACTGCGTTACTAAGGCAAAAGAAAAGAACAACACAAAATTCTCAGAAATTCCAGTCTCTACTCTCATTCTTCATTGGAAAAAAATCTGTCTAGTGACATTACTGCTCAAAATACTGCTACTCTAAAACACCCTCAGCTGTTTCTGAGAAAATCGCAATTTCCTCTACATCTATTAATTCTACTATACAGACAATAAGGATATTTTGTATCATAGTAAGTTTATCTGATCTATCTGGAACACAGAAAAAATGCAAATAAGTTTCTAATATTGTTGTTCTGCGAAGTTATTTGGAGAATAGGGGAAAAAATCCAAAACTGCCTTGCAGATAAAGAGAGGGTGGAAAGCAATTTCTCCTCCTGCTTCCCTATTATGTAAGCAGTTCCTATTCTTAAGTGCCCAAATAAAATAAGAGTAAATTGAAATAAATCAAATAAATTACATTTCACAGTTTCAAGCTCTACATTATGTCTTGGCTGTAATAATATACATTATCATTAATGGCTTTCACTTTACAGTGCTGGAAGTCAGATTTGTTATTGTCATTTTCAATTCTTGACCTTTACTATCGGCATTGCTCACATGAAAGTATTAGTCTGATGTCACACTTCAAGAAACCATGTAATAAGGTCAACTACGCATCACTCTAAGTCATCTAAGACAATTTTACCATATTTGCTTTGTGACAAATGTGTAAGATCACTGCAATTATCTACAATGATAGTTAGACTTCACGCCATATACACTTCAGATTTCAATTATATTAGAAAATACTAGTGACAGAAGACTAGTGTAACATTTTATCACCATGAATCCAATATCTATTTAACTGAGAGGCAAAAATGGACAACTTCAATTTCTGAACTGAGTCCTTATATTCTGGAGAAATATATAACTGAAAAAATATTATTATCTGCCCTCCAATTAAAAGTGCTTATATGCTTTTTGGTTTTAATATCCATTAGGATTTTCAGGGTTTGGGGGAGTAATGAAGGTTAGGTTTCATATGAGTCCCAAATTGAGAAAATAGCTTTATTGCTGAACATTTAAATCCCTACAGAGATTTGCAGTATACTGCAGTATATCAAAGAAATCTGCATTGAGAGTATGCTTTTCCTCCTATTAAGGAAGATGGCAGGAGAAAAATTCTCTGTTCAGCAGCCACTGCCATAAAATTATATAAATGCAATTACATTACCAAGGGACTTCATTTTGACAGCCCAAGAGGACAACTACATTTTCTGCTTATAATATATAAAAGATCCCAAGCACTTGAGTCTCCTCAGCTTTTTGAGCTGTGATTGTTATTTCTTATACTGAGGATGGAGGATGTTTTTATTCTGTGGCTGAAAAGGAAAAAGGAAGACACATTTGCAGTAGCAGTGGATGGGTGGAAAGGCCTTCCTAGGGACCATTGCACAACTGGATGGACATTTACACAACCAGAAGAGGTCCAATGCCATATAGACAGTTGATATCTCTGCTTTGCAAATCAGAATGCACAGTGGCTTCAGCTCTTGCTGCTAGTCCTAAATAAAATGGCCAGGCCACTGGATCACTAATTATCATCAACAACACAGGCAAAGTCAAAAACCACTTGGTTGAAAGAACAGTTTATGGGAAAAGGGATCTAAAACATATTGCATAGTTTGGGTTTTTTTCCCTTTTCTGATCTTGAAGTTCTGAGAAAGTGAAATGTTGATTCAATAGTCAATTGCCTAGTCAAGGATTGCCTAGTTATTTATGTCTCATAGCAGCTGAAGCTATAAACTACTAGAAATTATAGGTTCTGAGATTACCTATGCATGTACACATCACAGTCAGAAAAAAGACAAAATTCCTTTCTTGTTCAGCTATAATAAAAAGAGAAATTCAAGCAGCTTATGCAGTTCTTACATGCACATAAACAGAAAAAAATTTCAAAGGAGAGAATTTGCAGGAAAGCGCAATAAAGCTAGGTGCTAATTTACTAAGAAAGATTTTAAAACTTTAGTCTTGCCGAGAAACAGTGTAATAGAGACTTAGTGGCAGACTGAATATACTGGGTGTAATATATATTATTTGAGGTATATAGGATAAAATTAGCAACAGTTAATAGAATTAATATCAGGAAAGGAAACATGAAGATCAACCCATGCTGTGTGAGCATTTTAGGAATGGAATCACTGGCACTTTTACACCACTCTCAGTAACAGATCAGTGTATTGAGCCTTTAGGAGCATTTTCAGAAAGCATATGTTCTGCCATGGAGAGCAGACAGTTCAATGGCAGAGAAAAGTAATTGCCTTTCTACCTCTGATTTTTATGCCTGTTAACTTTCTTTCCAGTCCTGCTATGGAATAAAAGGCATTGGATAATAAAAGGCATTCAATATAAAACATAAATTCCTATAAAAATACTTATAGGTTTTGTAGAAGAGAAAAGGCAATTCTTTTCCTCCCTGGAAATAATTAATCAATCTTTCTATAGTGAAAAGTTTTCAAAGCACATAAAGCACCCATTTTTACAGAAAATGTTAAGTTTTCTCTGAAGAAATGGGAACTATTACACATTTATTAATGTTTATAGTGCTTTCATTATTTATTTTTGCTTTCATAATGATGCCTTATTTTAGGATAGGAAACTACCTCTGTTTCTGTTTCTTATATTACTTGTGCATAGCAGCTGTTCTGCTAAATGAACAAAAAGTGTTTTCACAAGTGCACTAACACTTCTTTCTCCTTCCCATTGACCTAGTGCTTTCATTTTTTAACCCAGTTCACTGCAGGTTTGTTGTATGTTGTGTCACCCTGAGAATCAGACCTTTCTGATATTGCTTTCATAATTTCTAGCCACTTTCCCAGGAAAGTAACTATAAACATAGGTGTTTATACACCCCATTAAAGATATGACTTTTGATGGACGTCTCTCATGGCCAGTGTGGTTGGGAAGGTGATAACTTGACTATCCAATCCCTGGTCATTGTTGAGAATCTATAAATACTGAAAGAACAAAAAAACTTCCTCCTTTCATCCCACTTCGAGCTGCATCTGTGTGAATCATTTCATATCCGACAGTGACAATGGTGCTTAGAAACCTTGATTTTTCCAACAAGCATCTCTCACCCTTGTGTATAGTGCCTACTACCTAGTGAATTAAGAAACCAGCAGGTAATAGGACACATCCTTCATGAGCAATTCTTGTGCACCTCTCATTCCTAAGTCACATAGAATGATACACATATGATACGGGGCTGGTATGGATTTGCTGCAGACCTGTGCTAGGTCTCTTACTTGCATGCCCAGTCTGTACAAAGAAAGCTGTGGGACTCCTGATGAGCTGTTATCATTCAACCCATGAAAAACAATGTACTTGGGCAACTGCATATTATTAACGTTATTTTTTCATGTTTAGATTTCTCAGCTAAAAGCCAAGTTCCAATCTGCCAATTGTAATGTACACACAATTAGCATCTGTACTGAGGAGTTGACAAACAAGGCATGCCAAAAATAGCAAGAAAAGAGGAGGCACATGCAGGAGTAACTTGCTTTTGTCTAAAGTGCAAAGTCAAGAAGACTGAAGTAGGTCACTACTATGGTAATATGGTGATAATGACTAATAGGTAGTCATCTAACTCACTGCCATTAAAACTTATTTTCTTTTTTTTTTATATGCCATAATTCATTTAATAAAAATGCTTAGAAATGAGACTCATTTGCAATTATATGTTTAGTCATGGCATTATACTTATCAAAAGACCATGATTACATAAGGCCCACATTAAATTTATATTATTATTTACATCAAAATTTATATTATTTAGTTCTAAACATAAACATACATCTTCACATACTTGAACTCTTGATTACTCTTAGAGTAAATTTTTATCAGAGGACATACCATTCTGTCTACATAATCTGCTGCCAAATAATCTGAATGGGTATTTTGCATAGTTAATACTGTTTGAATTTGATGTGCATAGATTAATCCAACTTCATATTACTTTACACTAAGACATCAAACCTAACTCATTCTTTATTTCTCTGAGGAATACAATCAAATTCTGCACATGGCAGCCCAGTTCACGTCTATTGGACACACTGATTCAGTATACAAGGGACAGTATTTCATGTGTTTCAGCTAGTACAACTCAACTGGACTAAATGCAATATACAGCTTTGAGCTGACAACACTAGTCTCAGTCCAGCAGAAGATATGTGCAGTCTTCCAGATCATTTAAATACCAAAAGGCTGGATTTTCTCATCCCACAGCATGTCTATGTCCTGAGGGAAATTTCTCTCACAGTCCAGTTTCATGATCTGTTTAAGACAGCAAGATACAGTGCCGTGACTGAAAAGGGCCATCCCACCCTTTTCTTCCCACCAGACTGCTCAGTTTCATGACACCATGGATCCCCTTGGGCTGCAGGAAGCATTTGTACAGCAACTGCACTCAAAACTAGTCAGGAACTGGTGTCAGTTCAAAAAACCCCAGCACAATGAAAATTTGTTGGATTCCACAGACCAAAACAAGAAATTGCAAGATGACTTTTCTTGGTCTTAAAAATTAAGAGCAAACACAGTTAAGGGATAAGGGGTTTTTACCTTGGTATTTTAATAAGGAGCCTTATTGGTGCACCACTTCACCAAGGTGGAATGCACCACAATGCACACACACAGTAGATTGCCTATGCTATTTTTAGGCCTTACTAATTAGCATATCTAACAAGGATGCCACAATGGGAGGCCCAGATGAATGGCATGATATTCCTTCATCTGAGGAATTCCCCCCTGGATGGGCCAAATCTCTAGTTTACAGGATATGTTCTAGAGAGGGCCTTGGTTTCTCAGGATAGTGTGGGGTTTTCTGGCCTCCTACTAAGAGGCCTTTAGGATGTTTGGTCTCCTGGCCTAACAAAATACTAGGACTATGCTAAATTATCAGACTTAAGGAATTACAAGTATGGATGTTAAGAATACTGAGGATACATAAAAGTTATGTAAAAAGTATATAAAAGAAAAGGCAAAAAATTATCTTGGCATCAAGATGAGGAATGGGTGGAACTGTCTCTTTTGTTGGATGATCATCCATAGTTTAAACGTATTTATAGTTTTGGCTTATTTAGAAATTTGCCTCAAAATGTGTTTATTTTTATATGATTTTTTTTTTTTTTGCCTGCTGATCTAGTATCTCAGGTTATCAATTATCTGTTCCTCAAAGTACTCTTCCTATCCCATCTCATAAATACATTCATCAGTCTGTTCACAAATTATTGGCCAAAATAAATCTATGACACGTGCCTTATCATAAGGTGCTTGTCTACCAGGCACATGGGAAGCCTAACCATAGGGCTTCTCGACTTCATGACTGAACTTTTTCAGAATGTCTTATATCAAAAGCCTCAAGTTACATGGTGGTCAAAAGAGCCTTCTCTTTCTGTACGTCCAAGATGTTGTATTCATTCTGTGTACCCAATCTGCAGTTGATCTACACATCCTACACAAGGGATATTTCACTTTTTCTCAGCTCATCAAGAGAGAATGTAGAACTTACTAGCACTACAGCCACCAAGATGATTAGTGCTAAAAATGCTTTCTTTGTGTAATAAAATTTCCTGCAGAGTACCTCGAAAGTAACTCTACCCTGCAACACTACTAGGTGTGTCCTGTCCTGACTCTGCCATTTCTCCTGCCTGCCTGCTATGAGCTCTTCATCCCTTCAGAGCTCCTGGCTCTGATCGTCAGGCTGCCCAATCTTCTTTGTAACCTTTCCTGTCTCCTGTCTAGGAGGCTCCTCCTATCATCGGCTATGATTCTTCATAAATTTGAATTGACTTTACTTCTCTCTAAGTTATACACTCAAAAGCTTTTTTTTTTTTAACAGGAGACTCCAGAGGAAGTCATATCTCTTTAAGAATTTAAGAGGATGAAGTCCCATGCTTTTTATGATGACTGAACTAAAGCTTAGAATAGGAATTTATGGTTCATTGTTAAAATGCGTTGCTGTCTCATGGTGAGCTGATGTTGGCTGTGTGTCAGGTGCCACCAAGCCACTCTCTCAGTCCTCCTTCTCAGCAGGACAGGGAGAGAAAATAAGATGGAAAACTCAAGGGCAGAGATAGACACAGTTTAATATAGAAAAGCAAAGACCATACAGAAGAAGAGAAAAGCAAAGAAGTTTATTCTCTAGTTCCCATCAACAAGTGATGTCCAGTCCCTTCCTGGGTAGTAGTGCCTCAGTACATACAGCAGTGGCTTCAGACGACAAACACCTGAATAAAAGACACACCTTCCTCCACTCCTCCTCCTTTCTTTTGGATTTTATTGTTGAGTATGATGCCACATGGGATGGAATATCCCTTGAATTAGTTTGGGTCAGCTGTCTCTGTCCCTGTGTCCCCTCCCAAACTCTTGCCCATCCCCAGCTTACTGGCCCTTGGAGCAGGGTTGCACAGCAGTAGCCAAAACACTGGAGTATTATCAACACTGTTCCAGCTACAACCGCAGAGCACAGCACTGTGGGGGCTGCTATGGGAAGAGATAAATAGCTCTGTCACAGCACACTTTTGTGGGTGTGCACATTTGAAAGCAAATTCTGATTTTTACAAATGTGAGGTTGCTCAATTTGGCGAAATTGCTTAATTCTACAGGCAGATTGCAAGTACATATTTAACTATGGAAAAGGAAAGTTGCTGGGCTTTGATACATAATTGTTCTCCAACTGGTTTGTCATGCCAATACTTCTAAAACCTTCACATAAAGTCTCCATAAATAGTGAGGCAACTCAGTATTTTACTTTCCACTAACTTCCACTACTTTCACAATCAAAAGATTATTTGAAGGGATCTCAAAAACTGAGTGGGAACAAATTTAGCCAAAACATTAACTCAGAAGTTTGAATGCTTATGTGGAAACTTTTTTTCTATTCTTTTTTCTTATTTCTAATGGTCAGTATCACAAGAAGTGTTGATATAATTATTGAGCAGACATGTCTTTGTAAAGGACCACAAGCTAAAAACTGCTTCAGCAGTAAGACTTCAAGATCAAAGTTAAAAATACTTCATTTAGTTGTGATGACAATTCTGTTAATTGAGCAATTTCAAAGGTATGTAACTTTTGCTATTGAAATTGCTTCTTTGTAATTAGGGACTTTTCAAAGAGCTTGGTCTCTCTCTGCAGATCCTTTTAACTGACCACTGTGTCGGCACCATAAGAAGATGAGTGGGAAGCTGGTCTCCTGAGAGAAAAGTCATGCCATATTGGTTAATCCAGTCTTCTGCTACTATAAACCAGTCTGTTTCTGCACAACAGAAAGCCCTGAATTTTCTCAGCTGCTGTCTTTTACAATAAATCAGCTGCAAGCAGATAATCTTTTTTGAGAAAAAGATATATTTATGTATTTTCTGATAATTATTTGTACATATAAATTATGAATACTCTGGAAATACATTGGTTTTGTAACAGATTTCCAGTGTCAAAGCATTGATAGCTTTTAAATAGTCTTGCAGGTTTCAATTATGATAAACAGCACTATATTGTCACTTCCATTAGAGATACTAAAAAAATTATTAAATTTTAAAAAGAACAGCAAGAGTGCCTTTGTATTAAACTAATTATCTATGTAGCTTGAACTTCTGATTACCTTTGTTACAAAAATCCTGTATATAGGAATATTCCTATATTCTTCAACTGGGACAAAATTACTATTATCTTTGATGAAGAATTTAAGATTGGGGTGCTAAAAGGAGACAATGGATGAACAGTGCCTTCAACATATCATCTGAATGTCTTGTATTTATTTGAGTCTCCAATGACTTATTATCATTTACAAAATCAATTTTTTTTCAGAATTTTACTGCATTTCTATGGAAGAAAATAAACTTTGGAGGGGAAACATACAATAATTCTTCTCATTTTAGAAAACAAAACAACAAAACAACAACAACAACAACAAAAAAAGTTAGTAAAGAAATAGCCTGAATTATGCAACACCATCCAGAAAGAAGTTGTTTTATCACTGCTTGAAATAAATGGCCACTCAAAAGGGCATAGTCTGGAACGTTTTCTTGCAATTCTCATTTGAGCTAGTAGGATGATGTTTGGCAGAGCACAACTGGCTTCATAACAAAATGCCTCTGCACAAATATTGCTCATTAAAATTAAAAACAGTAGAACAAAATGCTACAAATACAAAGAAGAAAGACAAAGAAAAATCTATTTTTGAACAAAGTTGACAGAAGAAAGATTATTTTTTAAGGTTTTATAAAATTTCATTTTAAACGGGTGTTTTTACTTATCACAAATTAATATGCAAAAAATAAAATTACATGAGTTAATCTAGTAGAAGAAAATGCATCGCAGTTATAGACAAGAATAATACAAACAAATGCTATACTGCAATCTCAAAAAAATTAAAAATGTTTATTATATTATGATGTTACATAAGAGAAAAAAGGTATGAAAAACAGTTTTCTGCCGAAATATAATTTGGTTTCTGAAATAATTGCTAAATCCATCTTTACTAAGTATTTTCCTTAATTAAAAAAAAAAAATATCACAGGACAAAGAGTTCAGTGTTTCATTGTTTGTTTGTATGTTTATATGGTTCATAAAAATGTATACTTGAGGTTCCTCTGGTGTTTTTCTTGCTGAAGACAAGATATTTTTCCAACATATTGCTACTTAGAGTTTAAAAATTCCAAAAGACGCAGTTTTGATATTTTATCTAATTTTGTGAAATTTGGCTCAGTATATGTTGCTCATAAGAATTTAGAAAAATTATAGGGGTGAGAAATTTTCTTATAAGTACATCTCAGCACAAATTATGAGTTTAGTCATTTCCCCCTATCTCTTAATGTCTCCCTTTTAAAGCATACAATTATGAGCTAAGAAGAAAAGCAGTAAAAATTTCTATTTTACCTCACATCTCTCATATCCCATTCTGATACAAAAACTTCATTTCCTTCAGTGCTATCTGTGGGATCCAAACCAGAGTACATATTTCAGAGTTCTGCTGCAAACACAGATTCCTATAGCAGTATCCATCGCTTTTCCCTGCTGCCTACAAGACCTCAGACAGAGCCCACTGAAGCCCATTGTAAGCTTCCTACTAATTTTGAAGGCCAGTAGACCAATATTTCAGCTTCCTTTCATCATGTATCTCCCAAGTTGTGCTCTTCCCATGCCGCTCTGGAAATGCCATCAATTCACTGACCACTGTCCATCTGAATCCTCTTTCCCCATCACTGCAACTTCCCAGCTGCTCTAAAGGATGCATCTACTTTCTTTGTGTTGCCCAAATTCACAAAGTTTCAGAGTGAGACCCTTGGTTTGTGCAAGTTTATGCACTTTGGATTCATTCTCCTGCTTTAAGTCTGGCAGCACAGACAGTGTCTCCAGCCCAGCTGCCATGTACTTACAACAGAAACCATTAATTTAATAACTGGAAATTTGCTGACAGCGCTCCACTTTGTCCAGCCTGACTTAGCATTGGCCTCACTCACACAAAAACCATAAAGAGGAGCAAAACCAAAGCAGGGAGATGGGAATCTGAGTTTCTACAGCCAACAAACCACCTTATCTCAGGAAGGTCTACTGCAAGGCCATAGGCAATTATCAGAAAAATGAGCAGTGCACCTGCTAACAAGGATTGCCTGGACATTTAATGTGAGGGAAAGCTTTCAACCTATTTTCCATCTCAGATATGATAAAAATCACTGAATGATGGGGAAGTTCAGTATCTTATGCAGGAGATGAAAGATTTGAATGGGAAATAACAGAGAAATTTATTTCTGTGACATATGCAGGCATCAGATATAAGACTGAATATGACCAGAAAATATGCCTTACTTTCAGGAGTTTCTCCAGGTGTAACTTTTTTTTCAAATTGTAAATATTATCTTGTGAAAGTATTAACTTATTGATTAAATCAGTAATATGGTCTCTAAGCAAACTGGCCAGCCACTCTCCTGTAGCATGCAGGAGCCATAATGAGTCTCTCAGGCACTGAAGAACTCCCACTGCAGGGGCACGGTGACAAGGTTTCCACGTGGGCCTCCTTTTCTCTCTTGAGCTCTCTCACAAGGCAGAGAGGGAGTCTGCTGGAGTTCCCCGCCTTCCCTGCTTTCAGCAGCGCCACAGAACACTCACACTGTTGGACTCTTGTGTGGGTTTTGGCTCTGTAACATCTCAGCTATTTCTCACCCCTAGCAATAGTTCAAACCTGGATGTAGCATAATGACACCTTTCCCCACACACACATTCTGTGATATGCCTCTGACTTGCACTGTATAACCCAGAGCACTTGCACTAAGATATATAACCTATATCTGGGCTTTACTCTTATGCCTTCTCAGCGTTGTGTCTCTTCCAGTAAACCACTTGCTTACCTAAAAATTCTACTTTAGAAGCTCACAGTAAGGAAAGACACTGTGAGCTTAGCCCTGCCTTGTAAAGCAAGAATTAACCTCTCTTCAGAGGAAATTATTTTTAGAATTTATTCCAGACATGTTTAGTCTGCTTCAAATATGTTTGCACTCTCTCTGTCTTCAAAAAACATGATGTAAATATTTATTACATATTCCTGATTGTAGGACTTTTTTCTGATTGCAAGTGTGACATGTTAAATCATATCTTTACGTCTTCACATATTTAGGGAAGGGAATTAGTATAATTTCTTGACATATTTAATCTCTTTCAGATGGAACTAGTTAGAAGTGCACTTATAAATCGTAGACATTTTCCATTAACTTAACTTATTACAATAATCATGTATGATATTACTCATATAAATCAGAAGAGAAACCAATGTTGGCAGTTTCCATTTCTAAGAATATTATTTCTTTATTAATTAGCTTCATATAGTCATTGACTCTTTAATGAAGATCCATGCACATATTCAGAAAAATTTGTAATGTCTAAATCATGTTAATAACAAATAATCAGCAAAAAATATCTTCCTGGATTGGCCTACAGGTGTGGAGTAATATGGGGCCTGATCACATCCCAGCCATCTCACTCTTCAAGCCCCATTGCTGTTAGAGAAGCTTTACATTGTTTTGCAAACATTATATATAGAAATAGTGTATATCTACCCTCTGCAATGTGTACACATGCATATGCAAAGAGATTGGTATATAGGCATGCAGTGCTATAAAAATTGGAATCTATGCATTTTGCATTATTGTAGGGAATCATAACCAAACTGATCAGAAATTTTCCTATTCAATAATTTTCTCTCCCCAGGAGATGCCAGTTCAGTGACATCAAAATATTTCACAGACTTCTTGCCCAATTTCTGCTCACCCACCTTCTTAATAAGTAGCTTGGAAGGTTCTCAGAAGGCAAAATTCATCTGGCAAACCAGAGAAACTTGAAAAGCTGCAAGCCCTCAAAAAATCTGGGTTCTGATCCTTGTTTTTGTACGAGGTCCTCAGAAATACACCTTTTATAAAGTAAGGAGGCCAGTCGTCACAAGTTCCTTAGAATTCTTTAACTTTGGGAGACAGATGCTTTTCTACCAAGGCAAGGATGTTGGGAACTTCACAGATGTTCCACAAAAAACTAACATTATTTTATTTTGAGGACTGATAAACTTTACTTATCGCTCTTGTTCTTATTGCTATTTTCTTTCATCTTTCAAATGGCATACAGTTACAGTGACTGCAACAAATATTCTGGGTGATCCTCAGCAGATCACTTCATTTTCTTGTGCCCTATTTCCTCCCTCTCCATCTTTTGTTTCTTTTGTATCAAGAGAAATACTGTCTCCTGCTCCATGTGCATACCATGACTGCCACAGGGGTTTCTGGGGCTCTGTTAATAAAATGTGTGGAATGGAATTTTCTTTGTTTCTTTTCAGAAATTTGCTGTAGTTTTCACAAGTGAGAATATTTCAATACCTCCCAGCTGACTGTGCAGTAGTTAAACCTTTGAATAAGATCACCACAGTAGCCTCTGGAATAGCACCAGCACTGTAATATCTGTAACCAATGCACAGCTGAAAAATAAATAGGTTACTTTACATTTCATGAAAGGGGTCAGAAAGATAACTCTAGTGGTAGAAGTCTTCTGTATGAAATCTTTATGCCAGCTAAAGCCAGGTCAGCCCTAGCAGACGCTACCCCACAAACATTTCCCAGGCCCAACCTTGATGGAGCCAAGGTAATTATCCCTACACTGGCTCCCTTCGTGTGCTCTGCTGCACTGCCAACAAGGGGAGCAGTTACTGCAAGATGTTATGGTGGTTTCTGTAGCACAGACACTTGTCTGCTAGGAACAAGCAGTACACTATTGACACGGAGGGAAATGCCAAATTGCCCCAAATTGCCGTATACAGCCGCACCCTGAGTAAGCACGGGTTCATATTCAGAGCCTCTTAGATACAGCAGTGCTTGCTGCATAAAATACCTTCTGTATCTAATTCCTCCATGCTCAATAATGGCTTATTATGGATCAAATATTTCTCTTGCTTCATGAGAATTAAACATTAAGAAATCATGGCTTCTGCTGCTGCTCCAAAAAAAGAGGGATTTAATGTAACGTAAAAGTAGTATTTTTCACAAGCATATGTAATTGCTGGTTAGAGGCAGCTTCTGATTAGTATTCCACTCCTGCTTTAGCTTTTCACCCAAGTTTTTTGGGAGTGTCATTAACCTACTATATAATTTGCTTCTTTGTTCATTCAGCTCAATCATTCAGTTTACTGTCTTGTGGAATTTAGTCATTTTAGTATAACATTTTCCTGAGAAATGTAATTAAAAAAAAAAAAAAAGACAACTGACAAGGCACGTGAAAATTTAGAAATGCACCATGAGAAAATAAAAGCCTTATCCCTACTGTCAACTAATCAATTCTACAGAGTAATCCACTATTCTTACTATACTTCTAAATGGGGTAGGAAGAGATGAGATAAATGAAACAATGAAACAGTGAACAATGGCAAAAAATAGACTCTTCCAAAGACATGAATACAGATGGAGAACAATGTAACTGAGTTGATTCATTTATAATGAGTTTAGTTCTGCCTTTCTGATTCCACTGGAAATTAATACTTAAATTCTGGAAGTACCATTAAATAATGCTTTCTTTTATTTTTGCACCTGTATGTAAAGGAGAAGGTTCTGGAGGAGAAGACTATGCACTCACACATCTGTTTCCACAGAGAATTTGTAATGTCAGTATGAGCATAATCAATCCCATGTATTCACAATCATGGAACCACAAAACGATTGAAGTTGGAAGAGTCCAGTGGAGGTCATGTCCAGTGCCCCTGTTCAAGCAGGGACACCTAGATCCTAGAGCTGTCCCAGGACCACATCCAGACAGCTTTTATATTTCTTCATGGACAGAGACTCCACAACCTCTCTGAGTAGCTTGTCTGAGTGCTCAGCCACTCAGAGTAAAAAAAGTATTTCCTGATGATCAGACAGAACCTCTTGTGTTTCAGTTTGCCCCCGTTATCTTTTGTTCTGTCAACAGATTCCACTGAAAGGAGCCTGGCTCCATCTTCTTTACCTTCAGCCTTTACATAGGAATCTCCCCTGAGCCTTCTCCAGGGTAAACAATTCCAGCCTTTCCTCACAGAAGAGATGTTCCAATAACATAATCATATCCATGATCCTTTGCTGGACTATTTTTATTATGTCTCATATAAATTACTATTCATTAGCAAATGTGTGCCATTAATTGTAAACTTTGTATTTTTCAAAATCTGATTAATGATGCATAATTTGTCCAAGCACTGTTCTAAGCATTCTCCTCAGAGCTATGTACTGCTCAGATGAGGTACAGCTAAGCCCGTGATTGCAGACTGGTGCAGTTGGAGAAACCCAGACCCTCAAGAGAGGGAAACAAAGCACTGATGATCTCCAGTTCTTTCATATAGATTCACTCTCCTGTTCATGAAGCCAGCAAGGGTGGGATGTGAGATAGGCTCAATTCACTACACCAGAAGGTGTCCCAAGAATAGTTCTGTGCTTTAATAACAGGTTTAAGACTGGACTTGATCATTCATCACATCTATCCCGTTTGTATCAGGAATATTCTCTGGACTGCATTTGGAGTAAGTGGGACATTAAAGGGGAAATTTCTTTCCTGCAGTTGTATGTGGTTCCTCTCCCATCCGTATATTGTCAGACCAGTCAATGCCATGCCATCAAGCTGAGCAGACAAGACAGCCAACGTCCATACAGACAGATCTTGAGACCATATCACGCTTTAGGAAACTTGTGGGACTACTCATCCCATGGGACTAGTTCAAGTCAAGTGCAAACTTAGCCTTTGAGCCCAAGCTATAATCAAAGTACAATCAATTATGTCCATCCAGTACATTAGTCCTGAGAGTCCTGACCCTTCATCCTCCCCATTAAGCTTATTTAAAGTTGATGTTTCTCATTTAATATATATTCACTAAGGGACATGGAAATTCTTTGGCCATCATCACCCACAGCAACATCTGATATAACCTGAACTTCCATTTCACACAGCTGTTCTGATCTCCTCCTCTTTGGTTTCTTTACATCAGGACTGAATTTTCCCTTTTTTTCCGCCTCTGTTAAGCATCAGAACCTCCATGAGCAGATTCTCTAATGGCATTGTAACGCAGTTAGACATAGAAAAGTTCAAAATCTGTCCTGATCATACAGTAGAGGGAATAAACCAGTCAGATTTGGCGTAACAATTCCAAGGAAACCTCTACAAACCCACTGACAGCAAATACCTTTCCATTGAAACCAGTAGGCTCTGAATTAGGCATTGGATATTTAAGATTACTCATGGCACTTTACTGTGGCTTTCATGTCTTTTAAATTAATTGAGAAGCTCTTAAGAACTGGTTAGTCTTTAGCTTTGTTGATTCCTAGCGAAATAATCTAACACACTAAGAGATAGCCTAATCCTTATTCCTGCCAGATTACTCTGAATATTGGAATCCTCTGGGTTGGATCAGGTGTTTCATGTAAAGTGTGTCCTTATCAGTGTGCACTGTCAAGCCTACTTCCAATCTTCCTTTTAATTAGAGTATAAATCCACAGAGTGCAATTCTACAAAATAGTAACAAATTTACCCACAAGGTCACATACCCTTCAAGGTACAGCCTTCCCATAATCAAGTTGCACCTAAGAATGGACATTAATGTTTTTGGTACCTGTAAGTAATTTCAGACTGCTGATATGGTGCTACCTGCCAGTCTTCCTGCTGCAGATACCGAGTCAGCACAATGTCTAATAGAATCAGCAGTCACAGGCATCTGTAGGTATGTGTGAAACAGGGTAGGAGAGAAACACTGTATTTGGAATTTTGTTTTGTTGTTTGAGGGTGTTTTTATACCAAACATATAGATTTTCTTTCTTGATTTTAAAGAATTTAAATTATTTTCATTTGGAAAAAAATTTTGGTTTGGTCGTTGCCTTTTCTTTTTTTCTTTTTTTTTTTTTTTTTAACCTCAGCTTGCTTATCTCTAGAATAACAATTTTTTGAGAATTTTAATACCTCTGTTTTCAATTCATTGGCATAGGTCATTCTGCATGATTCAACTCAGTTATGCAAGAAATGGGCTTAATTCCAAGTAAAGGGTACTGAGATTCCCTAGCATATACACTCAGTTCTTAGAAATATGGAGAAAAAAATTACAATTTTAGCTTAATTTATAAGATATATTTTAAATTATCTCTAAAATTTTCATCAATTTCAATGAGTATTTCATTTGTACAATGTTTGATTTGCTCTAAATGATCACAGAGAATGTTGAAAATATACATGTAAAAGTACTTCTAAAATTGGGTATTATATCAAAACAAATTTATAACAAATAAAATAAAACATTTATTTTAAGCAAAATGAGCCTATTTGATTATATAAAATTTTTAAAAATCCCAATACTTTAAGGAGAGTGGTGATCAATATTGATGAAAATCTTATGGATTTTATGCCATCTTACACAAAACATCAATTGTATCCTTTATTGCAAACCCAAAGAGGACAAAACACTCAATCCAGTTTATTTTACGGTTGGTAGCAAACATTGGCTCAAAGGTTCCATTCTCTTATTGGAGGTGAGCAAACCACCCCTCTGAAATCACAACATGCTGAGAATATTAGACCACACTGACATGGGATAAATAAACATGAGTAAATGATAATCACAAAGAGATGGAATCTTTCAGAACATTAAGAGACATCCTTCAAAATCCATGCCTGAGAGAAAGCAGCAGAAAGAGAAGAAAACCATGGACAATAGAAAACAACCACTAAATCAGGAAAAGGTCATAAATACCAAAGTGTCACAGTGGTTAAAGATCTAAATAATACCAATATACAAAAGAAACATGGCCACTTAGTTTGTTAGAATTTTTTTTACCAATGTCTGGCTTGCTGGTCCTTTGGCTTGTGTGACAGCATCCTGTTATGTCCTCTTCACCTCATTTGCTCATAAATAAGGAGGTAGTAATTAGTTTAAAACTCGGTACATGTTACTCACTACTGTTACTATATGTCACAAGTTGTCCAGTGTGATTGTGGAACCTCCATCCCTGCAGATATGCAGAAGCTGTCTGGACAGCTGTCTAGACCTGGGCAACTGACTTGAAGTGACCCTACTTTAGCAGGGGCTTGGACCATGGCCTGTCAACTTCAACCATTTTGGGATGTTAGCCCAAAATTTTGCTGGGTAAAACCAAAACCCTAAAGCATCACAAGTAACAGAAATGAAGCTTTCCCATATGCTACAAAGTATACCGTTCCAGGTTTTAGACTTCAGATGATTTTACTAATTATTTGCTCTGTTAATGTCAAAATATATAAACAAACTCATATTTCCTGTCATCTTCTTTAAGTTAATATAATGACCAAAAAGATGCAGCTGTGACAGTTCAAGGAAATCAAACCTTCTTTCCACACAAGGGTACATTGGAAACAGCCATGTGAGCTCCTCAAGCAATATGGATCATTTATTCTCAGAACTTTTTTGAGTCCAATTCTACAAAGCAGAACTTCTCTTGGGAGCATGGAAGAAATCATGGTATAAATTCTACTTCTGACAAGGATAAGATTTGAGGCTAAGAAATATGACAGTCAGGAAATATTATTTTTTTCTGAGGAGACACGTCTGAAACATGTCTTACTTGTCAAGTGTAGTTATGATAAGATTCTGGACTCACAGGAGCTCTTTTTCTGAAAAAACCCTAGCAATTCATATTAGAGTTGAAAAACTCTGCAGTGGCATTACCTTGAATAGTTCTCTTACATAATAGTTAATTATTATAGTATACTATCTCTTAATAGTTCTAGAAGTAAAAGTCATTAAGGTCTTTTACTGACACAGTGAACCATATCTGTCTTGTAAGTCACAGTTTGAATTTCTCAGTCTGAATGTAAACAAACACCGAAATGAATCCAGAATTTTCTTACCTTCTACTTCAGAGTAAGAGCTGAACAATGTGTTGCTGGACAGTGTTATCCTGTTCATTAATAAATGTGTTCTTCTGCCATTAAATCAATACAAGCTGTAATTAATTTCAGTTGTGCAGCACATTTCTTGGTGATGCTGTTTGCTGTGATGGACATTTAATGATCTCTCTGCATATTTCACTCCTTCCATCTTCATTTGATTATTCTGTCTGGCTTGGTAAAAATCTCAGTACAAACTGTATTACTGGTAACCACAGTTAGCTTTGAATGCTAAGGTTTCCCTCTCTGTTTTTAAGAATTAAATCTTCAGTTGTATTGTATTTACTTTTGCTTATTAATAACAATCAACCTAAAAAATGTGGGAACCCTTTCAGAACATTCCATGGGCTGTGCAATAAGAACAGATGTGTTAATAATGACTGTCTTTCACATTAAACCCATTGACTTTGCCCACATCTATTACCCCTCTTGTCTATAATTAATAAAATACTGACAAAATCCAAGGATATTATTTTTTGTTTTTTATTTAAGGTCTGGTTCTTAGTCAAGCCAAGCACTGAAATTAATGGCAAAATTCCCCCAATTACAGTCAGTGGAGGTCTTACACTAGCAGAAAAGGCTTTGGTTCATTTCAGTAGTTAGTTCTACTTAGACAGAAGATTTATAATTCCTGCAATCATCTTTTTGCAAAGACAAGGTGCTCATATTGTTAAGGAAGAGCAAATACACCACAGGCTGATAAGAACCCCATAACCCAAAAAAATATCCTAGCAATCATTCTACAAAGCAATAATTATGCAAAGTTCAGGGAGTTAATTTCATACAGTGTCTAATTCATTGCCAGAGTACAGAAAATTATATTTATACTCAGGTTGTGTTTTAAATACAGAAGGATTTGTTTATAATCACATCATAGACAGTCTCGCATTCAAGTCTGCTCATTAGTTCCAGCCATGCATATGGGTAGCCAGCTTGGAAAAAATAATTGTCATCTACAGATTATTTCAGACGTGTGTTTAAGTGAAGACTGTTTATACCAAATATACAGGGTCTGAATGCAAACTACAACCTGTGCTTAAGGCACTAGGCCCACTGGCAGTTTCACCACGAACATGTACAAGCTGATTAGTGTGTGAATTTGGAGACAGTGGAATGAGGTATGTTGCTGTGCTGCTCCTGGATGGAGCTTCTCACAGAAGCTCTCATAGATCATTTATTATAAATGTCAACAAGTTTTCCTCTGACTTACCTAAGGTTCAAATTTTCTTCTTTTTTTTTTTTTTTTTTTTGGTTTGTTGTTGTTGTTGGCTTTGGGTTGTTTGTTTGTTTGTTGTTGTTTGTTTATTGTTCTCTGCAACTTGCTATCTAAAGCTACCTAATCTAATTTAGCTGTCTGTACAAGGAAAGTAAACATACAGAAACCTTTCTCTGGCAATGAAAGCAGTTGGCAGATCCTGGCCAAGAGGTCAAGAAGCTCTCCCAGCCCCCACAAGAAGATGGCTGCATGAAAACTGCCTGCTGCCAACAGTCTGACTACCCATGAACGTTTCTGTCCTGTGCCCAGGAATTGCTTAGGGAAATACTATTTAGCTCAAGCCAAAAACCATGCTGGGGACTGTACTAGCAATTTAATGATGTAGAAAATTTGAATTCTAGAGCCTGGGAAAATTCCCTGAGACTGTTTCATTTACTAGTGTGGCTGTAGCCTCAGACTAGGGGCTTCATCTAGCCTTTGCCTCTGTGGAAGAGCCAGGTAAGTTTCTTGACATTGTGCATTTTAAGAAAACAGTGAGCCATATGACACTCCAATTAAATTTAAACATCTGCTGCAGCATGTATTGTTAAGAAACTAAATAATGAAATTTCTTTCTGTCTTTACTGAACTGCCAAAATATAGTTGCTTATGGAGTTAAAGTGACTGGTACTTTTCTCAGTGCATCTGGATCACTTTTCAGAGGCACTACTAACCTCCATTATGTCTACGGGGAGAACGAGGTTGGCATTCCTGCTCAGCATGTCACCCAAACTGTGTGACTGAATGACTGCTATCTGAAATAGCAACACCACAGCTGCAAGGCACTTTGCCTAGGGATGGTAAATGTTGATCAGAGTCAGCAGTATTACATAAACTGATTTGGAAGAGTTGTAGCCTGGCATATCACTCCACAGCCCTTATCAAAATGTGTTAGCCTCTAGTACTGCAAATTCTGCCCTCCCAAAAGGTACAGCAGAGATCCTTCCCAAGACTGCTCTGAGACTACTCTGTTCAGCCTCCTAAGAGCTGCTCACAGTACGCATCCTTCCTGAAACCTGTTACTAGAAGGAAGAGTTTAGTTTTCAGCTACTTACAATGGTGTAAACATGAGTCACACACAGAGCCAAAATTAATGTCTCTCATAGTCCTTCCACATTCCCTGCAAAATGCCTCATGCTGTCAAATGACAAACCCATGTTAAATGCATTGCACCTGATAATGCAAGCCTTCAAACAGTTTTCTAACTAATTTTGACTGTAAATGACTACAGAAAATAAACTTTGAAATAATGACATTTTTTGCAGCCCAGACTAGTGCCTAATTATATTCCAAGGAAGTAGTAAACTCTTCTATCACAGATGAATGGTTGGCAACATCGTTTATTTTAATGGATATACATTACTTTGAACTAAGTCTTTGCCATCTGTTCTGCTCCATAATTAGGAATGTAAAAAGAACATATTTCACAATTAAATCACTAAAATGTATAATGTATGTGTCTTTAATGCATATGCATGCTCTCTGTACAATGCAATACGCATCTGTGATGGTTTTACCGTGTTTCAGAAATAAATCAGGATGGACAGAAGCTACTTAGTCATCATCTAGTAATTTTCTTGACTGTCAACTTTGTTCACAAAATTCAGGACATTATAGTAGAAAGATTGTACTGTATAAGCACTTTATACAAGGTAAAAGTATACATGTAAAAAATGGGAATACATCCAATGGAATAATGTGTCTTTAAAAAATAAACTTATCAAGATGTAACTACATTTCTGTAACCATATGTTTCCTGTTGTTTAATAGACAGGTATAAGATTTTAGTGTAAACTCTTGGGATTTATATGAATAGAGAAACTGAAATAATGACTTATGTAGCCTTAGTATATCTTAATGTAAATAAGAAATACTGGGGTAAATATGTTTGATTCACTTTTATTCCTTACATAAGTATTTTCACACTTCTCTGCCCAGAAAAACAAGAAAAGAAGAAAAGAGAGAGAGAGACAGACAGAGATACAGAGAGACAGAAAGAGCAAAAGAGAGAAAGAGAAAGAGCAGGAAAGAGAGAGAGAAAGAGAGAGAGAAAGAGAGAGACAGAGAGAGAGAGAGAGAGAGAGAAAGAGAGAGAAAGAGAGAGAGAATGAGAGAGGAAGAGAGAGAGGAAGAGAGAGAGGAAGGGAGGAAGGAAGGGAGGAAGGAAGGGAGGAAGGAAGGGAGGAAGGAAGGGAGGAAGGAAGGGAGGAAGGAAGGGAGGAAGGGAGGAAGGGAGGAAGGGAGGAAGGGAGGAAGGGAGGAAGGGAGGAAGGGAGGAAGGGAGGAAGGGAGGAAGGGAGGAAGGGAGGAAGGGAGGAAGGGAGGAAGGGAGGAAGGGAGGAAGGGAGGAAGGGAGGAAGGGAGGAAGGGAGGAAGGGAGGAAGAGAGGAAGAGAGGAAGAGAGGAAGAGAGGAAGAGAGGAAGAAAGAAAGAAAGAAAGAAAGAAAGAAAGAAAGAAAGAAAGAAAGAAAGAAAGAAAGAAAGAAAGAAAGAAAGAAAGAAAGAAAGAAAGAAAGAAAGAAAGAAAGAAAGAAAGAAAGAAAGAAAGAAAGAAAGAAAGAAAGAAAGAAAGAAAGAAAGAAAGAAAGAAAGAAAGAAAGAAAGAAAGAAAGAAAGGAAGAAAGGAAGGAAGAAAGGAAGGAAGAAAGGAAGAAAGGAAGCATATTTTTTAAAATTTTTATTGTCTTTATGTATTATGTCTCTTTTCACTTTTTGTTTACATGGCTATTGGTAGAGTTCATCCTTAGCAGAAGATAATCATGGCTTCTGCGTTCAGCAAAAGTGCCATCAACTGAAGAGTATCAGGGAAGTTCCTAAGCTCAGTTGGAATTTGGAAACTAACAGGTAATTAGTTACAAGTTTTAGTAACAATGCATTTTAAAACAGACAGTATTAGACTAAAGTCCTACGGAGATACACGAGGGTTTATGCAAAAGCTATAGAAATAATTTTTAAAACCATATGCCAACTTCATAGTGCCATCATGTCCTGAGCCTTATGAAGCCAAGTTAAAAGCCCTTAGTCCCACAAACCCTAAGTGAGGGTAATAGCATCCTATTTCAAGTATCTTCACAGTACTCCTATACTCACACTTCCATAAGTATTTCCATAGAAGGATATAATGATTTTAATATCAAGTAGAATATTCTGGGTATTAAGTTCCTACCTAACACAGACAGGACAGCATACGGGAAATGCAATCAAGTACATAGAACCATGTAGTGTAATGTTGTGGTGCATTTTAGTTCATTATATTTGATTCAATTACCCTCTGTACTGTTAAGTTGTACTCCCCCCACCCCATGTTAATAGTTTAGTCCCGTTGTGCCCTCCTACCCCAGTTGCCAATCCCTGACACCTGCCCCTTGTTCCCGAATGTTCCCTGTTCCCCTTCCCACAAAGTTGTCAATCCTCCCTTGTGCCAACCCCCTGCCTCTTCTGCCCCCTTTGGAATTCGCCTATTCTTCCAAGCCCCATTGGACCATGTGCCCCACTCTCCTCCCCTTGTGTTCTCCATTGGTTTATACCCTATGTAACCCCGCCTTGTGCTCCTCCCCTAAGTCTTCCCTATTGGTTTATTATTTGTACATGCCCCTTGCTCCTCCCCCATATATAAGTTGCTGTACCCTGTCTGTTTTGTCTTTCATCCCTGGAACCTTCAGTGGGATAAATCACTTTTGGAAACCACATGGAAGACCTCTCCCTCGTCCTTGCTCCTGCCCTCCATGCTTGACAGCCAGTGCTGTAGAGCTTAAGTCCTACAGCTGTATCGTGGACTGCACTGCTTTCTGGGAACAGCCCACTCTTGGCTTGGTGCCGGGAGCTGGCTGGGGAAAATCCTGCACCACGTCACTGTGGTCATTCTATGAATCTTTCACACTAAGGATAAACAGTAGAATGAGTCATGCTTTCCACTTCTGCACACTGTGTGTTAACTGTATATTGGTAAGTACCATGTTTAGATTGTACCAGAGAATTTGGATAATTCTGAGAGGAATTCCATCATATTGTCCCAGCTTGCCTGCTGTTAGTGGACAGGTTTGTACCGCAAAAGAGACTCACTATGATAATAAGCCAGTCTCTGGGAATCACAAGGCTTGAGATGGTATCACAGACTGAAGATGACAGTTTACCGTATCTTCCCAGTGCCTCTGGATCAACCAAGGTCCCTGTGTGGGTAACCAATAGCGCAGTGATTATGTATGGTAAAGTATTGCTCTAAGGTAGTCAAATTGACTGAAATATGAAGTGACAAATATCTGAAAAGAAAGCCCCTTAATTTCTGCTACAGAATGGGAAAAAAGAGGGGAAACTGACAAAATAACCCACAATCCATGTTTCCTATTCAGGAAACAATTTGAAAGTATGAAACAACTGCTGCTCTGAGCAGCATACTGGGTATGTTGATCATTCAGCAGTCATTGTCAGTGTATCCAAGAGTACTATCAACAAGCTCAAGAATATGTGGATAGTTTCTTTTAAATGGATTTAGGAAGCAGAAGAATTTTCACAAGTGGTAGATAACTACCGTGGAGATCTCAGATAAATACCTGGTATTGGCATTGTTTAATCTTTCTGAAATAGTGCACCTGCAATACATTCTACCTCTCCAGTTGTTGTGCTCTGACATTTTATAAACAGACCAATTGACTCAGTACTACTCCTTTATGTTTTCCTCATCACTGATATAAAAGCAATTATCCCTTACAACATGTTACATGGCAAGGTTGAAAGAGTGATGTTCAAAAAACAACAGAACAAAGGATGAAGTCAGGCAGCATCACACACAGAATACTTGTCCAGAGGTCAAGAGATCTGGGTTCCCTGTTTAGTCTCCATCATTGGATTCAAGCTGTTGATCTCAAGGAATCCACTCACCCCTTACCTTTTGTCTCTATTTCTTGTTTTCAGATTAGGGAGTGAATTTCATCTCATTTGGCAAAGATGAAAACTGAAACCCTTTCTTCACACTATGTATTGACTCATTCCAATATTAGAAATGAAGACACATAAGGTGGCCCCATGGGGTACCAAGACAACTACATTTTTAAGGTTCCTTGGTGTGTGATTTTCTATACACCATAGTCTCCTAGGATTAATTTAATCTTTTTACCACTGTTAAAACTAAAACATTAAATTCCTATGTTTAGTGGCATTAAGACCTTGGATGATTTTGACAAATATTTGCCAACAACTTTAAAATAATAGCTATGGGTTTCCCAAAAGTTCAAAGCAGCTGTTTGTACCTTTCAGAAGGTCTCAGTGACAAACAATATCTTTGTGTCTTGGTTTGAAAAGACAAGTGTCTGCTAAGGAAGTCAGAAACCTCCCTTGAAATGGAAAAAGGAAACCCCCCACCCTTCCAAATTATAATCTTGAAATCAAGGGGCCCTCAGGCAAAGATATGAGAGTAGGAATAACAGTTCTTTGCTAGTAAAATTAAAATAAAAATTCAGTAGTCCAAAAAAAAAAAAAAAACCAAAAACTGACGGAGTCAGAATACAACCCGACTCCCTGTTGCTCAGGTTGTTGGTAGCAGTCCAATTAAACGGTGGCTGCAGTCTTCCTGGAGTGACAGATGTGGTCCTGTTGAAGCAGGGGTCCTGTAGAAGGTGTAGTTTTCCCCTGAAGGTCCAGTGGTGGTGTAGATGGGTCCTGTTTTCCTCTGGGAATCCAGTGGAGAAAGGCTGCCTGTGGTGTTCCAAGTTTCAGATTATATCCAGGTAGGAATGCTTGGCTTCTCCCCTGGGTGGAGCATCTCAGAATGGAATGATGTAAATTTATCAGTCATGCAGTGAGACTCAATGGGCCATTAACAGAAGATCCCCCTGGAGTTATGAGGGATGGGTCATGGAAAAGATAAAGAACACTGCCCCACCTGGTTTTAACAGATGGTAATAGAATACATTTGGTTACATCTTGCATTGCAACCCAAGACACTCAGCTCATCTTGTACAATATCTGTGTATCAGGGATGGATTTGGGCAAGGGGGACTGTCAGCTTATAACTGATGCTCAGCTGTCTCTGAAATCATTCACCCTCAAATTACATTTTTCTAGAATTTTTGAGATTTCCAGACTGTTGAACAACTATAGTTGGCCATCGGAAGAGTAATCTAGCTCTTCTCACACTTGGATAAGAGAAACTTTTGTTCCTGTTACTTTTCTTGATGCCATCAAAGATGTAGATCAGAGGCTGTATTATTTACATCACACTATTTAATGGTGTTGTAGCTACAGGAATTTTACACCAGGTAGGCCCCACAGACTGTGTTATACTGCCATAGACTCTACGGTAAGTGTGTTATACTGACATAGCAATAATATTAACTGCATGTTGCAATGGTTAATGAGTGCTGTTCACAAAGAGTTTAATACCTACTACAGCTTATCTATTTAGACTGAGGCTGAAAAAATTACCTGCTTCAGTTTGCAACCATATTACACTTTTCAAGACTGTTCTGCTTCTTTCTGTGACATTTCCTACAGAGCATTATCACAGGACATAATTTTTAAGCAGAAAAAATATGCAGTTATTTATCAGTTCATAGAAATATTGTTGCTAAGAGATTATTGAAAATCACATGCATCTTATGCACATCCCAGCAGGGGACCCGTCCAAGGTTCCAGGGCTGTTGCTGAAATATAGCATTCTAATTAAGAAAATGCTCAAGCTCTGAATATTCCAGAGGTGATTTTCTTTGTTTTAAGCCATCTTCTTACATTACAAGAAAAATGGTGATTAAATGGAAAATATTTGACTTCAGGGTTAAGAAGAAATTCCTACTCCACTTGTTCAGAATTCTGCTCAGAATTCTCAGCTCCACATCACTAACTGAGCTTGTTCATAATTCTGAGCTCCAGATAATTTTTTTCTGTTGTCAGTCAATGTTTAATCTTGGATACTGATTACAGAATACAGTAGTGAAAACTCTAATGTGAAGTGGCTAGACTTGTCAATACAGCCTTTTAAAACCTCCTTCCCAATTCTCTTTTAAAATTTGTTTACCAATACTCATAATTTTTCTAACACCAAGAGTCACATTAAAACTCTGCTGGAGAACACAGGCATAGAGCATGAACTGTCAAGCCCCATTCTTTAGTATGTGTTCATTTTACACGAATAAAAGCTAATAAAATAATTAAAGAATAGATATAAAGTATTTTTATTAAGGTCTTTAACAGAAAAAAATATGTTAAATCTCATTTTAATTATTTTAGGCATTGCTCTCCAAACTGACTATCCTATCAGTTTCTGGGGGATTACTGTCTTTGGAAAAGACTTACAAGAATAAATAAATAAGTCATTGAATAAATTCAGAAAACAAAACAAAACAAAAAAAAAAGTCAAGCTTCTTAAGTGTCTACAACCATACATTTGACCAAAACTGTGGGATAGTGTCTTGGAGCAGGAAAACACTCTTTCCTACTGGTTTTTACTGGGGTAAACAATTATATTACAAAACCATTACAACAGGATTCCACAACAACTGTTTGATCCAAGAAAGGTACAAACATGAGGAGAACAAGGTGTGCACAACTGAGATGCTGTTTTGAGGTTTTGAGCAAAACAGCCACTGTAGACATGGTTATCCTGTTTAAAGAGAAATCTTCTGTATGCTCAGGAAGAGCAAAGTAACACTTCACTAGCCTTTAATCATCTCATACAGATTACAACAGCATGTAGCATGAGCAAAAGAAATCAAAACTGACTTTGCTACACAGTCAAGTTAACTTAGGTGTTGCTAGTCCAGTCTGGCAAAAGGACTCCAGTAATTGTTTTCAGTGTGGTTATTGCAGGGTGTCTGCTATCTAAGTACGTGCATTAATGCTGTGCTACGGACACACAAATATCTACAAACACTTTCAAATATACAGGACTTTTGTCAAGACCTCTGTTCACTATTTTGACTTATCTGAAGGTATGTGTATGTTTTACAAAAAGTAATTTATTAACAACAGGGTGATTTTAAGGACAGGCTATAGTCTGAAAGTGCCCTTGCACCTGCAGATTGAAGTCTGACTCTTAATCATAATTGATATTATTTTGATTAGTGAAGAGCATATATCAGAGTTTGTGTGTGTGTGTGTGCATACAGACATGATTTTTAGAACACGAACACAAATCTTCCTGCATAGTTAGAAGTTAAACTGTCTTGTAATAGTCCAAATTCTGTCATTATTTTAAACTACAGATTAGATTCCAGTTTGACTAAATCCATTGTTTGTGCAAAACAATGCCATAGTAATGACTTAACTTGAATATTAAAAAATCAGTTTTAAAACCCAAGACATAAATAGGAATATTATCTGAGTTAGACAGTATAATAGTGGGGGTTTTCCAGTTTGATGTGCACTTATCTGTGTAACAAATATTACTTCTGCAGTTGAACAACTGCCAAAAACAGGTAAGAAATTTTCCTACTCTAGATAAGACTTTAATATCAATTTTGTATTTTCTCCATCAAACTGTAGAACATTTTCTCACTCACAGAATTCCAAAGAGATTATGATAATTTTTCAGTATTTTCAGGTGCCTTTTTTCATCACAAAGGAAAGTATTCTAAGCTATATATTGATACTTAGTAATAGCTTTGACTGGAAGCCGAGAATACAGGAGTGCTCTGTGTTCTACAGGCTTCAAAATCTATTATCAAAAGACAATATTTGGATCACCACATGCAGGTTTTTGTTATATAACATTATATTATACAAACTTCTTAAAGTGACCGAACTTATCTTAATCGTAGTTGTTTGGTTTTTTTTGCCATGCAGAAGACTGTCTCAGAGCACCATTTTTTTTAAAGTCTTTCAAACTCAAAGTCTAAACTGATTTATGACTTTTACCTTTGGCCATGACCATCCTTATCCCTTTTCCACCCACCAGTAATTAGCTCTTTGATACTAGAAACATTCCAGCCTCCCTTAGATCTCCTTTGGCTAGCCTACATTTGACATGATCTTGGAGTTTTTCTTGCAGTAGCTCTTTATTTCTTCACTTACCCAATAAGCTTTGTTTGAGCCTTGCTGAAGGAATGAGTGTAGCATGAAGTCATTCCATGACAGACAGACACTGAGAGCAGCACAAATGCTACATAAATATTTTCAATCAGAGCTCACATTTCCAGGAAAACAAAGTCAACCAGTTGCAATCATATGAAAAAAATACAAAAACAAAACCAACAACACACGACATACAAAACATACCCCAAACAAAACACCACAAACGAGTTCTCATTTTCTGGTGGCCCTAAAAGCAGTTAAGCAGCTTCCATAAGGAAACTCAATTTCTGCTCTTGGGAAGAATCAGCAAAAAGGAGAGAGCAGAATTTCCACTAGATTTCATGCTCTTCCACTTTCTTTTCAAAAAAAAATCCAGTCTTTAAAATTTCCTCTTTCAGGGTGATATTACAGTGACTTCCGAGGTTTAGCAAACTTTTAACATTTATGTGCCCTATAAAAAAATTATGAACACTTTTACAAGAAACAGTATTGCTAATGTAAAGGAACGTTTTCTTTCAAAATCATTGATGAAGAATCTCCCTTTCCAGTCTGTTTCCCTTTGTCTTATTCTAGCTGTATAAAGGTTGAGGTCTTAGTCTAAGGTAGCTGGGTAACCAAACTGCTCCTACAGTCAGAGCAGAGATACACATCTTAGCAGGGCAATTCAGTAGGTGTATAAAATATGTGCCCTAGGCTTTCTCTAGACTTAATGCAAAAAAGACAGACACATTACAGGATCTACCACAGATGAGGTGAATCTCATTTTCTTTCTTCCACCACCTTCTACATAGTATAGGAAACTGGACTGGATCATGATCTGAACAGTGTACATTAGGAGTTGTTCCAAAATAGCAACCAGAGAAGCATGAATGTAACTCCAGCACAATTCAGATCATCATTTGGCCCCTGGTGTTGAGTAACTCCCATACTTTCAAAATGAAACAGTTTGCAAACCACCGAAACTGCAAGCCAAAACTTGCTAGGTTGGCTTGTCATCAGAAGAGTTGTTGTGGGAAAGTGCTTAGGGAATATAAATCCGCCAATCTATCCTTTTACTCGTAGTAAATCACTTCTCTGTCGGTGGCCCTAATATTAATTCTGGTACAGTAATTCAAATGAAGAGGATATTCCAGCATGAAGAACTGAATTAAACTAAAAGCCTTCAATTTTTCACCAGTTGTATGGTGACAGATGCCTGCCTGTTTCCATTATAAATCTATAATTCTTGCAAAAGTAATTTTCTTCATAGAGAAATTCTTTTATGGCAGTGTAGTAAACAGTAGAGAAATGCTGCACACACAGCATAGTTTGCATATTTAGCTCATTATAATTGCCCCAAGGTCTTTTGGACAATTCTTCTCCTATATCTCGGCACTATTCAGACTGTGCTCTGTTGCTTCAACATTTGAGTTTTGCAACATTCCACATCTATTTGTTGTATACCCTAGAGTCAGCTTAAAATGCACAAAGCTTCCATCAAAGTTGGCTTTGATTTCTGTTTTAAGTTCTATTTTAGATAAAGCATTACTTCCTTTTTTAAAAATTATATATATATTTGTGCCTTGAGGGATTTTTGTAAGCATTGGTGCTAATGAATAATCTGTGTAATTAGAAAATATGTCTTAATTTTTGGCAAATTACTAAATTCCCCACTCCTCCTTCTCCATTAAAACATGAACTGTTTAGAAATGAAACATTAGAGTATTTACCAACACAATTAAACAGTGTATAGTGATCTCAATTAGTATATTTTACAAACAGAAAATAGCTTTGACGCTTCCTTGATTGGCCAGCTAGAATTCATTAACATAATTGGCATTCACTAATGGCAAAATTTACAACACAGCAATAATCTACCAAATCTACTGTAATACTATGCCAAAAATAGGAAAAAACCAATCTATTCAATTTATAAGATAAAGATATTCAAAACAGAACTCACTAGACAAACTTCCCAAATTGCCAACTGTTTCTTTCACGTCATCTTGCAGGCCATCCTAATGTAAAGTCTGAGAAAATTTTGCTCCTTACAATTCACCAATGCAAAGTTGCACAGTTTACACAATAAATCAACCTGCTTTAAACATGCAGCACACAGGCATGGTATAGCAGATATTTAAATGAGGAGGTAGTATTATAAAACTAGCTCTTTAAGACTCTGTTTGAGCACTTTCACTCCTCCAGATATCAATTATTTAAAAACTATTTTCTATTTTCTATTCTAAAATCCTCTTAAATTTTGTGAAGTTGAAGGACCTCACTTGATACAAGACCTTAATGAAACCAGGAGGGTTCTGATTCTGATTTATGCCTTTAAAGATAATTTGAGTGACTGAAAAGGGGAGCAGAGACAAACACAAACATAATTTTTAAAAAATCTGCTATAGAACTATACAAAATCAGATAAATCAGATTAAATGAAGACTAAAAGAAAAAAAAAAAACAAAACAAAACTTGTTTAAAACTGGAGCTAGATAGACCTAGAAAAATAATAAGCTGTAGTTTCTATTGATAGTGACCCAGAAGGTCCCTTTGCCATATTGTGCTCTGAGAAGAAAATATCATTAAAATGAGAAAAAAAAGAGATGATAAGGACAGAAAATTCCTATACTTAGTAGTTTGCTGCGAATGGGCTGAGGTGTAAAGATTCTTCAAGCATTAATACATACAGAAAGGGACCCCTTGTTTACAGAAAAAAAAAACTATAACAAATCAACAAAATCCCCATTCTGAAAATACCAAAGGGAGAAGGACAAGGTAGGAGGGGGGACAGTTCACAAACCGTGTGAAACCAAAAGTACAGTTCACAAGGTTCACAAAACCTCAAAACAACACAAGGTTTGCCCATCCCTTACCATTAGTCATCCACAAGAAATGCTCCTGCCTGACCTCTGATGAATCCGCTCCCTTGCATAGTTGTTCCTTCTGCTTTTGGGTATGGTGCTCTTGTTAGGGTACTACACACACCGACTTAAAGGAATCTTTGTTCTAACAGTGAACCTACATCTAGCAAAAAGAGCAGGTGACTTTACTGGGTAGACACGGAAAAGTTTATGACTGAGGAGACAGGTGACATTTTCTGTGTGTTACATTGGAACACAGCAAAATCCTGCAATAAATTAATTTTCAGCAGCACCACTGAAACATGGAACTTTGCTCTCCAAAAAGGTGAGAAGTATTTCAGTAGCAGGAAACATACTGGCAGCTCTCCCAAGGAGACTGACAGTTCACCTTATTTTCATCCACCCCACTCTCTCTCTTCCCTGGTATTTTGGGACTTGAGGGAATCTAGAAATTCTATAAGAGGTCCAAGCACAACAAATTTGTACGGGCTCATGACCCAGTTTCACACACAAAAGTAGTTAATAGGGTTGATTTTCCTTTTCACCCATAGTTTTCATGAATTTAACTTTGTCTGCAGCTACTATTCTGCACTAAAGATAATAGAGTTGCATCACCCTGCAGGGAGTACTGGGATAGGAGGAACAAGATTGTTTCCTGGAGCTCTACATTTGCATTGGAAACATGAGGTGTGATTTGTGACACCCTAATAGCATAAAGCACTATTTCCTTCCAGCATGAGCAACCACTTCTGGTAGCCTGTCTGTGGGGTAGATGAAAATGTACATGCACTGTCAGCATATTCCTTTGAAATGCTTTCAGGAGATCAAACCCGCACATTCTTAAACACAGCAGATACAACCCTGGATGCACATGGGCCAACAACACTCCACAGTGTGGAATGGAGTGAAAGGGATGATTTATTTCCAATTAAAAAAGGAATAGTATAAGAATTTTCTCTCAACATCATTTGCTTCCAAAGAGAGAGATTTTTGCAGTCAAGATACAACACTTAAAATTTACCCTCCAAAGTGTTGCTCCTAAAAGTATTAGAAAGCAACCTGACACCAGAATTCAATAGTATGAACATAGAAACTCTCTAAAGCAGACTTGTATCCTTGCTGGGAAATAATGGGAGCGGGTGGAGTCACATACTGTTTGAACAACAAAGCAAACTGTAAGCCATGATAAATAAGTGCCTGAAAGAAAACACCCTGGCCCCACCTTTGTCTGATTCAAATGAAAAAATACCAGTTTCACCCAAACCACAAAGGCACACATGCACACACACATACATACCAACACTGCAATTCCATGACTTGATGACTGAAGCATTTTGAACAGGTGAATTAATGCATCATTGAAAACACTGCCCTGTTAATGAGAACTTAAAATATTCACAAAATGCATTTCTTTACTGCTTTTATTTTCTAAAAATTTTGAAATTTAAAAAATAAATTTTGTATTTTGCCATCTCTATTGTTCTTAAAATCCTATGTAAGCATTTTTTATTGCTTTTACTATAGTTTGCTACAGAACTGGCTTCTTCCCTCTGATAGAGTGTCTTCCTCGGTTTGTGCCTTGCCTTACTAATAGGTTCTTTGCACTTTTGCTCTTTCTCTATCAGTGAAAAGCCATCTACCCTACCTTTTCATTGTATTCCCTGCTTCCATTGTCTTTCCTTTCTCTCTTGCATGTTTATGTGGAAAGGCCAAATACTTTTCTTCACACTTTTACATATTTCTTTAGCTTCTCCCTCTTCTTGACTGCACATTGCCAGAAAAGTGAAAAGTATCTCCCTACTGAATGACAAGCTGCAAAGTCACAGAGTAGCTGCTGTCTTCCTGGAGCCATATAGAAATAAACAGTAAGAGCAGCCGTAACAGGTAAAACCCAAGACCTCTTTGTCCTCTTTAGAATTTTAGTATTCAATTCCCAACAGTGATGATTAGCAGGTGACTAGGGGAGAGCATACAAACAGGGCAAGCATAGAATATATAAGTTCTGTGCATTCTCACAGCCTCCAGTAGTCTGTGATTCAGAGACATGATCATGTCTTCTATCTCCAAAGAGGCTGAAGAAGCCTAGGGAGACAAAGAATGAAACATGACTCAGAGCATGCTGTTAAATGAAGCACAACTACCTTGAAAGAAGGAGAGAAAATTTATCTACAAATTAATTAAAAGATTAAAAGGTGCTCTAAATAAGTCTGTTTCAGGTACAGGATGCAGTCTAGCCACAGAAGATATAACACTCTGAACTCTGTAATATAGCTGTGCAGAGCTACAGGCTGCCATTACCAGATATACACCTAAAAGGAGTTCCTAACCCACTTTGGTCAAGATAAGAAAGCTGCCTTAAAGGATTTAAATAGCAGGTCTTGCTAACACTTTTGCCTGAAGTATGTTAGGAATACTCACAGATCTACAGTCTAGATGCATTCAGAAGAATAGCAGTAAGTTCTTCAACTGGTGTAGGCAGGCACGACTGGTGCTATCAATCCACAGCATTAGAGAGACAGAAGAGAGGACAGATATACCTCTAGGCAACAAGTGGCAAATGGTCCCCAGTTTCCCATCCTCACACTGCCACTGGAGATTGCTACACCTACAGTTTTTCAAAATGGCATGATGTAGCAATGGACAGTCAGTCTACTGCTGGTAAAGAGAAAATTAATTTGCTTTATGAAAGGTGGGTGTCATTAGCAGAACAGCATCAAGGCTTTACCATGACACCACTCCTTTACCAGCTCTTCAGCTCTAAAGTGGGCAAAATCCTTCCTAGCTTTCTTCAAGCAATATTAGCCTTCACGTTGTTAAATAAATTATTTGAAATAACTTATCTGATATTGTCAGAAGAAAGTAGAAAGAGCACATGGAAATTTCCAGCTGAAGTCCAGGATAAGATAAAGCATAACAGAAGGTAACAGTATGCACCTAGAAAGCCATAGTAGGTTATCTTGCTTCAGTTGCAACAGCTATTTGTAGAGCATACAAGCAACCATAATATCACAGACAAACCAGTACAACTCAGATTTTTACTTAAGGTATTGTCAGTTAGCACAAGTTTTGATCACTGATGCAGGTATTGGAGAAAAGAAAAAAAGAAAAGAGAGATTTCCTTCCCTGCCTAAGCTCATTTTAAGTCAAACATTTCTGCTCCAAGGCTGCTAGTCATAGCTACCACAATACTGATTGTGGTTTACCAGATATAGTCTTTCCCAGCTCCTCCAGTGAGGTGACAGGCAAAAGAGGAGATTGGATTTCATGTTCAATGATTCTTTCTGACATTTTCTGCTTATTGGATTCTATCTACATAGTAGAGAACTTGGGCTTCTTCACAATTACAAAATCTGGAAACTGAATGTTGCAGTTTTGGAATTTGACATTTGGACAAGCAGATTTTCTCCAACTAATTTATGGGATCTGAAAAGGGTCTTTATATTATTCTCCCACAGAAGAGGAGAACTAAAGTGGTTCCACAATGAAGGATGGGGTACACTACCTTTCTGATTCCACAGGAAATTCATCCATATTCCTTCAACTTCCTCCACATTTAACAGTCCAGAAGGAATACTTTGTGGTGCAATTAGTATTTGAAGCCTTGAGACAATCTCATGGGGGGCACCTTTTAGACAAACATAAGTGCCAGCACAAAGGTGAAAGTAAAAATATATACCAAACAATGGAGGATTGGACCATGGAACCTTTGGCTTAAATAATCTCTTGCTGCCACTAAACAACCCTCAAAAACGTAGCTCTGTTGCAGCCTAAGTGAATCTAATTGATTCAATTCTCTTGCAATGTCATCTTTGTCTTGCTGCTCCTAATCATCTTTGATGACTGACTTAGACAAGGTATGTCTAAATGCAGTGGTTCTGGTTATTTCTTTACTAGTCTTGTTCTATAATGACAAAGGGATAAATCAGCCATGATTCTACTGCATGCTAACATCAATGTGTGCGGGTAGAAGCAAGTAGGAAAGGAAAAAGAGCACCTCTTTCCAAAATAACACAGTCCAGTCAGGTGTACTAAGGCCCATCAGAAAAATAGGTATTTTTACAGGAAAACTGATAGCCCATGTTCAAGGAGAGATCTATAGTTCCAGCAAAGGTGTTACTTGTGAAGATAGATGAAACATTAAGAGAAAGATGGATGAAAATAATCCTATTCACATATTTTAAATAAACGTATGTTTTACATAACTTTACAGCGATGCTATCAAACCCCAACCTTTCTGAGTGACTCAGCATCTACATTCAAGAGTCTCCCCTCTTGGTTTCTCAGAGCACAAGAACTTCAAAGCAATTCCACACACAACCTAGACATTTTAGGATGCCCTTGAAGAGCTTAATCCAGCCAACATCTAGAAGTTTGTAAATTATTGTGCCTTCCCACCATATCAATGCTCTTTGGTCTTTATCCATTCCTTATTTCTTAAAAAAAAAAAAAAAATCATAATGTTTGAAAGACAGACAACCCTCTTTTTTATAACATAGTACCATTGGGTCAAGTCACACTTCCAGAGACTTGCAGCAGGACTATCCTGGAAGGTTGTAATGTACTATTTCTCTCTCGGCCCTCTCCTTTCATACAGAAGAAAAAAAGTAAGATAGCCACTTTTCCAGAGACAATTATTCTTACAATAAGGCAAAAAAACTTTAGTGGATAGCATCAATACCTTGCACACAAAATATTATAGGAGAGCCTTTTATATTCTTGACAATGGATAATCACATCTTTGGGAAAAATAGATGTCATCATGAAACCAAGGAGGAAGCAATACTGAACAGTTCCACATTCAGATATCTTGAGATACAGAGGTTAGAGGAGAGGAACCCTAGTTGCTGATGAAGCTGTGGATGCAACTCTTCACCTCTGGTATAAGAGCAGGCACACCAAGAACCTGTGGAATTAAAGTCAATTTAATAAGTTTATATTTGCAATTTACTGAAGTAGTATGTATAGTTTGTAGTAGACTCTTGGTCCATAACAATATAACTCTCATCTTGTTGACAGTATGAAGACATACTGAAGACATACATACTGAATTTTGAATACCAGATTTTTGCCATCTTGCTTCTGTAGGAGGGAAGCAGTAAGCAATATTTTGCCTTTTTCTGAACATTTAGGGGTACGCTTTAATACACAAGTGTATCGAACATTTCTGTTCCTGCATACATTATGAAAGCTGGTTTGCTCCTGGAGTTGGTATGACATTCATTGTTACTAACATGATTATATCATTAAGAAAAAACTCATTACAGTGACAACTAGTCTAAATCAAAAGCTTTTCCATTCAATTCAATGAATTCTATGATTCTTTATTATACTCTTAAAAAACTCATCATTCCAGTTTTATGTTACACAGCAGATGCAAGGTGCATTATAACAATGTTATCTGCAATGTAACTCTGAAACCAGACCAAACAATGAATTGAATTTGTTCTTTAATCCTTACACTGATTGTCATTTCCTGTCAAAGGGCAAAGTTCAGCAATATGGATAACCATGTACCTACAAAAACAAAAACAAAAACAAACCCACAAAAAAACCCACCAAAAGCGAGGAATAAAATATAATTTGACATATGACGCAAAAAATGAAACCAAGTACAAGATATTTGACTGTACTCATTTAAATCTGTTTTTCAGATATATGACCCTCAAGATTGATAAATTTCTATTCTATTATCTCTTTGACCTGATGTGAAAAAACAGGTGAAAAACAAGCCCCTTTCTTCCAGCAAACTTAAGCATGAAATAGGAATTATAAAAAAAACAATGGGACAGCAAAACCACAACTGCGTAGATGTGTCTACAATTGTCATATTTAAATCTCTCTGATAGCAATGGAAATCCTTTTTAATTCAGTGGAGAAAAAACATTATTTGAGAAATTAGAACTGAGCCCAAAATCTTTGTGAGGTGAGAACACAAAAGTATCAATAATAATAAACCAATAAATGTCAGTGGACATAACAGCTTCTCTTAGGAATTAGAGGTGGTCAGGAAGAAGTGGTACCACTATAATTTGTTGCTTTTTACTTGCACATAATTTAAATAAACCATAACTAGATTATATTTTTTTTTAATAACACAAGACTTATTCTTATTCTTAGGGATGTTCTCAGCGAAAAGGATTCAGTCTTAAGATACTTTATGTTAATAATCAGACCAACAAGTCACCATCAGCCACCTTTGTCCCAAGAGTGGCAGTGGCTTTCTTAGGGGCAAGGCACAAAACTGAAGGAAGTAAAAAATATTAGATTTTAATCTGGTGCCTCAAGTCTGTAAATATTCTCAGACACATAGTTTTTATACACCTAAATACAGCCTTCAACACTCATATAATGAATTTAAATCTTCTATTTCACTGGAAAGTTTATCTTCTAGGAAATGGTGTGGAAAATAATTGTGTAGCAAGCAACTCAGCATTGATTCATTATCTTCTTTTTGACTACAGGACAGATTTGTAATTAGGAAGGTTTAGATTTAAACTTTAGAGACACTACCTTCAACCCATGTACTTCACACATTTTCAAAATGTAGGAAATTATTATTAAGTTTCTCACATTTTCCTTTTAGGTATCAGTAATACAGATAAACCAAATTTCCCTGCAGACAGATGGCAAAGAACAGTAATTAAATATGGAATCAAAAAATGTAAAACATTATGTTAGTAAAACCAGGTAACAGGGGAAATTAAAAATATAGGCACAAAAATTCTACATTCAATAAGAATAAGAAAAATAATTGATTTTTAATAAAATTTGGGAGTAAAAGAAATCCTAGTTCCTGTGAATATTGTTATAGAGTAGCATGAATATAAATTACATCATTACAGAAAAGGAAGATGACAAAATTGCTAATGATATGGGAAAAGGCAGAGGTGTTCAGTATGTTTCTGTTTTGTATCTGGAACACAGCTAAGTGTGCTTCTGTACCATAAAATAGAAGTGATATATATTTCCTTTTCCAATATTACCTAAGGATGACATTGAAGAAAATCAAGTAAAAATTATCACAAAAAGATAAACAGGCCTGAGTTACTTTCTCCCAGAAATCATGGATCCTTGAGAATTTCAACACATTTTGAAGACTCCAGATTGCCTTTTGTTTTGCCTTTCAGAATTTTTTCTGCCAATACTTCAAAGTAGAATTGTTATGATGCAAGGGAAACTAATGGTACAGCTGCAACATGACATCAGTTAAATGAGTTACTAATGTGTATTATTTAATCTTACCAAATACCACTTCTGCTCCTAGTACCATAGAATCATTTAGGCTGTGAAAGACCCTTCAGATCATTGAGTTCAGTTGTAAACTGCAAGCACTGCCAAGTTCACCATAAAACAACATCCCCAAGTGCCATATCTACATATCTTTTAAAAACCTCCAACGATGGTGACTCAACCACTTCTCTGGGCCACTTCTTTCAGTTAATTTTTACATGGTATAAATTTATGTGAGGGTAGTATACATATGTGTGCATTCCTGTTGGTTGCTTCTCTGGAAGCATGATTGACATCTCACTGAAGTGTTACAGCAAGATGACTGCATTCATCCTGAAAAATTGACTCAAAATTATGTAGTTCATTGCTAGCCAACCTAACTAAAAGTATCAGGACTTCTGAGTGAAGCAAGAATAAGGAGTGAAAAGACACGGAGGTTCTTCATGTGAGGCAGTAACCCAAACTCTACATAGTAACAGAAGCCACAGATCTTAACAGAAAGTGCTAGATATCTTTGTCTCTGATCCTAATTAGAACTGTCTGCGCAGGCTTTCTCACACGTATTTTAAATACAAATCCTGGACTTCTAAATATTGTCTGACTTACTATTGCAATCAAATTCTTCAGAAGCAGAATACTTCAGCAGTTAGATGCTCCTGCTATTTGTGGAATAGAGAGAATGGTGCTAGTCATCAGTTTCCTTGAGTGTCATCCAGAAAAAAAGGCCTAGTCACCATTCCCTAGCCTAAGAAGTGCTGGATATACCTTTGGCTTTTTCACTCACTTTCTTGCAGCCAAGCCATTCAATCTTTTACAGTTTCCAACTCCATTAACCTAGTAATAAACCATAGTTTCTACTTCAGTACTAACTAAAGTCAGTGGCATGTTCAACACTGCGACCAGCTCCTTCAATATTCTTTTTTTCCTTTATGTCTTAAATGTAAATAACTTTGTTCCTTTTCACCTTTTCAATGTATGACATATACATTTTACATGTTAGTATAAGTGTCCTTTTACACAACAAATGCAGAAATAACCTGTACCAGGATTTAGAGTCCAGTATTCCTCCATCACATAGGATTACCCTAATCAGGAAGAACACAGAATGCCTAAACTGTGATTTCATTTAAAATTTAAATCTCAAGGCTCAAGAATAATCAACCTTCCTTCAAGAATTACTTTACTGTTGAATATACCAAAGATAAATAAAAGTTATTAGTGGACTCCACAATGGTGCCCATGGAATCTTGTGCTCAAAACTACACACCCTTTTTTTCAGAGGCTGCTGCACTCAGAGTACCATTAGCCTGGTAGAAGACCGTGCTCAGAAGCTAGAGCTGTGCTTCTTCTTGGCACCAAGAGTCTAGAAAATAGATCTTTCCTTCTTTTATAAGGCCTTAACCACTGGGATATTTTAGTACTTTCATCACAAAACTAAGTTTCATTCACAAATGGATGTTGGTTATTGCCTGCTGCCAAACCTTATTAGGTGCCTTTTTACACATACACTATTGATGAATGCCCACAGCAGTACTGAAAGTTAGTCAAAAGTGACTGTCAAAAAATTCAAGTAATACATGCTCTTCTTCTGCTAGGGCGGACTTATTGTCTTTTATGTCTCAGCTTTTTGTGCCAAATTGTGTTATCTTTTTTTTTCCTGAAGACACATTTTAGATCGGCCTCAGAGACTTACCAGATTGAAATATGAGTGAAATCATCCTTTCAGAAAGTGTAATAGCATGGTAGCATATTTGTTGCTAGATTTTCACATTTGGAAAACAATTTTAAAAATTATAAGACACTGATTAAGATAGACTGTGATATTCTTTATGAAGTCCATAGAAACACGACAGAAAATGAAATATTATGATCATAAAGTTAGTATACTACTACAGATAAGACACACACAGTAAGGTGTCCTTTGATCATACAGTCATGTGGTTTATGGTACATACTTTAGTTATCTATGAATAAACCACTGAGCAAGGACAGTCACTATGTTTTAGATTATAATGCAAATATTGGAGTGCATTCAGCTGAGCCTTGATCAAAGATCCTTTCAGGATACTCATTCCTTCCCTTTTCTTATTACTATTATTTTAATAGTACATTAACAAATCAGGTACCAACTTTTTATATATGTTAAATGGAACTGTTCTTCTCATAGACTTAATCTAACTTCAAAACACAGAAAAGGCAGCCTATTCTGGCAAGAGTTAATTGTACTTACAGAGAAATTTACTCAATATATAGCCTTCTCCTCCATGTGAACTTCTGTTTTCTATTACACACACTAGATCAGTGTTGAGGATCCTCACCTTGCTAAATGATGCTGTTCTGTGTCTGGTCCTAGCAACAGTAGCAGTGACTGGCGGCAGTTCTGCAGAGGAGTACACGTGGGATGCATGTGAAGGAGTGGCGTTTTGCTGGTTAATAATTACATCCTTTTAGATTAGCAAAGACCAGGAACACCAGTAGGTTGTCAATCATAGAGGTGGGGCACACCCATACAAACTAATCTGGTGGTTCTCTCCTGTATATGGTTCAAAGGACAGATCTTATTTCTGTAATTACAGTAACTCCATAGTATTTTTCTCATTACAGAGTGGTTGAGAAACTGAAGTAGAGAAAGTGGAAGTGGAAGCACAAAGGTAGTGATGCTAAGTTAGTAGGAAAGGTCTGAACGCTTTATACTGCTGAATTTTGGCTCATCAAGCCTTAATTAGTAACTTATGTAGCCATAAAACTGGTTGACAAACTGTTGTGACAAAGTGCATCCACCTATTGCAGAACTTATTTCATTATGTTCATATTACAACTACCATATTATTATAACAGTTCTTCATTTAACTTGCCCACCAACTGTCCTTTCAGTCTCCTTTAAATTACTCCTCTTGCTTTTAAAATTAGAAATGAATCTATATATTGAGTAGAAATTAGTAGCATAAGACCACATAAACATAATATTTTGACTTACAATGTTGGTATTATGTTTGAGTTTAAATTTAGTGTCAAGATTCAGAAAAGATCAAGTGGAGAGCTGACAGCTCTGTATATTGTCTCTTTTTCCAAGTCTTCAGCAATTTTATTACTTATTATCATTATAATTATTGAAAAACAAACTTTTCTATTTATTCTCAAATATAGAAAGACTCATTCATATTGACACTGTCTGTTAAAATGAATTTATTATTAACAGATTGATGAATTATTTTACTGGTAATACAGCATTTTGGATCAGGGCACAGATACAATGGAATGATATAAATCTTATAACTATGGTGGTCACAACTCAGATAAGGCTTTCATATCTTCGCACTTCAAAGGGAAGGTAGAACGCAATCCAGTTTCATCTGTAATCTAACATTTCTATGAAACACAGTCACAAAAACTGGGTTTTTTTGCTTCATCCCATGAAGCTATGATGCAACAGTGATACAATAAATGTCCCTCTAAATTTTTATACAAAATCTCGAGATCATCTGTTCCGGTGTTTCTTTAATTTTAATGGAAGGCTTATGTATTCACCTACTTTTGTAGTGTATGTATTCACTACTTTTTTGTAGTTTGTAATTTTACAAAATAACAAATAGAAGTAAGCCTTGGGGATTTTTGCTATTGTTTGTTTTTTCCCTCCTTGATTTTATTTGGTGCATGTAGAAAAACAGAAAATTCATTGAACAGTTTGTGATGTCTTACCATTTCTATCAATACATAGATTATAGGTTGAAAAACACTCATTTTGACTATCCCATTAAACAATCATTGTACCCAGATCAATTTTTCACATCGTTGCAGCAGTTCAAATATAACACTACTAACACAAACAGAATCACAGGAGCAAATACAGACAGGACTTTATTAAGAATTGCCTTGGTACACAAACTACCACTTTGGCTCACTCTATACATATAAAGACTCCAGAGCAGGCAGAGGTGAACTATGTTCTTCACTCCTTACTTACATTCTTTATTCATTAATTTGCTGATGACAGTATCAACTCATTCTACAAGACATAAAGCTGTTTTCCACAGCTGAAATTTGAAATTTGATACTTAATAGCCCTTCTACTATTTTTATCCTCCAATTATAACTTTGAATATACTTGTTATCACTAAAAATACAATACTCTTTTTAATCTTGTTACATTCTTGGCCTTTGTGACTTGGCAGTGAGTTCCATGGTCTAATTACAAGTTTTATATATAGAGGTAATTACAGGTTGGGTTTGGGTATTTTTTTCAGTTTTGAAAGTTACCTTTTAATTCTCCTTGATGTTTCTCAGCTCATGTTAAATGAGAGAGAACTCAGTCATCTGATCTATGGTACCTAGACCATTATTTTACTGTATCCTCTTTCTTGATCTTCCCTCTAAAGTGAAAAAAGGCCTAATCTTTCAAAAGAGGTTGGTTGGTTTTTTTCATATACTCAGTCATTCTCATTACCTTTCCTTGATCCCACTTTAGTTCAATATATTTTTTGAAATAGGGAAAACAGCTGCTGAAATTGTGCAGTCTCTCTACTGAATACAAAGTTCCACCTGCAAAACAGTGAAAGACGGGGTCCTGAGAACTCAGTTCTGTACAGAGCCATGCTTTTCAAATCATAAATATTAATGCTCCAGAGACTTACCAGTCTGACTTCACCTGACACAATGTCATGGTATCTAATGCAAGTTGTGCATCAAATCTGTAAGTTCTTTTTACACATGAGCGTATTTTCTTGCATTATTTTTAATCCAGCTTCAATACCTGGTCTTCAGTTACCAGAGAACTACATCCACAGTGAGGTTCTGTAACCCACCTGTACTTTACTTCTAGAATTTGTTGTTTTCTCTCGGTTCTCAACCTGGGAAACTCTTCCTGTGTGAGACTTAAAGAGCTAGCAAATATCAGGTGGAAAAAAAAATAAATAAATTGTAGATACTTCTAGACTGTTATGGTAACAGGTCAAATAAATAAAATAGATTGAGCTAGTAGAGCTTCGTGTTTTAAGATACCAGTCCTAAATTTTGTATTCTCTTTGAAAACCCTTTCAGTTTTCAGCCTTCTTTTAACAGTACCTCAATATTGGTTTCACTAATGCTTATGGTTGGAGTCAACTTTGACTGAATACACTCAGGATATTGATTTATAAAGGGAAAAGAAGGTGCCATATGTGGAAATGCACGGTGTGTAACTGAAGTTGTCAGTATCTTTCTGCTGAATATAAGGCAGCAGTGCCCTGGCAGCCAGGAGGGCCAGCCGTGTCCTGGGTTGCATCAGGTACAGCAACACTGACTGCGTGAAGGAGGGGATTGTCCCACTCTGCTCTGCACAGGGGCAGCCTCACCTCAAGTCCTGGGGTCAGTTTTGGGTGCCACAACATAAAAAAAGGCGTTAAGCACCTAGAGATTGTCCAAAGGAGGGCCACAAGGATGATGAAGGGTTTAAAGGGGAAGCTGTATGAGGAGTGGCTGAGGTCACTTGGTCTTTTCAGCCTGGAGAAGACTGAGGAGAGCCCTCGCTGCAGTCTACAACATCATCATGAGGGAGAGTGAAGGGGTAGCCACTGATTTCATCCCTCTTATGACCCATGAAAGGACTCAAAAAACAAGGTGAAACTGGGTCAGGCGAGATTTAGGTTGGATATGAGAAAAAGGCTTTTCACCCAGAGGGTGGTTGAGCACTGAACAGGTTCCCCAGGGAGGTGGTCAAAGCACCAACCTGACAGAGTTCAAGAAACATTTGAACATTCTCAGGTGTGAGTCTTTGGGTGTTCTGCTCAGGGCCAGTTGATCATCCTGATAGGTCCCTTCCAACTCAGCATATTCTAAAATGCAAAGAAATAAAGAGAGGTTGTGGCTTCACAAGACACATTGGTCAAAAGAAAAGCACTGGAGATGCTGAAAGAAGAGGCCTAACAACTGATCTGTAAGACCTGGCAGAGTCATTATTATTATATGTCCTAATTTGCGAGCAAACAGGAAAATATAGCAGAAGCCTTCCTTAGCAGCACAGGGTATATATGACTGAGCTCAACAACAAAAACCAAGCATATGGGGAGGTGGAAGTGGGGACACAGGAACATTTCCTGGGCATGCAGGGATGGAATTAGAGGGGCAATCTTTACGTGCAGTTAAAATTGATGAAGGATGTCATGGGTAAGGACACTTTTGCAACAAAAGAGGAGACTGAGTAAAATCCAGGCCAACTGCTGAACACTCAAGGTGACCTTGTGACACAGCACATGAGTATTCATTTTATCTGTTTCTACTGGCATGGTCTGCTCTCAGGGATCCCAGAGTTCCATGTCAAGTAGCAAGGATCAAGTCAGGGTCTAGTTAAACAAGCTAGAAGTGTCATACATGTCCATGGGACTGGACAGGATACATCTGAGAGTACTAAGAGTGACAGCAAAAGTCATTGGAAGGGCACTCTCAGTCCCTTGTGAAAGGTCACAGTGATCAGAGGAGGTTTCTAACAACTATAAAAATGTCTGTCTTAGGAAGTTGAAAAAGGAGGATCTGGGTGGTGAAAATATGATCAACCTTCTCTCAGTGGCTGAGGAAATTGAGGAGCAAGTATTCATGGAAATCATTACCATGACAATAAAATGTTATTGAGAACAGACATCTTGAATTTCCCAAGGACAAACCATGTTTAGTCACTCTGTTTTCTACAACTACATTACAGGTTTCTCTGGGTAAGATTAGAGTAGGTGTTACTCCCCTTGTCTGTAGCCAGAACTTTGATAATTTTTCAGCATCTGCAGCCAAAGTGGGAAGACACAGGTATACTACAAGGTGCATTAAAAACTGGCCAGGTCATGGGCCTCAAAAGGTACCTAATAACTGTTTTAAATCAAATTAGCAGGTGATTCCAAGGGATATTTCTTGTGATCAATGAAATGGCTGATATTTAACTTTTTCATCCATGACCTTTGGAAATACAAGGTGACAGCAATTCAAGGGGGGCTGTTGGTAGCTGCTATTCAGACCTCAACTAGCTGAATAAATGTGTAACGCATACATCTGTATTGGACTTCCAAAAACAAGAATGCCAAGATCCCACATCTGGGACAGGATATAGTTAGGGAGAAGTGCAGGCTGGAACTAATGGTTCTGCAGGAGAAGAGCCAGTGGACCATAAACCAACAAAGTCAGCAGTGTGCACCTGCAGTAATGAACACTGACTACATCTTGGAATGCCACAGCCAGCAGGTCAAGGGACAAGATTATTGCCCTCTCTTCAGCAGAGATGAAGCCACATCCAGAGCAATGTGTTCAGTTTGCTCTCTTGCCAAAGAAAAGAGAGACTGAAGAGAATCAAGCAGAGTCATTAAGGGACCTAGAAGCTCTGACATGTAAAGAGGTTGAGTGACCTAGATATACCAATATTCTTGTAAGTTTAATGGACATTTACTGCCAGAGCATCCTTAGCAGCATTCCTTATGGTTGCATTGTGAGAACAGATGCATTTTGGTAGTCCCATCCAGAAGACCTACAATGGCTGTAAGTATATATTAGAGCCCATTAATGTCACTGGTGCAGTACCTGATGATGTGCCACAGCAAACTTTGAGTTTCATACAGACATTAAAAGGTAGCCTGAAGGTAGTACTGTTCTGCAAACAGAAACTTCCATGGAACTTCTATATTTCTGTGCCTGACAAACTCCTGCTCAGGGACTGCTGCACAGAAACATGAATTCTAAATCAAATTGGCATCCTACCCATGAATGATTTTCCATTTATAGTTGCAAAGCCACTGTTAAAGTGGCCAAAACTAGTTTATAAAATATTTCTGCAGCTATAATTGTTCAGGACCACTGAACTGCATGTTCCAAGCCAGATCAAAAGGAGTACCACAAACCCATGAAAGGCTTGTATGTAAAGACAGGGTAAATTCCATGTCTGGGATCCATCTGTAATTCTGTCAAACCAAGAGTGCTTGTAGCTGTATACAAATTAAATGTCTGTCTGCCAAAATTAAGTGAATGAAGAAAAATACCCCCTTATCACCTTTTTTTTTTTTTTTCTGACAGTAACTACCTTGTTTTCTTTAATGTAAAATGTAAAATAACCTCCCTTTCATACTGGTGTGAAAATACAAATCAGATTGGGAGTTACATCAATACCAGGATTGATCCCAGAATTTTTAGATTACCATTTTGCTACAAATATAGATGTGGAAAGGTATGTCATGGGTTTTTTTTTTTACAGCTGACACAGCTGAAGATGTAGCTTAAATGCAACAGGACTTAGAAGGAACTGTAGTATTTCCTGAACAGGTTCAAGGCTAGTGTATCACTGATTTACTATACATTGGCCACACACAGAGATGAATTTAAGCAATTCTAAATATAGTTGGAATGACTGATGTTTTTTACATTTGCAGACCAGTGATACATGCATGATTTTTCATGCCTGGTCATGTAAAAAAAGCAGGAATTAGTAACAACTTGCAGTGTTAATTCCCTAAATAATTAGCACTTACACTGTTACACATATTAACTTTTATTAATGTGACTTGAGACAGCCAAAAGGCAGGGTCTAACACAAATTTAAAAAAAATAATAATAAAGAAAAAGCAAAACCAAACCAAACCAAATCAAATCAGCTTTTTTATTGCTTTATCTCATAAATCCCAAACATTAGCTTTAAGGAAAAACAAAACAAAACAAAACAAAAAACATGAAACGTCCTAAATTATTCCTCAGCTACTCAATAAACTCAATGGTTTATTTTGGAGCCTCTGCAAGTTGGTCTGTATGAGAAGTAGTAACTTTTATAGCCCAACTGATCTATCTTCAAAAAATACATTCTGCGACATGAAGGGTTGAAACTGCGCCTGCAAACTTGACCTTTACATCAGCTGGTCTAATCTAATAAAAGATATTACCTCTCCCTAGAAGCCCTTGCTTTGTTTATGGGCACGACTGCCCGAGATTACAGCACTACTATTATCAGACAATGCCAACTGCTAGGCTGTCCCCGAGAGCTCAGGGTGGGAGGGGCTGCCAAAAACACCCTCACGTCAGGGATCCCCGCTGAGCACCGGTCCCTCCAGCTCCGCAGCTTTTCCCGGCCACGCACCTGGCCCGGGGGGTGACGGGGCGGCGGTGACGGGGCGCGGAGGGACGGCCGCCAAGCTGTCTGCAAACGGCGGGGCGCTCCCCGCCCGAGCGCCAGCCTTGCCTGGCATCTGCGCTGGGCTCTAAGTGGCTGCTGGAACAGTTGTTAAGGTGCTGTTGCCCACCTAGCAGCGCGCTCATTAATTTCTAAAGTAGCGGCCCACAGCTTTGCTGGTGAGACACTCGGCAAGATCTCCCGGATGCCCTCAGGATTCTCCCTCCGCCCGGGCGCTCCTAACTGTCTCGGTGCCCCTTCAGAAAAGGCCGGAGCCCGGACCGCGGTGACCGGCGCGGCCGCAGCCTCAGAGCACAGGGACCCCATCGAGCCCGCTCGGACGGGACGCGCCCCCATTCCCGTTGGTGCAGCGCCCCCTGCGGGGCGGGGCGGGTTGGGCAGTGGTAGCGCCGGGAAATGGAGCGGCTCCGTGCCCTCTCCCGGCGTGGCGCCTAGCGGGGCGGGAAGCGCTCAGCTCTGCCGAGCTGCGCCGCCAGGACTCCGGCGCCCGCCGTCGCGCCGCACGGCCCCGCGGGGCTTCCGCACAGGGGAGGTGACTGACAGAGGCAGGCGCGGAGGGCAGGCGCCGGCGTCCCCCCGAGCTGGCACGGGGCCGACGTGCGCCGAGGCGAAGGGGCAGCGCTGGGGAGGAGGAAGAGGAGGAATCGCCGCTGAGGGCGAGGGAGCGATCCGCGTGCTCACCGGGGAGTCCCGGCTGGCAAAACGAGCGGGCACCGATCAACGTGCCGGGGCTGCCGGCTCCCGAGACGGGCTCCACAGACCCCCGGCCCACCGTGCCCAAGCGCTGCTGGCGCCCCGCCCCCGCGCAGCCCCCGACGCGGCGGCTCGGAGCGACCTTTCCGCAGCCCGGGGCGGGGCGGGCCCGGCGCGCCGCGGCATTCCCGCCCTGCCGCCGCCTGGCCGCGCGCCGCCGCATGCAAATGAGGGCTCTCCTCATTGGGCAGCAGCGGGAGCCCTTTGAAAGGGCGCCCGGCGATTGGCCGCACGGCGGCGTTAACGCACACGGGAGAATCTCCCCCCGCCCTTTTTTTTTTTTTTTTTTTTTTTTTTTTTTTTTTGCCGCTAATGTGTGATGCGTTCCTCTCAGACGGTGTGTAACTCTACGCGCCGGTTACTACAGAACAAATAGTTCCCAGCCCCCCGCCCTCCCCGTGCCCGCCCGTGCTGTGGGGTGGGACAGGGCGCTGCAGTCGTGGCCGCCGCCCCGCAGGGGCTCCGGCGCAGAGGGGAGGGGGCGGCGGGGGCGGCAGGGAGAGGTGTTCCCCCCTCCCCCGCGGAGGGATATTCTCGGCGCGCTCGCCGCACTCTGCCCGCACCAAAATATTGGGAGTTAAGAGACGGCTCGGCGGCGCCGCCGGCTCAGAAGCGCGCGGGCAGCTCGGCGGCGGCGCGGTCTGTCCTCCGCGCGCCACGGCTCCACTGCGGCGCCCAGCCCGCTCCTGCCGCCGCGGCCCCCGCAGGGGCGGGCTCCACGCGTGGATCCGAAGACCCCGGACTCGTCTGCCTCCGCGGAGGGCTATAGTTTTGCCTGCGCTTGCCTGCGCCTCGAGCGGCTTTCGCTGGGTGGAAGAAGGAACGCGGGAGCGGCGCGTTCTCTGACTGCGTTTCTCCGGAGGACTTTGTGCTACCGACGCCTGGACTGCTGCCGGCGGGGACGGACCCCCAAGGACTCCGTGCGTTCCCGCTCCCGGCCGAAGAAGGAGCCACATAGACACTTTCGGCGGCTCGCCGCCCTCCGCCGGCTCCGGAGAGAGGAGAGCCGCGCCGAGCCAAGAGGACGCCGGCGGAGCTGCCGCGGGGAGCTAACTCGACGTTTTCCCTCCCTCGGAAGATGTTGCTCTCCAAGTTCGGCTCGCTGGCGCACATCTGCAGCCCTAGCATGGACCACTTGCCGGTGAAGATCCTCCAGCCAGGTACGGGGCTCGGGTGTCCCCTGGCAGCGCCGCGCCGGAGGGCGCAGACCCGCCCTGCGTTACTGGGGTGTCGGGGTCGGCGTCTCGCACCTCCCGGAGCTGCGTTTATTCTATTCTTGCTTTTTTTTCTTTTTTTTTTCTTAATTGAAGAATTTTTTTATTTTTTTTTTTTTTTTAGTAAAGCCTTGGTCAGAATCAGGGCAATGCACACAGTCCGGGTCCATTGGGCAAAGCGTTTGTGGGGGCTCTTTTTTTAAATTTTTTTTGTTATTATTACCAGTGTTATTATTATTCGGGCGCACCGCGGCTGAGGATATTAATGCGGGGTTTTCCCTCTTGTTTCCGCAGTGAAAGTGGAGAAGGAGCCGTTTGATAAAGTCTACCAAGTGGGCTCCGTGCTGGGCAGCGGGGGCTTCGGCACCGTGTACGCGGGGAGCAGGATCGCCGACGGGCTGCCGGTGAGGCGCGGGGCGCCCGGGCGGGGGCGGCGGGCGGGAGCGTGGCGCGGGAAGCGGCGGGCGCGGCCGGCCCGGCCCTCGGCGGCGGGGCGCAGGCTGAGCCCGCCCCGCCGCTCACGGCGCCTCCGTTCTCCGCGCTCCGCAGGTCGCCGTGAAGCATGTGGTGAAGGAGCGGGTGACCGAGTGGGGCACGATTGTAAGTACCCGGGGGGGACTCCGGGGGTGCCGCGGGGCTCTGCGCGGCGGGGCCATTGTGTGGGCGGCGGGGCCCGCCCCGCTGGCGCGGCCTCTGCGTCGGGAGGGAATTTGGCGGGGGTTCGCCGCCGCAGCGCCGCGCCCGCCCCTCGGACTGCGGCAGCGGCAGAGGGGGCCCGCCGGCCGCGCCCTCCTCCCCGCCCTGCACGCCCTCCCCGCCTCCCTCCCTCCAGTCGAAGGGGTGCCCCGGGCCGCGCCACCCCCCGCTGACCCGCACCCCTTTTTCTGCCCAGAGCGGCATCATGGTACCCCTGGAGATCGTCCTTCTCAAGAAGGTGGGCTCCGGCTTCAGAGGGGTCATCAAGCTTCTGGACTGGTACGAGCGGCCCGACGGGTACCTGATCATCATGGAGCGGCCTGAGCTGGTGAAGGACCTGTTCGACTTCATCACGGAGAAAGGTGCCCTGGACGAGGAGACGGCCCGCGGGTTCTTCCGGCAGGTGCTGGAGGCGGTGCGCCACTGCTACGGCTGCGGTGTGGTGCACCGGGACATCAAGGACGAGAACCTGCTGGTTGACCTCCGTACAGGCGAGCTGAAGCTCATTGATTTTGGCTCGGGGGCCCTCCTCAAGGACACAGTCTATACCGATTTCGACGGTACGTGCCCCCCACCCTTCCCGTGCCCCTCCCGGGGTGACGCCCTCCCTAGAGCTGCTGCTTAGCCCCTTTCCAGTGACCAGTCACAACAAGCAGAACCCCTGACACGGGGGTTCATATCAGATCTATCGGTAATGGAAACCTGTGGACCCGAAGCCGCTTAGGGGTGTTCAGTTGCGCAGGAAAGAAGCGATTCCAGGCAGTGACGCAGCAGTTTATGTTTCCCTGTCTTGGAAAAAGCGGGGTTTTTTTCCTAGAGGGCGATCTGTTTACATGGAGGTTTTGCCAGTGTCGGATGTTTCCATGTGTGGATATGCAGTTTTTATATGCGGCTTTTTTTTTAACTCGGAGTGGTACCTCCCCCGCTCCCATTCTGCCAGTGTCCTGGAAATCCCGCATTGCAGATTTTAAAGCTATGGGGACAAATGCACTCTCTCAGAATGAGTTGCTATAGCGGCTAGGGTCGATGCTTTAGAGGTGGGAAAGCTGAACATAAGCCGGCATGTGACCAGAGGGGAGTATTTCCCCCGGTGCGAGGAGTATGACTGATGTAACACGGGGTCTCGCTCCCCCCGCCCCCAGCTGCCGCACTCACATCTGTTTGTTGTGAAACCCGAAGCCCCACCGCACGTGACCCTCGGCATCACGAATTCCCCTTTTTGTTTGGTATCCAAGGAGCCCTCGGGCACTGGAGGAGTGGAGGGGGGCGGGTTGGGAAAAGCTGCCGCATAAAAGCCCGGGGGGGGGGGGGGCCTTAAAAACGCAGGAATCGTAAGCGGCCCTATTTTGTTTATTGCTCTGTGGAATTGGATAAAGCAGATTAGCCCCGTGTAATGCGGGCAGACCTGAGTTTCACCTTCTTGTCGCCCTTCCCTCCTCCCTGCCAGCCCCCTTTGTCCTTTTGTGTCTATTTTTGGTGTGATGCTGCAGACGCCACGTGGTCAGTGAAAGGGAGCTTGCCTCAGTAAACAGTCAGCTGATGGGGCTGTGTTATTCCTTGCAACAAAATAGAACAACCGGATGGGCCAAGTCTGTTGATGGTGTAACTCTGCAGATGACCTGAAATTACACTGCTAATGACTTTGGCTTGTGAAAAATTTTAAGCAGTTTAGTTTTTTGGGTTTGTTTTTTTTTGGGTTTTTTTGTTCTTGCTTTTTTTTTTTTAATTCCTAAATGTCAAGGGAAACACTTTAAATCTTCAATTGTGGGTTTTTTCTGCTTTCAGGAACGAGAGTATACAGCCCTCCAGAGTGGATCAGATACCACAGATACCATGGGCGGTCAGCAACAGTATGGTCTCTGGGAGTTCTGCTGTATGACATGGTTTGTGGGGACATCCCTTTTGAGCAAGATGAAGAAATCTTGAGGGGACGATTATACTTCAGGAGAAGAATTTCACCTGGTAAGTTCTATAGAAATCTAATGGGTTTTCTAGTTTTGTGGATTTTTTTTAATAGTCTTGCACGTGTGAGCTTGTGTGGGTGGATTTTTGTTACTGAGGATTATCTTTTTTTTTTACTTTCTTAATCTAATATGGCTTTCTTGTTTTGTTACAGAATGTCAACAACTGATCAAATGGTGCCTTTCACTGAGGCCTTCAGACAGACCAACACTTGACCAGATTTTTGACCATCAATGGATGCACAAATCTGATGTAGTGAAGTCTGAGGACTGTGACATAAGGCTACGGACCCTTGATACTGATGTATCTAGCACAAGTTCAAGTAATGAGAGTCTGTGAATTACTAAGGACCTCGCACTGGGAGGGGGAGCTTCAAGCAGAAAGACCACAGTGCTGCTGCCAATACATAGGAGGGGCTAGAAAAATGCATTCATTATTCTGTAGTTGAATCTTTGTCTGAGGGACTTGATTTTGTTTTCCCCCTTTGCTGGTTTCTGCTTTGGAATGAGAGATTTCCTTTGGAAACGCTGATGTTTGGGAGTTGCAGGCCAGTACTTAGTCAAAGACTGACCTTATTAAGAAAGCAGTGACCTCTTGAATACATGGTAAACTTTTTTGCTCTCATAGAGCCTGGACTAGATTTTATTTGCTTTTGAGTGCCTTTTTGAAAGCTGCTTCAGTGGGACTTTCTTTTTTGAGCTGTCTATGTCCAAAGAAGATCCAGTTCATTATAGGAATTTGCTTCCTTTAGACTCGGTGCTGGGGGAAGCAGCTCCTATGATGCATTGGAGAACCTGTTCGGTGATTGAATGAAGTAGTCCCATCCACTGGTGATGGAATACTTGAACACAGACATTTCACTCCTGCGCCCCTGCCCTTTACAAATCCAGCCCACCTCTGCTGCTCAAAATATTTCCTATAGCCTGCACAGAAATATGAACAGGTATATCAGCTTCTTTATCAGAAACATTTATTCATGTTTCCTTTTATCATCTCTACCATTGGGCATGAGAAGCCCCTTTCTCAACTCCCCCCCGGCCTTTTGTCACCCTGCGAGTCTTAAAGTATGTATGGGCATGTTGAATGCACAATCAATGCAATATTCAAGGACTTCTACTTTTTTTTTTTTCCATACCTGTATAATGTGTTTATGTAAACTCGGTTTTTCCCGTGTACTATACAGTTATTTATTGTTTGGAATTTAGAAGACCTCCCACAGTTTTCAACTGTGGCTATTTATTTGGTTAATTTATTTGGTTAGAGTTATTCAACACTGTGCTTTCCCCTCCTTCTCCCCATGGGAATTCTAGTGGTTTGCCCATGGCACTTTTTTTCTGCATTCCTGTCAACTTTTGGTTACAAAAAAAAATAAAAAAAAAAAATTTCTGACCTTACCAGTTTTTTGTTGGAAGATGGGAAATTGTTGTACAAAGTCTAATTTAAGGGAAATAGAATGATTTTTTAAAGTTAGTCAGTATGCCTTTTGTCTGGTATTACTGTACCAGAAGTGTAAAGTAATGCTGTTTGGAAGGGTTTTAAATTATTGACATTGTACAGTCTCCGTGCATTGGCTCTGGAAGGTAGAGTGGCAGAGTCATAAACCTTAATTTATTTTAATAGCTGTGTTTCTGTGATCTGGTTGCATTTATGCAGCTTGGATTTGGATTTTTTCTTCTGTTTAACGGTGTGAAATGTATGGAGATCATATTTTTTATACAGGTATTTCAATTAAACTTTTTGTATATAACAAGTTCTGTGTTTGTGTATTTACTTTTATCTTCACTGTTCCTTGTGATGAGCTGAGGAACACGCTCTGTTAGTGTCTCAAGCCTTGTTAAAGGCCTGCAGCAGCTGAGCCAGGGTTAGGAGATGGTCTGTGCCATTAAGCAGTGGCCATTTTGAAAGAATTAAGCAATCCCTCATCTGAGCTCTATCTACTCAATCACTGCATTTATTGTTGGACTGGGGAAGGAGTACAATTCAACAGCACTAATAGCCTACATAAAAGGGAATAGGCCCTGTAATTGTGGGACTTTTACCTCTGTAAACACTGAATATCAGTGTACTTGTCCTTAGGTATAACAAGGAAGGAATTCTGTAGCTGCTGCTGGTTCCTGTAGTTTTCACAGTTGATATGTTTACTTTCCATTACATTCAGTTTCCTTCTTCCCACTTGCACTTTCCTTCTGGGCGTGGATGAGGACTTCTGTGCCCTTACGGGAAAGGGACAGCATTCTTGGGAGATCAGGGTGACTGTTTTCCTTCAACTCCCTTAGATTATCAAAGTCTGGTGTGTCACTTGATAGAGTATGATACGGGGGAGCATGTGCCATTCTCACTGCAGCAAAGGACAAGAGAAATGTCCTCGGCATTCATCTTCACACGTTGGGAGTCAAATCCTGCAGATTAACGATTTCATCCTGATTTCTCTCCAGCCAGAGACTGACCTGGCTTGGTCTTGTTGCGGGGGTGGTAGTGATTACAAGGTTTAACTACTGCAGAGGGATCTACGAGGTATATTTAAGGATGTGTTCAGTCATTAAAGGTGCTTTGTAGTTGTCACAGTAAAGGGCTAGGCTTAGAATCTTGGTTTTATGTTATTTCCCTTTCTGGGGATCTTTCTGCTAGCTCATCTGCTATTATTTTGGTTCCCTGTGGGTAATATCTCGCTGGCATCACATCAGGCTCCTGATGCTAACTAGTTTAGACTCAAAATGCCGATGAATGGCAGGAGGTAAAGCGGAAGAAAAAAGACCATTTTTTGTCTGTGCAGTTTTCTGATGGCACAGAGGGAAGGTGTGTTGACTTTTCTTGGCCACAAAAAGAAAACTTAAATTACTCATCGATGAAAAAAAAGCCTTAACCACAGTTAGGAATTCTGTCCATCAATTTGTTTCTTATGTTTTCTGATTTTGTTCCTTCCTTGTTTTAGACATGTTTCCCCAGGTTTTAATGAAAATCTGTATATGTGCTAAACCTAGTCCCTGAAAAGTTCAGTTCCCTTTTGTTGGAACTCTATTCACAGAAATAAAAGATTCTTCAGTTAAGATTGCATAGAAAAAATCACACTGTCTTATGAGAAGAACACTTAAAAGTGAATATTTAGAGTTTCACTTTAGAATGAGAAATTCCTTTTTCTTAAGAAGAGAGGATCCCAGCACCTAGTGTACTTCTTTAGGGAAACGTTTCTAACCACAAGAGGTCCCTGGAGAAATTCCAGTAGCTGACAGTAATTAACATCTTCCACTCCAGTGACTTCACATGTTCACAGCTGTTCAGAGGGATGGCAGCAGGGCCCTATGGGTGAGCTTCAAAGGGCTACCAGAAAAGCGATTCTAAAAACACATTTGTAAAGCTATTGTTGATTGCTGAGCTAGGGACTTTCAACATTTCCACAAGAGCTGTTACTTTCCTTAGCTTCACTGAGAATCAGCGTAGAAACGCTCTGTTTTGAAACATAAAAACTAGGTTTTCACCTTTTGCTACTGCGGCAAAATGCATTAAAAGGATAAAGGTCAAAAGGACACTGGCACGAGTGCTGACTCCCTCCTGGGATTAGCTCAACATAAAAGGTGCACTTTCAGTGCTGCACAGGCAGCTTTGCTTGTGAAACTCCCCTGTACACTAATAGAAGCCATGTGGCTGAAACACCATGTACCAAAAGTAATGATTTGTAAAAATAGCTTTTCATTACAGTTGAAAGTTGGAAAATGATGTGTTAATATAGTTCCATTAGCTGAGTGTTTCTGCCAAAATGAGCAAGTCTATGACAGCTCTTGGTTTCTCCTGTGCTTCTATCTGGTATTAATATCATTAAATGTTATTTCTCCGGGATCCTCCTTTTCATACTCTCTCCCCACTAGGCTGGTTTTTAACAGCACAAAGCTTGAAAAATAAAATTCAGCAGGTCATTTAAAACACTATTGTTTAAATCAGGGCCTGTTTTAACCTTGAAAAATTGATTTAACAATACTCATACCTATGCATGTAGGTATGCTACTGGCTTCATAATAGGTATTTTAAATATATTCTAATACTGAAATATCTTTAACAGTGTAGTGTTTTGCATAATTCATAGCCCTAATAAAGCTCTTTTCCCTGAGTGTATAAGTATACAGTGTCTTATTTTTTTTTCTCTTTTTGTTAACTGAGCTTATATTTGCTAAAGCAGCTGAACAAGAACCCCTTTGAAAATCACTATCAGAGGATGTTAGGAAGGTTGACTAGGGTCTGTTCCCACCAAACACTTATGGTTCTCTCTCAGTGGTTTAGTGACCTCTGTTGGTGAAATTAAAGTACATGTTCCAAAAATAATGATGCATAAATTGGGGAGATTTTAAAGCACTGCTAGATTATATTTTTAGATATGAGTGAGTATGGTTGATACCTAATTATCCCATAATGCTTGAAGGGATATTTCACTAAAAATGAAAAAATTTAAATCACTACAAATGCAAAAATAACTTCCCAATAAAAATGGGAGAGGGGAGTATGTATTCAAAAGGTTGTCAAATCTGCATCTGATGTTATAGTGCTAACCTGCCTGGTGTGCCTTCAGTCACCTACCTACACGACTCTTGGTGCGAGCATTCACAACCATATTAGCCCTCATTCTTCCACTTCATTTCAGTAACCATGAGAAGCACTTGTCTTCTGGTATGTAGATGGGCAATAATTCTCAGTGGTGTAACTAGACAACAGAATGTTGTGGCCATATCAGCCTACTGTTAGTGGAATTTTTTCTACTAACAGCAGTGATTCCACTTTTTTAGAGTTCTTCTTGTAGAATTCTTCTGCTAATTTGTAGCAGAAGTCAAGGTAGCAGTGTTTTAGTTTCATGGCACTACAGTTTTTGATGCTGTCCAAAATTTTCTCTACTTGTAAATTTGCAATTACTTAGTTTCATGGTTATCTGTGATTTAAAAATTTAATATGCTTTTGCCTACAGCGTTCCTTCACGTAGCTGATTTACCAGAGACATAGTAAGCTTTGGTTATGTTGCAGAATTGCTAAACAAAATGATAAGGAGGCCACAAATCCATGCAACTAAAAATTAAATTAAATGTGTATAAGACAGGATTCCTAATTATTTTCAGAGAAAGTTTGTCTCATAACAGGTGAATTCATGTTACAACTAAAAAATGTGTTCACATAGACATACCAGCTCTTTCTTTGATGAAGAGAAGTGACTAGAGAACACCAGAACTGTGGTGTAACTCAAGGCAAAATGAGGAGCAGAAACATACATCCATTAAATACTTGCAGACATTTTCTTAGCTTGCCGTTCTCTTCCAATAAATTTAAAAGGTATTCAATCTTTGTGTCCTTTACTGCTTGAAATTATTATTTGTAATACAGCCTGGCACAGTCAAGTTTTAAGAAACACTAAGTGGTTTGCAATACTCTGATAAAATCAGCATGTTTGTATCTCAGATGCAAGGATTTCCTTTTCCTTACAATGCTATGAAGGAAATTACTTGCCTACGGAAACATTCTGTTTACATAATAATATAAATTCAATATAGGTCTCAGATTAGCTATGTTTAAGCTCTAATTAATATGGTCTTAGTAAGAACGTTATCTATTATAGCTAATACTCTGCTAATTGACCACACAAACCATTATGTAAAAAGCTGCTTATACTAGTCCACTAAGAGAATTAGTGAGATGCATACTTTGACTTGCACTGTTTCTCAGGTAAGACTGTGTTAAACATCAAAATTAGAATTAAGTCATAGTCAGAAAAGTAACTTGTGGATCAAAATTATTCCTTTTTATTATAACTGACTCAGCAGTCACTTTAAGGCTTCAGTTAGAATTACACAAAGATTACAGAAAATTATACTGAAAATTGAAATATTTGGTATTTTGCTCTATTATGGACATACTCCTGAAGCAAATGTTTTATTATTTTATGAATAATTGTCTGTGTAGTAGCTAGGTGGAATTTTTTTTGTATGTTAGTGTTACTGAAAAAAATGCTCTTTTGTAGAAATAAAAAAAAAAAAGTTTTGCTTGAGAAACTTACTCTCGTAATTATGAATGGCCTGGTTTCAGGGTTGAAGTTTCTCCCCTTTTCTGCTTCCTTGCTTTTAAGACAGGAAAATATAAGCATCAAATATCAGTCTATTTGAATTAAAATGTATAAAAATGTTAACAAGCATATGTTATAAAAGATTGGAATGGTGATTCCCCATAATTTATTGTTTTTCCAGAAGCTTCCAAGCCTAATAGAGTCATGAAAGGGAACAGTCTCTTTCAAGATCATCCTAAGGAAAGATGTCCATTACCTGTGGGAAATACGCCTGTGTTTGGACTCCATGCAAAGATTTTGGGGTGGAGAGAGGGGAGGGGAAGAGGAGGGTAGTTTATTTGTTTGTTTGTTTGTTTATAATGTCTAAGTAATATCAAAAGCCTTGAAATATAAATAATATAGAATATATAATATATATAATATATAATAGAAAAATGTAAGAGACCACTGTTTTGCAGAGAGAAATTTGTCTATTGTCTGGGCAGATATAAATGGATAAAAAACTTAATCCACAAGAAGGCAGATTAAGTTGTGGTAAGGATGAGTTTTATATCTGTAAGGCTAGCTGAACACCAGAGTAAACAAATTGTGGGGTATAATAAATCAGTATTTTTAGAAACAAGCATTTTTCATAAATCATCTAGAAGTTACAGCTATTTTAAAATTTTAATTTCATCAGCGTAATCTTGAATTACAAAAACAGATTTCAGACACATCATTCATCTGCTTTTTGAATCAATATAAAATTTATTGACAGTGCTGGTTTTGCTACTGGAAAAACCAAAACTTTTTAATGCAGATTTGACCTAATCAATAGTAGTGACAGATTTTCTCAAGATGGTGAGGTTATGGGGCTACTGACCTTTTCTCATAGCCAGCATCAGCTAAATTGTTCCTCCCACTATCCCTTCCTTTTGCTGGTGCATTGATATGAAGATCAATAAACTGATCTCTCTGATAGCAACCCAGCATAAGTGAGGGAATATGAACAACCACTTGGGTCTGGGATGTGCTGGAAGAGAGATGGTACTGCTGAAGAAAGGATATGTGTAAAAACAAAATTTTCTCTAGTCAGTACCATCAAGCATACCCTCTAGCTTCTATTCAAAAACTTCTGCAACAAGGAATTTGTAAGGAATAAGACAAATCTTGCTATTCTTAAGCTGACGTGCAAATTATTTTAAGTGACTTTTCTTCAAATCAGGTGCTGAGCATTTGCTTGTGAGGTGTACAGTATCTCAAATAGAGATGAAGTGAAGGAACTAAGGTCCCTCAGAATCCCACACAGGTCAAAACTTAATTCATTACTATATTTATATATCTCAGCAGTATGCCCTACTTTTTAACCAGCTTCACAGGTACATTTGCAAATGAGAAAATACATTAAACATTTCAGAATTGTTAGTCAATGACAATGCTTTACAGCTATTCAGAAAAAAAGTTGCAGTGAGAAAAAGTAAAACAAATGCGTTATCATTATTGCATTTATTGTTTTATCTCAAGATCTACAATTTTCCTATTTCTCTGTCATTTTGAGTCTCTTCAGCAGGCATGAGCTCCATTGTCTTCTCTAGGATATTTCTACCAATACTCACAGTTTAATATGTAGGATTCTAGTATACTTAAAGGAAAACTTCAGCAACTGATCTTGAAAATCTTGGTCAGTCCCTATGTAAACCATGAATTTTGAGCGCATTTTAAGGATGCACTCTTCCCAGTTTAGTGCTTGTTGTGGTGATGCACTGAAGCAGCTCTCATAGCTGAGGAACACCATTTCCCTGACAACTCCTATCCAAAATACTTTTGGTGCTATAGGATCCAATTCTACAGTTCTTGTCAAAATATTCCAATCATTTCAAGGGAAATTTTGTCTGTGTGATGAGTACAGAGCTATCCTTTAACTTGTGACAAAAGAATGTCTGCCCTACAGAGAAAATAAATAAGAAATCCAGGAGTGGTAAAGAAAACTTCTCCTGCAATGCTGAAAAGCAGTAGAAAAAAGAGAAAGAAACCCTTCTGTCTTTCAGAAGTCCTCTCTGTAAGACAACAAATGTTATTTGGAAAGAAAGGGCAAGGTAACTTGAAAGAAAAGTAGAGCATAAAAATTATCTCAAAACCTGAGTCCTTGGTGGCATTTTTGTTAATACCACAAAGAGCAATTACTCACCCTTGAGATTGGCTCAGTTGGTTAGAGCATGCTAACAACACCAGGTCTTTTTCCCCATGTAACTGCCTGTTGGTGTGAAAAGGGGTTCATAAAAATGTTGATCATAATTTATACCTCTCTTTTCCTCTGCTGAACAGACTTTCTATGTCACCAACTAACAGCACTATCCAACTCCTTTTATGACCTGTGACAAACTCCTACTGATGCAGGTCATGAGAAGAACATGTCACAGTTTCAGAACAAATAATACACACTTTCATATTCTTTACTAAGTTACATTCTTATTATTTAACATTCTTTTAAAACTAAAATCTTCATGGCAAAAACTGCACTGGTGCAAATGGTTCTTTTTACCCAGATAGTTTTCACAGTCCTTTAGAGACTTCATTCACTGATTATGAATATATATATATATATATATATATATATATATATATATGATAACAACTTTTTTCTGCATCTTACTGCCATCTTAGAGTATAACTTTCTTTATTCCAGAACAACTAATATAGTTGACAACACTGAATATTTAGCCAGGTTATCAACAGACCTGAGATTATTTTCTCTTTCTGACCAATTTTTATGTTTTCTTGGAAAATGTTAAATTTCTTTAGTGGAAATTTCAAATTGCACAAGTTCATATATATAACTATATATAGATATACTATTTCAAACTCCTATAGTAGTTCTTCTCTAATTAACAGATTAGTTCAACTGAAGCTCACTGAAAACTGAGCACCACAAATGGTGGTCATCAAGGCAAAATTAAAAAGTCATAAAGAACCCCTGGACAAACACAAGATTATCAGAAGTGCTCATGAAGTTCTCCCAGGTCTTGTAGGTGGCCAGTACAAAGCTTGCATGGCACTGGTGACAAGCTGGAATGGAAGATACTTCAAATAACATAGTGATAAGGCATCAAACAGCTTGCTGCTGGTTTTCTACAGGGAAAGATCACCTTGCACAGAGGGTGTATGTTTGTTCTCAAGTACTGCACTTCTGCACTCCAGTTGTTAAAATTCAAGATAATTGATTGTCAATTGGCTTAGACCTGGAAAAAAATACAAACATTTGTGCTGAAATGAAAGTATCTTGATATATCTAGATTAGCATTTACAACGCTATTAACTGACTCAAGTTAATGCAGTCACTCAGAGGAGCAAAAACTTCAGCATCAGACTTCACCTAAAGGATTGTCTAATCAAACTTACTGCAAGTAAATTTTCCCGGGTAAATTTTTGAACTAACACCTCTTTGAGAATTATGGATAATAAAAAGTGGCTAATTTTCTCCTTTTTCACTAGTTTTATAGAAAGCCTGTTTGAGAACATTTGTTGGAGTACCTGTTACCCCAATTTTGCTGGGATGGTTTCAGTAGGAGTAACTGAAACCCTTTTCTAGGTGGGTAGATCAGTACTTACCACAGCCTGATGTCTGGTTCTCATGTATATTCCCATGTAGATTTGCCTTAGAAGGTTATTTGTTTATTTAAAGAGCAATATGAGGTATGAAAGGGATATGTAAACATATGCTTTGCAACTACAGTAGTGGCCATTTGAAATAGGTAAATGTAATTTCAAAAAATCACAAAGTGAAGAAAAGTTGCAATGGCATATTCATCTGAACACAGCTGCTCACTGATTACCTAAAACCAAGGAGCAGCTACTTGCAACAGCAACTGCACATGCATTTCAGTCTAACCATCTCAAAAACTGGCTGGGGTATGTTGTACAAATTTTGACCACAGGCTGGCCTGTATATGCCACTGTAATTTATACAGTTGATTACTTTCCACTTTCTCAAGGATATTAACTGGTGTGAACCTTCATTTTTTTCATTTCCAGTAATTAATTCCCTGTAGAGGTGACTGAAAATACTAAACAAAAGCACTTAATCAGAAATTATTAGAGTTGTCTTGTCAGCCATCTGTTAATCAGCATGAATTTTTGTACAAGTAGTGAAAGTTTTATTAAACCTTATACTTAATTAAAACATTGTTTCCTTAGCAGATTAGAAAGTACTGTCATCTGTTTAGACTTGCATCCAAAGATTCATTAAGGGTTGATTTCCTGCAACATGCAGGCATTTAGAAAGTCTTTCTACTGGGATTGAATGAAGGTACAAAGGGTTGTAGCACAGGCAAAAATTCTTTTGTTGAAGGTCTTCCAGTCCCCACCATAATGCAGACTGACAACATAGTGAAGGAATACTAATGAATTTGAATGGGATTAAAACTAGAAAGTGAAGAATAATGAGGAAAAAAGATCGCTTTGTAGATTTTGGGATTCATTGTGGTAGTCTTGTCTTGTGAATGACATGGGCATTAGAATTTTGTACAATCATTCTTGCTTGTATCTTTATTATAAAAAATTTAAAAAATTAGATTAAAATTATTTTTCTGTAAATTTGCCATTTCTGGGGAAGTGACTACTGCAGCTTTTTGAAAGCTAATGAGACCTGAATGCACTGGTGTAAAATTCCTCTAAAGATTCAGAAGGAAAAATATGGGAAAATGACAATGACTGATTACTGTTTATTATTACAGTGAGGTGCAAAGACTTGCAAAACACTGCTTGTTTTCAATGGCTTTTTGATACATCAGCATCCTGCTACATCGTCATTATGTGGGAACATGTAAGAGTTGCATATCTTATTACTGTTTTCTGGGAAGAATTTCATATCAGCCCCAAGTTCTTGCCAGAGTGTGTTAGACTCTGCTCTATCCATCAAGATGACTGAACTGCAGTCAGTCATTTGGCCAAAACTGTATTAAGAGTTGTCTTTTAAGACCAATCTCATCACTATGTCCACTGCTTGTTGTGTTTTGTAGAATCTCGCTGCTATCAAGCTTGACAAGTTTTGCTTTGTTCCTACCTGCTCCTTGTCCCAGGGTTCATCTTTAGCTACCTGGATTTCTTGTCTCTTCACTATTCTTTACCATTTTTAGTTTCATACATCTCTTGACTTTCTTGGTTTCTCTGTCTCTTGCCTCTAGCCCTGACATCAGGGATTTGCTACCAGCTTTCATGTCCCAGGTGTATTGCTGCTGTGAAGACTTTAGGGGGTTTGCCCTGGGAACATATGGTCAGATGCAGCAGTAACAAGTGCAGTAGCTCACTGAGAGCCAGATGCAGACATGGGTAGAAAGTCATTAATGTTTTATATTATTCTTATTTATCATTAGTGGCCATTGATTAAGTAATATGACTGATCTCAGACAATAAACACAACTTTGCTCTGAAGCCCTTTCAGTCCAAAAAGGCAAACAGCAGGCAAAGTGTAAGGGGAAAGGGCTGAATATATATTTTTTAAAACAATACCATCTATTTCTACTGGCCCTCTGCCTGGCCATTATTAACTAACAGAATTTTGTAGGCATCCAAGTTGATCTTCCTGATGTTACTGGAAAATTTTACTTGGCTCAAATATGAAAATAATTTCCTTTCAAACTCAACACTATGCTGTTACAACATCCATTTTGATAATCTAATGGTCAAATGTGATGATTGTCTCTTGGAGCACCTCACAGGGCCACTATTGTTGTGTGATAGTGACCTTACGTCTGGGAACAGCCTTGCTTAGGGCTTCCCAAATCTATCTCTTACAAGGCCATATGACAGATATGTGTAAAGCTCCATGCCAGTCACACTTGTTTAAAAACTCCTTGACACAGTCATGCCACTTGTGACTCCTTGTACTGCTGTGACATATGACTCTGACGCTGCAAATATTCTTCTGTATTATGCAAGGGTGTCACTACAGAAGGAGGATTATGTGAGGTCATGGCTAGAGTCTGATCCTGCCTCAGTCCCAGATGTACAAGCAGAAAACAGTTGAGTGGATTAATATGTAAGTGGCTTTTAGAGGCAACTGCCCTCTTATCTGACATTGCTAGGTGAACAGATGCTAGATGTTGCTAGATATTGCTAGGTGTTGCTGGATGGCCCCAGTCTATTCAATAACCATCTGCATTAACTTGTAACATAGGATAACCTTGGGCAAGAGCAGCCAGTGGAACCAGCCCACCTTTGTCAAACACATGGGCTTATTTTTACTTCTTTAGGCATGTACACATTACTCTATTTTTATCCCTTGACAGCAATGAGACTTAGTCATAGTTGATAGCTGATCTCATCTCCTCTTCATCAACCAAAAAAAAATCTAGAGGAACCATATCATTTCTAACAGGAAACTGTACATGGCACAGTTGGTCTGCTAAAACAGAAGACACACCAAAGCAGAAAACATTGATAAAAGTAGGTGTGTAAGGTAGGCCTTTTTTTCAAGCTACACAAGTGGACTTCCCTGGCAGAATGGAGCTGCTGGAGGAAATCTTTCAATGCCTAATTTAATATTTCCAGCTTCATTACATTAGTACTCTAGTATCACAAGTAGCAAAATACTGTCTACCATGTACACAGGTGCCTATGAAGCCTACATGTCCCTGTTGGAGTCATTCAAATATCTTGTAAAAACTATTACTGCTCATGCATATGAATTCTGGTTTTGCCTATATCTGTCCTTATAATGAAAATCAAACTATATCATATTGTCAGGTTTCCCCTCCATCTCCTTACCCATTTCTATTTTTACTGTTACCAGTATATCTTCACTTGGCCAGCAGTTATCTTGCTAAGCTGGAAAGAAAGAGATCTCAGGTCTTTCTTGACTTTAGAAATTAATGTTGTCATCAAGTGAAGTGTTAACATAATGAAAGCAAACTTGACTTTCAGAAAAATCAGTGAGCTGGAGGCAAGTAGTTACATACCTTTGGACTGAAATAAGACAAATTCAGGGAATGTAGGAATAACTATTTGTTGCATACAACATGAGCACATCAGAGCAAGAGTCTTTCCAGATGTGCTTTGGATCATCTCTAAAGGGCTTGGGAAGGCCTATGAAATGGTAATTAGAAAACTGCCAAGTGGACAGATCCAGAAGCAAAGGAAAAGGTAGATATCTGCCTTAACTGTGTTAACTTCATGAGCTGTTTGGGCTGGGGGAGACTTAAAGTTTGCTTGAAACCTTTCTGCTCTGTGGCATTTCAAAAGAAAGATTATATCTGCCTCTGTTTCCCAAAGAAAAGAAAAAGTGACCAAGAGCAGAAAAGCTCAGAAGGTGATTTGGAATCAAATGATCTCATGCTGTTGGTGACAATAGTGGCACAGAGTGAAGAACATTGATGTAGAGACAATACAGAAGGATGGTGTCCTGGAAAAGTCCATTCATCGTGGGTTTAAGGATCAGTACTGCAAAGATTTTAAGCACTAATAGCACATAATATCACTATCTAAAGTTCTGTCTAGACTTGGGAGACCGAGGACAGATTGTCCTAGATTAGACAGGTTTCAGGGAGATTAGATAAAGTCCTTCGATTTAGTTTTTTTTTTCTTTTACTTGTGATATTAATGAAATAGGGCTCTTAGGATATCATTAGCTCCTACTCAGGTACAAATGTGAAGACATATGGAAATAAAGTCTTTAACAACATCAACAATCTGTAATTTTCCTCAGAAGGATTCCCTACTTGCTAAACTGTCAAGGCCAAAGATCTCTTTATCCTGAGTGCTCAGTGGTAAATGATTTTGTTAACACAGATTTCATTTACATCGTTGGATCTTGAGCCTTTGCAGACAGTTAAGATAAGCAAGGCTCCAACAGATAAAAGTAAGAGGGAGAAGGTTCCAGTAACTCAGTCTTCTCTCCAGTACCTGGGGCAGTCATACACTTTTAAGGCAACTAAAGCACTTCTGTACTACTGCAAAGCATCTAGTCAGTCTGGAAGAAATCAACACTTCAAGACAACTTCTTCAGTAAGTGTTAAGTTCGCCTATCGGCAGATTTTCATTAATGAAAACACCTCATGAGGGTGAGTACAGGTAGAAAACCATGCAGTGCTAAGGGGTGTAAATGGCTTCATTCTCTTGGGTCCTCATCCTCCCTGCCTGGGGTTAGGTGCTTACAGTCCGTGATCCTGTCAGTTGTTATCAGCTGACAGAGTGAGGCTTTGTGGTTGTTTACATCATATAGTTACATCATAGCTATCATTAAAATGGTAACAGAGACATAGGACTCAGGCAATTCTAGTGTACCAGAGACCCTAGACCCTGCAGCCCCCGAACCCTGAGAACAGCCAAGGGTCAATGGCAATGTTTAGTCCTCCCTTTTCCTCCTCTCTTCCTTCCCCACATGCATTTTTGTCTGCAGAGAGAAGAGCCACTAAACCACTGGCCACTGAGATCAGGCAGGGAGAAGGGTGGCAAGGGGATCCATCAGGTCTTGTTTCCAGTAAAGGAAAGGTATGCAAAGATTCCCAATTTCCTTGGGAAAGTATGTAGAGAATCCATAAGACAGCCGGAGAGGCAAGGACCTTTATTGCCCTTGTTTTCATGAAGGAAGACATATATTACACATACACACACACATTGCATTCCTAGCATGCATTTGTCTTTGAAGGTGTGTCCCAGATTTCCCTTTTCCATTCCATCCTCACCTTGTCCTGCCTCATTGTTTTGCCTCCTGAATTCCTCTTCCTGCTTGGGAAAATATGGGACAACTCTACCCAAGACCCCTTCTATCTCAGTGTCTGTTTCCTTTGCTGCCTGCCCCCTCCCCCCCCCAAAAAAAAAAAAAAAAAGTCGAATTCCTTTTTAATTTTCCAAACTAGTTTGAGTACTATTTGGCTGTATTTCTGACTGGATTTAAACAGCTGACAAGCAGTTATGGTGCTTGCCAAAATGCATAGTACTATCAATGGAGGGGGTCATTTTAACAATCAGTGCAATTTCAGAAAGCAATCTCCTTTGTCCTCTTCTTAATACTGTTATACTTGTTACTTCTGCTGCCTTTACTTACTAAAAAAGTTATTGTGGAAAACTGGACAGGAAACATGTCATCTTTTTCTGACTCTCAGTCAATACAAACCTTCTCTGTATTACTGGGGAGAAAAAAAAAAATATCTAGGGATATATTCTTCCAGCCCTTTCTTCTGCATTTGCAGTAGGTCTCTGAATGTCAGGGTCACACATTTGTCTTAGGCTTTTTAGCTGTTAGCCAAATAGCAGCAGTGGAATTTGATCATTAGATACTCAAACCCAAGAAAAATGACCATATGGTTACATGTTATTAAACGTTACAAAGAGAAAAGAGAATAAATCTGTACATATCTGTTCAGTACTTAGAGAAACTTCATCCAAAAAATTAAATTAGTTCTTTGCACATGTCACACGGAACACATCAGTTTCACTGCTTCAAGTACAATTAGGCTGAGCGACTGCAGAGCATTTAGGAAGGGAAGAGGCCAGGGTTTGGAGTGGCAGCAGCATCCCCACATGTGCTCTGCTCAGGGAAGTGGCTCCCAGCTCCTCGCAGGAGCTGTGTCTAGACAGTGACAGTGCACAAGCACCCAGCACTGAATGAGACTTCAAGAGCTGCATCTAATCATGTTTTTTGATATACAAGAAAATTAAGAATATATGAATCCCAGAATCTTAAGTGTGTGAGAGTTTTGGTTTTTTGTTTTTGCTTTTGTTTGTGTTTCTGTTTTTGTTTTTTCTGTAGAGAACTGTCACAATAAAAAAGTAATTAATAATGTATTTTACTGTTAGTGTCTTCATAAAGAATTGATTTTTCCTGTGTGAATTTGGGTTTTCTTCCAAGATAAGATGCTCTTTGAATAATGCACAATTCTACCCTAGAGCAAACTGGGATTTATACCAGAAACAACAAATAATATTTTTAAAGGTAAATTTAATCACGTCATTATTCTTGTGTAAGGCTCTTTATTTAAAATACATCCTGCTCATTTCAACAATACAAGATATAATTAAATCCAAACACTTTATTTATGTAATAGTAGAATTGCTACAGAGAAACAAAAGGAAAATCCAAACAAGACTTTTTTGAAGAAAAAAATGCATTGCCCCCACAAAAATGAAGCAGGTTACTTACAATCCTAGCACTGACTTGGCAGACCTAATACTAGATCATTTTTTTTTCTAGTAAGACAAGTCTTTCAGAGGAACACAGATGACCTTTCTAACAACCCTAAAACAACAATGTCTTTTTAATGTGTTAAAAGGCATATACATGACATAAATTTCCTCATCATTACATGTTTTCTCACTTGGCCCATAATTTTGTGATGTAAACACTATTGACCAACAGTACCAGCCCAGACAGTCTGACCTTTAATAAAGGTTTTATTTGAGCCCAGTTTAATTACCCTTCAGCCCAGCAAGAGAAGTTATGCAGCTATAAACCACAAATGAAACATACATTTATATTATTAACTGTTCCTTCATAAGACACATTAAAAGAGCCTTAGAAAGCCTATTTATTTTTTTTTATGTGAGAAATATCAGTTCTTAATTTCATTTTCCCTGAAAAAAGTCGTTGTCACTATCCTTGCAATAGCAGGATATTCATGAAACCTACAAGTGGCCCACAAGTAGAAAAGAAAACTCATGCAGGAGGCAAATTTCTTCTTTGAGAATAAATAGCAATATTATGGTGACATTTATCAGGCAGGAGCAAAGACAGTATTTTGTTTGCTCTGCCACCTGTCTACATTAAGGCAAGAATTTATGAATTTATGACTTCTATTAGTACATATTTTTTGGATGCACATACACCAGTGTCTATCATAAAAGTAACTAAAAGTGTTTAAAATACATAATCCAAATGATCTTAAAGGTGATTTTCAAGAGATCATTAAAAATAAGTTTGTCTTTGCTTCTTATTTAATATGTACTAAAATTACATAGGAGGATTCTTTTTTTTCCTTTTAACAGATTCAGAATAAACAAAATAATATAGCAAAAATAAAAATAATTTTAAAAACAGCACAAAAATATGACATACCATACTATGTATGATAGATCTACATGTTTTCATCAGAAGAGAAATTAGAAAATGGATTTATCCACTCTTTTATTTCACGTTTAGTATTCACTATATTGTCCTTAGTGCATCTTCGGGCCTGAGAGAAGTACCAGGTAATGAGGTAGTTCTGTGATGCAAAGAATTTATCCCTCACTGGTATTGCTGCATGAAGGGAGAAGGCAACTTTTCTGTAGCTTTGAATAACTTCCCTGGATGTCATGGTTTGACCCTAGCCATCAACCAAGCCCCACACCAATCTCACTCACTTCCCCTTGGTGGGAAGGGGGAAAGAGTTGGAAAAGTAAGAATTAGAAAACTCTTGGATTGAGGTAAAGGCAGTTCAATAGGGATAACAAAAGCCATGCCCGCAAAGCAAAATAAGGAATTCATTTATCAATTCCCATGGACAGGCAGGTGTTCAGCCATCCCAAGGAAAGCAGGGCTCCATCACGTGTGGCAGTAACTTGGGAAGACTAATGTGATCACTCAAAACCTTCCCCTCTTCCTTCTTCTTCCCCCAGCTTTATACACTGAGCATGATGCCGTATGATCTGGAATATGCCTTGGGTCTTTTGGCCTCAGCTGTCCCAACTGTGTCCCTCCCCAGCTTGTGCCTTCCCAGCCTCCTTGCTCGTGGGGTAATATGAAAAGCAGAAAAATCTTTGACTCCATGTAAGCACTGCTAAGCAGTAGCTGAAACATCTATTTGCAATCACCACCGTCTACAGCACAAATCAAAACATAGCTCCATAACTAGTTTCTGTTAGGAAAATTAACTCTATCCCAGCCAGAACCTGCCCATGGAGTAACTAGGGATTGTACAGGAAAAGAAAATTGTAATTAAAAATGTAGGAGATGCATTAATTAACATTACCCTTACAGATCAATTATCCAGGAAGTATTTGTGTTTATAGTACTCAAAGATAAAATATTCTGCAATTGTCACCAAGCTTACATTTTTTCACATGTGGAAAAGAGCACCTGCTCAATTCTCACTCAAATGTAGAAAGAAATTGTTTACCCAGATTTTATGTTTTTGCTCCTGTATACAAAATAGCATACACAAACTTTTTTGTACTAGAATTTCATACCAAGACTTGAAAACTGTAATGATATTTCAGTCAGACATAGAGATTGAAGTATATAAAAATATATGTGCAAATGCTAGTATAAGCAAAGCCTTTGTCAAAAACAGAACCTGAGGTTTCTGACTTGACATAGCTAGTAGAATATGCATTTGGGCATTAGAGAATTGAGGAATTATGCTACTTTTGGTTTTCTTCTATTTGCATGGACACCTTGGACTAAAGAAGACAAACAAACCCAAAATTTCTAAAAATTTTTGCTTTGTATATTTAATTTATAATTGCAATAGAATTCTCCTAATGAGATGATTGTCATTATCTTTAAAAGCAGAACTTAGTCAATTAATCACATTTAGCTTCTGTCCAAGCCACAGATATTCTCTTCAACTGACATTGTCCATGGCTTAATATTACTTCCTATCTGCCTTTTCATTATATATAGCAATAAAAGATTTAATTGCATTCTATTTCTCCAAAATGTGATCAATAATTCTAAATGTAGTCTGTTACTTGGTTGAGAAGTACAACTGTGTTTCCAAATTAAATCTTCCAAAAATGGTAACTGGATCTTGACATAGACCATGCAGCCACCAAAAATTTGGCTTCTTGACTCAATGTAGTAATGACTGTTGCTTCTAATGTATTTGTATCTGTGTATTTATACCATATAATGTAGTCTCCTTATTATCAGCTTGATATCTAATTTTCATATTACCTTTTATCAGTATTTTTAGGTAGCTTGTTTGTTGTTGTGCTGAAAAGTTAGGGTTTTATCCAGAGCTGGAGAGGAATACTACCCTTCTCTTTATCCTACAGTTATCCCTCTGTGCAGGTGTTGGGTAGCAGTAAGGTTGGCAGTAGCACCTTAGACATTGCACAACATCTATGGTGCTACTTAATGATTTTTTTAAGAATGCCAAGTTCTTGAATGCTTCTGGCTCTCTGGTCACTAATTGGCCTTTGAACCATGTTTGAACCATTTTCATCACTCCAGTGTAACAGAAAAGTAAACATCCAAAAATAGGAAAAGCCCATAAAGCAGAAGATGGAACATGGTAAATCCACTGCAGCCTGAACTGGAGCTCATTTCTTTCAGGTGAAGATCGTGCTATGTTGAACAAAGGTGGATAGCCATACCAGATCGTGGATTATTTCAGGGATAATATTTTTGCAACTGTGTAAAACTTAAAATGATCTTTCTAGTTAAGCTGATGAGGAGTTGAATCTTGTTATCTATATAAACACAGACTTCTAGCTTTTCCTACTTCACATAGAAACAGGAGGATTTTAGTGGTATCCTCCACTTTCACCAGATGAAAGCAAGTCAGAAAGTCTATTTCACATCTTTATCAAGGTCAGGGCCAGTTTAGTTTTTAAACCCTGATGTTTGCGTTTTTACTGATGAAAAAATTCTGCCCATATGTGCTTTGTCAAATTAATTATTAGAAATTAATTTAAATAAATTAATAAAAAAGAAGAAAACAGATAACAAAAAGTACTTTGTAATAATTGTATTTCTACTTGCTTGTGATGTGACTTCTCAAGGATTAAGTCTGCTGGCTCCTGCTATATGGTGATACCTGTGTTTATATTACATGTCCCCATTTGCTATTAACTTGTTTCTATTCCTCTTTGGTCCAGATCTCAGGCTTTTATGAGCCACACAGCTTCTTGGACATTTATATTAATTTCAAACATTTTATCTAATAGCATTGTGAGAGTCAGTAAGCAGTTGTTGTTAGCAACCAAATTATGACTGGGCGAAAATCTAAAACTCCAGTCTCATACACATCCTTCTCTGCTGCCAAATTCTGTAAAAATGAACCACTATTCAAAAGCTGCCACTGAACTTTAGGTGTAGATATCAAAGTATCAAGTTTGGAAGTTGCTCTTGATTTCTGTGCTTTTAGGATTTCAGCAAGCACAAATCTCCTTCTTGGGAATATAACACTGAGCTAGATCCAGATGTACAGTTCTGTGGGAAGGTCAGGTGCTCTGCTCAGTATTCAGGCAGAGAAGGCAGATAGAGAACATGAAGGTGACATTTCTTCACCTGAGATATAACTTAAGTTTTCTCAATGTTTCACATGATGTTGCTATTCAAATGGGAATATTAGTAGTTTAGTATCATCATTTTGTCTCCCAATACTCATGCACAGCACCAAAGGGCTCATGCAGATGCTCTCTAATTTGAACCATATGATAAGGTTGAAAAAGTGTATAATTTTGGTAAATGGCACAGAAGTTGCTGGATAGGTTTTGTCAGCCAGATATGTTCTGTCACCATACTGCAGCTGTTCAGCTGGCTGATGGATAAATTCTCTCAGTTTCATTAGCCTTAAAGGAATGAACAATTCCCCAGATACTGATAAGAATAACAAAGCTGTTTAGTTGCATAAGAAAAATCTAGAAATTAAGCTGCATAGGAAAAATCTAGAAATGAATGTACTTTCCTTTCTGCATCCACAAAGGTGCTCTAGAAGTTTTGAGTCATATATTTGACCTGGTGAGCTAAAGCTGAGGCACATTAAGTGGCCTTGGTAGTATGCAAGTTATGCAGAATTGAGGAGAAGAAAAAAAAGTCTTTTATCATGATGTATTACTTCAACAAATCTCCATGCACAGTATGGGTATATGTATGCCCTGAAAAGCCCTGATATAACTGTATAGCCTTTAAGTGCCAAGTCATCCTAATAGGAAGTACAAAGCCATCAATGGCATAGCAATTTTGTGATCAATGGGTAGTATGGTGTGGAAAATTCTTTATGACATTGCACTCCCAAAAATCAGATCCAGCTACTGATATTCTAAATCCAAACAGACTGGCTACAAATTGCTAACAGAAGGGGATTAGTCACCATCTTCATTTCTATGGTCACTGGCAGGTGGCAAATGGTTGCTTTGTTAGATATGAAGGGAAGTCAGCATTAGCTTCATGATGTTCACGTGCTTATTTTAAATTCTTGACCCACTACTAATCTGATGCATAGTCTTTTTGCTATGCTTTTTCCTATAGCTCTGGAAATACCCTCTTTTCTCAGACCAAGAACTGGTAGGGAAAGGTAGCTGCATCACCGGGCCTTGCTTGATATGTTCATAATCATTTTCCTTTGGGAGAAGAGGAGAAAATTGTGCCTAGCCAGCATTTATATTTTTTTCCTAATAAGCAGTCAGAAATTGTGCAAGCAGATCAACTCAGATATCTAAAAGTGACCTGAAGAAAAAAAGAAGATACATATAGCTTCAATATCTACTCTTTGGTTTGCTGCTGCTGCTATTTGACTCATGCCTCTTATGTTTTCTCTATGTTGATCTAACAAGCAAAACCACCTACCCCAAATTGATCTCATGCCAAAAGTTACTACTCAGTGATCAGTCCTTAAAACTCAGGGGCACATGTTCTATGAGACACTTGGAGATAACAGTCTTTGCTGCTTATTGCTTAAAACAGCATAAATGGTATATAATGAGACTTATTTTGATGCCAGAAACTAGTACTTTGAAGAACTTGTGTCAGTGTCTTAGACATCATGAAAGCTGTATAATTTACAAATCACCCATGGTCTCAAAAAAGCAAAAATATTTATAATAAAATACCTTTTATTTTTTTATTTATTTCCCCCTAATAAGCACAGAAGGAGGAAAGTATGTTTCCTTTTTGGGAGGGTAGAGTAATATTTTATCTTATCTTCTGTATTTCCTATATTTATTCGTTTCTATCCATTCATTTCTGACTAAGCTAACACAAAATACTTTTTTTTCTCCCTATGTTAAGGATCATGACAGGAATCTTTAATTAATATCAAGTCTCACTTGAAGCCAAAACCAGGGACACATGATGTGAAACTGCATTCTTTGCAGTCTTGGGTGTCCAGTAGAAATTTAAATTCATGACAGCAGGCTGTAATGCTGAAGCAAAAGAAATACAGTTTATCTGGGCTCTGGTCCTACTTACTTTTGAAAATCTCTGTATGTTCTTTACAGAAAAATGCATATTCTTTTTTAGAAAGACTGAAGAACAGAGTTTTCAAGGCCAAGATCCTTGGTGCCACTACAGAATGACAGATATATAATGTAAATTCCCATTTCTACAGCTCAGGAGGAAATGAAACAGCTTTGACACTTATACATCAAAAGTACAGGAAACCAATGTAAACATATACTCAGAGTAGAAATAAGAATGAACAGAAAATATTTTCAGTGGTGATAGAGAGATGCAAATTAAATTTACCTCCACAATTTAATCATGCAATACATGGTAGTTTATAAACATGGTACAATTTCTTCATGAAATAATGCTATGCAAAAGTATTCAGAACATAATGCAAAAAAATAAAGTATCCAAGTTTTACACTTTTTTAAGAGAAGTGGTAAAAAACAAGTGAACAAATTTTCTGAGTGGCATCTTCAAGAGATATAGAAGTCATGTATTAAGTGCTTAAGTCAGCACTTAATCCTTCTTTAGTCTGCTTCAGCTGGGGTATATCCACTGAATAATGTAAAAACTACAAGGGTCTAGGTGTATTAGACTTCCAAATGGGAGCAACTAGTGAAATGGTACCTGTTCTCATATTGAAGGAACTGCAATGCAGGGGTGTTGCACACCTCACATCTGCAATGAAGTTAGTGGGCCGTTCTCTGGCATGTTGTATGATTTTACTTTCCCCTCAATGTACCATAATTTTAAGGTGTGCTTCATAAGCTGTAGACATGCCCTCATGTCTAATCCAGCCTGCTTTATAAGACAAGATATTTTAATAGATTTCTTTTAAATTGTTGAAATAAGAGTGTTCTTCCCTAGCTAATGTGGATTCATCTCATGGTTTAACTCCACTTGGTGACTTAATAGCGTGCGGCCACTCACTCATACCCACCACCTCCTGTCTCGATGGGATGGGGAGGAGAGCTGGAAAAAAAAGGGAAAAGACATGGGTTAAGATAATTTATTAATTGAAATAGTTTAATAATTGATATACCTATTATAATTATTACTAATAATAAATAGAAATAATAGCAAAGAAAAGGGAGACAACAAAATCAGAGAGGAATAAAACCCAAGAGAAACAAGTGATGCCCAATACAGTTGCTCACCACCTGATACCCAGCCTGGCCTTCAGCAGCTATTGGCCCCTCCTGGCCAACTCCCCCAGTTTAAATACTGGATATGATATTCTATGGTGTGGAACACACACTTTGACCAGTTTGGGTCAGCTGTCCCAGCTGTGCTCCCTCCCAGCTTCTTGTGCAGCTCCTCACTGGCAGAGCACAGGACACTGAAAAGTCCTTGACTTAGGGTCAGCACTACTCAGCAAGAGCCAAAACATCAATATCACTGTGTTAGCATTATCCTCATACCAAATCCAAAACACAACAGTATAACAGCCACTAGGAAAAAAATTAACTCTATCCCAGCCAAAAGAAGAACTGTTCATAAGGCATGTTTCTGTCTTGTGAATTTAGCCCACTGTAAAGGGAACTTTGTTGTTTTGCTGGTGTCAAAACATACACGTAGCTTTTGAGAAGACAATGAAATGTGTTTTGCTGGCAGAGTCATTCACAGCATCATCAATTCTGTGAGTTTTCTCTGTATCCTGCAAATACTGAGTCAGGAAATTGTCACTTCAGCTGTGTTTACATCCTTTTATGCTCATTTAAAAAAAAATAAAGGTATTAAGCTTTCAAAAATGGCAGATTTGAAAAAAAAATACAAACTTAAGCTAAAATTTTTGCTAAAACATATTTATTATTTCTATTCATTTCTACACCTTAATTTTTGATGCTTGATTATACAGATCAATCTATCACAAAAGACATTAACATATGAGTTGTGTAAATAACAAAAAATATAGACATTTTGAATATTGATATTCACAAAAGAATTCTGTTGAAATAGCTCTAGACTGTTTTTCAAGTAATTAAATTAAAGTTTCTCTATTCTCTTCTAAATATTCTGAAAAAGAAAAAAAAAAAAATCACTCCTAACTTTTATTTTTTCACAGAATGAATTAGGTTGGAAAAGACCTCTGAGATCATCAAGTCCTACCTATAACCCAACACCACCATGACAACAAACCATGGCACTGAGTGCCTTGTCCAGTCTTTCCTTGAACACCACCAGGGACAGTGACTTTACAGCCTCCCTGGACAGACCATTCCAATGTCTAATCAACCTTTTTGTAAAGAATTTCTTCCTGATGTCCAGCTTAAACCTCCTTTGGTGCAGCTTGAGGCTGTGTCCTCTCGTCCTGTCACTTGGTACCTGGGAGATGAGGCTCACCCAGCTATACCCTCCTTTCAGGTGGCTGTAGAGTGCGACAAAAAGCCTCCCCTGAGACTCCTCCAGCCTGAAGGCCCTCAGCTGCCTCAGCCACTCCTCACGGGACATGGGACATGTGCTTTGTTCCACTTCAGTCACAGATCAAAAGATTTCCTGTTGGCATCTCTGACTGAACACAAAAAAACTGCTGCTGAGATTTACTCAGGTGCAGCAGATGAAAATCAGCTGTGTTAGGATCAAATGAAGCAGGCACTGCTCTGCTACCTAGAGAGGAGATAGAAGGGTACACACTGTCTATTTAGATAGAACCCTACCAAAAATGTGTGCCAAATAATAACAAAAACTTCAAAATAATTTGTACCTTAAATATTTAAATATTTGCTGCAGAAGGAAGAAGGAATATTCAATGTGTGTTGAATTCTGTTGAACCCATTCATTTGTCCAACTAATTGGTGTCCTATGGGTGGTATTCACTATCACTGAGAATACAACTCTCATGTGACAAATTAAATGGAATTATAAGAGGTTTCCTTTTCCTTCATTTGGAAAAGATTTCCAGTCTGTGCAACTTTTGCTTTAAGCATAACATGTGGTAGATCTTTGATTTAGTAAAAGAAAAACCCAATAACTATAGGGTCATATGCAAAGACCTCCCCAAACAAAATGTTGTATGTGGGACGTTATATGAGTTTAAATGCAGGTTTGTTTGAACTGGACTACATCTACCTTTGCCTGACATGCCACTACACACACTGCAGGCCTGTTTAAAACCTGAAATACTGCAAATTCTGTCCTAGCTTTAAACTGATTTTTTTTTTTAACAGAAAGTTTGAAATTATCTTTTTTATTATTTGAACATGAAAAACAACAAATCTTATTGTATCGACACTTAGACCTGTGAGGTACATTCAGAAAATGACTTTGCCTAATTTAGATAAGTTTTATATTCTGTGCTATATGCAGTCGATGTAGTTTCTGTTCCTAAGGAACAGATGTACTCATGCATGTGCAGGTGTGTGTGGGAGAGAATGTGCCCTCTGATTCTTGAAAGAAGAGGAATCCATTTCCTTAAAACAGATTAATACAAAAAACTCACAATGACCTGTTAATAATACAAAGTCCAAAAGATGCAAGGGTTAGTGGAAGCTGTCTGTCACCCTTTACTTTTCAGGATGGCCATTCTTAGACATCTATTAGAAACTTTTTAATAGAGTTATTTAAGCAAGAATTTATTGCTTCAGTCTCAGCAGTGTATTTAGCACAAGAATTTCACATATGTATCCAACAGACTGCTAAGTTTTCTGTCACTGAAAGCAATAGTCTCTTCACTCCCTGTTGCTTGTGTCTCTGGAATTGCCTGCCAAAGAGGGATTAGGATCCAGAACTAAAGGAGATGGTGGCATTACCACTTTCTCCTTAGGACACCACTGAGAAGGAAGGGCGAGCTAGCAGCTTTCAAAATCCTTCCTTGGCTACTGACTATCCTTTGCTCCATCCTGTCTCCACATGGTATTACCCATTTTCAAGGTTATGACAACTTCTTTGAATTTAGCTACTACTTCTGCACTCACATTTCAGTTTTCCCCTCCTCTCCCCCCCATCTCCCTTTGGAGAGCAGGCTTTCTGCCACTCCATGTCCACAGCATGGGATCCTGCCAACACAACTGAGACAGCAAGTCTGGAATAGAGCCTTGCTATAGAGCCTTGCTTTGCTAGACTGGAAACTTTTAAAAAATAGTCTGGAAAGACTTATACAATGGATTGGCAGCTGATTAACAGAAAAACACACCCAGGAGCCAAAATGAATTTTGAGTACTGTGGAAGGATGCCAGCTTGACAGCTCTGCAACCCAAAGCTATCCACAGGACAGGTGCAGGACAGGGACTAACTCCACCAGCTTCTGCCACCCTCTCTGAGGAAATCTGATGATTGTGATGAGCAACAGTCAATGTCCCTGGATGTGATTTTTCATTGTAGTAAGACCTGAGGGTTAAAGAGTAAAGGAAACAGTCTCATAAGCATTATATACGTCCCTTTAGGCTTTTTCCTTCCCTGAAGTTCATGGCAGCAGTTTGGATCTCATTAGCATTTAGAGTAGGTCAGACTCATACTACTACACTGATGTTTTTAATTGCTCAGCAGAACATTCTTTCATCTAGAAAAAATTAAAGTCATGTGACAAAAAGTTTCAAATCCATCTAATTTCAGGTAAGCTATCTGTTAAATTATATCCTACTGAGATAAAAAGAATGGACAAATGATCACTGGATAGCAAATATATCTATGGGGAAAAAAAGTGCATCATGTCATGAAGATATTTTCCACTTAGTCATTTTAATACAGACAGAGTTAAGCCCAGGGTTATACTTAATATGTCACAAACTTTGGCACTTTTTTGTTGTTCCTTGAGTACTCCTTAATTTTCAGCATTGAAAACAGAATATTACGAGCATTTTAATACCACCAGCAATATATCAGCCATTATTGTATTTTGTGCTGCCCTGTATCCTCTAGTGCATGTTTTGTTTATTAAATTACAGTGATTCTAAGTGTGTATTCTTTTGGAATAGCAGTAGGAGTAATTGCTCTGATTTATATTATTCCAGTTCTGCAATTTTCTTTTAGTATTTTCAAGCAAAAATCCATTTGAAGCACTGAATAAACAAAATCTTTCATTTTTCTGTGTTGGTTTTTAAAATACTGTTTTTTACTGAACTGAATGCTCATAGATTTAAAAAGATATTCATAGAGAACTGAGGTTTTGTTGCCTACATGTACCACATTCTTGGAGCTTTTGAAGGAGCTGAAGACTCAACCAGGTGTTTAAAGGATTACTTGAAGTTTTCAATCAGACTTTTTTCAGCAGAAAACTGATTTCCATAAAAGCTGTTCTTGTAAAACACTGACTAGTTTCAGCTAACTTTATTTTTAACAACTGACCTCTGAAAAGTAAAACATTGTTTTTTTCAGGCAAAAATATAAAAACATTGACCCAAAGGAAACTGGGGTAAGCTACTACATTAGACAAAATGTTTGTTGCTCCCTATTACCTGGTTTGATTTGGAGTTGTCTTCCAAATGATAACTGGGCCATTCTCATACAAAGGTCTTTGTATTTCATTTCTACTTTATACTTTGGGAAACATCATCACTTCAATCACGGCTGCCTAAAACTGTTCAGAATATACTCTTATTTCTGTGGGAAATAGTCTATGTTTTCTTACCCCAAAACCAAATAGTCTATCAGTGTCTAGGTTTGAAAAGACAGGTGTCTGCTAAAGGAAGGCAAGAGCCTCTCTTGAAATGGAAAAGGTAAACCTCCTCCCTCTGAATTATTATAATTTTGAAATTAAGGGGCTCTCAGGCAAAGATGTGGGAGTAGCATAACCGTTCTTTACTAGTATGTAAAAAAACCCACAAACCCAAACCTACAACTTTGTAGGAAAATTAAAATGAACTGCAGTAGTACAAAAACCACTGACAGAGTCAGAATACAACCTGACTCCCTGTTGCTCAGGTTGTTGGTAGCAGTCCGATTAAATGGTGGCTGCAGTCTTCCTGGAGTGACAGATGTGGTCCTGTTGAAGCAGGGGTCCTGTAGAAGGTGTAGTTTTCCCCTGAAGGGTGAAGTTTCCCCCGTCACAATGGGATGATGTAAATTTATCAGTCATGCAGTGAGACTCAATGGGCCATTAACAGAAGATCCCCCTGGAGTTATGAGGGATGGGTCATGGAAGAGCTAAAGAACACTGACCCACCTGGTTTTAACAGATGGTAATAGAATACATTTGGTTACATCTTGCATTGCAACCTAAAATAATCAGATAAAAGTCAAAATCTCTTTGACACAGATAGTGTAGCAAGTCATTGATATTATTTTTCCATGAAAATATAATTAGAACTTACTTTTCCTTATATATATATATATATACATATAAATTATATGTCTGCTGTTCCTTATCATTTTTTCTTCCCTCCCTTTAGATTTAAATGTTCCAAGTTGTATGTTATTTTGCAAAAAAATTACTGTGGATAATGTCTGGCACTCCCACTGGCCTTGGGATGGGCAGTAAAAAAATCTGTGCTTTAATTATTGGAAGCTAAGTCGTACTTTCCACATTTAAAACAAAGTAAAACCACTTTTAAGATCACCTTTATTTTCTTATTGTTGTCTCTCCTCTATGATTTTATGATTGTAGGATAGGTCAGGTTGGATGAGACCATAGGAGGTCTCTAGTCCAAACTTCTTTCTGCTCAAAGCACGGTCATCTTGAGGTCAAACACAGATGATTAAGGTTTTTATCCAGTTGTGTCTTCAACATCTCCAAGACTGAACTTCTTCAAGAGCTGGACCATCCTCCTGGGAAAAAAAAACTTACATCTGCTCTGAACAGCTCTAGCTTCAATCTCGGTTCATGGTCTTCTGTCTTCCTTCCCTTCCCAGTATTCCTCACACCATGTTTCTCACACCATGCTGTTAGGAGTTGCTGCTCTTTGGTCTGACCAAAGCCATCTCTTTTCCTCTATGGACAAGCCCAGCTTTTTCAGTCTCTCTTCACAGGACAAATGCTGCAGCATGCCAGCATCTTCACAGCCTCATGCTGAATGGTTCAATTTATCAATAATAGTTTTGTAGAGGGGGAACCAAAGATGCACATATACTCTAGAGGATGCTGAACAGGATAATCCCTTTTCTCAGTGTACTGGCTCTGCTTCTGTTAAGATAGTCTGGAAGGCTTTTTTCTGCAAAGTCATTGCTTTTTCATCTCAATTCCCACCAGGAACCCAAGGACTGCTTTTTGCAGATCTGCTCCCCGTCATTACTCCCCAGCCTGTGTCATTGAAAGAGGATCTGTCTTCCCAGAGACTGGGACTTGCATTTATCCTGTTTGAACTTCTGGTATTGAAAGGACCTACTGGCCCTTTCCACAAATTCATATTATTCTTCTTCTTTCTTTTAGAAGACTTATTAAAAAATTTCACTTGTTAGCTTCTCTATGATTCCTAAATAATCAGTACCTGTGAACACAGGACAGAAGAGGTACTTGGGGTTCGAGGCTGGAGCAAGCTGAATGGTATCAACTGAATGCATATGGCTGCTGTTAAGGTGGGCATGTGAAAATGCACTTCAGCCAAGTGTAGATATCCTTTTTTTGGACCAGAGATATGTTGTAAAAATATAATATAATATAATTAACATAATATGTTATTATAGAACATATTATGTTATATGTTGTTATATAGCACTAAAAATTTTTGTTATTGTTATTGTTATTGTTATTGCTATTGCTATTGTTATTTAATTATAATATGTTCAGAAACTGAATATATTATAATGTCCATTATTGAGCCCTTAAAAGATAGTTAATATGGTTGAGCTTGACCTGCCAAGACATGACCCAATGATATATCTGTTACTTAAAATGTCCATTATGGATGTCCTCAGCTTTGCCTTTCTTGCTTTTTTATTCCATGCCTTTTTTATTTCATGGATTCATTATGTTCTTGCAGGACTTAATGATTTTCAGCTGCAGCTGAAAGCCATGTCTTTGACCAGTGTTGTAAATTCCTACAGGAACCAGGCTTTTCTGGAGTGCCACGTCAGTAAATCACTGGATAACAGCTACTAGCAGTACTTTCTTCCTGCAGAAGGTTTTCCCACAACCCAAATTGTGCTCTCCCTGATTCTGTCCAGCAGGCACAGCACTAATTTGCACAATTTCTCAAAGCATATTGACAAACATATTGAGTCAACCTCCAGCTTCCCCATAATCCAATTGAACCGTTCTGTGCAGAGGAAGCTGCTGAGAATACCTGAAATGTGGTTATGGGCCTGGTTGCTGCTACCACCTGAAGTATGAGTATATTCATTCAAGATGTGAATATCTGAATTTAGGGTTATTGAAACAGCTTTTCTAGGTATGACCTTTCATACTGAATTCTCCTAAGCTCACCTTCCCTTCCTTGGCTGAGTCTCTGTGCAGCCAAGATCTTGAGAATCATGGTATGAGAAAGAACCTTCACCCAGGGTCTGTCTGCTTTGGTGTCTGGGATATTCAGATGAGACAAAAGATGTAAGGGTTGAAATATCCATGTTTATGACCCTTTCTGTCACTTTCTGTCCAATGTTGATAAATAGATGCCAGGTAGCTTAACTTTCCTTCCTTTAACTGGGGCTAAAACTCTTTTACTTGCTTCTCTTGCACTGCTCTCTGCACTGTAATGGATTGATGATGAGATAGTTCTGGAGAGTGGTGGCTGGGTAGTCCCTAGAAAAGGAGAGTTAGACCTACTTGTACTGAAAGGAACTGGGAATACAAGTCTGATTCCTGAGGTCTTTTACTGCTAGGCTACTAAAATGGAGCAAAGAAAAAGGAACACTATGTTCTCCCAGGAAAAAAAAAAAAATTCCTCAACACAAAACATATCTAGATAATATATTGCTGCTTCAAATTTGAAGACACTTCCTTCTCTTATGGTAGAGGGCAGAAAAATTCACTTTGGGAGATTGGATCATTCCATAAGTAATATGAATATAAGATCTGGATGCCCAGATATCTGTGTTTTAAGGCTTGGGATACACAGAGAAGTAGTATTTTAAATTTTAATTTGGAAAATATGTATTTTCCTGTCTTTAAATATCTGTTGTTCTTTTTCTCATTTTAAAGGACAGCAAAGTACATTTTTATAAATTTCTGGAAATAATAGAATAAGTCTTTGCTTTTACTAAGATTTAATTAGATAATTTAACACAACATTAACCTTACTATGAAGCTTTATAAAAAATTTCATCTCCAAGCAGCTCTCCTGTTCAGATATATGAAAGTGCATCTAAACCAATAAAGCCTGATTCAGGAAATGATGGGCTCATTTGCATCCTGGCCAGAACATCAATCAATAGCTTTCATTTTGTTTAAAGGCCAGGGGCCAAATTAGAGTTTAAAAAGTCCTTGTAAAACCTTTGGGTAATTTTGAGATTGGATCTAATGAAAGATTAATGAATACAGGCATCCATTTCTAGCCCATCTATTTACATATGACTTCTACCTTAAGTCCTGCTGAGTGGCAATCAAAGTGAATCAGTCTGTTTCTGCAGATAGTGCTGACTAGCTAAGAATAGCTCCTGCTACCATAGCAGTCTCTTCTTTTTTATGCCTGTATCAAAAGTCTAGAAAGTCAGATATAAGAAGGAACAGCAGGTGCACTCTGTGTTTATCACTCCTAAAATATTTACCAGAATTCCCTTTCTAAGTACTGGAACCACAGTAAATTCAGAAAAATTTCCACTGATAAATGAGAGCACAATAATCTTTGAATCACAAATTCGTATTTCCAAACAAACTGCTGAGTATATTTGGTTACATGGTTCTTTTTGCAGTGGTAATCACTAGATTGACTAATCAGAAGATTTTTTTTTCAATGTAATAACTACATCTAATTAATTTCACTTTTCAATATGATTTGATCTGCAAAAAAACCCACATATTTTCACTACTGTTACTTTATTTACTATTATGAAACATTTGATTTGCTTCCTTTTTAAGGGAGACTAAATATTCCTGGTCTGAAATTTTCTTATGAGAATAGCAGCTGAAATTTTTGTTTTGTTTTGTTTTGGTTTTGTTTTGTTTTTTGTTTTTTTTTAATATGAAATGTAATAAATTATTTGTAAATAAAAATTCGTAAAGGTATAAATAAGATGTATATGTGTTAAAATAATATAAAATCCAAAGATGTACATAAACCCTTTTTCCAAGCCTGGCCGGGAGTTTTCCTCCAAAGGCAACGGATTGCAGCCAACACCCAGATAACGAACATTAGCTCGGAAAATAGACAGGATGGGAGCCATCAAGAAAACAAAAGGACTAGCTCGGAGGAGAAACCCATCTCCGGACCTGACCAACGTCCCTGCAGATCTCTGTTGGGAAACAATCAAGGTCGACAAAGACAAGCCTCAGAAAAGTATCCGTCGCTAGTCCTGAACGCCCCACCTGTCAGACCAGTGTTGGAGATACAATCACTGGAAACAAAAAGGAAGACTCTGCCGAGATTTCCATCGGCACCAATCCCGGATCACACCACTTCTGCCTTGATAACCCAAAATTAAAATACATACAGAGTCTCTTTGCATATGAGGAGACTCTGTCCGGACACTGGTTAGGTCTATTTTTCCAAGCCAGGAAATCCATTCACCAGACAATCAAGAACACTTGGTGAATGGAGCCTGCTTGGAATTTTAGCCTGAGGACTTAAAATCCCTATAAAACCCCAAGCCTGAGAGCGCTCAGACGTGGATTTGGGAACCCTACACTTCGGGTGTAGACCCTGTCCACCCAGCGCTGCGCTGACCATTTTTATTGTGGTTTTTTCTCTCGTTGTTGTTATTTGCTGTTTATTAATAAACTTCTCTTTTTGATTTTATCCCAAAATTGCCTTTGCATTTATAACATGAAATGAGCTATTTTGATGAAAGATTTTATGTCCCACACAAAAAGAATTGCCTTCATCAAACTTGCAAGATGTTTCTCCTACTACTTAACTAAATTTAAGCTTCATGAGAACCCACCCCTAAATTTCCTCTGATTTATTTTTTTACTGTGGAAATGTTACTTTGAGACTCAGAAATTATGTGAACCCTTTATTTTCCAGCCTATTTTCTAAAAGAGTGATGCAATAGTTTAACATGATGAAAATATTTTTTTTAAAGTAACCTTTCTTACAGATGCTGCTTTTTCTTGTTCCTTCAGAATTCAAACTTTATATATAAAAATCAACAAATGTTTAGAACTATGTTTTATTTTTTTCTCCCTTTTTTCCAGATAATTAGACAATGCATATTTGCTTTGTACTGATCTTCACCAAATATCTTAGTATATCTGAACTATTATCATTCATTCCCTCACTTTCAAGCCAGCTTCCAGTCACTTTACCACCTGTGAATCACCACTCTAGAAACTGGGAGCTCCTGTTGGTTTTGCACTGACAAGTTCTTCTATGGTTATTAGGTGCTAATCAGAAAAGCCACTGATATTGAAAAGGTGATTTTACAGAGTTCTGCTCATTCTACTGGAAATTAATTCTTTTAATAGACTTAGGGATTAAATGTAAAAATAAAAATTTCTCTCAGGTATCTTTATGAATGTGATTGAAGATCTTGAAACAATCAACAGAAAGCTTTACTCATGCTGTATGTACAGAAATGAAAAGGAATTCCATCTGAGTAGAAAAGGAAGAAGATTGAACTTGAGTCAGACTTTTTTCTAATTGAAGAATGGGCAATAAAAACTTGTTTTTCATTTGCTGTGAATGTTAATAGCTTAATTTTTAATGTCAGTTCTAGAAAATTTGAGGCATTTTATACCAGGCTCAAGAAAAAAATATTGTTTAATTGAACATAAAATACAGATGGAGGAAAGCTACAACAGCAAGGTATCAGTCCTAAAAATACCAAAGATTGGTAAAGAAAGCAGAATCACGTTCAAGGTAATATCCTGATCCAACTGAAATTTCAGAGTTAGGAGCATGAGGGAAACAACCCCAGAAAAGTAATCTGCATTAAGAATTACCACTGGCTCAAAGAGTTCTCCTCAGTTTCCCTCTCAAGGTTGTACAGAAGAGTCAGATCCCTAGAGTAGGCAAAGACCCCGCCATCCTGAGAGGAATCTGGCTGTGCTAGGGTATGGTTGCACAGGATCCCAAATGCGGTGACTGAAGAGGTGAAGCAGCCATCGAGCAGATTTTCAATGAGATAATCAGGAGTCCAGAATCAGAAGATGTCACAGGGAGCTGTAGCAATGAGATGCATCATTCTGTGACTATCCACAAGGGGCCAAAAACCTGTGGATTGATTCTGGCACTACGAAATTCTGTGCAGTACTGACTTGTGCAGTAAACAGGCAGCCAAGTCCCATTGGTTTCCATGGAAAAGTGCCCCAGGATTTTTCCTTTGTGAAGAAACTGAATTAAACATATATGAAAGAATACAAATAAAACTCAACATACTTTGATAAAAATGGAGAAACTTTCAATACAATCCTCCTTCTGATAGCTCATTGCAGCTACTGTTATTTTCTGAGGGTAGATGTGGTTTCTCAATATGATTATATAAAATTCCTAGAGCATGTTATTATGACATGTACATGTTATGACATGTACATATTTATATCAATAAATTACATACTTGAATTGTCTGAGGGAGCCACAAGGTCTAAAAAAGCATATTGTATGAGGAAGTTTTGAAATCTGTTTGATTCTGATGTCCAAATTATTTTTGTTAAAGCACTAATCTGTTTTACTACAAAGCTCAAAGAGACAGCTACTTAATGTGTGAAACAAAAGACACACAAATGCTCACCTCACATGCATAGATGAAGGGTGCACAAAACATTATTCACAAGAAAAGGTCTGCTTCCCTGTGATCACAGTTGTTTTGTCTCTGTAAGCAATTAAAAGCAGTCATATGCTCAGTATCTCAAGCTCTTACTCAAGACCTTGTCAAGACCATCTAGCACAGATGACACAACACAGACAAAAAAGGCAGGAATTTGACAATATGGTGTGCTGGAACTTTGTCTGCTCTTTCCAACTACATTAGATTATTTAAAAGAAGATATCTCACAAGCGTCTTCATGCAGTTCTCACTGCCTTCTGAAACTCTGACACCACTCTGCTAGGATTACCTCCATCATATATGGAACCTGTTCATTTTATCCAGGAAATGAAGACTGGTGAATAAATACACAGGCTTTTAGTGATAGAGAATTTTTGCAATTAATTTTTCATCAGAGCAGAAATATTTTAAATCCTCTTAGAAAATTGTCTTGAAAAGTGAGCAACAAACTCAATCAAAAGATTTTCATGTCCTTTTACCCTTTTCTTTCAGATGTTACCATTTACCTCCAGATATTATATCATTTACCTCCAGACAAGACATTTTTCACCCAAGTGATTCCAATAACTGAAATAAGTAATGTTTATGAAGATGATATTCTGCGAACCATGTAAATGAACTTATCCAAACTCAGAGCTCCACAATGTAGATATAAATATCTGACCTTGTTCTCCCACAGATTTTTTTTTTAATCTGTGGAGAAAAAAATACTCTTCTTGCATGTTATTCATCTCATGTCAAAGTAGGCAACCAAAATAAATCAAATTAATTGGACTCTAAATTGTCATTTTTATCAATGATATAAAGGGATGTTAGAGAGACTATCTCAAATGTAGAATGCTACAAAGTAGATATTTAAAGTTAGGTGAAATGAATCTCATCTCATCAGAAAATGAATCCTATAAAAAGTGGCTGTTTAAGAACCAGTCTTTAGAAGAGGTTGTGACACCTAATATTTTACTATCTGATTTAATTCGATGAACCAATTATAACTTTACAGACTTCTACAGTTCCTCTTTCAATTGTCAGTTCTAAAAAGCTTTTGTATTATAATTTATTTGCTAATCCAATAAAAATTATTGTGCTTTGATCCCTATCCTCTTCTTCTCTCCTCCTCTGTAACTGAAAAGTTTCTGCTCTTCATTTCTTTTGGTCCTGCTGATTATATTAGCTTTTATTTTACAGAATTCTAAACCTGCTACATCCACATATGTGAAAAGGTATAAAGATTTAAGGTGTCAAGGCAGGAAAAAACCCAAACTGATTTCTTAACAATTTTTTAATGCTGCTAATTTTACAATCTTTAGTTTAGAAACAGAAGATTTTTTTTTTTAAGTTATTAAATTATGTGCCAAATTGACTTTTCAGTCCAAATCAGGCTTGGCCAAGTTCATAATGTTACTCAATACAGCCTTACAGCATTGCCGAGGTGGGGAAAAAAGGACTTTGCCTTCTGGTGGCAGAAGTCGTGGCATGTGGGGATGAGTTGGTTAGTATCTGTCTATGTCTTCCATGTAAATTGTTTCTTTGTCTATACCTTTTGTTATTTATATTGCTGCAGTTACAGTTAGCTTTCTTATCTCATCTCTATTTCCAGTAAATTGTTCTTATCTCAACCCGTGATTTGCAGCTTTTGTGCCTCCAATGCTCAACTCCATCCCCAGAGCAGGAAGGGGGAGGGCGGGTGTGAGAAATGAGAGAGTGAGAAGCCTCTGCTTTGGGAGGGTGTCAGTGGGGACACTGAATTGGGAAGTACTAATCCTAAACACTGGTACACTCAGCAATGAAAATGTCATTTCATTTCAACCAGCCAAAAGGTACATTCTTACAAATGAGCTAGTTAAAATGAATTGTGGCTCTACCTTAAGGTGATTCTACTCCTCTCTAGTTCTGTTTCTGTATTGACAGAATTGCTGCTATTTGTATTGCTGTAGTATCTCTGTACAAAAATTAGCAATACCTTCTTTCATCCATTGAACAGCAATGTTTGACCCAGAGCAGTTCTTATCTCTGTATCTCTGGCGATTTTACATGGAAATAGTTGTGTGGCTGGAGTGGACAGACATCGTTTAAAAGACAGGGTCTTTTAAGGCCTGTCTTCATACTGAAGACAAAATGTATTTTGATGGTGTTATGCTATTTCCTAGGGTCTCCCCTCTAGTCAGTAAGTGGAAATGTCCTCAAATGATAAATAATTTCAACTATTTTAGGCATTCATAATAGCATGACATGAGAAGGGCATCATCCGTAGACAGCTGTCTTTATTACTTAGGAGGAAGTCTAGACAGCCCTGCTGCATGTTGTAGTTTTGAAAAGCTGAATTTGAGAGAGATAATCTCATTATAAATCTTTATGGGTTAATTTGGGTTAATTTGGGTATACAGATTTGAATGCCCTTGTGAACACATAAAAAAGTAAACTTACAATAAGAATTCATGTGGATGAAAAAGGAATTTAACAGTACCTGGTGAGACATACACATACTGCCATAAACTAGCATAGCAGTTTTTTATGTATTTATAAGTTTTTCTTAGGCAGATGAAAATTGGTAACTGTGCTAAGAATTAGTAGGTGACCACTGAGGCCTTTTGGAAGACAGTTGGTATTTTTAACCCTTTAATTGAATAATAAATTAACCTTGTGGGACCTATATCAAGACCAGAGCTGGACTTTTCTGATTTTTCAGAGGAAAATACAACACCTGCATAGGGAGGTAGTCCACAAAACAAACACACACACCCAACTTTGCAGGCTTTTGGCCTGGGTACCAAGGCTGGAGAAGCCTGTGCCCTGCTCCCAGCAATGCAAGTGAAGATCAATACTCTGAACATCAATGAAAGACTCTGCCATGGTCAGGGGCTCCTACCATTTGGTCTAGTATAGATATACGTGTCAATGTCCCTTGTGATGCTTTCAGGTCTTCATTTACTGCCCCTCCAAAGGTATTACTGTAGATTTCCAAATATTTTCTGTCTGTTTATCATCATAACAAGAACCAGCTACCCTGGACTCTCTAGAGGAGGCCAATGATGTAACTACTTTAGTAAGGCACACAGCTTTCACAGGAAAAGGTAAACACTGTGCATTTCTAAGGGTTCTGGATATGCTGCCCCAGCACTGACTTCTGGAATCTGAAAAGTTCTGTTCCAAACAGACAGAACTGCAGCTAGGAGCATCTCTGTGACATCAGTTCCACTGCTTTACCTTTCTCAAACCCATGTCCCCACTGATTTAATGAAATGGTAATTCCCAGAATGGCTTATGATAACTGAGTTCAGATTTCCCTCCCAAATATTTCATCTGTTGTGGGAGATATTTCAAGGAGAGTACCTTAAGTACTACAGTACCTTAAGAGATAGAAAATTGGACTGGTTTAATTTGTATTAGCATCACTGCATTACTCCTTTGAAGATATCCTTAGTTATTTTAGAAACTTCACTCTCTCACCAAGCAAGCATGGCAAACTAGACCTTCCACCTGATGGAAACAGGAATATATTTTATATTTTGCTGCCTCAAAAATATCAAAATTCATCTTTCCACAACCAACATGTGTCCATAAACAGTGACTGACTAAATATAGAGTATGGGAATATTTGAGATATTTCTGTGTTTGTCACGGAGTTCGTGGGACCAAAGCTAACTGTTTGCATGGATATACATCACAGTGACTCTAGGTAACTCCAGTAAGAGTTCAGACTAGAAACATCACCTCTGATGGGAGTTCAGAACCTGAAGAACCAACCTGGAAACTCTTTGAATATCAGCAAAATCAGAGTCCAAGGCTTTCATAAAAATCTCACACATTTGAGTAAAAATTTTTTATAAAAATGAAATCCACATTTAAAGGCAGAAAAAATAACACAATGGCAATTTTCCTCCAACTTTGAGACACCACATGTTTGCTGTTTAGTTTGAGGCACCCAGGGATATTTCCATGGTGAGTGGGTACGCTTGGCTCCAGCAGCCTGGATGTGAGGAAGCTCACTCTGAACTACTGCAGTTTTTAGCAGACATTAAAGGAAAGTAATTTCCTATTTTGGGCTCTCAAAAGCTGATAGAGCAGAGTGTCAGGCAGAGACCAGAGGTAACTAAGCCAGGCCTTGATTGCAGAAATAAAGTCAGAGCTTTTTTGCCATTACAGAAGACGTTTAACATTCCATAAATTTTTTTAAGATGCAATTTTGCAAGTCCATTAGTGCTCCACAAACAAAACTCTCCATATTTTTTCTTTTCATTACTATTATTTGTTCCTTATCTGTAAAGGTTAGTAGAGTTGAAAGGAAAAAAAGCACACCATGAAACAGTTTCATTTTCCAGAGCCAATGATTGTCCTATTACATTTACCCTGTGGTAGTTTTACATTTAGTTAACTATATTTCAGTGAGCACAGATACTTATTGTCCCTTGAAGAAAATATTGACCTCAGGTTTTTCTTGGTCAATAGCTTGTCTTACAGAGAATTTAAAGATGTCACAAAAAGTAGTTGTCTGATTATTTACTAGTGCACAACTCATAGAAATACATATTCATTAAAGTAATAAGTTCTCTCTTATACAAAGAAGTGTATTTGTAACAGAATCACTTTTTATTAATTCACATGTTTACCTATATTAGTTTTCCCAAATATTTGGTGCTCCACACTTCCAATTTGGGTGATTAAGGCTTGATCTCACTAGAAATTTTTGCAAGAACACTCTTTAATGTTCACAGTTGCAATATTCTGATTTACAACAAAGGTAATCAATTTAATCTCCTTTCTGATTGGTCACAATGTCAGATATGTTTTCTCTTATTCACCTCCAAAAAGTATTCTTAGATTATTTAGAATGATAAGAACTTTATTCTTAGATTATCTAGTATTCCTAAATAATTTAATATGAATTTCCAAAATTTTATTTTAATACTCTAGGTATTTGCAACTTACTATAGCAACTATTAAAGCTGATGGATGGATGAATAAATAAGGCCTTGCACCTGAGTGCAGGAGTGGCTATGCAGCCTTCTGTGAGTGACTATGGGTCTTGGCTGTATATGAGCAGTAACTGCTTTTTCTCATTTTTTCTTCTCCTTATAATTTGGATGGGTTCAGAGCAGCAATAAAAAATGTTAGTTACACATTGAGAAACTAATTGCTATGGGCAATCTATTAGCCCATTACTGTAAACTCAAAACTCTTATATTAGGACTTGAAATATATTTAAGTAATCAATGTCATAAAAAATACTGAAATTGTCTATATAATATTTTCAGAAGATTGTTACTATTTCAACTTTTCATTGAGAAACATGAGTGACCTCCCTAGAGAGACTTGAAAGATTAAAAGAAATTTTCGAAATGTAAACCCCATGATAATAACTTCTAAGTGGTAGTGCTGACTGCTGCGAGCTATGAGTCTGCATATGGATACTTGAAATTACATCCTACATCAAAGAAGCTTACAAGATGCATAATGGTGTTTAATGTTAAAAGGCAATATCCTTTAGAGCCTTAGAGCTGCTGTAAAGGCACAAAAGCTCAAAGAAATTCACACATTTCAGGAAGAATAAAATGTAGAGTGATTTCTTAATGTAGAACATAAATAGCAGAGTCACATTAGATATTTTCTGTAGCAGGGAAACATTTCACTTTCTTTCTTGTAATAGTGACTTTTCCAAACTTGCTGAAAGGGAAAGTTAGTATTTGTACATTCTTCTTGTGAAACTGAGAAGTCCAGCCATCAGGAGTACAGTTTCTTTACTTTTGAAATATACTCTGACATTTCAAAATCAGAGCCTACCTGAAGAAACTTAGGTTGAAGACTTATTCCACAGGCAACAGCTGAATTTTATTCATGGACTTGATCTGACTGTTTTTATTTAGACAGCTTGTCCCATTTGTCTCATCTGAAGCAGGACAGATAGTTTTAAATAAAAGTAATGGAGAATAAACGGAGTTAAAAGCTTCTGAGTAAAGCTCTGCCCTCAGAGAATTATTAGGTTAGTTCTCCTGAGGAACAAGGCTAAAGAAAAAAGGAAAGTTGGCGGTTCCTCACAGAAACACTATTAAGATCACAATCACAAGCTCTTCTTATGCAAGAGATCAGCTTGACTAAATCTTCTGCTCTTCATTAACCTCAAACACAAAAAGGAACCATGAAGAAATTGAAACTAGGTCAGTATATCAGGCACAAGGATAAAAGAACAGTGTAAGTATGTATGGACAAAATTTAAAAAGCCAAGCTGTGAAGTGTGGTACAATAAGAAAAAAACCACAGGGAGGAAAAAGAAAACATCTGCAAATACATTACTAGCATGTGAAAAATCTAGTGTAGAGCTGATCCAGTAGTAAGTGGGAGGAAACTGTAGTCACAGATGTCATCAGAAGGGCAAGAATAGTTTTGTGTTGTTCCATTTCACTGAGGCTCTGGCTGCAGTAAATTGCTAACGTGCAGCACTGGTTTAATGATACTGAGGGCTCATAACACTGTACTCGGATGTGCATGGCAGGAACAGGGTAAAACAATCCCTCTGCTTGTCAATCCCTTCCTCTGTCCCAGGTCACTGTCCTTGCAGCAGGAACAGCGGAACAAGAAAAAAAAGCAGCTTCAGCTGCTTCACTTAATGGTTTGACATCTTAATGCAAATGAATCTTCACATCTAGTTAACTGAAATGGAAATGGTTGGGGTATGATGATGAATACTCTGAGTCCCTACATCTCAGTATTTAATTCTTTTGAAGAGACTGCAAATTAGAGACTGCATCTCAGAAAAACAAGTTGTTCTCTGTTCTCTTTGGGAGCTCAGAGAAAAGTATGAGAACTCAAAATACTAGAAAGGGTAAATATAATGCTTAGTTTAATAAATAGGAAGGCAAAAGGGAGTAGAGGAAAAGAGAGGCAGAGAAAAAGGAGATAGAATAAGAGAAAGACAGAAACAGAGAATTACAAACCATCCAGCTCAACTTAAATTCCTGGAAAAACACTGGGACAAATAATCAAACTGTCTGCAAGCACCTTGAAGATAACAAGTGAGATGAACAATAGCCAACAGGAATTTGTTGAGTACAAAATGTGTCAAATCAATCTAATTTTCTTCTATGAGAAAGTAACAGATTTTATAGAGAGAAGGAAAGCAGAAGATGTAATATATCTTGACTCTAATACAGATTTTCATTCTTATGCAGCATCATCATTAACAAGTTAGGGAAATCAGGTCTGGAAGCAAATTCTATAGACTGGTGCCAAAAAAATAAAAAAGATAGAAAATCACAACTTTAGTTGACATTAATCTACAGTCTAACAGGAAAATGCACTTATTGAGCTGGGATCTTTAGAAGGGTCTCCTTCATCCAGAAATGTTTGCTATCTTCAATTCCATATGCACTAATCTGAGGTAGAGCTGTTAACTGCCGAATAATACACATGGAACAGGTGGTGAAGTGCTGAGTCCTTAGGGAAAGACACAGGTAGGTGTATAAGAAGCTGAACACAAATTAGTAAGATTGCGCTATTGTGAAAAACTCAGATTTCATGCTGGGATTTAAAAGCAGGAGTAGAGGCTGGGAAGCATGAATTAGTCTTTCCACCATGATTAGCCCTGGCTAGAAGAAGTTGGATTAATGTAGCTGGTCTGAGGTACTTGAGATGGATTTATGGCAAGTTCAGAGGGGAGCAGCAGGGTTCACTACAAGGTATAGCCTACCAGGGAACACTGAAGGAAACAGGGCTGCTCAAAAAGGCTCAGGGGGATGTGATAATAATCCTCAAATATCAAAAGACGTTGAAAAGAACCAATAGATAATTTTTTCTTCTTGCCCAATGTTGAGAAAATTCTAGGTCATGGGTTTGCAGCAGTACAAGTCTAATACAGGCCCTGGGAAGAAACTCAGTGTCAGGGACAACTGACTGCTCCAGTAGATTGTGAGGAGGATACACAATCACCATTATTTGTAAGAATGTCAGCAGTGACGTAGTTTACTAGGTCCCGCCTTGGACTAAATGACCTCTGAATGTCCTTTCTTTTTCTTCATCAGGAGAGTACATCTGAAGTGGGGCTGAGAGCCAAAACAAATCAGGACGAAGCTGAACAAGAGATGTAGAGGTTTCTCCACGTTACAAGTTTCTATAAAAGTAAAGAATGGAAAAATCATACTATGGGCAGTGTGCACTGACAGTGACAGGCAATTACAGACCAAAAGTTTCAGTAAATACTTTTATTTTATACATGCATATATATATATATATATGTATATAAACCATGTATCTCAATAGACATATAAAAATAATCTTAAGGCCATACATTTTAGTTCTAGAACACTATATGTCGATAAATTAAAGCCAAAAATATTCTTTATGTAATACATTCATTTATATTTATATATATGTAATACATTTCATATATTATTTTTTGATAATAATAGTTTTTGTAACAAGGGTGATACTAGTGAAAAACATGAAGAGACAGATAGGAAAAGCTTTTTTCTCAGTCATGTGATTGTAAGGCCCACTGAATTTAGTAGTAGTTGATGTAAAATTTAGGAAGAACATTCTATATAATAAGGTTTATGCATTTTGTTTAGCCCCATCTTTAATTTTTAATATTGTCTTTTTGGTCTTAAAGAAATAATAATATTTGGTTGTCAAAAGTTAAGTTTTAAATCTTTATAACAATTTTTTAAAAAGTAACTGAATATATGGATATATGTTATTGTACTGTCTAGTCTTTAACATTTTAGTAGAATCTATTTCTGAACAGCATTAGTTCTTTAGATTTTTAATGGTCATAATCAAGGTGCTGCTATCTCCACAGTGTCTACACCTTAGACACAGACATTAACTTCAGATGTAAAACTCAGTTAAAAAAGCTGCCCAAAGCCATCTTTTGATAAATTTTATTGCTGGTTTAAGAAACATCTCAGCCTTCAAGGTTATAGTACTTTCTATCTATAACAATTCAATACTGGGACATAGCTAAAATAATTTCCTCTTGCTGACAATCCTATCAGCACTACCTTTTAACAACTAGTTTATTTAAGATAAAGAAATTTCAGTGAACTTTTACAGACAATGAATATATCTTGTGATCTACTGTATCCTTTCCTACACAGAAAACTGAACTGTAACCAGCAAATATCACATAATATGCTGCAATTTTCATTTTTCCTTGCTTGTCCTTTTTTTAATGTAAACTTTTAAGAGAAATCCCAGGGTGGATGTGCTGAAACTGCACATCTCTGGTGGATATTGGAAATAGGTGTTGCATTTAAACTTCCTAATCTCTCCACTGAAAGTAAATTTATGGGTGACACTCCTTTAGGTTTTCCCCTTTCCCTGAAGCTAACCTTCAAACTTCATATTCAGCTACAACCTGTATATTGAAATGCTGGGAAGATACATATGGCTTTAACATCTGTGACTACCTGGCCCTACAGATTCAGTCCACCGAGTACTTGGTTTGTTGGCTGGGTGGGAAAAGCTGACTTCTCTACTTTGCTACACAAGTCTATTAAAGATACAACTTCTTTGCAAGGTCACTCAGGTGTTGTGTGTTGGAAAGAACAGATACCAAATGAAGCATTTTAGCATGCTATACAATATTGACCAGAGTCCTAATGTTTTTTAGTAGACTATGTCCAACCATGGAAACTTGAAAGGTGTCATTTTCCTGCTTGACATAATTCTGAATCACTGGGTTGGTCTAAACAAGTCATTTTAGCTTCTTTGACATTCAGTTTTGCTATCTGTAAGACAAAGGTTGTGGTGTCTTGTAACAGAAATTGAGAGGAACAGAGTAATGAAAGCACTCTATTAGCAGAAATTGTGTTAGTATTAATTATCTAACTGACATTATATATGAACATTGAATATGTACCATCATCTGTTTTCTAGGACAACTGCAACACTTCTTCTTGGTTTCTCTTCTTTCAAGACTGCATCATTATAGTTGATGAAAGCAAACATTTAAAGATACTGGTATCCAGCCAGCAGCACCTGACTGAGCTCTAAAATATTAAAGATGACAGAGCTACAAACTGACATTGAAAGACTTCAAACACATAAACTATAGAATAAATTGCTGGCTGTTCTTGTGATGCTTCCTGACATTACATTTTTTTGCTCCCCTTACAAAATAAAATCCTTTATTCCTACATTTATTTCTCTCCAAGGAAAACAATGAAGCTTGGTGTGAAAAATACATTAAGTCCAGTGTAAGTCATTCCAATACAAGACTGCAAACACTATGACCACACTACAACTCTGATTTAGTATATTAGTCTAGCAATTCAGACTTCATCCTGAATTGCAGACAGACTGACTTTTTGCTGCATCAAGTATTCTCCATTTTTAAGTATAAATTACATATTACATCTTTTATTTAATGTAATTGCACAGCTTATTATTAGTCTATTCCTATATAAGGAAGTGATGTAATAATACATTAATCTGGTCATCAGATGGATCTAATAGATATTCAGCCATGTCACATCAGAGAAAGGTGGTCAGGTCAGGTCAGGAAAGGTTACAGAGCCATATTAAAATGAAACAAAAAAGGACTCAGTTTCTTGCCACATGCATTTTGCTGTTGTTTATAATTCACTGAAGACAAAGGTCACTTCCAAGTTTTATGCTATTTAGTTACTTGCTTAGGATCTCATTTTATCTCTGTTGAGATCAAGTGAATCAAGTCCTTTGCCTCAGCAGTGTTCTTTTATTTCTGTTTAGTCACATGCATTTCTAATATGTTGAAAAATCTGGCCAGAACAGAAGTCACTGTAGTCTGGAAAGTCCTCGCTCGGTCACCATACTAAGGAACATCCTAATCTGACCTCAAAGTTCTCCAAATGCTTTGTAGATGCCTGGGATGACTCTGTAGTAAGCAGCTGTGTTTCTATTTCTTGCCTGCATCTGATCAGGGTTCATAAATGCAGCAGAGAGGCATGCAGGTTCCCAGCTGGGGACTCCTGAGTTCAAAGCAGCCCTGGCACACTGACCACAAGCAGGTGTGGCTGCACAGCCAGGCACACCAGGAACACATCAACAGGATTGTCTCTTGTCTGATGCAAAACTCACAAAATAGCAAATATCATCTGCAAAGGGTTATTCCCCTTCCATACAATAAAGGAGTGCCTCAGGAGGAGCGCAATGTCAAGTGGTAACAATGACCACTAAGGTTTACAGCATCCTCAGTCTCCCAGGTAATTTGTGTTTTGCCATGACAGGACAGGTTCCCCAGTGCCCCAGTCTGATATCTGACTAATCCACCTGTGACACGCTAAGGTAAGTCTTCATGTTTTGCTATCTTTACAGGAATAATGTTTAGTTCTGGATGAAGCTGATAAGAGCCAGAACTGGGTTAAGGAGCCCATACATCATGGCAAGTGGAAAGAGACAGAAAATGAGCTCTTAAGTGTACACAGTGAGCTTCATTATTCTCACGCATTCCAGTTATCTAGCCTGGAAGAGAGGGTGAGATATGCAGGATTGTATCTGATTGCTTGCAAGTTTGTCACCATATATCCTAAGAACTGAGCCCTGGGGTAAAAAGTTACTGGGTTCTGCATATAAAATAAAAAGGAAAACAAGAGAAAAACTGGAAGTTTTCTTTGTGAATATAGATGAAAATATAAGAGGCCAAGGGAATATAGTATTTACTATTGACTGTTTAGGACACAACAAAAATTAAACTGGGAATTATTTAATAGCTGTGAGACATGCAATAAAATATTTGTCAAATAAAAATGAATGTCATTTTTATGAAGATATAAGTTCTTCCATGATATATCACACTTCACTAGCTTATTATTTTGCTTTTGTGAACACATCTTCACAAAAAAAAGTAGATTTTTTCTCCTTTTTTTAATAATTTTTTATTGCAATTCATCATGAAATACCTAGAGATGAAAACTTTGAAGATTAACAGCAGGTTTACTTTAAATAATGTATAAAATTATTGAATAATATTTCTCGTTCATATATTTACATATTTTTGATATATGAAAATTTGTTCAGGTTTATTATTCAACAATAAAAGTCAAATAATTCAAAAGGGGGATATAATCTTTCTTTATTGACTTAATAAACAACTTCACATACTGTTCATGGCTGTACCTGCAGTATAATCAAGCCAGACAAAGCAGATTTGCTATCATTGGTGACTCCTGATAACAATATAGCTGTTGTTGAGGTAGCTCATCCCACTTTTCAGTTTGGGTCACTTCTTCATAGGTTTAGAAATTCTTCCCAATTCATTCACGTACAGATGGTTGTGAAGCCACAGGATGGGCTATAATCTGCCTGGCTGAAAGTGTCCTGGAAAAGAAAGGGTGGGGGATTTATATATATATTTTTTCTGCTGTAAAATATTTAATATCTTGTTCTTTTGCCATGTGTTGGAAGTGCAGGGGGTCGCAAGGCGACAGGAATGAGGAGCTGGCTGATGTGTGGATGAGGCAGCCCTGTGTGCCACTCTTTCTGTGACTGGAGATGCAGCTCCATGTGTCACCTTTGATGGCATAGCTGAGTTTGAGCTGACAGATGAAATGACCTCTGAAAAAGACTTTCCAAGCATCCCTCCTTTGGTGGGGTTATTTTGAAATTCCTTTGTTTTAAAATATTTTGTTTATAATGCAACCATCTCAAACAGAGCTGATCAACACAGGCAGGAAAGGCAGAAATCAGCAGGTAGGGTCAGTTTTGAGCTGTGCTATTAAGAGAAAAAGTTGATTTGAGTTACATCCAGAAATGTAAACTAGAATTAATTCCTCCCAAAACCAGCCTGGCTTTGTATTTCAAATTTTAAATTCTGGAATCAGGACTTCTTATGGAAGACAGGAAGACTGGTTCTTGAACTTCAGTCACACAGGTATTTTACAGGTGATCACTGATACATTCTAGCACCCCTGCATACCAAGAATCATTCCCGATTCCACAGTAAGATAAATTTGCCTCTAATTATGTATATTTTCCTACAGAAGCTAAAGGAAAAAAGCCCAAGATAGAAGTGATTTGATGCTGAGCTTAATTAAGTACTAAGACATTCTGATGTTTTCTTTCAGCTCTTTTTCTTTCATAGGCACGTGAGAAACACAAATGTGTGCAAACATGCTGGCACAGGAAAATGTAGACCATGGAAAGGGAAGACGGGAGAATGGAGTGAAAAAACCCAAATAATGCTTTTCAGTAGATCTCCCAGGAGATATTCAGATCATTTTAGCTGTGCTGAGACACTAATCTTGAGTCTCCAGGTGAGCTCTGACTGTTTTGGAGATTGTTATTGCCAGCTGATATCCTGCTGCTCTTCTTGGGGAGCCTCTTGCCCTACATAGCACAGCTGGCAGAAAGGACCATATGCCCAGGCCTCAGCACCATCCTTTGCAGCCCATGCCACTTAGAACTGACAAATTTAGGCTTGTGTTTGCACACCAGGCTGAGCTGTGCAGCAGCTGTAGGGGAGCTGGTGTGTGCTGCTGCTGCCAGGTACAGCCAGCTCAGTGAGACTGGCAGAGGCAGGTGGATGGCAGGGTATCAGTAAGCACCCAAAGAGCCCTGGGAATACTCAGATGATTCCATCTGGAGGTACCTTGATATAACTTAATTTTAGGCCTATTCAACCCTATTAAAGATATCTTTACTAATTTCATTAAAGCAGAAGATAAATTCTACATATAATTTTTCTGTTGGCCTAATTCCCCACCTCATTCCTTTACTTGCTTTTATCAGTACTTTGATTACCACCTTTCTTCCTGCTAACCATTCCTTCCTTTTTATAAATTATTTTTCCCCTGTCCAAGAGATTTAACAGATAATACCCATCTTCACATGAGGTTGGTTTGTAAGTACAAGTGCTGTGAATGTAAAGGTGACAAATACTGCACCAGCCTACATGGCAAGGGAAAAAACCTACAGAAAATATCTGTGCTTGCCATGCAAAGATTCATGGCTACTTTAAGACAACTGGTTCAGTCAGCATGTTTCAGGAGACTTGGGCTATTTCAGTTCACTGTTTGCATATTTTATATCAAGTGACCTGCCAAATGTCATGAAGAGGTGAACAGGGAATAGAGAAATCAGTCAAGGTGATGGATGAGATGCAGACTTGATTGTTTATTCAAATCATTCCCACAACGATTGAGTCTTTCTGATTGCAGACAGCATTTTGTCACAATCATTAGGAGAGGGCAAAGGTGACAGGAATTTAATGGCCAAATTAGAGCTATTGAACGGTGCCGAGTATGACAATATTTTAAAACTCTGAAGCAGAACACTTTTATCAGTGATCAGCAACATTAAGAACTCTTTTCTCTAAACTATAAGTTTTTTCTGTTTTGTTTGTTTGTTTCTTTGTTTTTCTCTTCAAAGCACATATGATCTCCAAATATATTCCAGAGAGTTTCTTCAGTAGTTCCCAATTTCCCTCCAGGACCTTTCTCTTAAAAGAAACAGAGATTGTCACTATTCCCTCCCATGCTCCTTTAAATATTTGAACAAATACTTCAAATATCACTGCACCATCCCCTCTTTCCTTTCTGTGTTGTACATGATGTCGGTGTGAGGGAAGCAGCAAGGAGAAGGCAGTAGGGCAGGGTGATCCTGCAAGGGGCTGTGCTGCAGCCTGGGTCCACACTGCCCTTGCCTTCAAATGGGATAAAGTTTATACAAAGTCTACAAAACATTATACAAAACACTTTTGTACAAAATCGCACATTTCTTTTCCATCTTTAAGAACTCTACCATTTGGTTTGGTTTGAAGAGGGAGGAGAGTGTGAAGGGCACAGGGACTGTGAAAAGAACATTTTTTCCCAAGTACCTGAGGTTTTGTCCTTTCTCTTTACTCCAGAAACACTGTTGTTTAGTTCAGTATTGTATTAAGCATGTTGATATAAGTCTTGTAGGATGATAACTAGATCATACTTGCAGTCCTAATCCAAAAAAGGGTATACTCCATTATATAAAACAATACAAATCCTTCTTGCCCGGTAAGAATTCAAATGTTTAAAAAAAAACATTCCACCTTCTTTGAAAGAAAATTTGAGTCCAGTCCACAGACTTTTTCAACAGCATCAGACTGTAAGCAGTTCAAAGATATTGAAATGTCATCATCTATTAGCCAGTGATTAACATAAAACATTGCTGAAAATAAAAAAAAAATAAAATTGTCACATTATAAAATAATGGAATAAGTGCAACCTAATTAATGCCGTGGAAATTAGTGAGATTTAGCTGAGAATTTAAAAGACTGTAGCATGAGAAAGAGCTCAAAAAATATTAATTAACTTCTTACTTTGAGATCTTGTGGTGAAAAAAATCAGAGAAAAAGTTTATGTGGAATAAAAATAAAGTAAGAAGAGAAGGAGAACAATTTTTAACAATTTCTAGATATGTTCAGTCTCACTGATAAACAGATCTATGAGTATATCAGACTAGAAGGTAGACTGAAATATGATTTAAAAATTTCTTGTCATAAAAAATGTATAGAAAAATTCCCTTTACACCATCGTTTAAAGTGGCTTGAGTTAACGTTTATTTTTGATTAAACAAGGACAGTTACTCTCCTGGGTTCACTTTAATGGCAGGTGTTTATTATGAGGCAGGCTGAATTTGGACTCTTGCCACTACTTACTTGGAGTTTCTGCTATGATCAATAAATTTGAAATTTGAAAACGAATGTTTAAAACTTGTGACTATTAGTTGACCAGAGAATCACTGGGAGTTGCTGGCTTTGTGCAACTGGAAAAGAGATGACAGCAGAATCCACAAGATGCATGAGCATTTGCAGCATGGTTCAGAAGAACTGCTGACATTATCAGGATTTGTCCAGCTTGAGGAGTACTGCACAAAAATCTCACCAGTCAGAAAAGACAAATTCAGAATGAAAGATGTATGATGAATGCCCTTCATGATGATAAGAGTGGAAATCCTTTCTTATGAAAGGAGTGAAAACATTTTGGGCTTTTTATCCTAAACACAGCTAAGTTGACATGATTTCTTTGTATACACACTTATGAAGTTTACTTCAAGTGGGTCGAAATTTCTAAATTAAGTTATTTTTATAACAACTACTGGAAACAATCCAGTTGGATATTTAGACTTCAAATTGAAGTTTTCTAGTTTTCAGAGAAGTGAGATTCTATACAATTTTCCAAAGGCCTCCTGAAGACAAAAGACATTTGTTTAATAACATGGTTTACAAAATACGTTGCAAAATTTATTTGCTTAAGTTAATAAGGCACAAAATCTGGTAACTCACTCTTTACTCTACCTGTTTTCAAGAAAATCTACCTTTGATGATGAATGCTGTGATGTTAAAATTGACTAGATTAGACCTTGAAGACCAACTTGGAGTAGTGAAATTCCATAACATTTCCAAAATTGTTAGTAGGACAAGTTTTCTGTGGCAGGAAACTCATCTTCTAGAATTTCCCAAAGCCATTAAGCTTCAGGAATAGGGAGATGCATCTTCAGCTTCAGCTTTCTCCTCTCTCTTCTCTTTATCCAGATCTTTATTTTGAGCTGGCTGAAAAGAAGAAAAAAAAAAAAGAAAAAAAAAAAAGAAAAAAAAAAAAAAAGAGTATAATTCAAACTATTCTTTATATTCCTTATACAAAATGTAACATATTAACCATGTTCCTTATTTACTTCTCTGTGAAGTCTTGAAGGCCTCGAGCTCTTTGCATGGCTGGTCATTAAATAGAGAATGGTCATGACTTCAAGAAATTTCCCTTTATGTGGACAGGAGTGGGATTTATCCAAGCATTAGTTTAGACTTTTATCTCTGTAATATATAAATTTAACTCCTCTTTCTACTTAAAAATAGCATTAACATTTTACAGAAAAGTGTACAGGTTATTCTCAAGTTTGTCTCAAAAGTTTTATTTTGATTGCAATGTCAAAAGGCATTGCAGGGATTGAAAAGGCTCCTGCAGAGTTCTCAGTGATTACTCTCTTTGCAAGGTGTGGAAATAATGAAGTAATATGAATACTGAGATTGAGAAGAGGCTTCCAGGCCCTTCGTTATGATATGTTTTATGAGCTTTTCATTCCTACAGAAAATCTCAGAGTCATGATAAAGAGAGCTCAGAAAATATTGATTTGCCTTGTGTTTAGTAGTGATGACTGGAAGTCAAGTTAATGCAGACAGGTTTGGCAAGCTAAATCTTGATAAGGTCTGAAGTAAAACATTAGCTCTTCATTCCTTGTCTTTTGTTTGGCTAATCAAAGGCAGAGAAATATAACTCTATTGTGAAACTTTATTTTGTAAGCCACAGGGGAGTACCTAAACATGACAGCATGTAGCAATAATTGTCTACATAATGCACCAACTTGTAAATACCACTGCTTCTTTTATTTCACTTATGGAATTGGGCATACTTGGACCTTGGCTATTAACTACTCTATCGAATTAGGAACAAAAAATCACACATGTTGTTGAACTCTTACTATGTCAGATTCTACTGTGAGAGTCTAAATTGCACTTCGTGCACAATTTCAAGAAAATTCACAGCCAAGTAAATAGCATGCCAAAAGTAAAATAATCAAAGTAACAGTGAAATGAAAATATCACCTGCAGTAAAAATGACAACAGTTATTTTGCAAAGGCAATTATTTGAGTATCATTATATCATATATCATATGGATGAGAATGATTTTCCAGTGCTCCAGCATAGTATGGAAAACATACACTGAAGACATTTGCTCATTTCTATTGCAAGCATCATTAAAACAGAAACACAAAACTGAACAAAGAAGTTTCTCTTGAACTACTCATAAAATGTCTTTGCCTCTTCATGACCTTAC